>NW_023425366.1:81948664-82570449 GCF_014108415.1 Molossus molossus | reverse complement strand
CCCAAGGATATTTTTCCATTTTTTGTACAGATAGAGTGGGAGGGAGAGAGAGAGAGAAACATCGACGAGAAGGGACACATCGATTGGCTGCCATCATGTAATTTATTTATTCATTCCCCTGTGACAAATACCTGAATTACTTCTAACTCCTCAATTCCACAAATAATGCTGCAATAAACATCTTATTGATTGGTATGGATCACAGAAAATGATTACAAGAAATCACAAGACATCTAAAAGGACCTCTGTCTTAATATAAACTATTTTAAGTATCAAGGCCTGGGCCAAACCTTGCTCTCAGAAGGAAATAAGTGATGCCGAGGTCAAAATTCATTCTATTGAGTGTGTATTTCCTGTTGTGTGTGGCCACTGAAGTCTCTGCCTTAATAGTTTAGAGGGATCAGTTAAAGATTAAATCAAAATTTCTAAAATGCTTTGAAACAATAAGTCTTTTAGTCTTTGTGGAAGGGTTTTTTGTGTGTGTTGGAACATAGATGTAATAGTAAGGAAGCTTGTAACCTACCTTAACCTTTACTTTCTGCTTGTGTAGGACCTGAAGGTGAGCTAGATAGGAGAGCTCAGGACCATCTCAGGTCTTTCTTGGTCATATGCACAGCCCTGAACATTCGCATGACCTTCTGGATGCCCAGGAAGTCTGAGCTTCTCAAAGTCATCTGTGAGCATCTTGTTCTCTAGATCTTCCTTTTACATTTTGGTTAGGCTTTTGTTTACCCAATTGGTGTTACAGCTTTATTATTATTATTATTATTATTATCATTAAATCATATATGAGAATTTACTCCAATATTGCCCGCAGTATGGGAAAGCAGCCAGGTCATCCTGCAAAAATCTAGGTAGCCATTTTATTGAGCAATTGCTGCTTATCATTTTTGACAAACACCCCACAGATGGGGCTTTTTCTATATAGTAAGCTTCAAGTCAGGTCAAATAATAACAATGACCCACAAAAGAAATTTTTGCAGGGACCCAGGACACAAAAAGGAATAATATGATGCTCTGACAATGGGACTTGAGGAATTTCAAACCCACTTTACTCTTCTTCATGGTGGATTTTCACAGCTACTGTGATTATGGGGATTCTGGTTTTCATGGTTACATGGACTGAGAAGAGAGGGATGGAAGTAGACCTAGTTAAAATGTTTCTTAGATATCAGGGATTATGGATATGACAGAATAAGCTGTGATAAGGTTTTAGGGAGTGATGGTAGGGTACCATGAGCCCATCTCAGGAACTGGCTGATTCTTGGATCCAATCCATTGGTCTACATTTGGCAACACAGACTAAATATTGTTAAATAAGTCTATAAAAAAATAGAAATCCAGACTTTAAAAAACAGGAAATGCCTATAATTCATATATATCACACATTATTTGGTGAAACAAATAGCACACTCCTGTGGACCAGATTTCACTGGCAGGTCCCTGAGTTGTATCCCTTATTAATTATTAGTGATGGCATGCACTTAGCATTGTCTTCACATTTCTTTCATTTTTTCCCTTGTTTTATCCCTCACCAAAGGACATGCTTAGAGAGAGGACGGGAGAAAGAAAGAGAAACATCTATTGGTTGCTTTCTGCACCTGCCCCAACCAGAGAATGAACCCACAACCCAGGCATATAGCCTAACCTAGAATTGAACTGGCAACCTTTTGGTGTACAGGATGACGCTCAACCAACTGAGCTACTCTGGTTAGGCCACAGTTATTTTTTCTTATAGAAAATATTAAGTTATATGCTTTTCTTTAGAATAATTGTCCTCTTTTTTATGTGGGAGAATTTTTTTTTATAAGCCCCATATTACAGATTTTGTTTCTAACTCATTTTGAATAAGGAAAGGTCTATCCTTTTGGAGTTTTCTGACAGGACACATGACTTGCTTATAGATAACTTTATCTCCACCACCCCTACCTCCGGGACTCTTTCTCAATAGGATCTGAATGCATAGACCTGGGCAAGGTTCTGCGTGTCTTCAGAAAGTACTTAGTTCCCTGAGATAAGTCTGGAAGAGGCCAGCAAAAGTAAGATGATAATATGGTTCTGATGGGACCTTGCATGTGTGCTGCTGGGAATTCTCTGCTATTTCTAGCCAAAGCTCTCCTTGTTGAAATATTGTGTTCAACTGCAGCCAGGACCAAGGACCACACCGCTTGTAAAGAAAAGTAGAATTAGCAGGGAGGTTCTGCTTTCTTTGTATTCAGTCAGGACTTTGTTTAAATCATCTCATACTTAATGGATGTTTGCTGGGGTTAGCTCAGTCACTCACTCTAGAGAATGATAAACATTGAACTTTGTTTACCTGTCAAGTGTGGCAGTTTGCCCCTAAACCTTGTGAGTATTCAGTAAAGACAGCAGTTGATATTCACTCTAGGCAATCTAACACGTCCTCTTCCATCCTACCATGCCCATACTGGGGATTCCCTGTGTGTCAGTCTTTCTTTATTGTGTTGTTCCTTTCTGTGGTCAGTGCCATTGTTCCCTGTCAAACCTATAATTCTCTAGTGAGGCACTGTGAAATAGGAATGACTCTCTAGAATGCATAGTGTTTTTTTTAAATGTTTTTATTGATTTTTTTTTTTTTTTTTTTTTTTAGTGAGAGAGAGAACCAGAGTTAGAAACATCCATGTTAGAGAAAAATCAATTGGCTGCCTCCTGCATGCCCCCTACTGGGAATCGAGCATGCAACCCTGTCATGTGCCTTGACTAGGAATTGAACCAGGGCCTCTCAGTCCATTGGACAATGACACTCAATCCACTGAGCTATACCAGCCAGGCTAGAATGCATAGTTTTAATACTAAAGAAATATCTATTTGTGGCTGTCCCACTAATGAACCCTAAGAAAGTAAAGTCAAATACAGCTGGGTAGCTTGGGGTAAGATGGCCCTTTTGCAAGAATAAACAAATTTCCTTTCCAACTCTCCTAGTCTTTACAGGCAAAGATCAATTTATTGTTAATCTCTGGCAAAAATCAGTTGGATGTTAAAACCTGTCAATTCTGAAATAGGTAGGGAGAGAGGAAATGAAATGATTGAGACTGAAAGAGTTTGAGGAGAAAAAGTCTAGTCAAATCGATCTGTGACTGGGATAATTGTGGGTTGGATAAAATACCTGCCTTTCTGAATGTGGGAGGAGCCAGACAATATTTCTTCTAGAATAATAAATTTTATAGCTGCATCATAACTGAAGAGACAGACCATCAAAGAAATATCCTATTCTTCCAAATAAGCATCCTTTTCTATGAAAATAAAGCTCAATGTGCCAAGAGAAGAAGAAGACAAGCCATGACCTGGAAGAAAGTATTTACATAAGATATATCTGATAAAGGACCGTTATTCAAAATATACAAAAAATTCTTCCAACTTATAAGAAAACAAATCCAGTTAAAAATTAGCAGAAGTCCTGGACAGACACCTCACCAAAAAAGATACATAATTGAAAAATAAACATTAATCTATACTAAATATCCTATATTATGAAGAAGTGCAAATCAAAACAATGAGATACCCCTGTACACCTATTAGAATGGCTAAAACTCAAAACACTGACAGCACCAAATGCTGGTGAGGATGTGGAGCAACAGGAACTCTAATTCACTGCTGGTGGGAATGCAGAACAGTACAGTCATTTGAGAAGACAGTTTGGCTGTTTCTTAAAACTTAGACATATTCTCACCACATAATACAGCAGTTGTACTCCTTGATACTTACTCAACAGAGCTGAAAACTTAATCCACCCAAAATCCTGCATGTGGATGTTTATAGAGAACTTATTCACAATTACCCAAACTTGGACACAACCAAGATCTTCTGCAGGAGGTAAATGGACAAGCAAACTAGATGTGGTACATCTAGATGATGGACTATTAGTGCCAAAAAGAAATTTGTAAGCTGCCAAGCTATGAAAAAAACTGGAGGAACCTTAAATGTATATTATTTAGTGAAGCCAATCTGAAAAGGCCACATACTGTATGGTTCCAACTATATGACGTTCTGGAAAAGGCAAAACTATGAAGACAATAAAAAGATCAATGGTTGCCCAGGAGGGTGGGGAAAGGCAGAAGATGAATAGTTGGAACACAGAGGATTTTTAGGGCAGTGAAACTTCTGTATGATATTATTGTGGATACATGTTGTGATATTTTTGTCTAAATCCATAGAATTGTTAATACCTAGAGTGAACCCTAAGTTAAACTCTGGACCATGGGTAATAATGGTGTATCAATGTTTATAACAAATATACCACTCTGGTATGGTTATATTCATAATGGGGAGGCTGTGCACATGTGAGGGCAGAGGTATATGGGAACTCTCTGTACCCACCACTCTATTTTGACGTGAACCTAAAGCTGCTCTAAAAACTAAAGTATCTTTAAACTCATTTCAAAAAAGTGGAAAAGCCATGATCAGGGTTGAACCAATCATACAAAAGCTTGTTTTTGTCTTTATCCCAAATAGGTTTGTGTTAAGGGTCAGAGAAAATTGAAATAATAGAGTCAAGCAAATGGGCAGGAAACATCATGAGCAACTTTTGAATGGGAAGTATCAAGTTCTTCTCCCATGTGGTATTTGCAAAGGTTCCTCTTCTCTCCTTTCGGTCTTTAACTGTAAGTACATTCATCATTCTCTTGTATTTCTTCACATTTTCTACCTATGTATTTTTTATGAAGGCATTGTTGCCAAGAACAAAAGCATGAATCTATTGGTAGTCTGATGTAAGGTAATTAATTAAAGCTTTTAAGTTAGAATCAATGTCTCAAAACTCCACACTCAATGATGGGCTCTTTATTTCACTGGAGTTTCCATGGCCTGAATATGCCCATTAAAAAAATAAAATAAAAACAATAGCAACAAAAAAAAATCAGGAAAAAATGGCATGTCCAGCTGCTGTTTATAATTTGGTGCTTTACAGTGGGGGGGGGGGGGGATAACAATTACAGATGAGGGCATACAAACCTCCTCTGTGAATGCTTTATTTTACTCCTTTAGTTGATTAGAAGCAGGTAACAAATCTTTTTTTTTTTTTTTTTTTTTTTTTAATAGCTCAAAGGCAGCAGCTTTGCAAGGTGTTCTTAAGACCCTTTGAACTAACTGACTGTATCTATCTGAAGTTAGAATGATCCCCAGATGTGTTCTCTTAACCCCAGGACAAAATGCATCCTCTCTTGCTGTATTGCCACTCTTGTTGTACTTGAGGCCTGGGGTCTAGGAATTCTACTCTTGGTTCATTCAGAGTTAGCTAGACTGTCACAGAAGACTGGATCCATCCCAGCATTGAGAGATACCCAGGAAAGCATTTAGATTCATTGCTGTATTTTTTTTCTCCAGTGTAAAGGGGATAAAACAGGTTTGGGAAAGTTCTAGCCACTAGGCCTTTATAGACTGTAACCAGAAAGAGAAGGGAGCATCCATTCATTATTTTCTAGTTGGCTCTAGAATGGATCACTTTTGTATGATTCAAAGTACGATATGTTAAGTCAACGTTATAAAACTTATACTCTGGATAAGGCCTTGCTTTGCATTTAAGTAAGACTTTTTGTTAGGTCAGAGTTGAGGTCTTTGTTTCAGTTGTCTCCATTGGGGCAGTTTCTCTCCGCTTCCAGTGAAGACTTAAGAGCACAAGTCCACAGTAGTCACCAGTGCACACTGACTCTCTCATAAGAGTTTTGTAGCATAATCCTTGGAATAGAAGACTGTAAAATAAAAAATTGTGGCTGGAATCTACTTATTAAAAACTACAGAATCTTGGGACAATGACTTCCTTAGTATATTGGGTGTTTGTACATTTATGACTTGATATAGACAATTGCTGATAATCACCAGTGGAATGGATGAGAGCTTAGAAAAACAGATGGGAATGTTTGCCTAGCTCATGAGAGGAAAAGGTGGCTAAATATTTACTAGTTATAAAATACATCAGGACACACATTTTCCTGGCAACTCAGTTCTGTACCACTGGGAGGGAGACATACTTCTGTGAGTGCTTCACTCTGTGAATCAACTATGTGTGTTTTTAGCATTTCATTTCCAGCACCTAACAAAAGGATACAAATAATATTATCTTTTTTACCTGTTTCACCAAATCATTCTCTATATCCAACACTTTGAGTGCCTTGAAGAAATGTGATGTAGAAACACAGCCCTATCTCTTTCCCCAAACCTCAGAATTTTTTTTTCTTGGGTCCTGGGAAGATTCTTGCTCCCAGTAACTATTTAAATCCAGGGAAACACCCGTACACCTTCGGCAGCAGTGTGTTTGCCACTGATCATTTCACATACGGTTGAGCCCACTCAAGGCAATTGCTCCCCTTTCTCCTTGACCGTACATGTGCTGCTGCACAAAAGAAAGAAATGAATTATGTATTAGGATTGAAACCACAGTTTTAAAAATTCTTTTAAGTGAGGAAGCTTAAGAAACGTGAAAAAAAAATTTTTTTTCAGTTTCTGTGTGGCGGATAGAGGCTTAATGGCCTAAAAATGCTTGATTTGGATAATGCTAGGGAAAAATTATACTGTACATTTCTTTTTAAGTAATGCCCTTGTTCTCTCCCTTCTTGCTCTCAGCAAACACAATGGCTTTCCTCATTCTCGGCCAACTTTTAAGACTAGCACTCATATGCATGATTCTAAGGCACAGTTGCAATTTCTTATCTGTGGAGGTACCAAGAATTCCCATTCTGTGAACCTCTGCCTTCCTTTTCTCTCCTCCAGGATGTCCATTCATTCCCAGAGAGGATGATATTAATGTCATAGATCTGAGGGACCCTCATGGTGTAGCTATCAAAAAGTTGAGACTTGTTACAGATGAGAAGGCAGAGTGGCTGGGGAGCTTTCTTTACTCTAAACAAAAGAACTTTCTAGTAATGAAATGATACCTTCCTGCCACATTTATCCACCTTTTACCTATAGGACCTCTACCTTCAACTACCCTTCACTGCTCTGACCTGCATCTATCAGAGACTCATCTTTTTTCCATATTTAGCTAAAGGCACGTTAAAACAGAAAAAAAAAATGGCCTTAATACAGTTCAGTTGTTATCTCTTCAAGAAAGCATATTTTAAACTTTTAGGCTGGGCCCTCCTAGCCCCTGATGTGTATGTATGACTTAGATACCCACCATTGTATTGAACTAGTCTGATGATATGTTTATCTTATGTATCAGTTGCTAGGATTTACGTACTTTGGTCACTGCACAACTCCGGGGCAACCATTCATATCCATAGTCATCTTGGATTTGTATATTTCTCACAACACTGTTTAGGTCGATGGCAGTAAAGCATCCTGAGAAAGGAGTGGCACTTTCTGTTTCTTAAAAAGGAGGCATTTGGATTGGTGACAGGGCTGGTCTTTTTATTGCTTTATCCTTACAGTA
The DNA here is from genome assembly GCF_014108415.1 of Molossus molossus. Classification (NCBI taxonomy): domain Eukaryota; kingdom Metazoa; phylum Chordata; class Mammalia; order Chiroptera; family Molossidae; genus Molossus; species Molossus molossus. The sequence goes on along the minus strand of NW_023425366.1, from coordinate 82,563,062 downwards.
CAGAACTTGACAATGCAATCTGAAATTTAAATGAAGGTTTGTAGGAGAAATAGATGAAAGGCCGTATTAGGCTCTCAATAAACACTTTCTAAACCAAATTAAGATGTCCAGTTCTTTGTTCCAAATCTGTGTTCTCTTTTCAACTATTTCTCCAAGTGGATATGTGTACATGTACATTTATAATTTGCTGCACTTCTAAGTGTGCCTACATGGAGTCAGATCTTCTCAAGATTGGGCTCTTTCATCATATTAATTTTTCCCATTCCCAGACAATCACCCATCTACAACAAAAGGCCATAACAGGAGCTGGCTTCTGGCATTGCTGAAAACTGATCCAGTTTGGCCTTGTTTTCCTCTTAAAATGCTGGTTTGTTAGGAGAACATCAATTAAGGTCCCCTTAGGCCCATTAAAGCTAGTGCTGTTTTAATTAGGTTTAGTCAACTGGATTGATTAGAAGTCAACAAGAGCAGCTTTGGTGAAGTGAACTCATAAACAGTACATTTTGCTATCTTTCTGAGTTGTGCTATGAATTGAACGAGTATAAACCTACATTTGTTCAAAAGTTTTCCACTCTTCGTTGTAAACCTATAAATTATGGTACTTAATAAATGTTTATAAAAAGCACATACTAAATATTAAATAGGCATGCATCTATGATTACCAGAAAATAAACCTTCCTAATTACAAAAAATTATTTTTTAATAGCAAGTAATAAAAGTAATATGGCATAACCCTAAAAATATCTATGTTATTTCTTGCTATTGGAATAAAAATCATTTTATTGTCAAATTTTTTAATTAAAAAAGAAATATGTGGTTAATATAACAAGTAAAATAATATAAAAATGTATAAATAATTAAATAATCTCCCCCTTTACCTCCCTAAGATTACCTAGTGTGTACTTTTATCATTATTCTCACTCATTTAAATGTAAACCCAGATATAGAGATGCTTATAAAAATGAGATTTTACTATACATATTTTTCTACTGCTTGAATTGTTTAAAATTTACTTTTCAATTATAGTTGACATACAATATTGTTAGTTTCAGGTATACAATATAATGATTAATGATTAGATGTTTGTACAGCATATGAAGTGATCACCCCAGTAAGTCTAGTACCCATCTGGCACCATAGTTATTACAATATTGCTGACTATATTCCCTATATTGTACTTTACATCCCTGTGACTATTTTTATTACTGGCAAATTGTACTTCTTACTTCCTTCACCTTTTTCATCCAGCCCCGCATCCCTCCTCCCACCTTTTAACCATCAGTTTGTTCTCTGTATCTATGTTTGTTTCTGTTTTGTTTATTTATTTTTTAGATTTCACATATAAGTTAAATAATATGGTATTTTTCTTTCTTTTTTTTTTTTTTTTTATTTATTTTTTATCCTCACCCGAGGATATTTTTCCATTTTTTGTACAGATAGAGTGGGAGGGAGAGAGAGGAAGGGAGAGAGAGAGAGAGAAACATCGATGTGAAGGGACACATCGAGTGGCTGCCACCCGCACGACCAACCAGGGCCGGGGACAAACTGCAACCGAAGTACATGCCCTTAGCGGGAACCGAACCCGGGTCTCTCCGGACCGCAGGCCGACGCTCTAACCGCTGAGCCAAACTGGCCAGGGCGGTATTTTTCTTTCTTGTATGACTTATTTCACTTAGCATAATACCCTCCAGGTCTGTCCATGTTGTCACAAATGGTAAGATTTCATTCATTTTTTTATGGCCAGTAATATTCCATTGTATATATGCACCACCTTTTCTTTATCCAGTCATCTATTGATGGACACTTAGGTTATTTCCATGTCTTTGCTCTTATAAATAATGCTGCAATGAACATAGGGCTGTATATGCCTTTTTGAATTAGTGTTTTGTATTTCTTCAGATAAATACCCAACAGTAGAATTGCTGGGTCATATGTTAGTTCTATTTTAATGTTTTGAGGAAATGCCATACTATTTTCTATAGTGGCTACACCATGAGTGTTCCCTTTCTTTTACATCCTTGCCAACACTTGTTGTTTGTTGATTTATTGATAATAGTTATTCTGACAGGTGTGAGATGATATCACATTATGGTTTTAATTGCTATTTACCTGATGATTAGTGTTGTTGACAATCTTTCCAGGTTTATTGACCATCAGTATATCCTTATTAGAGAGATGTCTTTTCAGGTCATCTGCCAATTTTTAAATGGTTTGTATGTTTTTTTTTTTTTTTTTTTTTTTTTGGTGTTATATGAGTTTCTTATATATTTTGGATATCAACTCTTCTCAGATGTATCATTTACAAATATGTTCTCCCATTCTATAGGTTGTCTTTTTATTTTGTTGATGGTTTCCTTCGCTGTGCAAAAGCATTTTAGTTTGATGTAGTCTCATTTGTTTATTTTTCTTTTTTTTCCCCTTACCCAAGGAGACATCCAAAAAATGTTTGAAGAGCAACATAAAATAATTTACTGCCTATATTTTCTTCTAGGAGTTTTATGGTTTCCAGTCTTATATTTAAATTTTTATTTTTAGTTTATTCTTGTATATAGTGTAAGAAATTGATCCAATTTTGTTCCTTTCTTTGCATGTATCTGTCTAGTTTTCCCAGCACCATTTATTGAAAAGACTGTCTTTATAGACATAGGTTTATTCCTGGATTTTCTACACTGTTCTATTGATCTATGTGCCTGTTTTTTATGCCAGTACCATGCTGTTTGTTTTGTTTTAATCCTAACCTGAGAATTTTTTTTTCTATTTATCTTCAGATAGAGTAGGAAGGAGAAAAAGCGAGAGAGGAATCACCGACATGAGTGGGACACATTGACTAGTTGCCTCCCGCATGACCCCAACCAGGGCCAGGGACAACTGCAACCAAGGTACATGCCCTTGGCAAGAATTGAACCCACATTTCATTGGTCCGTGGGCTGACGCTCTACCTCTGAGCCAGACAGGCCAGGGCAGTACCATGCTGCTTTGATGACTATAGCCTTGTGGTATAGTTTGATATCAGGTTGTGTGATACCTCCAACTTTGTTATTTTTTAAGATTGCTTTGGCTATTCTGGTTCTTTGGTTTGTTTGTTTGTTTGTTTGTGGTTCCATATAAATTTTAGAATTATTTGTTCTAGTTCTGTGAATAATGCCATTGGTATTTTGATAGGGATTGCATTGTATTTGTAGATTACTTGGAGTAGCATAGACATTTTTAATTTTTCCTATCCATGAACACATTATATGCTTCCATTTACTTGGATTTGTTCAATTTATTTTTTTTCTTTGTCTTATAGTTTTCTGAGTACAAGTCTTTTACCTCCTTGGTTAAATTTAGACCCAGGTATTTTGTTCTTTTTGATTCCATTGTAAATGGGATTGTTTTTCAATTGCCCTTTCTGATAGCTTGTTATTGATGTATAAAAATGCAACTGATATCTGAATATTAATTTTGTATCCTGACACTTTGCTGAATTTATTTATTCTAATAGTTTTATGGTGGAATCTTCATGTAGTATCATGTCATCTGCAAATAATGCTAGTTTTAATTTTTCCTTTCTAATTGAAAATGAGCAAATACTAATAAAATATCTCAGATATCTAAATTTTTAGTCTGTGATGAGAGAAATAAAGGAAAAACACACAAGTACACATATACATACATACACACACATAAATACATACTTAAGAGTTGTATAGTATGGTGAAAATGACAAACAATTTAGAATTAGTCACGCCTGAATTCAAATCCCAACTCTGCTTCTTATTGTATATGTCATTTTGAACACATCAATTAACTTGTGATTATTTTTTCTTCTGTTATGATAATTGTAAAAATTAAAATCCAATGATATATAACGTGCCTGGTACTATGTGCATGGCATAAATAAGCAGTTAATAAATTGAAATTAATAATAATGATATTGTGAAATTACTGAAAACTACTCAGTAATACAAACTTGTGATTCACTTTATATAGCAGATAAGGGCTTGAAAATTTGGGGTAAAGCAACTTCCTTCTAGGTTACATTATGTGTGTGTTTGTAAATTGAATAACATTATTTTTATTGACTTATACTGTAATTTTAGAGAATATTTAACTTTTTTACTGATTGATTCAATTGTGACTTTTATCTTACCTCACCTCACTTTTTGACCTCCCCTTTTCTGTCTAGTATCTAATTATCTACTGTATAGCAACATTTCTGTGAAGTCAGGAAGTTTTCTTTTAGAGTGGAGAAAATTATTGTAATGCAAACCATCATTTTCTATCCACAGATTTACTCAGAACAGGGGACACAGTACATACTGTGAAAAAAATTTTCCTTTACTCTGGGACATACTTAAAGCTGTGACATCAAACATGAATATATATATAATATATTTCTTGCAGTTTTTCTTAGCCTGGAATCATTTATGTGAAGAAAATAATGATCTAATTTTTTTCTCTTAAGATATGGTTTTTCCACTCAAAGATTTTACAAGTTATTTTAAAAATCTGGAGTAGAGAGGCAGGGTATACATGAAGGAATTAAGTAAATGGGATTGCTCCCCATGTGAAATATCAAGACAGATTTGGAAAAAATAAAATACACTTAAAAAGTTGGGGAATATATATATACAGGTTGGAAAGGAGTTTTATCTAAAAATTCTTCACTTATTTTGTTCTACTTGAATATAAGGGATAAAATTGCTGCTTAGAAAAGACAGATTTTTTTTTTTTTTATTCCTCACTGAAGGATTTTTTTTTTAAATTAATTTTTGTTACAGATGTTTCTCCTTTTCCCTCACACTGGTTCCCCCCCTCTCCCTCCCTCCCTGCCCTTTCCCCAGCTTGTTGTCCATGTCCACTGTTCATGCATACATGCATATAAATTCTGTGGTTTATCTCTCCCCCACCACCCCCCTATTTAGGAGATTGTCAGTCTGGATCCCACTTCTGCATCTCTGGGACTACCCCCTTCCTCAGACTGTTATGTTCGTTATATTCCACAAATAAGTTAGATCATATGAAACTTGTCTTTCTCTGTTTGGCCTGTTTCACTTAGGATGATACTTTCCATGTCCCTCCATGTTGTCTCAAAGGATAAGAGATCTTTCTTTCTTACAGCTGTGTAGTACTCCATTGTGTATAAGGACCACCGTTTTTTTTTATCCATTCGTCTACTGATGGACACTTGGGCTGTTTCCAGATCTTAGCTATTGTAAATAGTGCTGCTACAAACATGGGGGTACATATATTCTTTCTGATTAGTGTTTTAGGTTTCTTAGGGTATATTCCTAGAAGTGGGATCACTGGGTCAAATGGAATTTTTAATCAATTTTTAATTTTTGAGGTAACACCATATTGTTTTCCACAGTGCCTGCACCAGTCTGCATTCCCACCAGCAGTGTACTAGATTCCCCTTTTCACCACACCCTCACCAACACTTGTTGTTTGATGATTTGTTGATGGCGGCCATTCTGACAGGTGTGAGGTGATACCTCATTGTTGTTTTAATTTGCATCTCTCTGATGATTAGTGATGTTGAGCATTTCTTCATATGTTTCCTAGACATTTGTATGTCCTGTTTGGAGAGGTGTCTATTTAATTCCTCTGCCCATTTTTTAATGGGATTCTTTGTCTTCCTTTTGTGGAGTTGTATGAGCACTCTATATGTATTGGAAATTAACCCCTTTCCTGATATATCATTGGAAATTATGCTCTCCCATACAGTGGGTAGCCTTTCCGTTTTGATGATTGTATCTTTCGCTGTGCAGAAGCTTTTGATTTGATGTAGTCCCATGTGTTCATTTTCTCCTTTGTTTCTATTGCCTTAGGTGATGTGTCAGTAAAAGTTCTGCTGCGTATGATGTCTACATTCATCTTTTGTTGCCTACAGTCTCTTCTAGGATTTTTATGGATTCATGAGTTACATTTAAGTCTTTTATCCATTTTGAGTTTATTCTCGTGTAGGATGTAAGTTGATGGTCTAGTTTCATTTTTCTGCAAGTAGCTGTCCAATTTTCCCAGCACCATTTATTAAAGAGGCTGTCCTTACTCCACTGTATGCTCTTGCCACCTTTGTAAAATATTAATTGAGCATATTGCCTTGGATCCATTTCTGGGTTCTCTGTTCTGTTCCACTGGTCTATATGCCTGTTCTTGTGCCAGTACCAGGCTGTTTTGATTACCGTGGCTTTGTAGTATAACCTGAAATCTGGTAATGTGATCCCTCCAACTTTGTTCTATCTTTTCAAGATTGCTGTGGCTATTCAAGGCCTTTTTTGGTTCCATATGAAATTTTGAAATAATTGTTCTAATTCTGTGAAGTATGCCGTTGGCATTTTGATGGGGATTGCATTGAATCTATAGATTGCTTTGGGTAATATGGACATTTTAATGATATTAATTCTCCCAATCCATGAACAGGGTTTGTGCTTCCACTTTTTTATATCTTCCTCTATTTCTTTTTTCAATGACCTGTAGTTTTCTGCGAATAGGTCCTTTATTTCTTTGGTTAAGTTTATTCCTAGGTATCTTAATTTTTTTTTGCTGCAATGGTAAATGGGATTGTTTGCTTAGTTTCTCTTTCTGTGAGTTCATCATTGGTGTATAAGAATGCCATCGATTTCTTGACATTAATTTTGTATCCTGTTACTTTGCCAAATTCATTTATTAAGTCTAGTAAACTTTTGATGGAGTCTTTGGGGTTTTCTATGTATAGTATCATGTCATCTGCAAATAATGACAATTTCACTTCCTCCTTTCCAATTTGGATCCCTTTTATATGTTCTTCCTGTCTGATTGCTGTGGCTAAGACTTCCAGTACTATGTTAAATAGGAGTGGCGAAAGTGGGCATCCTTGCCTTGTTCCTGTTCTTAAGGGAAATGTTTTTAGTTTTTGCCCATTGAGTATAATGTTGGCTGTAGGTCTTTCTTATACGGCCTTTATTATGTCTAGATATGATCCCTCTATTTCCACACTGCTGAGCGTTTTTATCAGAAATGGATGCTGTGTTTTGTTAAAGGCTTTTTCAGCATCTATTGATATGATCATGTGGTTTTTATTCTTCATTTTGTTTATGTGGTGTATCACGTTTATTGATTTGCGAATATTGTACCAGCCTTGCATCCCTGGGATGAATCCCACTTGGTCATGTTGGATAATTGTTTTGGTGTATTGCTGGATCCAATTTGCTAGTATTTTGTTCAGGATTTTGGCATCTATGTTCATCAGGGATATTGACCTGTAGTTTTCTTTCTTTGTTGTGTCTTTTTCTGGTTTTGGCATTAGAATTATGCTGGCTTCATAAAACGAGTTTGGAAGTCTTCCTTCTTCTTGAATTTTTTGAAATAGTTTGAGGAGAATGAGTATTAGTTCTTCTTTGAATGTTCGGTAAAACTCCCCCGTGAAGCCATCTGGGCCTGGGCTTTTGTTTGCTGGAAGAGTCGTGATTACATCTTCAATTTCCTTAGTTGTTATTGGTCTGTTCAAGTTTTCTATCTCTTCCTGATATAGTTTTGGGAGACTATGTGTTTCTAGAAATTTGTCCATTTCGCTTAGATTGTTGAATTTGTTGCCATATAATTGTTCATAGTAGTTGTTAACGATCTTTTGTATTTCTGTGGTGTCAGTTGTTATCTCTCCTCTTTCATTTCTGATTTTGTGTGTTTGGGTTCTCTCTCTTGGTTTCTTGGTGAGTCTAGCTAAGGGTCTATCAATCTTGTTTATCTTTTCGAAAAACCAGCTCTTTGTTTTTTTGATCCTTTGAATTGTTTTTTTGGTCTCTATGTCATTTATTTCTGCTCTGATCTTTACTATTTCCTTCCTTCTACTTGCTCTGGGGTTTTCTTTTTGTTTGCTCTCTAGTTCTTTAAGTTATTAAGTTAGATAGTCTATTAGAGATTTTTCTTCTTTTTTGAGGTAGGCCTGTAGTGCTATGAACTTTCCTCTCAGAACTGCTTTCACTGCATCCCATAGATTTTGTGTTGTTGTGTCTTCATTTTCATTGGTTTCCAGGAAGTTTTTGATTTCTTCCTTGATCTCCTCGGTAACCCATTCATTGTTTAATAACATGCTATTTAGCTTCCATGTGTTGAAATGTCTTTGCATGTTCTTGTTGCAATTGATTTCTAGTTTCATACCATTGTGATAAGAGAAGATGCTTGATATAATTTCAATCTTCTTGAACTTGTAGAGACTTAGTTTGTGCCCTAACACGTGGTCTATCTTTGAGAATGTCCCATGTGCACTTGAGAAGAATGTGAATTCTGTAGTTTTGAGGTGTAGTTCTCTGTAGATATCTATTAAATCCATTTGGTCTAGTGCTTTATTTAGAGTCTCTGTTTCCTTGCTAATTTTTTGTCTAGAGGATCTATACAGCGATGTCAATGGGGTGTTGAAGTTCCCTGCTATGATTGTATTGCTATAGATTTCTCCTTTGCAGTCCTCCAGAAGTTTTTTAATATATTTTGGTGCTCCAATATTGGGTGCGTATATGTTTCTCAAGGTTATATCTTCCTGTTGGATAGATCCTTTCAATATTATGTAGTGGCATTCTTTGTCTCTCGTTATGGCCTTCATTCTAAAATCTATTTTATCAGAAATGAGTATTGCTACCCCAGCTTTTTTTCTTTTCCATTTGCTTGGAAGATTTTTTTCCATGAAGGATATTTTTTAAAAATTGATTTTAGAGAAAGTGGAAGAGAGAGAGAGAGAGACATCGATGTGAGAGAGAAACATCCATCAGTTGCCTCCTGTGTGTGCCCCGACTGGGGATCAAACCTGCGACCTAGGTATGTGCCCTTTCTAAGAATCAAACCCACAACCTTTGGTGTGTAGGATGATGTTCCAACTGAGCCTCCTAACTAGGGCTGTAAATACAGATTTTTGTTTAATATATGTTTATGTTTGTTACTTTTATTAGCACAATATTTGTTTTATTAACAATAGTGGGGTCCTCTGTTTATCTTTGTTGGGAAATCTTTTTAGCGGTCTGATTTATGGTCTTAGGAGAGTATAATAATTAACACAATTGAGATAATTGTTTTTTTAAGCAATCAAAGGTATTTCCATACTTATGAATTATCAGTTTGATTATCATTATAAATTCACTCTAAGGTATAAGAATTTTGGCTAAAAATAAATGTAACTCAGAATATTATATTGTCAATGCAAGAGGGTCAAATCAGCTACCTTCTTGGGTGTGAGATTACTAGTTTAAAGATTATGAGTGTCTTTATAGATTTTTTTTTTTTTAGTGTAGTACCTGTATAATTCCATTGATGTCTATAAGCAAGGTATTAAATCTCTCTCAGACTTATTTTCTTTTTCTGCAAAAGGAGGAGGCTGGCAATAAGAGCATCATATCTTTGCCATAGGACGACTAGGAACAAAATAATCAGCATCAAAGACTGTGTAACACATAACAATATAACAGTGTTAATCATTACTTGAAAAGTTATTTGCAGTTAGGTCTTATATTCTTTGGACTTCCATGACCTTTATAATATGTTTAACATTGCTATTGCTGAATGGTCTTTATTTGTGTATTTATCAGTGTGCTGAATTTTATAATCTTTGAAAGAAATAATTTTCTCTTTACTTATCTTTGCATTCTCAACCTTAATTTGATTCCTAGTTCCATAAATGTTGAGCAAATTATTAAAGTTAAAGCAGAGGGTAGAGGATTCATTCTCACACCATTCTTGTTCCATCACTGACCACTTATCCATCATTGTTTTACATTCTTCCACTCCCAAAGGAATTGTGTGAGGATGAGATTGTATTTTGACCTTGATAACAGAAAACAAGTTCCTAATTGAAGAGCTGTAGGATTTGTTTAGGAAATTAATTTATGGAAAGAGGATGAGAAGGAAGAAAATGTTCCTTTTAAGAAATATTAATACCTCTCTCCTTGCCCAGGATGCTGTAATGGCTGTGTATTTGTTTCCCAATGCAATTAGAGCATCCACAGTTGGCACTGCATCATGCATTTGTCATTGACTCCATAAATTCAGAAATGATTGGAAAGAATCGTGGAAACTGTTCAGTACAGTCTGGTACAGATCAGAAAATGGAAGCCCAGTGACCTCACCTCTCACATCAACTTAATTGTACAACCGAACTTGATTACTCATCGGCCAGTTCCAGTGCTATGCTCCAGCCATCCCATCTAGTTTAACCTGGTAGTTTCTGGATAATTGCTTCTGTCTGTTGAGCTAGAATGATCAGCTATGAGAGCCAGTATGTACTTACGTCATTTTTCAGAGCCTTGAAAATTGACAGCTTCTTGGATGTACACACATCCTGTCACCTTCCTCATGGCTAGGAAATACGAGCAGCAGGAGATGGTAGCTGTTGCTAGAGAGACTCCTCCCTGTTGGACAATATCCCACTTGAAGGACCAAGAAAGAATCACACAGCAGATGGGTTTAGGGAGAGTATATAAATCCAGCTCCTTAAACTTGGAATGTAGAGGAAAGGGTCCTGATTAAATGTTCCAGTGAGATGAACATGGGATTTTCCTCAATTATCAATAAAACATGGTTTAGCCAGCTTAGAAGTTTATTAACTCAGTCCAGTTCTGTTTTGCTCCAAGGAAACGTGTTTCTGTAGCTCAGGCTATACTTGTGTCACCTGTTCACTGAAAGGCTGAGGGAAAAGTGGTTGTTCTTTAACAGATATCAGAAGAAAAACTGGGCTTGCACGTAGTTTGAAAACTTCTTAGTCCCACTCTTGTGCAATCAGAGTACAGAGTTAGAAAAAGGATTCTCAGAGAAAAACACCCATCCACCACTGTCTTCACTCTTATCTATTGGCCTTAAATACTTTGTAAAAGCCAGATGGATTCAGCTTGTGATAAAGTTATTCTCCTATGGTTCTATGAAAGGTACTGGGGTGTAATGTGACAAGTAAAATCATCTTGCTAACTTGCAATGTAGGAAGTCTCATTCATAGATTTCTCAAACGTGGTGGCAATTATTTGCCATTCGAAGAGCTGGAGTCAATTGCAGCCACCGTGTGTTCAGGTTCTTAGCCATATGACATTGCAGCTCCTTCTATAAAAGGTGATTTTCTACCCCTTAACTTGAAATTCCTATGTGATTTGCATTAGTTAGGAATGTTAGTGGGCATGACGTGATCAATATCTTGGGAAATATGCATTTGGTCTTACTCTCCACCATCACCATGAGGAAAAGATGCCTACATTAGTCACTGAGTCTGAGGAGGAGGAGGAGGAGAGAGAGATGAAAAAGTCTACCCCAGTTTAACATAGCTAACCAGTAGCCAGTGCCCATACTTGTAAAATAAACAAGTATTTACTGTTGTATACCACTGACATTGTGTGGTTGTTACACAGCATTATTGTGGCTATAGTTAGCTGATACAAAAACATTTCTTGAAGTAGAGTAACCATTTATACTTCTATACAAACTGGGAGTTTTTAAAGTTAAATAGAAACTATTAATAACGACATGCGACAAAACATGTAAACTGAGATTGTCCTGTGTAACCAGGATATATGACCATCCTAAACCGATTTCTAAACTTTCGTTAGTCTTAGGAGAATTCTTGATGTGTCAGAAGTAAATGATTTTAAAATAAATAGGCATACTCTATTTTTATTTGTTTTGCTTATTTTGTTAAAATTGTTCAATGCTTTCTAGGAACAAAGCTGATCTCAAGTGACTTACACTTGTTTAGGAAAGATAAGAAATAAAAAATACTATGATGATCTAGACTTGGCATTTGTGGATTTTACAATCAGTATTATGACTTGTTTGGGCACCCATATTCATCACATGTAGAAATTTGAAACTGTGTGGGGGTATGGCTTAGAATTGCTTATACCTTAAGGCTCGTGTGCATAAATAGTTAATAACTTAGTGAGTGGGCCTAGCCAACAACCTTGCATCTCCTGCTCAACTCAGCCTTAATTTCTTATAACTCCTGTGAATTAATTTCTTATAACTCCTGTGGAAAACTGTGACTACCAAGCCACAAAAACTCTAACAAAAAACTGAAAAGGTGGCTAACTTGTAGTATGGGTATGGATACAGAAAACATAAATCTCCCAGAAAAAATAGAATTTGCAAGAAAACCAGAAACTATAGAAATATTTATTTATAAATTCAGGGGTTAATCTCTCAGGAACAACAAAGATTTAATATTATAACCAGTGGAGATACACCACACACACGTGCACACACACGTGCACACATATGCATATACATATATACATGTACATACATATCTGTTCCATTATGATAATCAGAGAGCACTATATGGAAATGGAAGATTAAAGCCAGGACCTGTAGACTGCTTAGTTTTTTAAAAGTTTTACTTTGAGGTAAAAACATAAGTAGGAAAGTACACAAATGAATAAATTACAGTAGTCCCCCCTTATCCGAGGTTTTGCTTTCCATGGTTTCAGTTAACTGCAGTCAACCGCAGTCTGAAAATAATGGAAACTGTCAGAAATAAACAATTCATGTTTTAAATTGTGCACCATTCTGAGCAACATGATGAAATCTTGCGCTGTCCTGCTTCGTTGCACCAGAATGTGAACCATCCCTGTGCTCAGCGCTCCATGCTGTGTGTGTTATCTGCTGGCTAGTCTCTTAGTAGCCATTTTGGTTATCAGATCAGCTTTTGTGGTATTGTAGTCCTTGTGCTCAAATGACCCTCATTTTACTTAATAGTGGCCCCACAGCACAAGAGTATGATTTGGGAGCCATAGAGTGCTTCCTATGGATGAAAAGGTATGCATATATAGAAAAAAAGAAAAAGGAAAAAAAACAACAGCGTGTATGGGGTTTAGTGTTATTCATAGTTTCAGGCATCTTGAAATCTATCTTCCATGGATAAGGGGGGGCTACTGTACCACAAGGAAAATACATGGATCGAACTCCCCATCTACAAGACCAATAGGGGGCTTGAGGTATGAATTACCAATCAAACCCATGACACACAATTAGGTTTATGCAGCACCAAATTGCCTCAGCTTTAGAAAAGCCTACAGATCAAGGAATAACACAGCTTTTTTTTTTTAATTAAAAATTTTTTTTCTTTATTAATTTTTTAGAGCGAGAGAGGAAGTGAGAAGGAGAGAGATAGAAACATCAATGAGAGAGAACATCAGCTGACTGACTCCTACATGACCCCCACTGGGGATCAGGCCCACAACCTGGGCATGTGCCCTGACTGAGAATTGAACCAGTGACCTCTTGGTGCATGGATCAACGCTCAACAACTGAGCCACACCAGCCAGGTTAATGCAGCTTCTTAAAAGAGACTCAGACAGTCAGATGCAACTTCCAATGCCCCAGACTACCATATACATGCATTTTGATCACAAGTTTGACAAAGATTGATACAAGAATGGATCAGATGAGCATAGGGAAACAACCCTGAGGACCTTCAGATTATATGCCTTGCTAGCCAAGTAGCCCATTAATTTGCCATTATAAGTTATACAATGAACATTCCTGAAAGCCATGCACAGTGGGATAAAGAACATTCATAGATCAGTTTTCAACATATAGCAGGCCCTAAGAATCCTCTTCTATCTTCGGGGTTAATGTTACAAGAAATAGAATATTATTAATCCCTAGAAGTCTTCCCCATGCTGCTTATTAATATTTAACTCCTCCAGGTAATATTGTCATGATTTATTTTTTAAGTTTATGTAAAAAAAGAATATACTGCATACAGTTTTGTGGCTGGCATCTCTAGCTCAGCATCAAGTTTTTTGAAATTCATCAATGTTATTTTATGTAGTTGTGATTTTCATATTGATAGTATCTCATTGTATGGACATACCATTATATGCTTATCCTATGGTTGATTAACATTTGGATTGTTTCTAATTTATAACTACAATGAATAATTTTACTATGCATATTCTTACAAATGTGTTTTGGTACACATGTGCACACATTTCTTTTGGTTATATGCCTAAGAATGGAATTGCTTCATCCTAGGGCAACATGATGTTTAAGTAGATATTTAAAATGTTTTCCAAAGTGGTACCATTTCATATTTCTATTTATCTTAAGAAGAGGTGATGAGAGTTCTTAGTAATCCACATATTGTTCTACATGTAGGAGGCAGAAAAACTGTCACTTCTACCCTTCTAGGTTCATTGTCTGACCTCATTATTAAATTAACCTAAGACAGATTTATAGGAGAACAAATTAATTTTATATGTATAGGAGCCCCATAAAAATATGAGATTTAGAGAAGTGACTAAAGCAGTCAGATTTTCTACCTTTTAGACAAAGAAACACTGAATTAGTGACAAATTGACAAGACAGAGGGATTTGGGCTAGGGATAGTTAATTAGTGAAGTAACAAGGTTTGTTTACGCAGTCTTCTTGGTCCTAAATTCCCCATTTCTAGTGAGAAGAATGCTTTCTACTTTCTGGTACATTGTACCTTTCACATAGGTGTTTTATTTCTTGCTTTCAGGGGGACAAAGGACAGTAAGAGTGTTCTGAACCAGTTGTTTCTCAAGTAGTTTTAATTCAAAATAATTAATATTCCAAGGTGTCATATAGTTTGGTGTAGTATATTCTGCTCCCCTTCATACATCTGATATTATCAATAATGTTTATTATTGCTAATGCAGATGTATAGTGGTAAAAATCACTTTTAATTTCCAGTTTCCTATTGAATCACAAGGTTTAGGACCTCTTCAAATATGTATTGCCTATTTGAATACCCTCTTGTGATGTGCTTATTCACATTGTCTTTATTTTTCTATTGGCGTGTCAGACATCATCTTTTTCAATGGTAGAAAGTCTAAATTTATAAGCACAAATAGTTCAACTTAGCAAACCTTTCCTTTATGGCTAGTACCTTTATTATTCTGTTAATGAATTTTTTGTTATTCAAATTGAGACTGCTCCCCAATAGAACTTTCTAAGTGCTCTTTGTTTTATTACTTAAAAAATTAAAACCCGATAGAATAAATAATCTTTTCTTGTTCTTTTTTAGGAGCATCTTGAATATTATTGCTCTTTTTAATTTTCATGAAAACTTCAGAATTAGCATGCCAACTTCCCCAAACAGTGCTTGCTTGAATTTTTTTGAGATTGCATTGAATCTAGAGATCATAAGGAGAAATAACTAATGATGATCCTCACAGTAGTAGATGTTACTTAATTTTTTGAACATGAATATCTTTCCATTTATGTAAGTTCTTTAAAAATTACTCCAAATCATGTTTTTATATTATTTTATGATT
This sequence comes from Molossus molossus, assembly GCF_014108415.1. Taxonomy (NCBI): domain Eukaryota; kingdom Metazoa; phylum Chordata; class Mammalia; order Chiroptera; family Molossidae; genus Molossus; species Molossus molossus. Next base: position 82,547,835 of record NW_023425366.1, on the reverse strand, counting down.
AATGATCTTACATGTTTTTGTAGATTTATTTTATGTGCTTGACATTTTTGGTACTATTGTAAATTATGTCTATTTTTTCTTGAATGAGTACCCAACTATTTATTTAATTTTTAATTTTCCTCATTCCCCACCCATCTACCTTCTGGCAACCATCAGCTTGTCCTCTCCTACCTTTTTTTTTTTTTTTTTTTTGAGTAGAGAAAACATTTATTTTATCCAATACATTATTCATTAAATGGTAGCTATCATATAAGAGTATAATTTCTTAGATATAATGTGATATATTCTTGAAAGCAAAATATTTTAAAATTATTTTTTATTATTTTAACAACCTTTTTCTTTTTTTGTCTATTTTAATTCTTTTTTTAAGTTAAATAATTTATTTTTGTTACAGATGTTTCTTCTTTATCCCCCTTCTCCTCCCTCCCCACCCTGTCCCCAGCTTGTTGTCCATGTCTATTGTTCATGCATATATGCATATAAATTCTGTGGTTTATCTCCCACTACTAGCCCCTCTTCTGGGGATTGTCAGTCTGTACCCCACTTCCACGTCTCTGGGACTACCCCATTCCTCAGACTGTTATGTTCATTATATTCCACAAATAAGTGAGATCATATGATACTTGTCTTTCTCTGTTTGGCTTATTTCGCTTAGGATAATACTTTCCAGGTCCCTCCATGTCGTCTCAAAGGATAAGAGATCTTTCTTTCTTACAGCTGCATAGTACTCCATTGTGTATATGTATCTCAGCTTTTTTATCCATTCGTCTACTGGTGGACATTTGGGCTGTTTTCAGATCTTAGCTATTGTAAATAGTGCTGCTATGAACATGGGGGTACATATATTCTTTCTGATTGGAGTTTTAGGCTTCTTAGGGTATATTCCTAGAAGTAGGTTCAGTGGGTCAAATGGCAGTTCAATTTTTAATTTTTTGAGGTAACACCATAGTGTTTTCCATAGTGGCTGCATCAATCTGCATTCCCACCAGCAGTGTACTAGAGTCCCCTTTTCTCCACACCCTCGCCAACACTTGTTGTTTAATGATTTGTTAATGGCAACCATTCTGACAGGTATGAGGTGATACCTCATTGTTGTTTTAATTTACATCTCTCTGATGATGAGTGATGTTGAGCATTTCTTCATATGTCTCTTAGCCATTCGTATGTCCTGTTTGGAGAGGTGTCTATTTAGTTCCTCCTCCTGTTTTTTAATTGGGTTCTTTGTGTTCCTTTTGTTGAGTTGTATGAGCACTCTATATGTGTTGAAAATTAACCCCTTATCTGGTATATCATTGGCAATTATGCTCTCCCATACAGTGGGTTGCCTTTCCATTTTGATGATTGTATCTTTTGCTGTGCAGAAGCTTTAGGGTTTGATGTAGTCCCATGTGTTCATTTTCTCCTTTGTTTCTGTTGCCTTAGGTGATGTATCAGTAAAAATTCTGCTACGTATGATGTCTGAAATTTTGTTGCCTACATTTTCTTCTAGAATTTTTATGAATTCATGAGTCATATTTAAGTCTTTTATCTATTTTGAGTTGATTCTTGTATACGGTGTAAGTTGATGGTCTAGTTACATTTTTTTGCATGTAGCTGTCCAATTTTCCCAACACTATTTATTAAAGAGGCTGTCTTGACTCCACTGTATGCTCTTGCCACCTTTGTCAAATATTAATTGAGCATATTGCCTTGGGTCAACTTCTGGGTTCTCTGTTCTGTTCCACTGGCCTACATGCCTGTTCTTGTGCCAGGACGAGGCTGTTTTGATTACCGTGGCTTTGTAGTATAACCTGAAATCTGGTAATGTGATCCCTCTACTTTGTTCTTCTTTTTCAAGATTGCTGTGGCTATTTGGGGTCTTTTTGGTTCCATATGAACTTTTGAAGTATTTGTTAGAGTTCTGTAAAGTATGTCATTGGTGGTTTGATGGGGATTGCATTGAATCTATAGATTGCTTTGGGTAGTATGGACATTTTAATGATGTTGATTCCTCCAATCCATGAACAAAGTATGTGTTTCGACATTTTTATATCTTCCTCTATTTCTTTTTTTATTGATCTATAGCTTTCTGTAAATAAGCCTTTTATTTCTTTGGTTAAGTTTATTCCTGGGTATCTTAATTTTTTTGCTGCAATGGTAAATGGATTATTTTCTTAGTTTCTCTTTCTGTGAGTTCATCATTGGTGTATAAGAATGCCATCGGTTTCTTAATGTTAATTTTGTATCCTGCTACTTTGTCAAATTCATTTATTAAGTCTAGTAAATTTTTGATGAAATCTTTGGGGTTTTCTACGTATAGTATCATGTCATCTGCAAATAATGACAGTTTCACTTTCTTCTTTAAAATTTAGATCCCTTTTATTTTTTTTCTTCCTGTCTGATTGCTGTGGCTAAGACTTCCAGTACCATGTTAAATAAGAGTCTTGAAAGTGGGCATCCTTGTCTTGTTTCTGTTCTTAAGGAAAATGCTTTTAGTTTTAGCCTATTGAGTATGATGTTGGCTGTAGGTCTTTCATATATGGCCTTTATTATGTTGAGATATGATCCCTCTATTCCCAGATTGCTGAGCGTTTTTATCAGAAATGGGTGCTGGATTTTGTCGAATGCTTTTTCAGCATCTATTGATTTGATCATATGATTTTTATCTTTCATTTTTATAATGTGGTGTATCACAATTATTGATTTGTACCAGCCTTGCTTCACTGGAATGAATCCCACTTGGTCATGGGGAATAATTTTTTTGATGTATTGCTGGATCCGATTTGCTAGTATTTTGTTCAGGATTTTGGCATCTATGTTCAAAGATGCCAAAATGGCCTGTAGTTTTCTTTCTTTGTAGTGTCTTTTTCTGGTTTTTGTATTAGAATTATGCTGGCCTCATAAAACGATTTTGGAAGTCTTCCTTCTTCTTGAATTTCTTGAAATAGTTTGAGGAGAATGGATATTAGTTCTTCTTTGAATGTTCGGTAAAATTCTCCTGTGAAGCCATCTGGGCCTGGGCTTTAGTTTGCTGGGAGAGTGTTGATGACATCTTCAATTTCCTTAGTTGTTATTGGTCTGTTCAAGTTTTCTATCTCTTCCAGGTTCAGTTTTGGGAGACTATGTGTTTATAGAAATCGTGTAGATTGTCGAATTTGTTGTCGTATAATTGTTCATAATATTGTTAATGATCCTTTGTATTTCTGTGGTGTCAGTTACTATTTCTCCTCTTTCATTTCTGATTTTGTGTATTTGGATTCTCTCTCTTTGTTTCTTGGTGAGTCTAGCTAAGGGTCCATCAATCTTGTTTATCTTTTCAAATAACCAGCTCTTTGTTTCATTGATCCTTTGAATTGTTTTTTTTTTGTTTGTTTGTTTGTTTTTTGTCTCTATGGCATTTATTTCTGCTCTGATCTTTATTATTTCCTTTTTTCTATTTGCTCTGGGGTTTTCTTTTTGTTTGCTTTCTAGTTCCTTAAGTTGTGAGGTTAGATAGTCCATTAGAAATTTTTCTTGCTTCTTGAGGTAGGCCTATAGTGCTATGAACTTCCCTCTCAGAACTGCTTTCGCTGCATCCCATGCATTTTGTCTTGTTGTGTGTTCATTTTAATTGTTTTCCAGAAAGTTTTTAATTTCTTCCTTGATCTCCATGGTAACCCATTCATTGTTCAATAACATGCTATTTAGCCTCCATGTCTTCAAATGTCTTGCGTGTTCTTGTTGCAATTGATATCTAGTTTCATGCCAGTGTGATCTGAGAAGATGGTTGATATAATTTCAATCTTCTTAAACGTGTAGAGACTTAGTTTGTGCCCTAACATGTGATCTATCTTTGAGAATGTCCATGTGCACTTGAGAAGAATGTGAATTCTACAGTTTTGTGGTGTAATTCTGTATAGATATCTATTAAATCCATTTGATCTAGTGCTTCATTTAGAGTCTATGTTTACTTGTTAATTTTTGTCTAGAAGATCTATCCAGTGATGTCAGTGGGTTATTGAAGTCCCTTGCTATGATTTTATTGTTGTTTATTTCTCCTTTGAAGTCTTCCAAAAGATTTTTAATATATGTTGGTGCTCCTACATTGGGTGCATATATGTTTACCAAGGTATATCTTCTGGTTGGATAGTTCCTTTAAATATTATGTAGTGGCTTTCTTTGTCTCTAGGTATGGTCTTCATTTTGAAATCTACTTTATCACATATGAGTATTCCTACCCCAGCTTTTTTTTGCTTTCTGTTGCTTGAACAGTTTTTTTTTTTTTTCATCCCTTCACTTTCAACCTATGTGAGTCTTTTCTTTTGAGGTGGGTCTCTTGTAAACAACATACATGTGAGACATGCTTTCTTATCCAGTCAGCTACTCTGTGTCTTTCTATTGAAGCATTCAAACAATTCACATTTAAGGTGATAATTGATATGTACTAATTTATTGCCATTTTTGTTTAGAGTGGTTCTATTTTTCTTCCTATATCTTCTAATTATAGCAGTCTTTTTAGCATATCTTGCAGTGCTGGTTTGGTGTTAATATATTCCCTTAGCCTTTTTTTGCCTGGAAAGCTCTTTATTTGACCTTCTATTTTGAATGATAGCCTTGCTGGATAGAATAGTCTTGGATTCAGATCCTTGTTTTTCATGACCTTGATGACTTTATGCCACTCCCTTCTACCCTGTAGTGTTTCTGTTGAGTAATCAGCTGAGAGCCTTATGGGGTTTCCTTTGTAGGTAACCTGTTGCTTATCTCTTGCTGCCTTTAGGATTCTCTCTTTGTCTTTAATTTTTGGCATTTTAATGACTATATGTCTTGGTGTGGGCCTTTTGGCTTCTTCTTACATGGGGCTCTTAGTGTTTCTTGAGCTTGAATGCCTTCTTCCTTCACCAAGTTAGGAAAATTTTCTGTCACTCTTTCTTCAGATATATTCTCTAACCCTTGCCCATTTTTCTTTCCTTCTGGAACTCCTATGATGTGAATGTTATTATGTTTCCAGTTGTCCCACAGTTCTCTTAAGCTGTCTTGCTGGTTTTTAATTTTTTTTTTTTTTTTGCTTTGGTTTTTTGATTGGTTGATCTTTTTTACCCTGTCTTCTAATTCACTGATCCGGTCCTCAGCTTCCTCTACTCTGCTGGTTAGTCCTTCCAATGTGTTGTTAATTTCTACTATGTCATTCTTCATTTCCACTTGGTTGGTTTTCAGTGTTTCTATATCTTTACTCATGGGTGCTGATGTCCTTCCTCATGCTGTTGAGCTTCCTCAAGATCATGGTTCTGAACTCTACCTTTGATAATTTGCTTAGCTGCATTTCATCGATCTCATCTTCTATAGAGTTCTCTTGTTCTTTTATTTGGGATTTATTTATTTGTTTCACCATTTTGGCTCTCTCCGTGGGTTTTGGAGACTGCCAAATTTTGCCTTCGGTGTTGATGTTCTGCTGTTTATGGCTCCCTCTGCTGGGTTTGGATGAGCCTGGGTGGGCCCATGTCAAACACCACTGTCAAGTCTTACTTTCCTGGGAAGATTTGCAAGGCCAGGAAAGGTTCAGTTATCCTTTAGCTTTTTCCTGGTGGTTCATAGTCTCAGTTACTCAGTGCCTTGGAATGTATCCCTGGTGTTCTGCATAGGAGGATTTCCAGAGTGTGGGATAGAGGCTGATTGTTAATGAGCCTTAATTTGCATTTCTTCGCCTCACCAGGGAAAAGCTGAATTTCTTGGGGAGGCGGCGGGGGGGGGGGTGCTGCTTTCTCCCACAGCTTCGGAAAGGAGCACATTGGCCACTGTCCTTTGTGGCCACAACTCAGCCAACACTCTGAGTGCCCTCCAAAACTCAGTTGTCCCCACAGAGTTCCAGCCCAGTCTGCTCTCCCTCTGCTGTAGCCCCTCGGTGAGTGGCTGTGGCTATTTTAGCGCTCTGTTCTGGCTCTCTGTACTGTAGAGTGGGCTTGGTTTTTATTCCCCAAGGTCGCTGCTCACAGCTAAGACTGCTGCTGTCCATGGGCTCCCAGCCCGCCACCCTCTTGTACCTCTGCAGATCCTACCAGCGTTCCTGGTTATATGGTCCTGTCCTGCTGCTTTTCTGTTGCTTTTTTCTGAGGATTTGTCTTATTTTATTTGTAATTTCTGTTTGGTCCTGGGAGATCGTCTGCGTAGCTTCTATTCACTCCACCTCCAATTTCACATCCTCTATGTCTATCTTCTGTGCAACTGAGTTGCACAGGCCTTTCTGGTACCCCTGTACCCTGCAGGTCCCGTGGGTAACTGTATCACACAGTCTTTTTGGGACCTGGCTCTATGCCTATGTTATGGGCTGCTGGGTTACACAGGCCCTCTGTTGCTTTAGCTTCCTGCAGGTCTCAAGGGTAACTGGATTGCATAGTCCCTGCTGGGGTGCACAGGCCTCTCTGGTGCCCCCGCACCCTGCAGTTCTTGTGGGCGGGCAGCTGGATGGCACCAGTCTCTCTTAGGCTCAGGCTTCCCACTGCTCTTGTGAGCTGCTGAACCACACAGGCCTCTGTGGAGCCCCAGGTCCTGCTGCTGGTGACTGGGGAGTGCTGCTGCCTAGTAGGGCTCAACTCCTGCTCAGGTTTTGCTGTAGTTTTGGGGGATGGGTCTCAGCTGCTGGTCTGTGCTTCCTTTGCCTGGGGATGGATGTCTGCTCCCCAGCCTCTCTTGCTGGGGGTATATCTGGACTCTGATTGGGCTGCTACTATGGGAGATGGTGCTGGGCTCTGGGCTGTCTGAGGCTTCAGAGACCAGCACCTTGGGAGCTCCACTACTGTGCACTGGTCTGTGTTGACACAGAGTGTCCACTGGTCCGCTGGTGCCAGGTGCGCTGGTGGGCTCAGGTTGCTGGGCCCTAGCTGTTCCCACTGCCTCCTCTCAGGGAAGACCCGGGATCTTCCAAAATGGTGGGACCTCTTTATGGCCCAGGGATAAGCGCCCTGAAGGTCTGCTTACTGAGGTAGCTAGATGCTCCTGTCCACAGCACAGAAACTTTCTGCTCCGGGGCTCTGCAGTGCTCAAGTTTGGTCATCCACCTTCATGTCCACTCACACTTTCTCACACACTCGTTCACTCTCTCACACACTCACCCTCCCTCCGGTCCTGCCTGCCACCATCTTCCTTGTTCTCTAATATCTATGAGTCTGTTTCAGTTGTCTTTTGTGTATTTATTCATTTTGTTTCTTTACATTTCACATATAAGTGAAATCATAGGTATTGGTCTTTCTCTTTCTGAATTCTTTCACTTAGCATAATACCCTGGAGGTCACAAATGGCATGATATCATTCTTTTATATTTCTGAGTAATATAGCATATATTTATCCATTCATGTACTGATGAACATCTCAGTTGCTTTCATATCTTGGCTATTAGTAGTAATGCTGCAGTGAACATAGGGATGCATGTATCTTTTTGAATTAGTGTTCATGTTTTCTTCGGGTACATACCCAAAAGTAGAATTACTAGATTGTATGAAAGCGCTATTTTAAATTTTTTGAGGAACTCCATACACTTTCCTGTGGTGGTTGCACTAATTTATTATCCCCAAAACAGTGTATGAGGGTTCCCTTTTCTCCACACACCTTCCAGCATTTATTATTTGTTTATTTATTGATGATAGCCATTCTGACAAGTGTCAGGTGGTATTTCATTGTAGTTTTAATAAATCAAAAAAAGATGTTGAATTTTCTCAAATGCCTTTCCTGCATTTGTTGAGATGATCATATGGTTTTGGTCCTTTATTTTGCTAATGTGATATATTATATTGATTAATTTACTGATGTTGAACCATCTATGCATGCATACCTAGGATGAATACTACTTAGTTATGTTGTATAGTTCTTTTAATGTATTATTGAATCTGGTTTGCTAATATTTTGTCAATATTTTTATGTATCAATGTTTATCAAGAATATTGACTTGTAATTTTCTTTATTTGTAATATCTTAGTCTGGTTTTGGTATTAGGGTAATGATGGCTTCTTAGAATGAGTGAAAACATGCCTTCCTCTTCAAATTTTTGAAATAGTTTAAGAAGGATAGGTGTCAGTTCTTGGAATGTTTAGTAGAATTTATCTGTGAAGCTGTCTGATTCTGGGCTTTTATTTGTTGGGAGTTTTTAAAATACTGCTTCAATTTTATTGTTAGTAATCAGTTCATTTAGATTTTGTATTTCTTCCTGATTTAGTGTTGGAAAGTTACATAGTTCTAAAAATGTATCCATTTACTCTAGATTGTCAAATTTATGGGCATATACTTATTCATAGAATTTGTAAATGATCCCTTTTATTTCTGTGATGTCAAATGTAACTTCACCTTTTTTATTTATGATTTTATCTATTTAGGTCCTCTTTTTTTCTTTAATGAGTTTGGCTAAAAGTTTGTCAATTTTATTTATTTTTTTCAAAGAACCTAGTATTTACATCTTTTAATTTAATTCAATTTAATTTTCTAGTTGTTCATTGCTGTTATACAAATATGATTAAATTTTGGATTTGTAACCAGCAATTCTGCTGAGTACATTTATTAATTTAATCAGTTGTTTATATTTTCTTTTCACTATATATAGTTAGTTACATCATTACAAATAACAGTGTTATTCTTCCATTTTGATTTTTGTACCTCTTGTCTTTTTTTTATTGCCTTCTTAACACTGTAATGTAATGTATACTATAATGGTGGTGTTAGTGTTCTTGTATCAGTTCTCATTCTATAAAGAAAAATTTTTACTATTTTAAAATCAAATATGGTTTTGCTATATGTTAATTTTTATGATATGCTTTCTCCTTTTTCAAATCAATAATTTTTTCTTTTGTTCCTAGCTTGTTAATAGTTATTTTAAAATTAATAAGAATAGATATTGAATTATATCAAATGCTTTTCCTGGATCAATTGAGATGGTCATGTTTTTATCTCTTTTATTCTGTTAGTGAGGTGAATTACACTGATTTTTTTCCAAACATCGAACCATGTGAATAAGTCTAATCTCTTTATAATATATTATTATTTTATATGTTACTAAATATGTTATTAAAATATTTTCACCTATTATTAAAATTTTTATTGTCTATAAATGTTTTTCTTTTAATATGCATGACAGGTTTTGATATTAAGGTTACATCAACTTCATAAAATGATCTGGAAAATCTTTCCTCTTTTTCTGTTTTCTGGAAATTTTCAGTAATATTAGTTGTCATTTTTCTTTAATTATTAAGTTAATTCATTGATAAAGCTATCATGATTTGAGTTTTTCTTCATGGATATGTTTTTAATTATAGATTCAGTTACCTAATAATAATAGGGTAGTTGTTTTCTACATTTCATCATGTTAGTTTTGGTAAAATTCACTTTCTACTTTATCTGAATTTTGATATGTATTAGCATAAAATTTTTATAATATCCTCTTTCTGTCTTTTTAATATTTAGAGTATTTGATAGGTAACATTTTTTATTATCCATATTGCTTATTTGTTCTTGTATTTCTTAAATCATTTTCACTGGGGGTTCATCAATTTCCATGATGTTTTTAAAAAATCATCTTTTAATTTTGATTTTCTTCATTGTAATTTTGGTTCATATTTATTTCTTTTTAGTCTTTATCCTGCCTTCTATTATCCTTAGGTCTGATTTGCATTTTTTTTCCAAGTTCTTATCATAGATGACTACAGTGTTGTTTTTCAGCATTTTTCTTTCCTAATAAGAGCTTTTAATAAATGAAAACAATGAAAGGCTATAAATGATAAATTATAATTCTCTTTCTGAGATAATTTTAATTACATTCTGCAAATTTCCCTCTTTATTATATTGTTTCATTTCCAATATGTTTTGCTTTTATTGTGATTTCTTCTTTGATCATGATTTGTTTAGTAGTGTTTTGGGTAACCGTCAATGACTTTACAATTTTCAGTTACATTTAAGAAACATATTATTTCAATCTTAATTGCACTGTGGTCAGAGAGCCTACTCTGTGTGTTTTTAATCCTATGATAATTTTGGTGATTCTGTGGGTAGCAAAAGATCAATTTTTATAAGCGTTCTGTGTCCTTATAAATAATACATATTTTTATTTTTTTTTATTTTTATCCTCACTTGAGGACATTTTTCCATTTTTTTGTTCAGATAGAGAGGGAGGGAGAGAGAGGAAGAGAGAGAGAGAGAGAAACATTGACGTGAAAGGAACACATCGAGTGGCTGCCACCCACACGACCAACCAGGGCTGGGGACAAACTGCAACCAAGGGTACATGCACTTAGTGGGAACCGAACCCAGGTCTCTCTGGACCGCAGGCTGACGCTCTAACCGCTGATCCAAAACAGCCAGGGCAATAATACATCGTTTTAATAGTTTACTACACTTTATTGTGTCTGTCTTGCCCATTGTGTTGGTCACATCTTTTACATCTTTATTGAATTTGTTACTCTGCTTTATCTTAGTAACTATCACAGTGTGTTAAAATCTTTACAATGGTAAATTTGTATTTTCTTTCAATTCCGCGCATTTTTATTTTATATATTTAGATGCTATTAATGGTGTACATATTTGTAATTATTAAATCTTCTTAGTGACTTGATTTTTTTATCATTACAAAATCCTCCTTTTTATCTCTATTAGTGCTTTTTGCCCTATAGTGTACTTTCCTTGATTACTATAGCTACACTAGCTTTCTTTTGTTTAGTGTTCTTCATAGTATCTTTTTCTTTATTTTGCTTTTAAATGTTCTGTATTCTTATATTTTTGAGTTGTTTCTAGAAGCAGCTTACAATTAGGTTTAATATTTTAAAGTATTCTGATTATCTTTTTAAAACTTGGATATTTAGCATATTTAAATATAATGTAATTACTGATGTGTGGTTTTAAATCTTCTTTCTTATTCTTTATATTTGATAATGTACATTTTCTTTTTTTGTCCTCTTATTGATTTTTATAACATCCTTTTATCTTTTATTAACTTATCAATTATATGTGGTTTTATTATTTTTTAATAATTATCTTAATGTTTATAATATGTGTTTTTTTACTTCCCCATGTTTATTATCTCTTCTCTGAGAATATAAGAACCTTAAAATTATTTAATTCTCTTTATCCCTCTTCTGACTTACACTTTTGGTGTGTATATTAAATATATATGTTTAACCCACAATAATACATACATTATTGTTAACATTCCCAAATGTCAACATTTACTTAAATCTCCCATTTATTAATTCTTAATGTTTTTATTTATTTTTTGTATCACTGAGCTTCTCACTAGCATAATATTTTCTTCTGCCTGAGGAAATGCCTGTACTATTTCTTTGATAACAAATTTCCTTTTTTCTGAAAAAAATACTTTTACATTTTTTAAACATATGTTTTTTATTGATTTTTTTTTTCTTTTATAGAGAAGGGAGAGAGAGATAGAAACATCACTGTGAGAGAGAAACATTCGTTGGCTGCCTCCTGCACACCTCCTACCGGGAGTCAAGCCCACAATCCAGACATGTGCCCTGACCAGGAATTCAACCAGAACCTCTCAGTCCATGGGAAAACACTCAATCCACTGAGCCACACCAGCTGAGCTACATTTATTTTTGAATGAAAATGTTTTCTTGTTCTTATATGTTGGATTGATTGCTATAGTTTCTTTGATTGTTTTTGTTAAAGTTAGTTATAAATTCCATTTCTGCTTTTTAAAAAAATTATTTTAGTTTTTGAACTTCAGAAAAAATTTTTTTATTTTACATGTAACTTCTTTTTAGTGTTTTATAAATTTGCACTTATGCTTAGGGTTTATAGGCTTCTTAAATTTGTGACAATGTGTTTTTCAGTTTTGAGGAGTTCTCAAACACTAAAATGTTAAATATTGTTTATGTTTCATTTTCTATTATCTCATTATCTGGGGTTCTAGATTATGTATATTAGATTTTTTTCCCCCACTGCATTTCTCTTACTTTCTTTGTATCATACTCTTTTTGTCTCAGATTCTTTTCTGTGTTTTGAACCTTTAAAAATTTTTTGATCCTTCATAGTGGACATTTGCTCTGAGATTTCTTCCAGTTCACTAATTCTCACTTGTGTGATATATAATTTGATTTTAATTTTATCTTTTTATTTTTTACTATCAGTTATACTATTTTCTAGTTTTAGGATTTTTAATGGATTCTTTTTTCTATTTTTATGAAAAAATTTAATATCTTTTAGTTTTTGAACATCTATGGTTAATTTTAAATCTATGTACAATAACTCCATTATGAAGGTTGCTATGGTTTTATTTCTATTATCTGTTGTGTTTCTTGGCTTTCTAAAGTATCTCTTCTCTATAGCTGGTGATTTTTAAAGCTGGGTTCAGAAATAGCATATGAACTTACTTAGAGATAATGGAGCCAAAAATTGTGTTTTCTGTTTTATCATCCTTTGAAAAAGATTTACTTTTTTTCTCACAGAAAGTTATGGGCACTACCAATCTGGATCATCTTATCTAGTTAGGACTGGAAGCAATATCAACCAGGGTTTTGGGCTCTGAAAAGAGATTGCTTTCTAGTCCACACCTATTGCTAAGGTGTTAATCCGTCCTTCATTTCTATTATCTGAACTCTAATTAATGTTACTCTTTTCTTGTAACTGTCAAAAGTTCTGCTCAGCTTCTCAGTGTCTCAACAGCCTCTTGCAAAATTGACAGACACCTTGGGCAAAAGTAGTCCTAAATATTCTGCTCAGTTATACGGTTTTCTTCAGTTTTCCAGATATTGATCTGTAGTATTTTTTTTTCTTCTCTTTAGCTATGTGACAATTTAATTGAATATTTTAAAATATTTTTTTCTAGCTGGAATTTCATCAAGGAGGTTGGTCTAATTTTCTTGTCTACCATTACTAGAAATAAAACTCTATACTTAGTAGGATTTTGATTGTGAAAAAGAATCATAGCCTGAGCATGACATGCAGGGAGTCAAGTCTGGAGATATTGGCAGACCTTGATTGATTAACTTGTCTAAAATAAAATGTTGTTTGGGGATAACGGGAAGAACCAATGTCCATTGGGTTGAGGTGGTGTGTGGGTTTCATGTATACAGACAAAAGCTTGGACTGTTGGTGAGTAGTGAAACATTCAGGATTTTGGAATAGGGAAAAGAAATTATATAAGTGGCATTTTAGAAAAATGAACATAATACAATACTGTCCTGTGTGTATTGATGTCACAGACATTACATCTAATTCCAAGAAAAGACCTTAATTCACAGGAAGTACTTTACATTTTGAATACCATCATTGTGTCTAAACCTTACTTTCTTTTTTTTTTGTTTAAATCATTTTTTGTTTGTTTATTGATTTTTAAAGAGAGAGAAAAGGAGAGGAAGATAGAAACATTGATGAGAGAGAACATTGATTGGCTGCCTCCTGCATGCCCCACACTGGGGATTTGGCCCACAACCTGGGCATGTGCCCTGACCTGGAATCAAACCAGCAACCCCTTCTTGGTGCATGAGTTGAAGCTCAACCACTGAGCCACACCAGCCAGGCTAAACCTTACTTTCTATAGACATCCCTTATTGTAGACTTGGAAATCAGAAGTATTTTGGCTAATGGGTATTCCTAGTGTTTAAATTATGTTGAGTCAAAGGGCCATTGGAAAGAGAGGCTATTTGCTTTCTTACACATTAGAAATCTCGAGTCCTAAAAATTGATACATATATAAGATATAAATCTGATTTTTGCACTCCTGCTATCTGCAAAGTGTTTAATAATTATTTAGAAAATTATTAAATCTTTATGATGCTTAGGGCTTCCTTTCTATGTAAATAAAGTCATTATTTACATTTCACATATTCCTTCCTTCATCAGAGAAATTACAGTGCTTCGGAAATGAGAATTTCAGAGCCATTAAGAAACTTCAGAAATTATCTTAGTTCAACCTCCTTAATTTACAAGTCTGGAACCAAAGCCCAGATTGTGTATGGAACTTATCCAAAGTCACACAGCTGATTAATGGTAGAGCTAGAAATGTAACCAATATAATTTGGATAGTAGCCTTCTAGAGAATTTTTCATTCCAAAACAAATTTTAAGAGCTCTAACAGATTAAATAGCAGATTATTAATTTACAGACAAGAAAAACCATATTAATTTTAAAACCTTCTATATAAAATTAATATGTAGATCACAGATGAGGTTCAGAGTACCCCTAAAATAATATACACATTCCTGTATTATATGCATTTGTCTCTGGTAGATATACATTCTTTTCCAGTTCTCAAATGAGTTTTTGAATTAAAAAAAAAAAAAAAAAAAGATTAAGAACCACAACTTAAAACTCTTTAGATAGTTGGAGTTAAATGTTGCTTTCATTCATTCATCAGTGTTCTGCCTACTGAGTGCCAGAGATTTTGTTGAGATGAGGGATACAAAGGTAAATGATGCATTTTCCTCCATGAAGGGCCTCATGTTGTAGTCAGGGAGATAGATAAGATGTGAAGTGACAAGTTAGTGATACAAAATACTGGTTCGGTGCTTCATCTCTCAGATCAAGATCACACTATGAGATCCTGAAGAGAAAACTGAAGTGATTACAGAACTACTGTAATTCTGATTCCTATATAGACTTTGGGTCCTGTGGATATATTTGACATTATCCAAATACATTTACTTGAACTCTAGAGAGACACTGATCTAGATCCCTACATAAGAGATCATGTCTTATCTATTTCTGGATCTCACATTCAATAAATAATCAGGCATATAGATTGCTAATAAAATGTGGTCAACTTTTGCCAATATTTTCTTTAATCATTGACCCATGGACTCCATCTTACTGTCATACATAGAAGTTAGCCAATGAGTTGATTTTTCCTTAGGGATAATTGAAGAATTTTTATTTTTCTCTGGATAGGCTATGGCAGTAAAGAAACTAATGACTCAAATAGTTAATCACAACATCAGAGTTCTCATTCAACAAAATTAACATATTGGGACAATTTTTAACTACATCAAGTACAACTTTTCTTAAATCCACAATACCAGTGGCTATTGGCTTGTGGGGGTGCCAGAGCATCCTAAATTGCTAGTTTTAATAAGATAACAAAAACAATATTAAAACCCAAATACTCCTAAGGCTTTTCACTGTTACTTGAGAATACAATGAAGGAATATATAGTGAATGTGGGTTTAATAATGATAGTCCGTGAAATTGCAAAGTATTTTCTCTGAATAAAAGTGACATTTCCCTTTATTCTTAAGGATAAAAAGTAGGTAGCATAAAAAGTAGAATCTCTACTGATGCTTTTAGAGAAAATAGTTTCACCAAGAATGGCATTGGACTTAAGGTTGTATTTGTTTACTCTGAACAGACTTGTTTGGAGATCCATTAGAGACTATGCATAACCTTATGGAGAGAAAAATATTCTTTGACTACCAAACCCCATAGCATTTTGGAAAACTTAGACCCATGCCCTAGTTTCATTGATGTCATTTAACATTATGGAAGTAAAGAGCAGCTGCTGTGATCTACCTTTATTTTAAGTTCAGCATGAATCTGGCTCATAACAAGCTTCCACTGAGTAGTGCTAACTATGAACTCAAGGATGGGAAAAAAAAAATGCCACCTACTTTTAAGACTGAAAATCTAGTAGAGATAAATTATTTACTCAGCTCCATCATTAGATTGAGCTTCAGTGCAATTACACTTTTTAAAATCTAATGAAATGAAATGTAATTTGTATACAGTGGTATGTGTCCATTTTAAGTGTGCATATATATGTTGTCATAAATATATGCACTCATGAAACCACCATCCAAATCAAGCTATAGAAAATTTTCATTACCCAAGTAGGTTTCTTCATATCCCTTGGTAGTCGATTCCTTTCCTTTCTCCCTGCCCCAGGCAACCACAGATCTAATTTCATCAAAGTGGATTAATTTTTCTCCCATAAATGGAACCAGAACATGAATTCTTGTGTCTGCTTTTTGTTGCTCAGCCAAATATGTTTGAGAGTCATCCATGATGTTGTGTATATAGTTCACTTATTTTTCTTGCCGAGTAGTATTTCATTGATGAATATGTGACAATTTGTTTACCAATTTACCTGTTGATGGATTTTCTTTTTTTAGTTTTTTTATTTCTATGAACATCCATATAAAAGTGTTTCCTAGACATATACTTTCATTTTCTTGGGTAAAGAAAACAGTGCATACAGCTAATGTGTTTCAGTGGTTGAGCATCAGCCCATGCACCAAGAGTTCACTGGTTCAATTCCTGGTCAGGGCACATGGCCAGGATGTGGGCCAAATCCCCAGTGGGGGGCATGCAGGAAGAGGCCAGTTGATGTTCTCTCTCATTGATGTTTCCATCTCTCTCTTCCTCGCCCTTCCTCTCTCTAAAATCAATAAAGAAAATGAAAAGGACTTAGTGCAACTTCTGAATTATTTGATAAGTATACATTTAATTTTAAAAGAAAATGTCAAGATGTTTCCCAAAGTGATTACACGGGCATTATATATATATATGTAAAATTTGACAATAGTGTCTTTTGACTACCATAAAATTTTGATAAAGTTAAGTTTATCAAATTTTTATTTTATTATTCATAGTTTTGTGCCCTGTCTGTAAAATCTTTGGTAATTCCAAGTTCAGAAAGACTTTCTACTATGGTTTATTTTAGGGGTTTTATAGTTTGGGTGTATGATCAATTTCTAGTTAATTTTTGTATGTGGTGTGAAGTAAGTCAGCATTACTTTTTGAAAATATGGATATCCAATTGTTCAGCCTATTTGTTGAAAATTATCCTTTTCTCATTTAATTTTCTTTGTGTGTGCTCATACACACACACACACATAATGCACATATCATCTATCTATCTATCTATCTATCTATCTATCTATCTATCTATCTATACTTATTTATACATTTATGGAATCTATTCCCTTGTTTTATACAATATATCATTATGCCAAAAATCACACTAAATTTGGGTAAATGTCAAAATCAGGTGGTTTGATTCTTCCAACTTTGTTTTTATTTTTCACTGTTGTCTTGCTTATACTAGGTTATTTGTACTTTCATATACATTTTGAAAATCAGCTTGTTAATTTCTATAGAATTACCTGCTGAGGTTCTAGTGGGATAACATTGAGTCATAGATTAATTTAGAGAGAATTAACACCTTAACCCAATATTGAGTAGTCCAATATATGAACATAGTTTGCTTGAAAAATTAGAGAACCAGAAAGAGTGGATGCTCTGGCAATTTACACAGTCAGCTGGTGGCACAGATGGAGGAAGTCAAGTATACTAGACAACCAGTACACTGCTGAATCTTTCAACCGAACATCCTTAAATGTGTGTAGACCATAACATGCCTTCCGCCAGTTCATTTCTGATATGAATGTTTGGTCATCTCTTGCCTTTCAGAGGGAAGTTCTCTGATTCAGAGTATTTCTCCTCGCCTCTTTGAGCCACTTCTGAATCATTATTTCAATGACCATAGAAAAATATTTTCATTTTGCAGCTGCACTATGCTGCCTGATAGCTAAAGGAAGAAAAACATAGTTATCAAATGAAAGGTTTCAGAAAACACTGATATCAGAATGTCTCTGCTATGATCTTAACTTAATCCAAAAATGGATGGATTGGAGATAGCTGGTGAAACAAAGAGTAATGTTTCTGTGCATTGATGAAGAGTTTTATTGTGTAATAGAATTTTCAGACATTGCTTCATTTGAGATTGCTCCTTGAGATTAAAGGCGGGGTGCAGGGGGTTGATAAAATATGAATTACAAATCCCATCATACAGAACAGCAACCATTTTCCTCCTTTTTTTTAAATTAATTTATTTTTGTTACAGATGTTTCTTCTTTTTCCCCCCTGATACCCCCCTCCCCCACCCTCACTGCCCTGTCCCCAGCTTTGTTGTCCATGTCCATTGTTCATGCATACATGCATATAAGTTCTGTGGTTTATCTCTCCCCCCACCCCCTTTTCTGGGGATTGCCAGTCTGTACCCCACTTCTACGTCTCTGGGACTACCCCGTTCCTCAGACTGTTGTGTTCATTATATTCTACAAATAAGTGAGATCATGTGATATTTGTCTTCCTCTGCTTGGCTTGTTTTGCTTAGGATAATACTCTCCGGGTCCATCCATGTTGTCTCAAAGGATAAGAGCTCTTTCTTTCTTACAGCTGCATAGTACTCCACTGTGTATATGTACCACTGCTTTTTTATCTATTCGTCTACTGATGGACATTTGGGTTGTTTCCAGATCTTAGCTATTGTAAATAGTGCTGCTATGAACATGGGGGTACATATATTCTTCCTGATTGGTGTTTCAGGCTTCTTAGGGTGTATTCCTAGAAGTGGGATCAGTGGGTCAAATGGTAGTTCAATTTTTAATTTTTTGAGGAACACCATAGTGTTTTCCATAGTGGCTGCAGCAGTCTGCATTCCCACCAGCAGTGCACTAGAGTCCCTTTTTCTCCACACCCTCACCAACACTTGTTTGATGATTTGTTGATGGCGGCCATTCTGACAGGTGTGAGGTGATACCTCATAGTTGTTTTAATTTGCATCTCTCTGATGATTACTGATGTTGAGCATTTCTTCATGTGTCTCCATTTTCCTTCTTTATGGATGAAAATTGCAGTTTTCACTCAAAGAATTTTTTCTCTTATCATCATGCTTACAGTTTATTTCTTACACCCTAGAGGATTCTAGCTCTTTTATTTTATCTTTAGGTCGTCCTTGCTCAGCATCTAAATTATTTTAAAATATCTTCTGACTTTGTAAGAAACTGAAACAATTAGGTAGTTTTTCTTGACCCCTGCTTTAATATCTGATGATTCTTAAGGATGATTGAATATGAAACAATTAGTAATTATGCTACCAAATGACCTTGCGTCTTTATGTCATTACTTCGCATAACACAGTACTGTGACATATCCCAAACAAAACCAAATGACTCCTAAGGCTTGGAGGATTCACAGAGCCCTCTATGCAAAGGCCTTCTTCAGGGGAGGAGCAAGGACAAAATGCAGACAACGTCACATACAGCAACATTTTCTAAAAGTTCTTTTGAGTCATGCTGTTCGCCAAATCTGATAAGACCCAGTTGCTTCTCTTCTTCCTCCTCCCATCTTTCACTCCTTTACTCCTGAATTTTTTCATGTCCATATGCTTCCAGGGGTTCTCTTAGAACCACCCAGCCCCTTCTTTAGGCTCATTTATTCATTTCTGCATCCTTATGCTGCCCTTGGGAGTACAACAATGGACTCACAGCTAACCTCCTCCTCAGAAGGTGAGGGAGGGAAGGAGAAAGTTTGAGAATATTTATATTTTATTGCTGTTGTCTGTACCACAAATGTCACATGGAATTAATTTAAGTTTTAGCTCTGATACCTCCCATGACGTAAGGACCTAGCTATGCAGAGTGAAGGTTGACTAGAACGAAGGAAGGGTGGCCATTTTGCTTCTGAGGCTCTGGAAGTGAGGGAACCTGTGACGAACTTGGCATTGGAGTTAGAAGACAAGGACTCATTTGAGGTGGTGCCCATTATAAGGTCTATGCCATTGAATGTGTGTAAACAACTTGAGACCTGGTTTTGTCACCTGTAAAATGGTGATCATTGATCTAACAAATTTTCATTCAGTCCAGCACTCTGCTAGTCAGTGTGCATATGGACATTCTTAAGATTGACTTTTTTCGCCCGGCTGGTTTGACTCAGCGTCAACCCATATACTGGGAGGTTGCCGGTTTCGTTCCCAGTCAGGGCACATGCCCAGGTTGTGGGCCCAGTCCCCAGTGGGGGGCATACAGGAGGTGGCTGATCAATGCTCTCTCTCTCATCAATGTTTCTCTTTCTCTCTCTCTCTCTCTCCCTTCCTCTCTCTCTAAAAATTAAGAAAAACATTTTTTAAAAAAGATTGACTTGTTTTGAGGAAATAGACAATATGGTTAAGTCGGGGGACATACATATAATTATCGCAGTTTCAGCCATGCTATTGTAGAGGGATGAGAAGAGTGGGAGGGAGACCAGCAAATGCAGCAGCCACCTTTGTGGACAAGGCATAATATGTCTTGAATTGGTTAGTAACATTTGCTTTAGATTATGAAAGGTGGGAATTTAATTACCAGGAAGGAAATGCTGTTCCTGTTCAAGTGACATACATCAAAAGCCTTCAGGGGCTAGGCAAGTGATATAAATATGCAAAGTGGAGGGAGGTAGGCAGAATACTAAAGGAGCCCGCATCCAATTGGGGAGTGCTTGCCTGTTTAAAGCTATTCAATCTCAAAATAACTTTTTAAAAGCTCTCCTGACCAAATAAAAGCTGTGGGAAGATAATGGTAACTCCATGCATAGTGTTTGAGGAACATACTGCAGGATGCTTGGGAAGGGGGTAGGAGCAGCTAGCACTATCAGGGGAAAGAGCAAGGAAGAAAGGACATTTGGAACTAGATGTGAAGAGTCTTCTGTGTTGGTCTAAGGAGTTTGGAGTGACATAAGGTTTATTTTACATGGTAATTTATTGCCCTCAAGAAAGTAAAAAGAGTGGGCTATATACCCATTGATCACAGACACATCATAGAAATCCACGTGAGCAATGATGAGGCCTGAACTAAGGCAGTAACAGAGAATGAAGAGGGAGCTTAGTAAAAGGAGAGACTTCTGATGTAGAATATAGCCAATCTCCTTGCAGTTCTTTGAAAGAGATAAAGTGAGTGAAAACAGTTTATAACTAGTACAGCACGATGCAGATGGAAGATGATGTTAACCTCTTAGATGGAGAGTGTCTGGGGTAGAATTGTAGAGCCTGGTGTTCCCTTATTCCATTGTCATGGCCTCAGTGGGAGCTCATAACTCTGCAGGGGGAGACCTGGGATTGGATCCCTCTGAGGCTGACCTGTTTTCTGCAGAAGACATACCCTAATGCCAGCTTGACTTGGCTAGTTCATCTGGGCCTGGGTGCCCAGGACTTCCTGTTGTCCTCATTGTTGGCTTTTTCTATGACATTCAATTTTCTTCTAAGAGAAAAAGCTAAAAAGAGCAGACACTTATATCTGCAGGAATGTTACTCCATGTAAGAAATAACACTAATACATCTTACAACTCCTAGCCAGAATCTGCTAGGCTGCTGCTATAGCAACCCCAACAGAGAGGACTCAACGAACCCCCACCCGATCCCTCCTGAATCCATATACCTGACAGTCACCCTCCTAGGGAGGCTGTCTCTCTTATATTACACCCACTAAGTGACGATCCAAAGCAAAGAGACAGAAAATAACATCTTCTAACAATCTGCTTGTCATTAGAAAAAGCTCCCTGTATAAATGTCATGGAAACAAGCTGCTCTTGCAGAAAGAAAAGAAAGCCCTGCCTCACTTGCTTCCCTCTCAATTTTAATCTTTGGAAAAAAAAGGTAACACAAAGCAAATGTTAAGTGTTTGAAAGCAAATATCTCTGGCGCTTGGCCATGGTGTGGTTCAGCCACATCCAACCTGCTGCTTGGCTCTAAGCAGAAGCAGCTCCAGGTCAAATTTTCCATCCGGAGAACACAAAGAACTCAAAACAGGCTGATATGAGACAGCGAGTATTTTTCTTCTAATCAGGACCAAGGATTCTTGCTAGGATACTGGCTGCAAGGCCAGCGCATTTCTGTTCAGTTAGCAAACATTCATGGGCACATAGCAGGTCTAGTGCATTGTGCTTTGGTTCTCTGAGGGAAGCCCAGATAACCATGACTATGTGCTCTGTCCCTGAGTGAGAGGTCTTGTACGTCTCACCTGCCGCAGGAGGCAGGTATGTTACGAGCTTGAGGAGAATGTTGAGGAAGCTGTCTGAGAGCCTGAGGAAGGCGCTATTGTTTTCTGCTGGGATTAGCAGGGAAGGTTACAGAGGAAGTTGCATTTGAACTGAGCCCCAGCCAAGAGCTAGGATTGTAATAGCAGGAAAAGGGAATTCCAAGGACGCATTACATGAAAACAAGGTCAAGAAAGTAAAAGATGTTCTGGTCCAAGATTCATGTGCCCGAAGCTTCAAAAGGTTAAAACTCCAAATGTCAGAATTTGGAGTAAGGAGAACTTTATTGATCAAGAAGTCACCACATGAGAAGACGGGAGACTTAGTGGGCCTCAAATCCCTCTTTAGAAAGTAGAGCCCAGGTTTCTTTTATGTCAAGGGAAGGGGGAAATAGGAGGATGAAGGGGTGATTGATGACAGCCTCCAGCAGGGGTCTGAAGAAGCTTGTGCTTAGTCTGTTGACCTCAGGTGATGTGAGAACAGTCACCAGGTTCCTGCAAATCTTTGGTAAACAATACATACTTCCCTTATCTCCTCAGATGAGGCACTTTCTGGTAAGTGGCTGTTATTGTAAAACTCAAGCCAAGAGCAAAATTCCTCTAATGATTAGCATGTCTCTATGCATGAAGCCATTAACCTAAAGGCCATGGGAACAAAGTAGCATTGAACAAGATGGAGTCAGAGAGGCCAAGTATTTCACTGCTACAAAAGGGTATCATTATTGAGGAAAAATTGCAGAAGGTCTTGAATAACATATAAATTCCATCCTGTCTGGACTGTAATAGGGATTCAGATAGCTCTAGGGTATGTGTGGTTGGTCAGTACCTATTCCTAGATCTCCTGATTGGCTTAGGGACATTGGAGTTTTCCTGGAGAAGGAACTTGAGTCATGTCACTGCTTAGGGTTGACCTATATAAACACGTACAACAAAGTGGTAGGGGAAGCCATAGGAAACTAAATTGTAGAAAGAAACTGCAGAGCCTTTGGAAAAGAAACCTCCAGAAAGTTTAGCATGGTAAGTCAGACTCGGTGTAGTGGTCTGGGGAGGCAGAGAAGAGACCTGAAGAGAGCACAGCTGAGTTCTTGTGTAAGAGAGGAAACTGTCAATCTTTTATAGCTTGGGACCCAAGAGACCCAACTATGTAATTCTTCTAAAAGAATATAATAGAGATGAGAGGTTTTTATTTTCTATTTGCCACAAAGAAAATAGCCTCTGTGAGGAGTCATAGAGGGAGCTGTTACAAAACAATCAGCAAGAACTGAGCAAGAGGATCGATGATAATGGCCACGGCCAAGGAGGAAAGCAATGCGGTGGAGGCACCAGTGCAATCAGCAGGCAGAGAGGCTCGCACAAATCTGGGCTCTCTCGAGAGGACTGGGAAGTGGGGGAAGGAGCCCTGAAAGGAAATGGCTCAGATCCTGAAGTCCATCTAATGGAAAAATGCTATAAAGCTGGAGAATTATAAGTTTAACACTTGGACACAGTGTTGATGATGTACAAGGAACATTTTTGGGCTGTGTAAAAAAAATCATGGTTGATTCATGGACAAATTTTCTAAGTGCATTGGGCAGAACACTTGTTCTCAGCAGAGTATCCTGGGACAGAAAGAGAGTGGGGTGTGTCGAATAGTGAGGAGATCTTAGGAGGAAACAAGGAAAATGTAAGGACCCAGGCTAGGCAGGTTGAATATAGCGAAAAAGAGAAGGAGGGACAACAGGAACCAATGACTAGTTGCTTGTTGGCCCAGACTAGGTAGCTCAGTTGGTTAGAGCACCATCCTGATATGCCAAGGTTGTGGGTTTGATCCATGGTCAGGGCACATATATAAGAATCAACTAATGAATGCATAAATAAGTGGAACAACAAATCGATATTTCTCTCTCTCCCCTTCCCCTCTTTTAAATAAAAATTTTAAAGCCCTGGCCGGTTTGGCTCAGCGGTTAGAGCATCGGCCTGTGGTCCAGAGAGACCCGGGTTCGGTTCCCGCTAAGGGCATGTACCTCGGTTGCAGTTTGTCCCCGGCCCTGGTTGGTCGTGCGGGTGGCAGCCACTCGATGTGTCCCTTTCACGTCGATGTTTCTCTCTCTCTCTTCCTCTCCCTCCCACTCTATCTGTACAAAAAATGGAAAAGTGTCCTCGGGTGAGGATTAAAAAAAAAAAAAGACTAGCTGCTTGTTTAGTTACTTGATTAGACATGAGTGAAAGAAGAAACAAGAATGAGTAAAAATTTTGTCTTGAAGGTTTAAGAGTCAAAAAATATATAGCATAGCTGTTGAGCTTTAGTAGGAGCTGAATTTCATCCTGCCTGGGCCACTTACTAGTGAGGGACCTTGGGTGTCACTTAGTCCTGCTAAATGTATTTCTAATCTGCAAATGGAGAGAATAATGCCTATATCTCAGGTTTAGCTCTTGGATTACATGATATATTTTATGTAACAGTTAAAAAGATATTTGTAATGAAGAGGAGTCAGTGGAGAAAAGTGATGAATTTGTTTCAAAATAATAAAAACATCTATGTAGGTCTTTAAAATATCCTAATAAATAATTTTTGGGTAAGAGTGTTTTGCATCTTCTATTAAACTTACTCCTAAATATTTGATATAATTGATGATACTGCAAATTGTATCTTTAAAATATTGTTTATGCATAATTATTTTTTGTGATTGGCTTTTCTATAGTCACTTATATCCAGCAAACACACTGAGCTTTCTTATTAATTCTATAGTTGATCTGTAAATTGAAATATCTATGTATATAATTATATTGTTTATAATACCATGTAATTGCAATAAGTTATGTGGAGTATTCTTTCCTCCTTCATAGTCTTTATAATTTATTTTATTTTGCTTCATTGTTCTAGAACTTCTAGATAAATGCTGATTGGAAGTGATAATAGTAGTCATCATGTCTTCCATCCGGTCTCAACATTTTCCCATTATAGTAGTACCTCCTTATCCGTAGTTTTGCTTTTCATGGTTTCGGTTACCATGGTTGACCATAGTCCAAAAATATTAAATGGAAAGTTCCAGAAATAAACAATTCATAAATGTAAATTGTGCACTTTTCTGAGTAGCATGTTGAAATCTCATGCTGTCTGGTTCTGCCCTGCCCTAGATGTGAAGTGTCCCTTTGTCCAGAATCTTCATGATATGTGTGCTTACCCACTGCTAGTAATATAGTGGCTGCCTGGGCTGTCACATAGACTGTGGTGGTGACAAGTGTTTATGTATTTTATTCTTGTTATTACTTATTTAAATGTTTGATAGAATTCACTGACAAGTTTATCTCACCTTGGAATTGTATGTGGTGAAGATTCTAATCACAAATCTAATTTCTTTATTAACATAGGACTCTTCATATTTTCTATTTCTACTTTAGTCAGTCTTGAAAAGTTATATTTTTCTAGAAAAATTTATTGATCTAAATTTTCAAATGTAATGCTTATACACTTTTTATAATCTCTTAGTATCTTTTTAATGTCTGTGGTATCTTTCGTGATGTCTGCTTTATCATTAGTTACATTGACTGGTTTTGTGTTAGTCTTAATCACACTAGCTAAAGATTTATTAATTTTATAAATCTTTTTTAAAAACGCAAATTTTGGCCCTGAGGATCTTCTATATTTTGTTTTCTACCTTGTTAATCTATGATAGTCTGCCTTTCTAATATCAGCATCCTCTCATTTTAAATCTGTGTGTTTCCTTTTAAGCATAGATTTAACTGCATAAGGTAATTTTGATGTTGTATTTTTATTATTAGTCGCTTCTGAGAAAGTTATACTAAAATTGAGGCCTAAAGGATGAAGAATGAGCTGTACCCAGAGAGCTATTTTCTGTGTCTGGAAGGCAGAGTTTTAAAGCAAAATGCAACAGCCTGTATAAACGCTAAGGCAGAAAATAGCTCAGAAAGTTTCAAGAGGATAAAGGAGGCCAATGCTAATGAAGAAAAGAGAAGAATGTTACCTAAAGCACAGACTAAAAGAATTACTAAACTAGAAGATAGATCTGACGAGAATATCCAGAATGCTGCATTAAATAACAAAGAGAGGTTAGGAGAAATAGAATATAAAATGAGAATGTCTAATATTAAACAATTGGAATTCTAATAAAGGAGAATAGAGAGACATGAAGAAACAATATTCAAAAATAAAAGAGAACTTTTCATAATTGGTGGAAATTATGATTTTTTTAAATTCAGGAAGTATATCAAATCTCAAGGAAAATACATAATAGAAATTAATATATAGACAAATCATAATGATACTATAGATGATCATAGAATTAGATTCAAAATTAGCAAGAAAAAAAAATTGTCTTTTTCAAAAATGACATTGCTACCCAGTCAGTGTGACTCAGCGGATTGAATGGCATCCCATGGACTGAGAGGTCCCGGTTCAATTCCTGGTCAGGGCACATGCCCAGGTTGCTGCTTCTCTCTCACATTGATGTTCTATCTCTCTCTTTAAAAAAAATAAAAAATATATATTTTTAAAAAACTGACATTGCTTTTTTAAATTTTGATTGATTAATTAATTAATTATATTAATTTGTTTTTGTTACAGATGTTTCTCCTTTCCCTCCATTGACACCCTTCTTTCCCCCTGCCCCATCCCCAGCTTTGTTGTCTATGTGGGTGTGAGTGACCCATTCATATAAGTTCTGTGGTTTATCTCTCCCCCTCGAGCCCCCTCCTCTGAGGCTTGTCAGTTTGTACCCCACCTCTATGACATTGCCTTTTAATTGTAATAATGTAAGCCAAATGGTAATAGATTCTTATCTGACATGTATAAAAGAATTTCTGCAAATCAGAGAGAAAATGAGTTTTTTATATATATGCATGTAAATATATGTACTAAACCTCACTATTAATCAGAGAAATGTAAATGTAAACTACACTAAGTGACTGCTACACAACCACTGGAATAGCCAATATTGAACAGACCAATTATAAGTAGTATTTATGACAATGTAAAAGAATTGGAGCTCTCATATAGTACTCTGGGGAAAGCAAATAAATACAACCAGTTTGAAAAAGTATTTGGCAATAACTACTTCAACTACCAAAGTTGAACATCTTCATATGCCCTGTGCTTCAACAGTCCCGTTCCTACATCTATATCAAACAGGAATGCATGCCATGTTCCCTAAAGTACATGTATAGGAATGTTTATGGTAGCGTTATTCATAGTAATACAAAATTCAACACAACTCAGATAAAATTAACGGTAGAAAAGATAAGTCAATTGTGATAGGAGTGTACAGTAGAAATACTAGAGTAATAAACATTAACAAACTCCTGCAACCAGTACACCTTAGATGGATCTCATGGACTTGTATGAAAAATGCAATGTACAAATGCATACACACTCTATGATTCTGTTTTAATATTTCCCTATGTTCTCATTGGTATAATTTTTGAGTACAAAAATATTAACATGGTTCAAAAGTAAAAAATTATTATTAATGATATGTTCAGAAGTGTCAGTCGATACCACCCACCCCACCCCTCCCACCCTATTTCCACTTATTCTATGTAGGTATTTAGTATCATTAGTTTCTGGCTTATACTTCCAGTTGTTGTTATTGTTTTTTGTTTTTTTTTTTACAAAAATAGATATATTTTTATTACTTCTCCTTTTTACACAAATATGTATGTCCTACACTTTGCTTTCTTGAAATTTATCAATAAATCCTGAAAGTCATTTTCTATCTGTTTATGAAGATTATTCTCTTTTTAAATGCAGCTGCATAGTATTCCATTTTGAACAAAATTTTCAACTGTAAGCATTCAAGTTTCATCCAGTGTTTTGCAATTACAAGTAGTGCTATAATTAAATAATTTTGTTTGCATATACTTTCATAATCTTGAAATTATATCTTCAGAGTAAAACCTAGAAGAGGGGTTTATGAGTCAAAAATAAATCTTATGTAGGTTTTCTTAAATATTGCCAGATTTCCTTCCAGAGGGTTGCACTTCTTTACATTCCTACCAGCAGAGTATTGAAGAGCTTCTATTCTCAGCCAAGTAAGCTGTCAACTTCTAATTTTTGCAATTTGATAGGTGAGAAATGGTGTATATTACTGTAGTTGTAATTTGCATTTCTCTTATGAATAAAAGTAAAATCTCTTATCTGCTTAAGAATTATCTTATATTAATGTATATTTTGGTAAATCATCTATGTTTTGCCCATTATTCTATTTTTTTAAATCAGGGTTTTGTATCTTTTCCTCTCAATTTTAAGAATTCTTTCTCCATCTTAGAGACTTTAGTCCTTTATTTATAATAAATGTCCCAAAAATTTTCTCCCAGTCTATCAGCTACTTTGGACTTTACTTATCATCTTTTCTTCTATTGCTATGCAAAGTTCTTTTCTTTTTATGCAGTCAACGTATCAGTCTTTTATTGACTCTGGATTCCAGAAAGACTTTCATTACACCTAGGTTTTAGAGAAACCCATCCATGCTGTGTTCTAATTCTTCTGTAGTTCCAATTTTTACAGTTAGCTCTATGATCCGCTTGGAGTTTCATCATTTGTAAGATATAAAATATGGATCTAATATTATCTTTTAAAAATTGCCTGTAGACTTACCCCAGGTAATTAAAGAGTACATCTTTTATATTTCTACTAGTTCTTGGGCTACTTCTGATATTTCTTTTTCTTTAAAACAAACAAACAAACAAAAAAACCCTCATGTCTATTAATTTTTGGTTTATTCGATTTCTCCGTGGTGAAAGCTGTATTAAAATCTCACACCACAATTATTTTCTCTTTTATTTCAGACAGTTTTGTTCTACATTCTTTACTATTATTTAGTGCATATTCATATAAGATTTCACTTCAGTATGAAATGAACCATTTTTTTTTTTAGTCCTCAACCAAGGACACTTTCTTTCCCATTGATTTTCAGATACAGTGGAAGGGAGAAAGGGAGGGAGAAAGAGAGTGAGAGGGAGAGAGAGAGAGAGACATCGATGTGAGAGAGACACATCAATTGGTTGCCTCCTGCACGGCCCCAACCAGGGCCAGGGACTGAACCGCAACCGAGGTACATGCCCTTTGCCCTTGACTGGAATCAAACCCACAACTCTTTGGTCCACGGGCTGACACTAACCACTGAGCCAAACCAGCCAGGGAGAAATGAGTTTTTATTGATCTAACGTGGCCATCCTTTTGTGATTTCATATTGTTTCCCTTGAATTCTATTAGTCTGAAATGAATTTTGCTTTGCTGTTTTTGTTTGTTTGCACCAACCTAAAAGGATCCCTTTTATCTATTCACTGTTGATTTCTA
This sequence comes from Molossus molossus, assembly GCF_014108415.1. Taxonomy (NCBI): domain Eukaryota; kingdom Metazoa; phylum Chordata; class Mammalia; order Chiroptera; family Molossidae; genus Molossus; species Molossus molossus. The sequence continues at coordinate 82,518,810 of NW_023425366.1, read as the reverse complement.
CTCTGAGGCAATGATTTTATCCAGCAGAAAGGTTAATTTTGGCCTTTCATTCCCAAAGCCCACAAAATTATGAATGTTTGACATACTAATTCTATGTTATAAGCAGTAAAGCACATAAAAGTGGGAATAACTGAGAGAGAGGGACAAGAGGATCAGAATTCTGCATGCTCACATTGCATACGTAGAAACCAAAGAGACGGCAGGCATGAACTCGAGCCCCTGGAAGGAGTGTAGGTGTCTCAGTGAAAATTCTGGACAGAATCATATAGATTTAGAATATTACAACCAGAAGGTGTTAGATTATGCTGTACATTATGCCAAATGTCTTCTTACTAAAGCAATTTTGATTCTTCCTTTACAGTGAAGGTAGAGTTGAGATGTTTTTATTTAGCGTCTCCTGTCATTTCTCTTCCACCTTCTGAGGAAGACAGGTGGCCGCGATCTGTTCAGCACGTGAGGTGCTGCCTGAGCGACCCAGGTTCGGGCCCAGCTTTAGCAGAGGTAATAAACAGGGGGCATTGCCTCGGAATCCAGGCGGCAACGCGATTTATTCTGAGACCTAATTCCGTTGTCACTCACACCCACAAAATATGCCACGGTGCTTGTGTACACTTCCTTTCGAGTTAAACTATTTTAGAGTCCTCAAATGTTTTCATTCTTCTACCTTAGCTGAGGACACTAAGTTTTCACTGCTCCAAACTGTGTGTTTTAAGTGACTAACAAGACACATGATCTTGTTTATAGCTTTTTTCATTTGTTTTTTTCCAGGGTAGGTGACCCCAAAGAAATTTATACTGATGCAGTTGGGTTATGGAAAGAGACAAGAGCGACTTTCCTGACAGGTAGAGGAGCCAGGTTATTACAGAGTCGGGAGGTGAGGAAAAGCATCCCTCTCTTCGACTCTGCTCAACTGACCACGCCCTCCCTCACCCTCAGATTTCAGCTGCACCAACCTGAGCAAGCTCCAGTCTGGAATCCTACCACCGCCAGGTAAGCACCCCGGTGATATCAATTTCTCTTGTAGTTGCCCCCTCCCCCTCCCATTACCATCTGGGGACCATAAACAGTGGGGCAGAGGAAAATCCATTTTCGGAGGGGTGGGTTTCAGATTATTTGTACAAATTGAAAGGGGACATTTCTGTGTACTTATTATCCATATTGTCTATTTCTGGATCCCCTGACTCAGGACATATTTAACAGAAGCACTACAAAGCAGCATTGACAGGCATTTTTGTTGTTGTTGTTTCTCCCCTCCCCCCCCTTCATTGGCCTAAGAAACTGACTCCAGCAATAGTGACTTTAGAGGGACAGAGTTCCTCACGTCAGGCCCTTCTTTCAGGGGCTCCAAGCCCAACATTTAGTAGGATTCTATTTATCAAACAACCAGTGTGGTAATATTTTCTTAGTGGATTAGGCTCATGAACTATAGGGATGGATGTGCAAAAGAAACTGAGCCTTTTGGTACAACTTTGGGTGACTGTACCAAGTCCCCCGAGTCCCAAGCACAGAGGACAAGGACTCTCCACATTCCTGGATCTTATTCATGAACAGATTTTGTAAAATGCCAAGAAGAGGAAAAAGCATGTCAGAATCACAAAGACAAAGCATACATACCTATTGCGATCCTAGATCACATTAAACAAAAATCTGTGAAAGGACTAGGAAACGAATGAACTAATCCAGCATCCAGTCCCTTGATTTAAGTATTAGAGAGGCGAGGGGAGATTTTAGAACCTATACGGCCAGCTGTTAAAAGTTGTAATAAAATAGACATGTAATGGGGTATTTAATATGTGTTGCCTTATACTGGAAACAGTAATAAAAAAGTATCTACCTTCATTTGGTAAAATGCCAGGCTTTGCAGAGTCTCACTGATATCTATCTTTTAATATTCATTTTGTAGATGAGAAAAAGGGTCAGAAGAATTATGGCTGTTCAAATACATAGAGTTAGTCAGAGGCGGAACTAATTTCCAAACCCAGGTCTGACTTTTAACCTCCTAATTTTTCACTTTGTTATTCTACTTTTCAAGACTGGGCAAAGTTGAAAAATAGGAGGGCTACAGTACTTGAATCTGTCTTCAGAGATTCATATTAACCCCAACCAATTGGTTCTTCTCCCAATTTCCATATTCTGTTGGGAACAAAATTATGTGATTATTCAAGATGCTTTGATGGAGAATCTCTGGAAAAGGATCACCAGGGGAGGAGAAATGAGGGAGGAAGTGAAACGTAGCAGAGCTGCTCCCTGTTATGAATGTGGCTCATCCCTACTGGAATCTCCTTCCCAGTGACTAACCTGTGGCACTGTGTACAGGTCGGGGAAGTGGGGAAATTATTGAGGAAGGTGGTGCCATTGTTACTGAAAATGATTTCTGGTAGTCACATGCTCTTGTGCTGTCTGTGGAGAAATAAGGAGGCCAGGGTGTGGTAAGCTGTGGTGTAACTACAAACTTGGTCATTATTAGAAATTTTGAAAAACAAAGTGCATATCAGAGCAAGGTATACATCACCACAAAACATGAGTCACCTAAGGAGCCCTGGGAGGATTCTGCGTAATATTCATGGAGGAGTCTTAGTAACGTTGGGTGAAGTAGGGTTTAATCAGCATATTGCCAACCATAATGTCTATGCAACAGATGGGTCCTCTCTTCCTCTTTTAAATTGTGATTATTTTTTGGTATATATATTTTTTAAATACAGAGACAAGAGATTCTATACTTCCCTTGAATCATTACCAGTCTTCATGTACTTTGCACAGAGGAAAAGGAAAAGTAAGACCGATTTTGAAGACAAAAGAATGACATCTTTCTTGTCATGTCTGATGCTAATGACATGAACTGATGCTAATTTGGAGGAAGAGAATAAACACAAGGTAATGAAATCTAAATTACAACTCTATCCTCTTTCCTTCAACAGAAGGAGCAATACATTATTCTCTTCCTAGTCTTCTAGTATTTGGGGATGGTAGGTCTAATTGATCAGTAAGATGATAATTAGACTTAATTATCTGCTACTTTGCCTTTTAGTCACAATAGAGGTAGAATATATACAATAATTAATTGCATCAATTGCAAGAACAAATTAATCATGTTTTCAAAATTTTTTTCTTATATCCAGTGTATTCACCAAATACTTGATATATTCTTATATGCAACCCAGAATACATAAAGAAAATTTCATTTTCACCCATGAAGTACAAATCCTGGTAACACAGGATTTTGAAATCCATTTAACTCAGTAGTATGTTCCTACAAACTGTGTTCTAATAGTTTTTCATTCACTTATTAAAGGACATTCCAGATCCTGTCCTCATCCTACCCTGACATACAGAAGATATGTAAGTGAGCTTTCTTTTCAGCAACTTTGGATGGGCAATAATGGTAAGTGATTTCCAGGCAATCTCAAGGAATCATAGTTTTATGTCCTTGATCTTGAACGGAAATGTTCAATTTTGTAATTGTGACTAGCCAGGAAAGTGATTTTATTCATTGAATTATACAAAATGGTGAAATATATCACTCTAGTTTTGTGATAAAGAAGAAAAATACTTGATATGCTAGTGACTCACAATGTAGTAAGGCAGACACCAAAGAGTATGGTGTAAAATAAAGGAGAAGAAGGTAAAGCAGATTTCTCTGAAAATAAAGGGGTCCTTTTTAGGCTTAGGGCAACCTAAGGGAAGCCTTATTTCTGTGTTTCACCCCATCACCTCAGGTCAGTTCTTCCTGTAGACTCAGGCTAACACCACCATGTGGGGGAATTCCATCCACATTGCTTTCAAGGATGGTTCCTCCAAAACCAGAGGACTCTTATTTGAAAGAGACATGTCTGCAGCAGTGACTACCCAGTTCCCTTTTACAGAAACTGACCATAACCACCCACGAAACAAGTGTAATGAAGCTCATGAAATTTACTGGATGCCATTTACTTTCTTGTACCAAATAAGCAAGTACAGACCAAGAGGGGACCACTTGTTAGGTGAAATGTGCCACGTTAAGAGTTATGCTTATTTATGTTAAGTTGTTAGGAAGTACACAGACACATGTGTATACTCAATCCCAGCACATAGAATGCACCATGGGCCCAGAGAATAAACGAACGTAAGGAAAGAGATAATGTAACTAGTTTAGACCTCAAGTTCTGCAACATCAGTTGGCAGACAGTGCTATCCCCTGATCATTTCTTCAAGTTAATGTTGGTGAACTTGGAGTGAAATAATTCTTGAAAGCATCTGTACCTCTTGTTTTTATATGTTTTGATAGAACTACCTCACTTTCCACATAATTTGGAAATAAGCCAAGTCAGAAATGAGACCCTGTAAACTCGAACAGTAAACTGGAGTGGGTCAGATGATTGTGACTATACTAGTTCACAGTGAGGGCCCTTCTTAGTGAACAGGGTATAGAATAACAGAGCTTTTTCCCACCAGCCAAACTTGTGGAAATCAAAATTATCAACATGTATCAGGCCATAATCAGTCATTTTACCTGAAAATAAGGAGAGAAGTGAATCTTTAGAAATGTCAATTGACCAAACCAGTATGTGCAGAAATTAACTTTTTTTTATTATATATCATATAATGTAGTAGTAAAGTTTGTTTGAAGTGCATGAATAAAAAGTTAGTGAAATTACAGGAGGAACAATCTATATAGCAATAATAGGTGCATTCCCTGTGCATCTGAAAGAAAAGAAAAAAAAAAAAAAAAGAGTTTTCACTCATTTTGGCCTAAAACTTAGTGTTCAGGTTCCCAGGATTCTGACATCAGAACCCGGATAACACTGATTAGAACCATAGGGGCTTTACAATAAAAGCTAAAATATTGACCATATGATGGCAAAAAGTCTTATTTTGTGGTTAACTGATTCTCTTCTAGCTACTCTCTGATGAAGTTGGTGGCGCTGTAGAGGAGGACCGCCGCCTCCTGGAAGAGGACCGGGACCGCTCAGCATTGTAGGTGACGTGCTTGTCGTAATTCTCCATCTGAGCCTCAACGAAGTCCCTCTGCTGCTGTCTGATGGTCTGGCTGATGAGCCCAGGGAGGGCATGGATGCTCCCAATCAAAGTCTCTAATTTCGTTTCCAGGGTAACAATCCTCTTCTCGAAGTCTTCACTCCTTTCATTTAAGTCGGAAATCATGTCATACATGATATTCTGGGTCTGGAAAACAGGATTGAGAGGAATAGAGAAACAAAGAACTCAGGCTTAATTACCCTGGCTCTGGAAGCAATCTGTCAATCTCAGAACTTGAGGGTGGGTCTCCTTTCTGTGTCATCCAGTGTGGGGGGTGAGGGGCCAGCAGCTAACTGAACACTTTATCTTGCAAAGGAAATTCAGTGTTCAATGCCAGGGTTTAGAATTGTGAGAGCTTGGGCATTAATTAGATTCAGCTGCAGAAAGTACTGTTAGGTGATATGCCCAGTGGTTTCTGGTTGTACAGATAGACAAACATATTTTGATCTAATACTTATGTATATATTTTAATGACTTACAAATGTTAGCGCATTGAATTGATTTTGCAAAATGTAACACTAAGGCAAGGGTAATTTTTAAAAACAGGAGATTTAAAGAAAAACAAAAAAAATAGCATGGATGGTATTGTTGGGATGTAGCAGAAATTCTGAGGGTGGAATATGAAGTTTAGGACAAACTGATTTGATTACATAATTTAGGAACATAAAGCTGTGAAAAACTTCTGAATATCTCTTGCGATCCCATGTTTCAAATTATGCCTCTCCATGAGTCAAAGAGCATTTTTACAGATGATAATTGAGAGAATAAAAGTTCACAATACTAAAGTTACCAGGCTGTATTGTTGGCTATGGTTTAACCAGATGCTAAGTGGTTTGAAATAGGAAGATGTTCTTGGTGTCCTAGTGAATTTTGCAATTGTCTTGATCAGAGGGTACTCATGACTCCGACTCCCACTTACATTTCCAGAAGTATCCCCGAGGCAAGAAAAGAGGACCTCAGGGCTGACTGGCATAGAGGTAGAGAGGAGGGAGGGTGGCCAAGCAGGGAAGAATGGGGCGCTAACCTTAGGTGTGTACAGCCTTCCCCGAGTCTCAGTCCCCGTGGTCTAAGCCTGCCTTCCTCTGCCTCATTTCCCTTTGCAATGTGTACTCTCAGCCTGCTTAACCATCCTGTGCAACATCCTCCTAATGATGATAAATGACCTGATTTTACAGGGAAGTTATTATTCAGAACACAGGCAGCTAGTCTGAGTTTGGCCATGGAGACAAAACACATTCACTTTATTTTTTTCTGTGTAGTCTTGGGTCTCTCTGAGTAATATTCATTCATTCAGAAAATACCAAATCCTTGTGTCATGGACAGTGCTGCAGTCATAATAATGAGCATGGTACTAAAGAATGAACTAGAAAGAAATAGTATCTTGCCTCACAGATATACTCTTAAAGTATATAAAGTAAAATTATATAGCTATTATGAAATGAAATAGCGTGTGTGTATGTATATTATATATATATATATATATAAATAAAATTTTTAAGTGGTGGTTTATTTATTTATTTTTTATCCTCACCCAAGGACATTTGTCCATTTTTTTATTCAGATAGAGAGGAAGAGAGAGAGAGAGAAACATCGACGTGAAAGGGACACATCGAGTGGCTGCCACCCGCACGACCAACCAGGGCTGGGGACAAACTGCAACCGAGGTATGTGCCCTTAGCGGGAACCTGGATCTTTCTGAACCATAGGCTGATGCTCTAACAGCTGAGCCAAACTAGCCAAGGCTAAGTGGTGGTTTATTTTTTCATAAAAAGCCTAATTTGTTTTATCATTTGTCATAGGAGTGATGTAAGAGCCTGCCACATCTTTGTTCATGTGTCCAAGCAAAAGTCGTGTGTAAATGTTAATCAAGGATGTCTTCGAGCTTCATGTGTACGCTTTCCAGTTAAATGTGTCACATATATTCTCCTATGGGTAAGTCATTAAATAGTCGCTTATCATATCAAATACTCATCTTCATTTACATGGTATGGGTTATTGATATACATTACAGTGAATATAATTTAGATGTGTTATTTCATGATACTAGAAATAGTATGTGTGGGTTTTATAGATTATACTTGAGGCTTTACACACGACCTGGGTGATTTGATTGATCAAACGACTGAATATACAGGTCCAAAAAAAGTTGCCTCTTTCAACACATCTGTGTCAAATAGCTGAACACTTCTATAAATTCTATTCTAATCCCACCTCTAGAATTAGTTCAAGAAAATGCAATGTTGTGATTGTTGACAAATATTTGTACTTTGAAACTGGAGTTTACTTGGGAGAACAACCAAAGATCAATCAGATGCAGCTTAAAATGTGATAAGAAATTGCAGACTGTTAATGTACTTTTCAAAGGAGGTAGATTTTTAGAATTATGAAATAGAGAAAGAACCATAAATTATAAAAAAGTGATTACTCTTTTTTGAAAGACAACTTTCATTTTAAGATGTAATTTCTGATATGTTTTTTGAAAATTCAATTTTACATTCTTCTGAGTTTAAAACACATTAAGTATTTTTTATTGTTGAGTCCTACTAGCCTCATAGGCAAACCCAGCATGTAGTTCTGGTCTCATAGGATGAGACTGAACTACAAATGAGAATACCAAACATGTTGTTTCATATTCCACTTAGTGTTGTACTATGTGTCCAAATCATTGTGAGTAGAAAAGCTTATAGAGGGAAGATGAATAACATATATAGGCAGGAAAAGAACATATTAAGTAAGAGTTTTATAAAAATTCTTCCAAGTTGCCCCATCACTGTGGGGCAGTTGGCTGGCTGATTTGTTAAATGAATCTGGGGTGGCCCACTCCATCAGCGCTATTATTGTGCTGTGGTTAATTGCAACAAATGTACTCAAGAAGGCTGAAGCCCCACGCTTACCTTTGCCAGGTCCACCAAGGTATTGGCTTGGTCGTTCAGTTTCCTCTGTTCCATTTTCACACTTCTTAATCTAAAAGACAGAATCTGAAGTCAGAAAGGTTTCTCTTTTTCTACAGCTATGATATGCCTTCCAAAGAGCATGCACAAAATTGACAAGAGCAATAACTGCATGGATAATGCCTTGAACATTTGGGGTAAAGTCCAAACCAGTTATGTATCTGGTACAATGAGAAGCATGCTTCCCCAACACCGCAAAAAGGAAAGGAGAGAGTAAGAGATGAGGTGTCCATAGGACAACTATTCACCAGGTAGTTAAAGTTGAATTAAGAAAGGCTCATAAGGATTTAACCATATGAGAAAAGCCAAAACATTCCTTAAAGCCCCAGTATCGTGACAAATAGACATAGGAAGAAATATGCAAAGCAACTGGAATTGCATCAGTGTTGGAGCACTGAGCACCTTCCTATGCCTACGTGACTAGATACAGGTGTTAGCCCTGTTTAGTCTGAAATGGATTGGGTTAGGTATTTGAACCTGATGAAACACAGTGATAAGTGAGATTCTTATTAGCAAAAATACAACTTTTATTCAACCAGCAGCAAGATTACTCAAAACACATAATTCTCTTATTCTACACTTGACTTTTATCTTAAACTGCCATTGAGCTTGAAGAGAAGCCAGACTACTACTTCCTTGGGGAAATTTCCCTTAATTTTTATTGTACATAAAAGTCAGAGGACAATTAAAGTGTCTGGCAGATGGGATTGTGACTTGTAAAGTTACTTTTAGATACTTTTAAATACCATTGCATGTATCTGATTGACAGTCAAAAAGCCACTGCTTAAAAAAATCTTTCTGAATGAGGACTCAACTATTCCTCAATTTATTTAATGTAATCGTTTAACAAATACTTTACTATGGATGGTACCAAGAAATGAAGATCTTCCAACCGAAAGAGTGCTTTATTGTTCTTTAAGGCAACGATTTAAAGCCTTGCTCCAAAACAGAAGCAGATCTCTCTCTACCTAATGAAAAAATATATATGTATGTATGCTAACCTTATTACCTTGATGATGTATCATTTTACAGTGTAGTGGTAATGCTGGAGAGAATACTTTTTATTTCCCAATTTAAATTAAAGGTAATTACATTGAAGGAAAAAAATTCATAGGGCAAGATTTTACTGCCAGGGAGATTTCCGTAGTGAACATTCACGATTCTCAGTGATTTTTGTTCTGAAACTGGGACATCCAATATGTCACCAATCTGCTCTACATTGAAGATGGAGTTCCTTCTGAGTTTAACTGACACCTGCCGACATCATGTTCTTTAACCATCTAAAACAGTTTAAGGTTATAACTCATCATTGTCACTATGTGTTTATTAGAATGGCATCTTTTCATGCTATCATAGAGAGAGAATATATTCTAGTCTAAATGAGATTTACAGACATAGATTTAAATTTAATATGTGGTTAAGAAATGTTTCCTGAAGTACTTATAAGGGTTAGAAGTCTTGATGTATGCCTTTTAGAAATAGGCCAAAAACAAAAACAATCTCCTCCCTCCCACCTCCTCCAAAAACAAACTTGAAATATGTGTGCGTCACTGAAGAAAAATGTACCAGAGAGAACAGTGGTGTCAGACATGGATGCCATCCTCTCCCTGGCTCTAATGTGACCGTCAGTTTCTTCATGCATGAAATGGAGTGAGTTAGGTTAGGACAGTGTTTCTGAAGTGATGGATTTATACCAAGAGGTGTTCTAGATGACTAAGTGATAATGGAACAAGACATTAAACAAGACTAAAAAAGATAGCAAGAAAGGAATTCCCTTTAATTCTCTTCTAACTCTTGATTATTATAAGAGAAAGGTCTTAGGCTAGTCCTATACTGTTTTCTCTTCTAACACCTGCTATCTTCTCCTTTTTAAAAACCAGAGAGCAGGCTCTCAGCTCAGAGCTTTCCACAGGGCACAGCCTGTAGTTAAAACTCAGTACCAGCACTGCAATCGTCAGTTGATATTACTTTTACCTCTCTTTTCTGGGAATGTCATAGTTTCAATCCATTTATGATAGGGATTCATATCAAGCTTTCCTTTCAAATTTAAGTAAATAGTATAGTTGGCACACGAATGCCTGAGGTTTGGGTCACCAGACCAACACCCTCCAGCAACTTACAAGTGCAGAGAGAGGAACTCAGCAAGTGGGGTGGAAGGGCCAGAGCTGGCCCCTGGCTGACGTGAATATATCCTCTTCCAATCAACACAGCCTAATTTTCTCCTGGGTTACTATATTATGTTTCTGACAGTAGAATTTTGCCCATTTTATTTTCTACTAACCTGGAAAGCTGACCTAGAGTAGCCCTATTTGATTGAAATCTCTGTAGCTCCCTGAACTTGCATCGTCTGGCCCTGTTGCTTCTCAGACTGCCTGCGAGGCAGAGCTGGTGGAAAAATGCCTACTGAAGCTGCAGCTGCCAGAATAAAAGGTCACACACAGATGCGTATTTCCCTTTTTTCTCCCCCCAAAGGAATAAGAAACATTATGTTGATTTCTTCCTTGTGAACTTCACTTATCACAGAAAAATATCATGATTTTAGATCACATTTCCATAGCAGCAATCAGACTACTAAAATTCACAAATAAAGGATCTGCTTGGGTGCATGCAGCCGGTAGAGAATTCTGCAAATGTTGAGAGGAGCGGCTCACACAACTTACTTCCGAGCTCTATTTTCATTTTGTTGAAATAAAAAGACAAGACAAAAGAAAAGAAACTGTAAAATATTCTGGAACAAAATTACACAGTGCGGTGTTCAGTTGTGCACAGGGGGCTCGATTCATTGGCTGGAAGATCCTGTTAAGATTCTGCAGGATTTTGGCATATTGATCAAAGAGAAACACGATTCAATATGTTATCATCCCTCTCCTTTGCTACTATTCTTCCCCCAACCTGAAAGCCCACAGTCTCCTCCAGAACGGGAGTTTGGAAGGAAGAATTTCCATCATGTCATCTTGGCCTCTTTGAGACAGGAAGTTTAAGTAAACAATAGGAAACCTTTTTTGCCTCATATGAGTGTGATGTGGTTTTTTTGAAGGAGTACATCTTTTCTGAGTCAGGGCTCTTTAGAAGCCAGGCTTTCTGAAAAGTAGGTAATGCAATACTTATGTTATAGAAATTATGTTTATTGGATTTCTTGGCTCCGAGATAAGTCATGTTGACTGACGGGGCTATAGTTGAGATAGAAGAATGATACAGTTAAAGCTGCTACCAGAAAAAGGGTGAGACATTATAGAAGCAGATTGCTTCGTGGCACTGAGTGATCACCCACGAAGACAGATACATTCCTGAGAAGAGGACACAGCCCGCAGATATCAGCTTCTGCCAGAGGCTGGAGACGTCACGTGTCCGGGAGGAAGGCTATGCAGCTTGGAAAAGAGAAAGACTAGAAATAGAGGGCGGCTGGCCGAAGGGGAGAGAGAGCTATTGAAAAATCTCTCAGGAAAAAATCAGAGACTAGGAGAGGCCAGGAGAGCGCTAGCAAATGAATTTGTAAATTTTTCCTCCACTAGCAAAGTCTGACTTCATCCGGTGCTGACACACAAAACTGACAGTCTCCCGGGTGTGAGCAGCGGGCAATGAAGGCCTTGCCCCGCGGAATCGAGCCCTGTGTGCTTGCCCTTATGGCTTCGCTAACTTAAAATGAAAGACAGTTATGCATGGTTAGAATAAACTGGCCAAACCCAGCTCATATCCATCCTCAACTGTACCTTTTCCAAAAGTACAAGGTCCCTCCCACCGCAAAGTAAACCCAGCAACCCCAAGGATAATTTATACAACAATTCAGAACATTTGAGTTGTTTGAAGCTCATCTGCTTTAGACGTATCCACTGCTACAGAAGAATCAGAATGAGAAATGTCTGAAAGAAGCGGAGGAATCACACATGGTTTCCTCTCCTGCTGTAGCCAAAAGAAGCGTGCTGAGGAGCCACCAAACGCTTGCAGCACGCCAGCATCTTAGGGACGGTCACTAGATTTAGTTCACTGAAATATATATTTTTCTAACATTTTATTGTGAAAAATGTCAAACCTCTAGCCCAGTTGAAAAGATTATACAGTGAACACCCCTAAATTGTTCCCCAAGTTTTGGGGCGTAAATGAATTAAGAGCTCTGTGTCCATATATAAATACCCACCACTTATCCACGGCTACAGAATTATATTATAAAAAACTGTCAGAGCCTCATTTTTAATTTTTTGTGATATGAGAATGTACAAAGCATCAAATGTACAAAAAATAAAATATCCAAGGCATTAAAGGCAAATGACATTTAATTATACACTTAACAGGCCACACTGACAGAAAGGGACGCAAATGTAGTCCTGGAGGGAACAGGATGTGTGGCAGCTGGACACAGACTGAAACTGCCATCACCTCGCACCCACCCAGGTGAGTTTTCTTTTTAATATATTTCATATATTTTAATATAGGTGAGTCTTGGAGCATTAAAAGCGCAAAGAATGATTTCTCCACAGCATATGTCTTGTGTGACTGTTGGGGTTGCTGTGTTACATGGTTTCGGGGGTGTAGGAGGGTTGTGCCAGGTGACCCCTGGGGAAGAGGCTTGTCCTCAGACAGGATGAAAGGCCCTATGAGAGCAGAGGTGAAGGCTCAGCGTCACTAAGGGGTCTCACTGTCTTAGCTCTGAGCTTCAGGGAATTGACGTGTCTAGGCAAGGCCTGCTAGGCAGTGGGACACAGGTCCAAAGGTAGCAGCTGTGAGGTCCAGGGAGCAACCCCCTCTTGTGAGTCACATTGAATACGGTGTTCTCTTTGTTCTTCCCTTTTACTCTTTCCTGGACTTTAGAGGGGTATTAGCTGAGCATCCAAGCCGTGTGGGGTAAACAGCCAAGTTGTGTGTCTAGCTGAGTCACAGAGCTAAAGGAGAAATGATGTCCCTGTGGTGCTGGCGGCAGCAAGGACATGAGTGCCTAGCACCGCGGGCCAGCTCCTCCACCATGTGTGCGGTCTCCCTGTAGTTCAGATCTCAGAGTACGTGAAGTTTCGTTTCATCAATAACGCTGAAATTTCTATATAGTACAGATATGGCCATCATTATAGACATAGTCCACATTTTCAGGGATACTTAGTTAAAAAGGGAAGTTGGATGGACAGGTAAAAGGGCCGTATGAATGCTTCGTGATCCCCCACAGAATGTCAGTGTAATATATGCCATACAAATTGCCTAAATATATAAAATAAGAAACTCTAGCCTCAGAGAGTTCTCATCCGCTGTGCTAGTTAGCTCTCAGAAGACACATCTCACTGTACAGCCCAGAGACCTGGCATTTACCCACCTTTCCGTGAGTCCCCTGGAGGCTGCGTGAGGAAAGCCACTTTTCTGGCCCACATGTGGGACCATGTCTGCTCTTCCCCATTTGGAAATGGCATTAAGAGCAAGTCTGCATGGCATCCTAATGGACACCCACGTCAAAGTACTTACGTAAGGATGCTGCCAGCCTGGGGGAGAAAGACCTGGTGCTTTCAGATTATCACTGAAACTCACTAGGTATAAGTTTGTGCTTTACAAGCCTGTGATAGTTATATGGTATAGCATGAAATGACATGAAAGACTTGAATTCTGGTGGCCTGGATAAAGTCAAAATAATGATAAAAGAGTACAGGGTCTATAGGAACTATAAAATCTACAATGAACACGCAGCATATAGAAAATCCCCCAAATCCTGAATAAAATCTCGTATAAAAATTCAAGTATTATGGTAACTGCAGTACTACCTTCATATAAAGATGCTTGGAACTATGTTAAAAAAGTCCAGATAGATCATAAAATGCCAATTTTAAGATTTTGCAGTAGGTACAAACTAAACATCTTTGTGCAAACTATATGAATAAGTTAAATAAGTAACACAATTTTAATGGAAATTATTGCTTCTAAAGAAACTGAGAAGACATTCAACTACTATATGTAATAAATGACTATTCTCCCAACAATACGTGATTTTAATCATACAAGAACTGCCAAATTTTCTCAGGATTTCATTTATGACATTATTAAATTGTCAAATACCATCTTCTGGGAAAAGCCTGGTGCTATTTTCTTTTCCTCCCTCATGAGAGAATAACAACTAAGTGCTAGAATTAAAACCTAGAGATACAAAAGCAGGATGAAAATGAAAAATGGTACTTACTGATGAATAGCTTGCAAGAATTTCCGTTGATGTTTTCTTACTTTTGCATGATCTATCTTTTTTACTAGTTTTGTATTTTTGTAAATGAGCCATGTTTCCCTGAGTACATTGGCAGCTGCGTTTTTCACCTGTTAAGAAAACAAACAAACAAACAAAGCAGTTGATAAATTCCAAAGTAGAATCCTTTGCAACTTTGCTGGGGGTCATATTTTTCATCCCAATGATCACGATAAGCTCTAATTCTGTTTTCCCCCAAAGAAACCTATTTTGCATGAATCTACAGGTTTTAAAAAGTACCAGTATCTGTGTGGAAACAACACAAATTGAAATATTAGGGAGCTACTGATCTCTTCTAACTCTACCTTAGTCCCTTAGTCCCCTTTTTTTAAAAGACTTAAAAAATGTCTATTGATTTTTAGAGAGAGAAGAAGGAAGATGGAGAGAGAGAAACATAGGTGTGAGAGCCAAAGATCAATTGGCTGCCTCCTATACAACCCCTAGCAGGGATTGAGCCTGCAACCCGGGCATGTGCCCTGACCAGGAATTAAACTGGCTACCCTTCAGTGCATGTGGCGATGCTCAACTGAGCCACACCAACCAAGGCTCAACCCCCTTTTTTTTTTTTTTTTCTTTTTCTTTTATTGATTTTTAGAGAGAAAAAGGGAGAGGAAGAGAGAGATAGAAACACTGATGAGAGAGAACATCAATTGGCTGCCTCCTGTATGTTCCCCACTGGGTATTTGGCCCACAACCTGGGCATGTGTCCTGACTGGGAATCGAACCAGCGACCTTTTGGTGCGTGGGTTGATGCTCAAACACTGAGCTACACCAGCCGGATGTGTTTTTTTAATCAAGAGGTGTTTCTTTGTGTTCTTTGTTTCCCTGGAGAAAGGCAAAATGCCAGAAATCCAAGGTTAATCTTGTCCTTTGTGGGCTTGCTCAGCATTTCTGGCTGCACACGACAGGAAGAAGGGCCTGTTTCTGCTGCTGGACTGAAAGGGGACCCAGTCCTCTGGCCTCCGGCCTCCCAGAGAGCCTTAGCCAACTGGATGCTTGTTAGCACCCTTTTATTAATTGCCAGGGCACCTATGTTGTCATGATTTTGTTGGCAATTTAAATATGCTACATTTCAAAGGAATGGGACAAACCTAAGGATGAAAGCATTCCAGTAACAATGCCAAGACCTACTGCAGCTGATGGGAGGTGTGAATACTTCCTAGACATATTCAATCACTTGCTTTCTTGATTAACATCTTCAAAGATAAAATCCTGGGAGCTGATAAAGGACAGATGTGTTCTCTTCCTTGCTCATGCTACAGGATCTGAAGACCCAGACCTTTCCTGTGGGCTTCTTCTTGTTAATTACGTAATCAAAGAAGTTGTCCCCCTTAGCTCATTCGAGTGATGGGTAAGATGTTCCACAGAGCTGCAGGCTAGCAGGGCACTGGAGAGAGGAAGACCACGTTTGAAGGAAGGCCATGCAGCAGGGAGACAGAACAATGCGTGGGGCCAGAGTACATTCTTGACTCTGCCTAACCAAGTCCAGTCCAGGGGACTAGCTAACCTCGTAGGACTTAGTTTCCTCTTCATTACATGAGCATCGAGATTATTAAGGTCGTTTTGAGCTCTTATGTTTACAATAAGGAAGAACTTTAGAACGGCACTAAAATTACGGGCCCATGTACGTATGTATCTATTTTCACGTCAGCAAAGACAGAATCCTTTTTCACGGTGCTGGAAAGGTTTAATTTTGAGTGAGACTGTATCACTAGAACCCATTTTAAGAAAATAACCGGTTTCTTAGAACTGCTTTCAGGAGTGACTTTTGTCACATCCTCAGGACATACGTTAGTTTCCACATGGTCAGCATTTGCAAACAAACAGAAAAATGAGCGGAAGTTAGCTGCTGAGCACCCACAGTGCAAATAAAGAACATCACCACCATCCACAGTGAAGTTCAAAGGTGTTTCAGGTAATTCTTGCCTCTTCATATTTATGGAAACATTTCTCTTCCTCACAGAGGGAGGAGTCACCTTTCAGAAGGCTTGCCATCTTGCCCTTTCCTGTCCTTTCAAAGGTAAGGAACTGGATGCTGTAGAGTTGTTGAGGGTTGAGAATTTGGCTTTTAAAGACAGTGGGATGTGACTGGCCAGCACTGCCCGGGGCTGCGGTAGGACTTTCTCTGTTTGGAAGGAGAAAGACCGGCTAAGGGAAGTCTCAGCTCTCCATCAGCTGTCCCCCAGAGCTGTAGCAGCCTGGAAGGTCAGCAAGGGCCCTGGCGGATGTCCCCTCCCTGATTTAATCAGCCTGAGACACAGAGAAGGAACCTACAACCCAGGCTGCTGAGGAAGCTAGAAAACTGGGTAAAATTTACTAACAGGAACACAGCAGTTGAACAGACAAATGTTTGGAACAGAACATAGCAACTGATTTTGGTCGGGATTCCCTACAGGGTGGTTTATGTGAAACAGTTTATTCTTGTATTATTATCTATTATTGTATTATTTTCATACAAACAACTATAAACCTACTTTTGCCCCACCCTGTACAAATAGCAAAGGGCAAATTACTAAAGCCTATAAATGTTTACAAAGCTGATTTCCATGTTTGTCCGCCATGTATTTGAAATGAGTCTTTGGGATGAAGGGGGATAGGGGGACCCGGATATCAGAGTTCACTGAGGGGGTGATGCCTGAGGCCTTGTGTGGCAGAACTTGTGTTCATTCACGTTAGCTGACAGGCTAAAACTGAGGCCTCGTCTGAAAGTGAATTCCCTACACCTGCTTTTAAAAACCTGTGAAATATAAGTATGCATGCATTTATGTTGAAACATCCCCTTTTCTAATTCCCTAATAGATTTTCAAACATAGGAATTAAACTCTCAAAGCATCAAACTGAACTGCTACTTTTCAAAATAGCAGCCACAGAACAGTATGTCCAAGAACAGAAAAATGTACCCTCTGCCTAATGCCCAGATGTGTTTCTTGTAGGCTTTCACAAGGCTGAACGGGAACCACGGACAGGGAGACCACGGGGTGGAGAGCACTTCGGTGTTTTACAGGTTTGAACTGTGGGGAGTGGTTACATGGAAGTGATCTGCAAACTTACAGGAACAACTGGCAGAGGAGAAGCAGGTCCATGCATGTCTGACCATTAGCATAAAAGGAAAGTGCCCTCTGTTTGCACAACTAGAAACCCTACGGTCTAACTCTAACCCTGGGCCCCTGCTCCCTTTCCCAGGATGTTCCCAGATTCTCACAGGGCAGGGGGCCATGTCACGAATCTGTCTCTCCCTAGCTCAGTGCTTTGGGCCTAGCTGGTCCCAACCTCTGGGGTTAAATGTGGCACCAGAGGACGTATACTTTGCATCATAAGCACTTCTTATCAGATGCATCTTTATCAGCCAAAGGATCCTCTTGATAAGGTTGTACAGGTTAGAGAAGGGACCTAGGGTCTAAATGGGTCAGGGCATTTCCAGTTATTCAGTCAACATATTTGAGTCTCTACCACACTCTAGACACTGTGATAATCTGTAGGAGGGATTCACAAATTCACAGCAAAATTTTAGTAGCTGCAATAATTCTAGTGCCAGTTAATGGGCCGATGCCACTATGAAATCTAACTTATTTCCTGTATGCCCAAAAATGAGGACAGTGAGAAGAAGAGTCTTTCTTAACAGGAAGGATTCTGCCTCCTCTCTCTGTTGTCCCCATCCCCACCCCAGACAGGGAAAAAGGAAAACAAGAACATTTGTTCTGCCTCACTAATGCTCAACTCCAATTCAAATATTTTATCAGAAAAATTGTGACATGCATATTAACAATCAGATATTTTAATAATAATTTGAGAAAACAAAGGCCCTAAAAATAATATATACTATTAAAAGTAATACTACTACTCAGATGCCTTAAACCCACTTTCATGGGCATAAAGGATATGAAGTGTTATACTGCTGACTCACAGGTAATTATTAAACATTAAAGCCATAAAGTATAACAATACTTTATAAACCACAAAAAGCACTTTAAAGCTGATAGACTTTTAACTGAAAATGTGCTTTGTTCAAAGGTAAATGCCACATGTGATTACAGCACTGTTTAAAAGGCTACTTTGTTTATAATTTTCCTTTGCTTTATATTACTGGGCTCTTTTTCTACTTATGTCGCTTTGTTTTCCTCCTCCTGCCTCTCCCTTCGGAGGCTGAAGTGCAAGGCTGCCACTCTTCCCAAATCGAGGGGAAAGGAACAATCTCTGATTTAAGAAGGAGGACAGTTTTGTTTTGTTTTCAAGAACAGTTTCTTGAAAATTTATTTTTCAATTACAGTCGACGTACAATATTATTAGTTTCAGGTGTACAACATAGTGATGAGACATTTCTATACCTTACGAAGTGGTCATCCCAATAAGTCCAGCACTCATCTGGCACCAAATATAGTTTATTACAGTATTACTGACTATATTCCCCATGACTGTTTTTATAACTGGCAATTCGAACTTCGTAATCCTTTTCATCTTTCCCACCCCCCAGCAGGAGAGTCTCTTGCTTCTCATTTGAAAACTATAGTAAAATGTTGCCACGCACGCTGAGGGTGATTGCTGGAGGACGCCCAGGACAAATGCAGACAAAGCTACTGAGCCTGTGTGCCAGGATGGTACCTGCTCTCGGGCCCCTGCAGCAGCTGAGGGATGTGCTCAGGGCTCCAACCTTGCCCACCAGTTCTCCCGCAGACCAGGAGCCTGGGGCAGTCACGGTGGAACAGGCCAAGGGACCCATTCATTTTGAATGTTAACCCACTGGGCTGTGTAGCCAAGGACAGTGTAAGAGCTACGTAGAGTAAATTCTCTAGAATTTCTGCACTCTTGTTAAGAAACAAAATTAAATAACCGCACAACAGTGTTCTTATTATGGATCTTACTGAGAATTCTTAACAGGATTGGAAACACCCAGAGTGGACATTAATATGTGTAATTATCCTTTGTGGTACATCTAATTATTTTAAAAATTACATCGAGTTTCTTTCCACAAAATGAAAGGATTCAGAGAGCCAAAGTCTAAGATTTCTTCTTGGTTCAGACTTAAATGACTAGTAGTAATATATTCCAAAGATATAGCATAATAAACTGCAGATCTATTAAATAGCTGGTTGGTCCTGTCGTACTGAGTCCAGGGACAAGTTATTGCTATTATGCTTTCATTTTGAAATCATCAGATTATTCTGTGTACATATATACCTCCTGGCCATTTCTGAATTTCAGGGCATCATGTAAACTGTTGGAATTATGCAGAACTATGTTCTTCTATGCTGGTGCACAATGAGTGATATGTTCTTTCAAGCACAGTGTTTTATGTGGTTGAGGCCGTCATACAGAGAGACAATTTCTGTATGAGATTGTTCATCTGAAAATTTAATCATTCAATTAAGACACACAATTGCAATGTAAGATTTGGAAAGAAACATTTCTGCTTAGAAGATTACTTTTTCTTTAGAGTCGTGTTCAGATTTAAGAATGTGCATGCCCATTATCTCTGTTGATCATCAGAAAACATGATTTCTTCTATGCAGTGTTTTCAGGGGATAGTTGAATTTTTAATCTTTCACCTTAGTACATACATAATAACTATGTATGTACATAGTTATTATGTATGTATGGTTTTTAGGTCCTCATTTACTCTTGGTTATTCCCCAGAAATTATTCATTTTTAATGATCATTCAGTATTTTAGACTTTTTATTTAAAAAGTTAAAAATTGTAAATGGGCCCATTTAGACATTATACAAATAACCAAATGGAATCAAGTTTCAAGTAAATGTCACTCATTATGCGGATAATTTTATATAAAATGCAGAGAGAAGTTATAAAGAACTATTATTTTTAATTATTGTATTGATTATAATATTGAAATGGGTATCCTAAGCTAGAAATCTACCTTTGATTCTAAGGCCATTTAAACATTTGTACCTGTACTTAGAACATCTTGCCTATAAAAACTGATCAGTCAGCAATCCTGCTGAAGAGTCTTCTCAGACATTTAAGAGTCTGTGGTCCGAAGAAACACTGCAAAGTAGCTACCCTTTTAAGTAGTGAGATAAACAGGATTAATGAAGCATTGTGGAGAATATGAAACTAGAACAGTATTTCTTTACTAGAAAAGCTTTTTACAATCTGATTCATAATGGAAGATTAGTTACAGGAAGTTTATCTGAAGTATCTAAGAACCTAACAGAAAAGCCGTAACATCAGAAAACTTGGTCAGTTTGGGGAAGTGAGTCGCATGCATAGAAACCAAAGGAAGGTCATCTAGACCTTGGTTGGACACATAGTCCTCTAAAGGGGGTCTGAACTTTAGGGGACTCAAGAGAAAGAACACAGGTGGCTTTTTTTATTTGTTTTGCCAAGCAGAGAAAAAACAGCTTTCATCTGATTTGCTTAAAAGAAGAGTACTAGAAAAGCGTAACTTTCCCTGAGTCCTGGAATATATCAGCTCTTTACCCTCAGTAGTTAACACAGAACCCTGATTATGTTAGGTACACAGTATATTTCTGTTAAATGAATATCTATTGTTCCCAGGAAGGAGATTACAATAAAGTCAGTACACTTAATGATGATCAGTTAAAAGGGATTATCTCAGTCTCCGAATCCTTGGGGAATAACAAGCTAATGCAGGGGTTCTCACTGTGGGCAACTTTGTACACTTAGGGGACATTCGACAATGTCTAGAGCAGTTTGGGTTGTCACAAGTGTGTGCAGGGGAATTTCTGCTGGCATCTAGTGTGTAGAGGCCAAAATGCTGCTAAACATTCCAACAATGCACAAGAAAGTATTATCCAGTCTAAAAGGTCAATAGTGCCGAAGTAACTAAACTAAAAAACCAACCTAGAAGGGGAAGTCTCTGAATTGCATAAAATTCTTCAATCAAAAGCAGTATATAGCAATAGTATACTGCAGAGTTTAGAATCAAAGCCTTTGACTTTTCTAACTCCTAAAATTCAATAATATGGAGTATCAATATACCAAAGTAAATTTTTAAAAATGACATATTTTTAAGACTAACCCAAATACCTGCTTTTGAACTGGGGGAATCTGCCTAAGTATGGCAGTTAGATTTTTTTATTTGTGATTCTGTCACATTTCTTTTTTTTACTGTTGAAAAGATTTATATGCACATATATAAGGTGTTTTTCTGCCTAATATCTTAAGTGTGACATCAACTTAATTCCTGTGAAAGAATATAATGTATAATCTTCATGGTAAAATTATTTAAATTATACTAGGGATTTTATGGAAGGATTCTTTTGATATTATACAATTTCTGTCTCTTAAACACAAATTGCACAGTACAGGACTCATCTAACCAAGTGTCTGCTACAATTTTGGATTAGATGTGGACTAATAGTTTAATATATGTGTTGTTTTCATTTCCTGGTATATCTTTGAAAATGCAACAACCCTGACTCTCCATTCAGTTCCTTGACCTCTCTTCCTCTACTGTCCATGTGCTTTTCTGTTTTTTTTGGGGAGACAATTCAGGAGTTGAGAGAAAACTGTGCAGAGTAGATGATGTTCCAAAGTGGTAAATCCAAAATGACAGCATAGCACCTGCATGGCTTTGATCATCTAGAATATACGTGGACTTACTAACTGCAAGGAAGTCTCACCATCGTGTCTGCCAGGTTAGACATAATTTAGCAAGGCAACTGGAATTCATCTTTCCATTTCTTTTTTTAATCCTCACCCAAGGACATTTTTCCATTTTTTGTTCAGATAGAGTGGGAGAGAGAGAGAAACATCGATGTGAAAGGGACACATCGAGTGGCTGCCACCCGCACGACCAACCAGGGCCAGGGACAAACTGCAGCCAAGGTACATGCCCTTAGTGGGAACCGAACCCAGGTCTCTCTGGACCACAGGCCGACACTCTAACCACTGGGCCAAACCGTCCAGGGCTCATCTTTCCATTTCATACATAAAATATGCATTAAAGTGACGGATCTATTAGAAAGTGTTTTACCAAATTAAACAGGAGGATTTTTATACATAGAACCAAACTCAAAAGTGAGTAAAATTGGGGCTCTGCTTGAAATCGCTATTGATTCTTTTATGAGTGAAGTTACCAGACGACAATGTATTTTGTTATTTTAATGACAGCCTGGCTGGATTCTATGTGGGGAAGTGGTTATAGAGCAAGATGACACTGCTACAAAGTAAGTCTTAGTTATTTCTGACCTTGGTGTTTCGGCATCTCAAGTGACCATAAGGACAGGCTGAATGTTTAGTGTGCTAAAAAATCTTTTTCCCCTTATATGTCTTTCCTCCATGATGTAATGACTCTGAGCAAGTTACCTAATCTCTCTTCATCTCGGCGTCTACATTTAAAAACAGGCATAATCCTAGCACTTCCCTCATCCAGTTGTGAAGATGAAACCAGGTCCCACTCAGGACCTGTCAGAGCAGTGGCTGGCACGGGTGGGTGCTCTGCAAACATGTGGTTCCTGTTTCCCTCTAGTCCTTATAATTGGACATCAATCTTCCTCAAGATGCTGTACCATCTTCAACACCCCTGACAGCCTTTGAGTCATGGAAGGAGCCTGTGTCTGCCCCTACACCTCGCAGTCCAAACAGTAGGGGTTGTTCTCACTGTCTCTTCAGCCCCAGTCTTCAGAACAGGGACTGACTTATAGAAGCTCAGTCAAATATTTGTTGAATCATCTTCCCATAAAATGTCTGTGTTCCTCTGTTCAATCCAATATTGGCCTCTTCTTGTATACTACAAACTCAAATGCTAAGAATGCCCATTTTTAAAGATGTAGGGTCTACTTCTATCCTTGAGTAAATACCAAGGCCGTCCAATTATTTTCCAACTGACCTAAAGTTAGGAAGTGTCCATGCTCAGAATGTGAAGGCATGAAATTGGTGCCAAGACCACCTTAACTTTTTAAACCATGCGATTTTAGCTCGGGGCGGTGAAAATAAAAAGCATAGCACCCCACACTAATATCCCCTCTGCAGATACTGGGTGGCGACTTACTCTTTTCGTCAGCTGAGTATCCATCATGAAGTTGTGCACGTGCTTTTCTGCTTTGGTGAGTTCTAGCTTCCTCGCCACGACGGCCACCACCAGGGCTGTGCAACCGGCACCCTGAAAACCAGGGGAGAGAAGCCCAAAGAATGATTACCGTTGGTCTCGGCCACCACAGAACCTGTTTGACCCCAAGTACGTAAGTATCTGGAGGTAAAAACAAACAAACTATAGTATTCAGTGTCTTCAACACATACCATAGAAAATGCCTTTATATTGGGGTTAAACAAAATTGGTTCACATCTGTTAAGAACTAAAGCATAATATGTGAATCAAACACATTTTAATCATAAAATATAGATTGAAGATTCAGCAAGTTGCTGTTTAGAGACTTCTTAAAAACAGAGTAAATCAGTTATATACCTATACATAAAACAGGAACAAATAATCAATGAACGAATTGGATAAATGCACAGAGTAGCAATGAGAATTGTCTCAAAATAATACCAGCAGATCTTCAAGCCAATCAATGTGATCTACCAGGAATAAAGAGAGATGCATTCAGTACAACTTCAAACTGTTCTACACACACAACGAAAGATCACAGTGACCTGAACCTGGACAAAGTGCTGAGGGTAAAAGAGAGCCACCCTGCTATTCTAAGGGTTTGCCAGAGATGACGGTCCCCCTGCACCCTGCTCAAGGAGCAGCCATTCCAAATCTAAGGTGTGAGGTCATCTTGGCTGACTACACACAGGGTCAGGAGGTAAGGTCAGGCTCCTGCAGCCACTTCACTGGACCTGCACACAGCCAAACTATTGGTAGGGAAGGGGCCAACCAAGGAGCTACCTCAGTGCTGTTACTGGGGAGTCCAGAGCGCCCCACAGAGCAGTCGAGAGTGCCCAGCTGTCTTACTGGACAGCTAACAATGAACAGGAGTGTTCAGACCAGAGCCCCTGAAGAAGAGCACAATGAGATGTTACAGTACTTGTGGATCTTTCGACAGACTTGAATCTGGTTTTTAATAGCATCCCTTTTATGTTAGTCAAAAGGGGAGGGCACTAACTGGATTGCCATTCAAGAGTTTTAAATCACTAGTTATAATGTCAGCTCTGTTTCTTAAAAAGCTGGTGGTATAACATAATGTTTAAATAAGCAAGTTAGCAAACTGTATGTATAATTTTCTATAATAAATACTTGTTACTTACACAAAAATAATTATACTTTTAAAAAGTGATGAAAATTTGTGGTTTTAGAAAAGAGCCAATCTGACCTTTACATATCTTTAAAAATTCAACCTAGGAAAATCATCTTTGTGAATCATACTTATGCTTTATTATATAATTCATAATAGAATCATTTTAGTTAATAACTGTGATTTAGCCATACAGTTGCAGACATAAAGGGATTTTTAGGCTCTCTGAATGAGTTGTTACAACAAATCTGGGAGGATGGACAAAAGTGAGAATAAAAGAAAACAAATACACTTATCCTGTCTTGCTACAACCTGATAATCATGACCATAAAGATATGGCCTTATTAATGAGCTGAGATGGCTTAAATGCAATGTTTGCAGAGGGTCTGTATATGTATCTCCTTCCATATAGCTCTATGAAGAAATCAGTATCCTTAGAAATGTAGTGATACTGATCAGAAAAAATAGGCTAGAAGGTATTTAGTCAATATTACATGGTTTAACCTCTGATTTTAGAAATGAGACAACTAAAACAAGTGATTATTCAGGTATGAACTGTAATTAGCACTGATATATCCCCCTTACCTAGACTCATAATACCTTTATATTTTATTTGTAGCCATTCCCATATCTATAATATTATATGAAGTACTGTATTTCAAAGCAAAACAAGAATATCAAATTTACCTTATTTTATATGATAAACTTTTACAGTATAAATGTTTGAAAATGGAAAAATATGGTTAATTGCCAAAATAAATCAACATTGTTCCTATTTAAAACTGGTACAACTTTTAAATCAGTAGTTCTTAATCTTGACTGTGACTAGAATCACTTGGAGAGCTGTAAAAAATTCCAGTGTTGAGAGACTGTGCCCAACCAATTAAATCCCAGTCTCTAGGAATAAAACCCAAGCATCCGAATTTTTTAAAGCTTTTCAGGTGATTCCAGTAGACGATGTGGATTCCAACAGAGCTACTGCTTTAGATGAAGAAGGATAAGAAGGGAATTTGGTGAACTTGTACTACTTTCTATTTTGAACAAGTTAGTTACAGGTTTTTATCAGGACCATTTCCTTACAAGGAGAGTACAGGCAGAGGACAGGGTCAGGAATGTCCGGGCTGTGTGACGTTTATCCTGATATTTTGTGTGGTGTGTAGACAATGGAAACAAGGTGACTTTAGCTGGAGAAGGAAAAAAGAATGGCCTTTGGAAGCAGCTACACCTATTTGGTCAACTTGAAAACATCTGCCACAGAATCGAAATAGTTTTGCTGTACTTTGAGGTGTTAGCCCGAATCACTGACCACTCACAACAGCCACTGTTCCTGTCCACTACATGATTTATCAGTTGCTTGACCAGGATAGCAGGTCTTTGAATGACATCACTTTGTTCACAGTTGTTTCCTTATCGTGTTGATGAGATGCCAGAGGAACTTAACTCATTTATATCATTTAGCCTACGGTAAGGTTGGTTTGTTCGAGTCACAGAGCTTACAGATGACGTTCCGTGCTCACTTACTGTGCAGGATCACCTGTTGAATGTATGCTCCCAGGTACTCCTCAATCAGTGAGTCCCTGGAGACTTAAAGGCAGGGATGGTACCTGAATAAGCAGAGAATGTAAAAATCTGAGGGACTTCTATCTCTATAAAGATAGCTGGGAGCGGCAGGTGGCACTCTAACTTGAATATTGTTCTCCCCTGGCAGGTGGCCACTGCTGAGATCCTTCTGGAAAGAAATCAAGATCCTAACAGGAGTGGAAAATCACTGGTATCAAAAGCCTTTGGAAGTCAATTTTTTCCTGCTCTGGCCCATTTCTGGTGGAGTGTTCTCTAGCTCACCAAAAGTCTTGCATATTAAAATGAGTATCTTTGTAGCAAAGTGAAGCAGCAAGTTAATCCGACAATTTAGTAACTGTTACAACTATTACCTATATCCCTCATTCTGCTATCCTAACCGTACCCTTTATGTTGTGCCTCAAGAGCCACTTAAGAAATTTAACCGTATGATTGTTCAAATACCAAGTCCTTTACTCCTTATCTATAAATCTTACTTTATTTAGGGAAACCATAAACTCCCCAGATTCTTAATAAATCATTAGATGGTTTGATATAGATAAAAGTTATTTTGAAACCCGATTTTACTTTTTTAGTTATGCAAAATGTAGCTGGCTCACCTCCCAAAGCTTTCTAGGTTCAAGGTAAATTCCTGCCAATATGTTAGCAATTTAAATGATGTTAATGTCCACTCAGTATCTATTTCCATGACCACTCTGTTTCATAAAGTGAACAAGAATGAAAGTAAATATGCTTTCGCAACATTTTTTCCAAAGCTTGTTCTCATCACAATGGGCACAGAAACAGTTGGGACTAACATATGTTACTCTCTGAGATGAAGATCCCTGTGTGCCTTCGCAAGATGAGTCATCTTCCTTTCACTCAAGTCAGGCTCTGTATCCGGAGTACTTCTCTCCCATTTCATTTATGTTGTTAGGAAAAGCTAAGCAAATCACTAACCTGCCACTTCAAGATGCTCAGGCAACCAAAAACTAAATGAAGAAAACAGTATTATGAAGACAATGTAGTGCATAGCCAAGGAAAACCTATACTTTTTGAAAAATCATCTTTCTTTGTAAGACATGAGATGTTGCAAGAGAGAGGGAGAGGCGGGGCCTTGCCCTTAGAAAAGTTAAGTAATTATTAATAATAATTACCCTATGCCCAACCAAAGTGAGCTGACAATCAGACAGCATAATCTATAGTTGAATCTCAACACCTGGACAGTCTTATATACTGCCAAATTGAAATGTGCTGCTTTTCCTTATTCTTCTCCATCACCACACAAATGCTGTAAGTCATGTTGGTCCCTAGAATGTGGACATTTGGGTCACTCATTTCCCCAAGATCATTTGTCATGTAATATTTTTACTTTAGATTTCATGGTTATGCAGATTCTACAAATATTTCCAATATATCAACCTATATTACAAGACTATAGTAATCAAAACAGCATGGTACAACAATAAAAACAGAAAAAAGCTTAGAAATAAAACCAAGCCCATATATGGTCAATTTATCTATGACAAAGGAGGCAAGAATATACAATGGGGTAAAGACAGTCTCTTCAATAAATGCTGCTGGGAAAACTGGACAGATACATGCAAAAGAGTAAAACTGGATCATTTTCTTATACTATATATGAAAATAAACTTAAAATGGATTAAAGGCTCATGTAAGACCCTAAACCACAGAACTCTTAGAAGAAAAGAGAGCAATGTTAAAACCTTTACTGCCTCAATTTTTCTTTGGCTGTCTCCTTGGGCAAGGGAAACAAAAAACAAACGAATGGGACTATATCAAATTAAAAAGTTTTGCACAGGGAAGGAAACCATCAACAAAATGAAACACAACAAATGGAATGGGAGAAGATATTCACCAATGATACATCTGGTAAGGGGCTAATATGCAAAATATATAAGAAACTCATACAAATCAACAAACAATCAAATTAAAAAATGGTCAGAGGACCTGAACAGATACTTCTCCAAAGATGACATACAGACGGCCATGTGAAAATATGCCCAACATCACTAATAACCAGGGAAATGCAAATTAAAGCCACAAGGAGATATATTGCCTTATACATGTCAGAATGGCTATTGTCAGATCAACAAGTGTTGGCAAGGATGTGGAGAAAAGGGTGCAGACACCATGGAGGTTTCTCAAAAAATAAAAATAAAAACAGAGCTACTGCATGGCTGAAGAAATTGAAACCCTATGTTCACTGCAGTATTATTTACAATACACAAATGGAGTGGTATATTAATAGAATATTAGTCATAAAAAAGAATGAAATCTTACCATTTGTGACAACCTGGCTGGACCTAGAGGGTAATATACTAAGTGAATAAGTCAAACAGAGAAAGACAAATATCATATGATTTCACTTATATGTGAATCTGAAAAACAAAGTAAGGAAGAAACAAACTCATAGATACAGAGAACAAAGTGATGGATGCCAGAGCTGGGGGTAGGGGGTCGGAGGATGGGTGAAAAAGGTTAAAGGATTAAGAAGTACCAATTTTCAGTTATAAAAGTAGTCACAGGGATGTAAAGTACAGCATAGGGAATATAGTCAATAATATTGTAATGACTATGTATGGTGTCAGATGTGTACTAGACTTATTGGAATGATCACTTTGTAAGTTATATAAATGTCTAAACACTATATTGTACACTTCAAATGAATATATTTTATGTAAACTGTAATTGAAAAATAGAAATTTTTAAAAAGGCACAGTGAAAAAAGGTATCTGGAAAAAATTCAACATAATAAAATGTATAATTCTTTTGGAAATTCCAGAATACTCACTACAGAGAATGACTCTGCTAAAAAATGATAATATTCAAAATGTGTCGTGTTAAATTAATTTTCCTCCTGTGCATAATGGCACCTAAAAGGGCAAACTTGTTTGATGCAGCCAATTTATTAGACTATCAGTAATTAAAATTTCTAAAAAATACAGTTACTTTGAAAAACTTATACTTTTTATCTAAAATACACCCAAATTAATTAAACAACTTGAAGATTTAATTTCATTTTAAAATATCAACTTGTCTGCCAAACGAAAGGTTAAGTGAATATTTGTAACCATTGCCCATTTTTTCTGACCCTGGGTTTGACTACACAATATCCTAGAATGATAAATAACACTTTTACTGCATTTGCCTGACATACATAATGATTCTTTCATAAAACTATGTAAAACAATAATTTCTGGCAAAAAAAAATTTCTATACAACACTCAGCTTTGATATATCTCATTTGAGTTTTGCAAGATCTCTGCGGGTCATAAAAATAAACAACAGGCAAGGGAATTTTCAAGACAAATTCCCTCTATCAAAATGCCCTACCTCTGAGAATCTTCAATACAAGTTGGTATTTGCTGATAGGTGGGCAGAAATCAACCCAAGTGTCCTCATCCTAGGTAAAAGGGGAGAAGATGTGTGTGGTTTTTTGAGCGCAGTGATCAAACCTGGGCTTGGGACACCCAAATCTCCTTCAGAGTGATCTGATTGTTCAGCTCATTTTTGTGCTTTGGTGGCTGAAAGGAGGAAGTGCTACATAAACTGGTCTTCAGTAATGAGTCATCCTAGTTTACGTCTCCTTATTAGCAATGGTGCCAACGTGAGCATACGTAATTCAGAGACAGGACGGGCAGTTCTACAGTGCTGATAGTTCAGAAAAATGAGGGGGAACTGTAGAGACCACCAGTCAAATGCTAGTCGGTCACAACTCCCAGCTATACGTGCCTGTACCTGGACGAAAGCAGCTATCACATTCCCTAAGACACTTTCCCGGGAAGAAGAGAGGTCTGCTTAGAGCACCGGTGGGGAACTGAGCCTTCAGACTGCAGCTCTGCACAAAACTATTGTAAGAATTTAAAGATACTCTCTCTTGACTGAGACTTGATTTAATGAGATTCAATGAACACACCAGAAAGAACCAACAAACAAAAAGTAAAATAAAAACCTCTTCCTAGTTGTTATTTGATATTAACCACCTCATGTCAAATTGATTGAAATGTGTAAAAAGAACCCGGGAGTTTTTTGCTTATTCCCACATGTAACACACAGGAATGGCTCTAGGTCCAGCCAGTCTATTTTCTAAGGATTTAGCCTACTTTCTCTATGCCCACTGGCAGGGGAAAAAAATTCTTAAATGCAAAGATGGAAAGTAGCGGAAAGTCAAATCACATATGTCTACATCACTATTAGAGGTCCACTTATCAGATAATCTGTGTCCCTAGGAATGGGCAGAGAGTACTCTAAAATTAAAGATAATTATGCCAAAAAATTCCATCATCCATACTCTAAATGGAAAGAGCTGCTATAATTTTACAGAAATGGATGGAAAAAATTACTCTTACCAGTGAGGCTGTATTCCACTCTTGAAACAGCATATACAGAGAGGGGCAAATGTAGATTTATAGTTGTAAGTGAAACAGTTTATCCTTATATTATTTATTCACTATTGTATTGTTTTTCATATGAACAACTGAAAACATACTTTTGCCCCATCCTGAATATTTATGGGTAAGGAAAAATGAAAACTTTCAGCATGTGTTGTATCTATGTACAAATTTAAAATGGTAGAGAGGATAAATTTTTAAAAAAATGTTTTTAGAGAGAGAGTAAGGGAGAGAAAGAAACATCCATGTGATTGGCTGCTTCCTACATGCCTCCTATTGGGGATTGAGCCTGCAACTTGGGCATGTGCCCTGACAGGGAATAGAACTGGGACCTCTCAGTCCATGGGACAATGCTCAATCCACTGAGCCACACTGGCCAGGCAAGAGGATAACTTCTTAAATGCTAAGCAAAACAATTAATTTCTCTATTATAAAGTTGGAGATATTGAGAAACTAGCTGGTGCTCACAAAAAGCTAAAACACCTGCCCTGGCCGGTGTGGTTCATTTGGTTGGAGCATTGTCCCATACACTGAAAGGTTGCAGGTTCGATTCCTGATCAGGACACATACCCAGATTTCAGGTTCAATTCCATGTCGGGGCACATACAGGAGGCAACCAATTGATGTTTCTCTCTCAAATCAATAAAACAACAACAACATATCTTCAGGTGAAGATTAAAAAAAAAACAAAAAAACTAAGACACCATCATGGAACAATGTTATTTGCCTACCACGTTGGGGAAAAAAAAAAAAAAGCCATTTAGAATTCATCCCATAGGTTGTCATGACCTTCACAATAATAAATCTTTACCCCATGAGTTATCGTGACATCCACAATAATTAATCTTCATGTTCTTGGTACCTCCTAAATAGAGGAAGAATAGATGAATAAGGAGAAAGCAGGTAAATACAACCTTGACGGCTTTCCCTAGAAGAGTACTGAGTGACATGGTCTGTTAGGCAAGCCTGTGTTTTTAATCCAGAATATCCAGGAGAGAGTTGTAGTGTTGCAAATTGTTTTCCTTTTGCACAGTTTACTAAAGGCCACAGGGAGAGAGAGAGAGAGAGACAGAGAGATGACTCATAGGAAATCTGACAACAGGTGTTCTACCTAAACCTGCTTTAAAACTATTAAATTACAATTGAATTTTGAGTTTCATCAATGAAATATGAGCTTCTAAGAAGATGCTAAGAAATAATCCATTAGTGCTGTTAGCCATATAAAGAAAAGAAGCAAGGCTCGTTTCTGTACGTGTACATTTTTGAGATGGGAAAGCTCTGGAGGTATTAGCCTTTAGATCAACTGTATTTTATTCTGAAGTGAAACATAAAACACATAAAGGTATAAATTTACCAAAATTTCATAAAAGGGAGGACTAGAAAATCTAAATGCAAAGCACAAGACAGAGCACTCCAGAAATAATATACAAGATGATTCGGGGATGACCCCGGGCGCTCTCAGGAGTGTTGTAAATTGTTTTTCTTTTTCACAATTTACTAAAAGCCACAGAGAGAGACAGAGACAGAGACAGAGAGATGACTCATGGGGAATCTGACCATATGCATTCTACCTCAACCTGCATTGTAAAAGTTCAAGGGGGGTGGGCAAATAAACGCTGGGACTAAAAGCAAGTACCATCTGGTTTAGATAATTCAAAAGTGAAAAACTAGTACTGAAACTTCCTGAAAACAAAAGCAAGCAATATGTGTCTGACAAAACAGAAACGAATTTCATTTAAGGAAACCAACCTTTTACATGAACTATGAAAGAAAATTGTTGTTTTTAGAACTCTGTATTGTCCGCCAACACTCTCCACACTAGTTTCTAGGTAACTTCCACCAGTAAGCTCTTGATCCCCAGGAAATTACATAGGATTTAATCGACTCCCAGAAGCTCACCCCCAGAAGGCTGCTTGTGGCCTGACTCCATGTCTTGACTTAGAGATAGAGACAATCCAACTCTCCATCGTATTTCCAATAGGCTAGTCAAAGATTCCTATCATTGATAGGGTCAGTTAAGAAATAAGTCTGTTCTTTATGAGGGAGATGGGATGGAACTCCTTAGCTCGAGGACTGAAGGACTGTTTCACCATGAGCTTAGAGGACAGGAACGTACCCCTGTAAACTTAATTGCATATAACATTTTTGTGTCCACATGGATTAAAAGTTGCTTATAACTTCTACATTTTAAAAACAAAGTACGATCACTAGTGGAACCTAAAACAAGGAAGTAGTTCGAATAACCAGATAAAAGATTTGTGCTGTCAGATGAAACTGGAAGGAACTGTTCTTGAGACATTAAGGACAAAGAAAAAAATTGAGGAAAGATAAAAGTACCACAAGATCCTGGCAAGGTTAACTTTAAATTTGGCTCTGATCCCATGGCAAATGAGGCTGTTTGCACAAACCCTGAGTCATACCTAATTCAAAAATAAAATGAGGGACATCTTGCCAAAAAGGAACACCAAGAAAGTTGTTTCTAAGAAGCATGGGGGGAAATACTTCAATTTTTGGTTCTGTTTTTATAAGCAGCATCATTCTTGTCCATTGTGGGCTTGTTATGGGCCATCCAAAATATATCCATGCAAATTTTATTTTCTAAAGCATTATACTATATAATAAAATACTACCTTTTCAGGAAATGATCAAAGAGTAAATATAATGGACCATACCAATTGTAATAATAATAGAAAAAAGTTCTCTAAAATTCACAAAACTATAACTTCCTTCTACAAGCAAATAATGTTAAATTATGCCCCCAAATTATAGTTTCCACAATTGGGACTTGAAATGCTCATCATCTTACTAATAGTGACCTTAACTTTGGCCCAGATTTTATTTTCACAGTGAGATACTTTATCCCAGTTCAATACTACCAAGTGGGAGAAGCCTGTTCCCACCCTGTCTATGCCACGGGTGCCCAGTCCTTCTAGCTGGTTCTGACTCTTGGGACAATCTTTGTGGGCAGCTATGCCCTGGCCACCATCCAAAACCTCTCATGAGGGAAGCCTGCCTCTTGTTGGCAGGGATGCCTAACTTCAGAAATTCTGGTAATTTCCTGCCTTAAGAGCCTCCAGTACTAGTTCGCTTCCTTATGTAGGCAGGAACCAAAGAAGCATCAAGATAACACTCTGCTATAGCCGAACTGGAAACACTAGGTAACAGTAAGTCACTTAAAATGGTGCAACTACCTCTGACTTAAACATTTAAAAGTTCCTACTCTATTAATACATTTTAGACAGCATGCTAGCCTTCAGTTATCATATACCTAAAACAAATGGTACAAACCCATCCTGGCAAAATCATAGTGTGTAAGGGTCAAGGAAGGTGTCTGAGACTGTGAGGTGTCCCCAATGGACAGTGGCATGTCACCCAGACAGCAGACCTTTCTCAAGTGCTCCCCACAGACCTGCCCTCTGTCCCCCACCTCATGCCGTGACACTTTCCCACTTTACTTTGCACACTCCTGGTCTAGTGGCCTTGCTCAAATGCACCAAGCTCCTCCTTGCCTCATTACCTTCAAATAAACCATCTCCTCCTCCAGAACACCCTCCCTTCTTCCCGTTTTGCCTGGCTATCCACCCTTCCCACCTCAGTGCAAAGTTAAAAGTCAACTTTACAGGGATCTGTATCTTTGAGTAGATCTCAAGCCTCAGTCCTCAAATCAGATCAGAAGCTCTACTTCCTCATATATTTGTCACCAATGTGATTAACAATTATTTGTTAATTATTTTAACTGCAGTTTCTTCCCCTATAAGCTCCAAGATGGCAGGACAAGAACAGCTTCCGTTTTCTTTTGCTGTATTTCCAGGATCTGGGCCAGTGCCCAGCACTCAACAAATATTTGTTAAAATAATAAATCTAATCTAATATAATCCATAAGATGTCATGTAAATCTTCAACCCTTTTGACACCATTCAAGATACTTATTATGATCCCCATTTTACAATTGAGAAAAGTAAGATTCAGAGAAGAGAACTGTACTCAAATTCACAAAGCTCGCAGGAAATCACAGAACCCAGACTTACACAAAGGACTTCTGACTCTGAAGCTGAAGCTCTAAGATATTTGTTCATCAAATTAGTGCACTGCCCACAAAGAGCAATCTAGCAACTCTTTGTCCTCAACGGAGCTCATGATGAGAAGAATAAGATGAAAATTATGAATGTTCTCTCCCAACACTGATTTATTATACTGATTTCCTGCTGTTGGGAACTCGAGTAGCATACAGTGATTTCTGCACACAGACCCAAAGGTTTAAGTGCCTTCTTGAGTACAGATAAAAAGAGATGGAAAGTAAAAAGACACTTACCATAATTCCAGTAAGCAAACAGACTCCTTTCCCACAGTATGTGTTAGGTACCATGTCACCATAACCAATGGAGAGAAAAGTTATTGATATCAACCACATTGCTCCAAGGAAGTTGCTAGTAACATCCTGTTGATCATGGTACCTGAAAAACAGCAACAAAGCCAGGCCTTTAAAATTAATCTCCAGTGTGGTTGCTAAAGCCAGTTTGATTCAATTCAATGAATTCACTAATTATCTTGTATAAACTGCTGTAGTCAGAGGTTTTCAAAGCTCACGATTACAAATAAAACTGAGGTTCAACCTATGCAATCTGAAGAATGCTGGAATGTTCCTCTACTTTAAAAATAATCTGAAAAAGAAACTGTAAAATATAAAACTGTTTTCTCACTGGTGTGAGTTGATAAATGCACGTTTATCCTGGAGCCCTGCCCTGGCTCCTGGTCATGTCTCATCATTCCTCGATGCCCACTGGTGGGTCTGACTTACAGGACGATATGCAGCCACCCAATCTCACTCCACACTTTTGTAGCAGAAGGAGCCATGCTGTCTCCTTGGCTTAGATTGTCCTTTGCAAACTTTTCCCCCCTAACTGGCCAACTTTGAATCATCTTTCAATAGAAATTCAAGTGGGGCCCTTTCTGTATAACTCTTGTCCCGGCCCCTCCTCCGGGCTCCCTCAGGATCCTGTGTATTTCTCCATCACAGGACTACCCTGAGCTGTGCTCCTGGAAGACACAAACTAACCTTTGATCACACAGTCCCTGCCAAGAATCAGAGCTTCATAAACGTTGTTTCCTCAATACTCGCACACAAAGAATTATAGCTCAAAAGAGGGGAAGGGATACAGTGTATCCTGATTATTCTTTAAGGTGTCAAGTTTTTCTAGTGAAGAGGAAGGTGTTTGTTTCAGAAACAGATCCTGTAACATTCTGCTTGAATCAGCAATACTAAACAGTACCCTAGCCACCCTGGGGAAACTCCTATCCACCCTACGTACAACAGCGAGAACGTGTGAGTGTTACCCTAGGAAAACTTGTTCTGGATGCATGTTCTGTGTCGTCATGGGGCAGAGTGGCCCTCCTCTCGTCTCCATGACAGTCAGACCCCAGACTCTGGTCACTAGAGGCATTTCTTGCTCATCATCCAACTTCTCATAAGGATCACCCTTCGTGCCCAGCTTTTGGATGCCAGTGGGGAGGGCTTTCCTTTTGTGTCTTGCTCTGGAAGCATGCCGATAATCGCCTGGCTTGCATGCACTCCGTCCTGCCTTTCAGTTCGACTCACTGTGCTGCCAGAACTGGAGGCTGCTCCCTGGCCTGCGCCCCAGGCTTGATCCAATATACAACCTACACTGGGCCAATGAATCCCGTGTCTTTCCCCTGTCCTTCATTTCCTGGCAAGGCTCCTGCTGCCGTAACCAAAAGCTTAGAAGGTTCATAGAATATGAGGTTTCCTCTGTAGTATCAGTGGGTCTTACCCCCGTCTTTGGATACAGGAGGACCCATGCTTATCACTTCTGTACCTTTGTTTGATTCCACATAAATAAGAGAATCTGAGAAATAGTATGCCCAGTTACTCTGGCCTAGGGAAAGAGAAACCCTGTCCAAAGTGGTGGATCCCCAGAATAAGGGAGAGCGAGAGCAATCCCTGAACCTTCCGAAAGAAGAAAGGGCCTGAGCACAGGCAGCCAGCCCTGGCTGAGGAGCAGCTGAGAGTTTCTGGTTGCAGGAGGACAGAATCTTCTACCGTTCTACCCGAGGGGACTGCCATCATGTTCTAGCTGAGGAGTCCCCTCCTCCCAGAGTGGCTGGGTGGAGAGGCTACCATTGTCCATAGGGAGGCCAAGAGGTAATCCTAGCTTTCCAGGAAGAGACATGAGCGCATTTTCCATGAGAAACTCTGTTAAATAACGTGTATATACAAGTAGGGTGATGTGGTTCATGCTATGCTTCAGCTACAATGTGAGCTCACAGGCTCTGTGAACTGCTCTGGGAGCCTGCTGGGCCTGTGTAATGGGGCTTACATGACAGAATGTGGTTTTCACTTCAATCAAGACCTTTTAGGCTTAAGCTTTGGGATCTAACCCATTCGTGATCTTGGGGCTCTCTCTCGAGTATTCCTCATCAAGCAGTTGCCTAAAATAGGGAACGCGTTTCGTTGGTGTGGAGGTGGGCTATGCAGAAGAGCGGAGGCGAAGGAGGTCACACCCTATTCCAGTGGCTTTCAATCACATAAACTAATTACTAACATTCTGCAGCACACCAAACAATATAAATATGTTTGCTGATATGACAAAGCAAAAATAGGTATAATTCTGATTCATTCACACTGGATGGCTATTGTATTGACTGCTGTATTTTTTTGATTTGACAATCTAAGGGTAAAGAGGTCAGTGCCCCTGACTAAACAGTCAGGTATTACGTTTCAAAAAGTGTTTTGTCACACCAGTGTGCCACAGCACACAGGTTGAAAATCACTGCCCTATTCAATGTTTAATTGTGAGACCAAGTTTCTTTGTAGCAAAGCAGGATTTACATAAAGAGCTGATACATGTAAGAGTCGGTAGCCCTAATTCCCTGGTGCATATGGCATCTCTGTGGAGTGCTGAGTGCTCCGCTCTGGCCTTGCTTTCGTTCTCGCTTTACATTACTGTCTTAGGACGTGGACAATCTGAAACATGGCTGGGAAGTGTTCTTCCACGCTGTCTGTATCAACAGTGTCCTCCATCACCAGACTTAGAAAACGTGACCATGTCTGAATGAAACCTTCAAGTTATTTCTACAGAGGTGACCAGAACGAACCTCTGGGTGCATGGTCTTCCCTTGGGAGAAAAGCTACAGAGAGGAGTGTGGGCGCGCCTACTATAAGCACAGGCCCTGGGGGTGCCCTCAGGGTGGGGCCCACAAGGGTCTCAGCTTAGGCCCAGGTTTGGAAGTCTGTACTTCCCGTAGCACTTTTGATTTTCAAAGTGGAAAGCAGTAAATAACTTTGAAAAATGAAAGCACTCCCTGGAGCATTTAGGAAAGCTGACTCCTCTTTAGTTGCTCACCTTTAATTAATACACAAGTTTTAAATACAAAGAGTTGTCCCATCCTCATTCGACTCTTTGCCCCACACTGTCAAACATTATGACATAAGTATCGTTCAGTCAATATTTATTATATGCTACACACATTACACTGGGTCAGAGACTGTAGTCCCGCAATGAAAGGCCTAATTAGAAGTAAATATCTCTCTAGGAGTTGGTATTTTAGAACTTGGGATTCGATGTTCAATTATCTTTTCTTGCTTATGGAATAATGAACCTGCCTGAAAACATAGCTCAGAATGGAAAAATAACATATCATGCTAATGTTGATGTTACATTCAGACATACTTAGTTGTGAAGAGTCAATAAGAGATAGGTAATTAGGGACCACATTAGATATTATTAGAATACTCAAAATTTCTTTCTTGGCAACTCAGACACAAATACTGGACTTAACAGCATGAGAGCATCATGTTATTATATATAGAATCCTTATATATATTATAATGATGAAATTATCACTTAGAACACTGCCAGGTTATGAATTTATGCCAGATTCCCACCATTGTAAATGATTAATATGTACAACTTCAATGGTAAAAAAATTTCAAGACATCATGGAATTAATTTCACAGACTTATTCAGATAATTCCAACCCTCTCCACAAGGAAAACTATTCTAGGAAAGACATACAGAAATGCCTCCTATGGAAAATTTCAAATTCTGATCATTATGAATGCTTACTTAATTAAAAATACATTAAATAAGCCCTGGCTGAGTAGCTCAGTTGGCTAGAGCATCATCCTGATACACTAAGGTTGCAGGTTCAATCCTTGGTCAGGGCACATACAAGAATCAACCAATGGATGACTACATAGATGGAACAAAAAATCATTGTTTTTCTCTCTCCCTTCCTCTCTTCTCCCTCTTCCTCTCTCTCCAAAATCAATAAATAAAATTTTAAAAATACACCAAATAAGATTAAAATTAGTGAAAGAAATGCCTGATGATCTCAAGCTTTTAAAATAAGGACTTCGGGGTTTGAGGAGAGGACTTAATGAACTGTTTTATAGTGCTGCATGCTTCATAGACTTAGAGACTCTGAATCAGCTTTCAGGTTGTAAAAGAAGCAAAATGTTCCTTTTCTTAGTTTCCATTCATTGCTGTCTGTGGGTCTACCACTGTTTCTTTTCTTAGATCATACATACGACAGCTTTCTATAATAATTGTTTAAATGCACAGAGATTACCTTTCCAAGGAAGTTCCTGGATTCTCTCCTCCGAATGCGGCAGCCTGTGCTCAGCACTCCTGCCTGCCTCACCCTGCGCACCTGCCGTAAGTAGCAGGACCTCTGGCCGCACGAGTGGCGGGCACTTGTGTCATCTTCCTTCACAGCTTTCTCTGCAGGTGCATTTCCCTCTACCTGGAACCACCATTCCCATCTTCCTAAGCCTGATTTGTACTTTAAGAATCTGCTGATGGGTCCTGGCCAGTTTGGCTCAGCAGTTAAAGCGTTGGCCCGCGGACCAGAGAGTCCCAGGTTCGGTTCCCGCTAAGGGCATGTACCTCGATTACGGTTTGTCCCTGGCCCTGGTTGGAGTTGTGTGGATGGCGACCACTTGATGTGTCTCTCTCACGTGGAGGTTTCTCTCTCTCTCCATCCCACTCTGTCTGAAGACAAAGTAAAAACATGTCCTCGGGTGAGGATAAAAAAAAAGAAAAAAGAATCTGTTCATGGGTCCCCTTCTCCCATA
Source organism: Molossus molossus (assembly GCF_014108415.1). NCBI lineage: Eukaryota > Metazoa > Chordata > Mammalia > Chiroptera > Molossidae > Molossus > Molossus molossus. Next base: position 82,479,419 of record NW_023425366.1, on the reverse strand, counting down.
ACTTTTGGTCAGCATGACCACTAGTTCTCTCTTTGTATCCCAGAAGCATCCTAGCACCATCAATGTTAACTTGGGTCCTAAGACATGTAACATGTAGTGGTAATTTGCTTATCTAACATGCCCCTAGAGTCTAAACTATAAAGAATTTGAGGACAAAGACTCTGCCTCTTTTATTGCTATATCTTCACATCTTGCCCATTGTTTGACATGAACTGAATTTGGCATGCTATGTTTCAAGATCTGTATGCAACTTATATGGTATTTTAACACTTGAAAAAATAATTCAACAATGGAGGTTAACAGCGGACAAACAATGCTCATTAATACTTTTCTTCTTTTTTTTTTAATCCTCACCCGAGGACATATTTGCATTTACCTTCAGATAGAGAGAGAGGGAGAGAGGGAGGAAGAGAGAGAGAGAAACATTGACATGAGAGAGACACATCGACCCCACACGACCCCAACTGGGGCTGGGGACAAAATGCAACCAAGGTACATGCCCTTAGTGGGAACTGAACCCAGAACTCTCTGGTCTGCGGGCCGACGTTCTAACTGCAGAGCCAAACCGGCCAGGGCTCAATAATACTTTTCTATTAAACTTACTATTAGCACTATAAATGGCAAAATCATCTTATCTTGTCAGCTCTGATCACAAATGTTAGCCTTAGTTATATAGCAAAAAGTATTATGAAGATTTAAATACATGCAATCAATCAACCATCAGCTCTCTTTTCTGAATCCACAGTTCTTTCCTGAGATATCACCAAAATGATAGTAAGGCTATAAAAAAAAGGTATACATATGTATAGGAAAGCAGACTGGTGCAGCCACTATGGAAAATAATATGGTGTTACCTCAAAAAATTAAAAATTGAACTGCCATTTGACCCACTGATTCCACTTCTAGGAATATACCCTAAGAAGCCTGAAACACCAGTCAGAAAGAATATATGTACCCCCATGTTTGTAGCAACACTATTTACAATAGCTAAGATCTGGAAACAGCCCAAATGTCCATCAGTACCCAAATGGGTAAAAAAACTGTGGTACATATACACAATGGAGTACAATGCAGCTGTAAGAAAGAAAGATCTCTTATCCTTTGAGATGACATGGAGGAACATGGAAAGTATTATCCTAAGTAAAACAAGCCAAACAGAGAAAGACAAGTATCATACGATCTCACTTATTATATTATACGATATAATGAACATAACAGTCTGAGTAATGGGGTAGTCCCAGAGACATGGAAGTGGGAAACAGACTGACAATCCCCAGAAGAGAGGGTGGTGGGGGAGAGATAAACCACAGAACTTATATGCATGTATGCATGAACAATGGACATGGACAACAAAGCTGGGGACAGGGCAGGGAGGGAGGGAGAGGGGGGGAATCAGTGGGGAGAAAAGGCGAAACATCTGTAACAAAAATAAATTAATGAGAAAAAAAAAGGTATAAACCCACAAGAACAACAACAATAAAAAGAAAACGATAAACCAGTGTATGAGAAACAACAGATTTTTATACAATGAAAGTACATGGGGAATTTTGTTTTCAGCTATGATGAAACAGCAGGGACTGGATTTGTGCATGTTTTTAAAACAGCTACAAAACAGGGAAAAATTTTTCAAACAATGGTTGATAAGACATAGATAACCCAGAAACAAAGAACAGTGATCCCTGAGAGATGGTAAACAACTGAAGTGAAGAGAATCTCTGCATGTAGCTCAGGAGGAGAACCAGGCAGAGTCCACAGAACTCCCCAAGTGGAGGGACAGAGCTGGGAATGCAGGGAGGCTAACAGTTCACAGGGCCAGAAACTAGTGAGGACAGATCTGTACAGAGAGATCCAGAGATCTGCCAAGGGGTCTTGATTATTCAACTGAGTACTGACTGATCAGTACATGAATATAAAATGATCCAAGGCTGGAGAAGCACTATATATAAAGTTGGTACAGTATCACTTAAAGGTAGGTTGTAGTAGGTGGTATAACTTTAGAGGGAGATAAGGCTGATAATTTGTTATAATATACCTAAGTGTATAGTTATGCTACAAACCCTAAAGGAACCACCAGAATAATACATGAAAGTAATAACTGGTAATCCAATAAATAATATATGATGAAATAATAAAGAAGTAATCCATGAGGCTGAAATAGAGTGAAAAATATGAACAAAAACCAGATGATACAAAAACAAAGCAAACAGGAAGAGGACAGATTTACCAAGCATATCTGTAACCACATTAACTATCAGTGGCCTAAATACCTCCAGTTAAAAGGCATTAATAGTCATAGAACCCATGGAAGGTTCACAACTTGGAGGTCCCAGGCTGAAAACAGGAGAATTGATTATATCTAAATATGTGGGATGACAAAAACCAGGTTTCTGCCCCTACCTGGTCCTGCCTGGTAAGTAACAAGAGATTGAGATTTTTCCTCTGGGAATAGACTGGAGATTCTGACCCAGGGCACAGCTAAGGTCAGGAAAGATGTTTGGGGCTGAAAACATGGGCTTTAAGTTCAAGTTTCCAAACTGAATAACAGCATTCCTAGTTTTCTTTATTCACTCCCTATCCCTAACACTGTATTAGAACTAACTAATACAGAGAAAGAATACTTTTTCTCTGGAGAAACAGAACAGCTTCAGTGAAAAGACAGCCACATACTAATATCAAGGATACTCTAACAAAAAAAAATCCAACTTTCCACCTAGCCACCTTACAGTGAATTCATGGGACTATAAGAAGCTCCTCTCATCTAAAGAACAGCAAATGATCAGCACACATGTGAAGTATACTTTCTATAGAAAAGACACAGACAATAGAGGGTAAGAAGAAAGGAAGGAAGAAAAGAAGGAAGGAAGAAATAGAAGAGTCCTAAGGTAGCATAGGGTGATGAGAGGCAGCACTCCTAAATACTCTAGGTCATATCATGAAAGACATAAAGGAAAACATGGCATCCATGAAACAGGAACAGGAAGCTACAAGGAAGTATATTAGAGAATAAAAAGGAGAAATCTTTCTAATAGTTAGAATTATAGCAAAAAATCATACTATGGTTAGAATGTAAATTGGCAGAAATCTCCCAGAAAGTAGAACAGAAAGACAAAGAGAGAGAGAAAAAGGAGAACAAAAGATACATCCTCACTGCGTCAACATAGAGGGGTCTAACAACTGACTTTCCACAAGAATATAGAAAGTGGAAGACATGAAAATGTTCTTTTATTTCTTTGTTTGTGCAGAAAAAATGGAAGACAGTTGTCTCTAAAGGAAGTTTCTACTGAGTATCTGCATGCAGAATAAGAAAAGATCTATGCCAAGTGGGATAACTAGAAATTGTAAAGTGCTAGGAATAAAAACACGATCTTAAAAAGTTTCAATAAAGGGAAAAGTAGATCCCAACTATGCTGTATACCTGAAACAAATATATATATATGAATGAAAGTTGCCTCCCAGGGATCCAAATCCTGGTCTGAAGCAAAGCAAAAAGTTTGCACCCCAATATAACTTTTATTCAACTGCATTAATTTTTCTGCAAATTTTAATTAATTGGCAAACATTGAGAAATAGAGACTATATAAAATATCACAGCATTATTTTAATTTCAGTATTTTATCTATACTCAAAACAATGTATTATCCTTAATCTTCCTGCCTTTAAAAAAGCTAACTTAATAGTTTACTATACTCTTCTTAGTTCATCTCTTTTTCAAATCAGAGTATTACCATGTTTGAAATTTTCTCATGAACCAATGACATATACCCAATTTCAAAATTACTTTCAGATTACAAAAATGTTCTTTGCCAGATATTTCTGTGCATTGATTGAAAAAAAACTAAAAGAGAAAAAAAAAGAAAAATGGTTGCCTCTAACACTATTTGTTTTCATATGTGTGTTAACCGGTGGTAGGGGCAATCCATTTCTTCCAGAATTACAGAGGGGAGGGATGGAGAATCTGGGATAGGGATCTGAACTGTTGTAGCTCGGGCCCTCTGTGTGCTCTGCTTGCCCTGAGAGCAAGTGATTTTGGTTCTCTACGTGATAAACTGACTTCAGCAGGGGTGACTCCTCCAGGGTGTGAAGATGCAACTATGACTCCATCTAATTCAGTGGGGAATCATCAGAACAAAAGAAAGCCCACTGGGCTACAGGTCAAGTGTTGGTGTTCGATCTGCTTTAATTCAGTAATAAAGCTGATATGTCTACCAATTAAAGACTGAGAGAAGTATGATAAATTACCTCTAAAGCCCAACTATGTTCATGTACTTTTGATTCAGAGTACAAGAAAATCAGTAATTCAATTAATTAAAACATATAAACACAAAAAGAAGTCCAATGAAAGCACATATTTAGGTTCAAAGGAGAAAAGTGCTGAGTGTCAGTGGCTCACAGGAGGGGTGACATAGATCTCTTATTTGCCACTGATCCATATCAAGGTGCTCACCTATGGATGCATATTAGAATCACATGGGAAGCATTACAAAATACCTACGCAAAAGCCCCTTCCTCTGTCAAGTAAGCCACAACAGGGATTTTCTTTTTAAAGCTCCCTATGTAATTTTAATGTTGTCAAAGTTGAGAAACATCTGTTAGCTTTATTTCAGGAGTTCTCATTCAATAACATGTAGAACATCTACATATATAAAGGAACTTGTGGAGACACTGGGAACATACAAATGAATAAAAATGAGTAAGTATTCATGAGACATTTAAAATGTAGTCAGAAAAAATTGATTTCCAAGAAATAATACGGTAATATCCAAGTTGTAATAAATGTGAATATAAGAGCTAAAGACATAGATCAAGAAAAATATATATAACAGATAAAAGTAATACCATGAATGTATAATAACACTGGGGCCTAGAATTATAATTTTAAATTCAAATAAAATATAAAATTCAGTACCTCTAAGTACTTTACTAAAAACCTCTCTGAGTTAGGGTGCTCTAAAATAAAAACATTGTAATTCTACGTATAAAAGTACTCCCTGAATAATTTCTGGAAAGTTCCTTCAGGCCAGAGAATTTGAAATGTTTCAATCTATGTAACATTTGCCTAATCTCTCCCTTGTATTCATACTTTACTACCTATCAGTGAATCATGAAAATACAGGCATGGTTTTAGGATCTTGGGGGTCCTGATATAGACTTCCTTCAACACCAGTAAGTATCCAAAGAAAAACAGCAGAGATGGGCAGGGAAATACTATTATAAAGCCCAACGTTAGTTTAGGCATGAGCCAGTTTCTATTTTAATTTATTAACTCTAAGACACTAAAATGAATTTTCTACTTTGATTTTATTTTGCTTGTTTAACCTTGCACATTTGGAATTATTTTTCTTCTTTTCTGTTAATTTAGAAAAGTCAAAAAGCTAAAAACACTTCTTTCCCTCTTACATCTCCTCCTTCCTCCCTCTCTCTTCTTTCCCCCCCTTCTGTGTATGTGTGCGTCTGTTTCTTTTCATGTGTTAACCTTGGCTAATGAGAATTTCATTCACAGTATGGACACAGAAGGTTGGTCTTTCAGTAGAGGCCATCAGAGGATATGTTCTTTCTAAGTGAATAAGCTTTCTTTGAAAGAAAAGCTGAAAGTCTCTAAAGGAAAGGGGGGGGTGGATTATAGAATATACATGGTATGTCAAACTTGAATATATATGGATTTTCAAACTTGAAGAATTACATTTACCATGTTTCCCTGAAAAGATGACAAAAATATTTTGTTATATGACTATTCATGTACGCATTTTTACTTTTGTTAGAATGAGTTCAGAAATGACTTATCTCTCAGTAAGTTAACAGTCTCAGATCTTACAACTTTATCATTATTTGACAATTATCTATGTTAAAAACCTACAGGACTTCTGATCAAGATGGCAGAGAAGGTACACACTGTGTTTATCTCCTTCCATGACCACACAAAATTAAACTAAATTACAGAAAAACCATCATTGAGAACCATGTGAAAAAGTAGCTGGACAGAATTCCAATGACTAAGGATAGAAAATAAGAAGCCACATGGGGTGAGAGGAACGTAGGCACAAAGAATAGAAATGGCAACAAATAACTATCTATCAATAATAACCTTAAACGTAAATGGCTTAAATGCTCCAGTCAAAAGACATAGGGTAGCTGAATGGCTAAGAAAACATGACCCACATATATGCTGTATACAAGAGACCCACCTGGAACAAAAGACTCATACAGAATGAAAGTGAAGGAATGAAAAATATATTCCATGTAAATAGAAACAAACAAAAAAGCTAGAGTAGCAATATTTCTATCTGACAAAATAGACTACAAAACAAAGGCCATCACAACAGACAAAGAAGTTCACTATATAAAAATAAAGGGATTACCCTGGCCAGTTTGGTTCAGCGGTTAGAGCGTCAGCCTGTGGTCCAGAGAGACCCAGGATTGGTTCCCGCTAGGGGCACATGCCTTGGTTGCCGTTTGTCCCCGGCCCTGATTGGGTTGTGCGGGTGGCAGCCACTTGATGTGTCCCTTTCACGTCAATGTTTCTCTCTCTCTCCCTCTCTCTCTCTCCTACTCTATCTGAACAAAAAATGGAAAAATGTCCTCAAGTGAGGATTAGAAATAAAAAAATTTTAAAAAATAAAGGGATTGATCCACAAGAGTGTATAACCCTGGTAAACATATATGCACCCAGTATATGAGCACCTAAACATATTAAAAAGCTCTTCAAGGACATTGAAAGAGATATCAGCAGTCATTGTAGAAGATTTTAACAACCCACTCACATCACTGGATAGATCTTCCAGACAAAAATTCAATAAGGAAAGAGCAAACCTAAATGACACGCTAGATCAGATGGATTTAATTAATATTTACAGAACATTTTATCCTAAAGTTGCAGAATATACGTGCTTCTTAAGTGCACATGGGATATCCTCAAAGACAGACCACAACTTAGGACACAAAATAAGTCTTAACAAATTCAAAAGGGTTGGAATCATATCAAGCATCTTCTCATATCCCAATGGCATGAAACTAGAAATCAATTACAACAAAAACATTTAAACACATGGAGGCTAAATAGCATGTTACTAAATAATGGGTTACCAAGGAGATCAAGGAAGAAGTTTAAAAATTCCTGGAAACCAATGAAAATAAATACCCAAATACCCAAAATCTATGGAACACAGTGAAAGTATTCCTAAGAGGGAAGTTCATAACATTACAGGTCTACCTGAAGAAATAAGAAAAATCTCAAATAAACAATTTATTATTACAACTAAAAGAACTAGAAAAAGTACAACAAGAAAAGCCCAGCTTAAGTAGAAGAAGGAAATAATAAAGATCAGAGTGGAAATAATGACATAGAGACTAAAAAAAACAAAAACAAAAGATCACTGAAACAAAAAACTTGTCCTTTGAAAAGATAGACAAGATTGATGAAACTTTACCAAAAAATGAAGAAAGAGGACCCAAATACATAAAACCAGAAATGAAAGAGGTAAAGTAACAACAGACATCACAGAAATGCAAAGGATTATAAGAAAATACTATGAACAACTATATGCCAACAAACTAGAAAACATGGGAGAAATGAAAAAATTCCTAGAAATGTACAATCTTCCAAAACTCAATCAGGAAAAATCAGAAAACCTGAATAGATCAATAAAAACTAATGAAATTGAAGCAGTAATAAAAAGAAAAACTCCCAGCAAACAAAAGTCCTGGACCAGATGGCTGCACAGGTGAATTTTACCAAACATTCAAAGAACACCTATCCTCCTCAAACTATTCTGAAAAAATCAAGAGAAAGGAAGACTTCCAAGTTCTTTTTACTAGGCCAGCATTATCCTAATTCTGCCCTAGTAAAAAGGCCAGATAAAGACACTACACACACAAAAAAGATTATAGGTCAATATCCCTGATGAACATAGAGTGGAATCTCAGTTCTTGAGCTTAATTCATTTGCGAAAGCTGTCAGAAAACCAAAGCATTTTTTCCCATTAGAAATACTGTACATTGAATTACTGAATGATTTCCTGTTTTAACCTTTCTTATAAACAGTACATGTCTAATGTACTGTTTAATCTATAAACATTTTAAAGACAAAAAGGATATAAAATGTAAATTAAAATTTAACAAAAATGAAGTAAAATGTACAGCAATAAATAAAAATTTAAGAATAATAATAAGCAGCAACAAAAGCAAAACAAAAAAACACAAAAATATTCACAGCACAATTCCCTGAGGTGTTAACACCAGTAAACTGATTCATACTCATGCATTCTCTCCTTTGTTTGTCACCTGAGAGATTTGTGACTGATCATACAGGTATCAGCATGAAAGGGTTTTCAAATTGTTGAAATGAGAGATACTCAAAAACAGAGGTTTGACTATAGATGCTAAAATCCTCAACAAAATAATGGCAAGTCAGATCCAGCAATACATTAAAAAGATCATACACCACGACAAAGTTGGATTTATTCTGGGGATGCGAGGTTGGTTCAATATTCACAAATCAATACATGTGATACATCACATAAACAAAATGAAGGATAAAAATCACATGATAACATCAACAGATACAGAAAAAAGCATTTGACAAAATCCAGCATCCATTTATAACAAAAACTCACAACAAAGTGGGGAATAGATCCTACCCCAACATAATAAAAGCCACATATGAAGAACTTACAGCCAACATCATACTCAATGGGCAAAAACTAAAAGTATTTCCCTTAAGATCAGGAGCAAGACAGGGATGTCCACTTTCATCACTCTTATTCAACGGAGAGCTGGAAATCTTAGCCACGGTGACCAGACAAGGAGGAGGAATAAAAGGCATCCAAATTGGAAAGGAGGAAGTAAAACTGTCATTATTCACAGATGACATGATATTGTACATAGAAAACCCTAAAGAATCCACCATAAAACTACTAGATTTAAAAAATAAATGTGGCAAAGTAGCAGAACACATATTTAATATCCACAAATCGGTGGCATTTTTATACACCAATAATGAACACACAGAAAGAGAAACCAAGAAAACAATCTTATTTACCATTGTAACAACAGCAAAAAATAAGTTACCTACAAATAAAATTAACGTAGGAGAGCCTGGCTGGTGTGGCTCAGTGGTTGAGCATCGACCCATGCACCAAGAGATCACTGGTTTGATTTCTGGTCAGAACATATGCCCAGGTTGTGGGCCATATCCCCAGTGTGGGGAATGCAGTAGGCAGCCAATCAATGTTCTCTCTCATCGATGTTTCCATCTTTCTCTCCATTTCCCTTCCTCTCTAATATCAACAAAGAAAGACATTTTAAAAAATTAACATAGGTAAAAGATCTATATTCAGAAAACTATAGGTCTCTGAAAAGAGAAATAAAGGAAGATACAAACAAGTGGAAGCATATACTGTGTTCATGGGCTGGAAGAATTAACATCATTAAAATGTCCATACTACCCAAAGCAAACTATAAATTCAAAGCAATCCATATTAAAATACCAAAGGCATATTTCACAGATCTAGAACAAATATTCCAAAAATGTATATGGAACCAAAAAAGACCCCTAATAGCCTCAGCAATCTTGAGAGAGAACAAAGTTGGAGGGATCACAATTCCGGATATCAAACAATGCTACAAAGCCACTGTTATCAAAACAGCCTAGTACTGGCACAAGAACAGGTATATAGATCAATGGAACAGAATGGAGAGCCCAGACATCAATCCATGCCTTTGTTGTTAATTAATATTCGACAAAAAGGCGAGAGTATACAATGGAGTAAAGACCGTCTCTTCAATAAATGGTGTTGGGAAAACTGGACAACAACATCCAAAAAAATGCAACTAGACAACCAATTTACAGCATACACAATAATAAACTCAAAATCACCAGGCCAGTGTGGCTCAGTGGATTGAGCATTGTCTCATGGACTGAGAGGTCTCAGTTTGATTCCCAGTCAAGGCACATGTCCAGGTTTTAGGCTCAATCCCCAACAGGGGGTGTACAGGAGGCAGTTGATCAATGTGTCTCTCTCACATTGATGTTTCTATATCTCTCCCCTCTTCCTCTCTCTCTAAAAAAATCAATAGAAACATAGTTTTTTAAAAAAGAATACTTAAAATGGATAAAAGACTGGAATATAAGTTGTGGAAACATAAAAATCCTGGAAGAAAACATAGGCAGTAAAATCTCAGACATTTGTCAGAGCGATATTTTTGCCAATATGTCTCTGAGAGAAAGGAAAACAACAACAACAACTAAATGAAACTACATCAGACTAAAAAAACCTCTGCATACCAAAAAAAATATAATAATCAACAAAATGAAAAGGGAACCCACTGTATGGGAGAACATATTCACCAATGATTCCTCAGATAAGGGGTTTATTTCCAAAATATATAATGAACATATACAACTTAACACCAGAAAGAGAAACAATCCTATTAAAAAAATGGTCAAATGACCTGAATAGACACTTCTCCAAAGAGGACATACAGATAGCCAAGAGACATATGAAAAAGTGCCTAATGTTACTAATCCTCAGAGAAGCAAATTAAAACTACAATTAGGTATTACCTTACACTGGTCAGAATGGCAACTATCAATAGCAAAAATCAACAAACAAGTAGTAGACAGGATGTAGAGAAGTGGGAGCTCTAGAACATTGTTGGTTGCAATGCAGACTGGTGCAGCCACTTTGGAAAACAGTATGGAGTTTCCTCAAAAATTTAAAAATGGAACTGCCTTTTGACCCAGTGATCCCACTTCTGGGTATATATACTAATAATTTCAAAACATCATTTAGAAAGAATATATGCACCCCAATGTTCATAGCAACATTATTTACAATAGCCAAGATCTCAAAACAGCCCAAGTGCCCATCAGTAGACAAGTGGACAAAAAAGCTGTGGTACATATACACAATGGAATACTACACAGCTATAAAAAAGAAGTATCTTTTACCCTTCGAGACAGCATGGATGGACCTGGAGATTGCTATGCTAAGCAAAATAAGCCAGAGAAAGACAAATATGACATGATCTCACTTATATGTGGAATCTAAAGAACAAAATAAACTAATGAATAAAATAGGACCAGAGGCGTGGATAAATGGAACAGACTGATAGATTTCAGAGGGGAGAAAGGTACGTAGGAAAGGGAGAGATGAAGCAAAGAATATATATGCATATATTTGTAACACATGGACACAGACAATAATGTTGTGAAGGGGGGCAGGGTGAACTGAGGCAAAGGGGGGGTAAATTGGGGGACATCTGTAATAGAGTCAACAATAAAAAAAAGTCACATGGACACTGGTAGGAGGGGAAGAAACATGAAATGGGCAGGTCTCAAACCCATGGTGTGGTGGGTGAGAGGAATGTCTCAGAAGTATAGGTCCCACTCGAGAAACAAGGGGTCCCAGACCCACACTGAGCTCCCCAGCCCAGGGCTGCAGTACTGGGAAGAGAAGTCCCTGTAGCTATAAAACCCAGCAGGGATTATGGCTGAGTGAGATGGAGGACTTCTGGAAACCTAGGTGTTGCAAATGTTACAGAGACCAAGCAGACTTACTCACTCACTCACAAGCTCACATGTTTTGAGCTCTAGAGCTGGGGTAGGAGCTCAAAAAATGCCAGGGACATACAGGGAGAAACTAAACTGACTAGCCTCAGGGCGAGGGCTAAAGAAGCATGGTGAGGGCAGCTCTCTAAAGGAATAGAAGTGTTGAGAGACACCACTGTTCCTTTGTTGAGCCCTCCCGCAACCCAGAGGGCAGGTACAGAAAGGATTCAAACCTGAACTCTCCATTAACTTGGCTAACTAACACCATTTGCCCCAGCCTGGTGATTCCCTGAGACCCTGCCACACCCACCTCCAGTACCTGGCTAGAACCTCTTTCAGTGGCTTTTCCACACAAATGGCATTCCTCAGCTCATGCTTCAAACTTTCCTAAACTTTCTCACAGGCCCACAAATACCAAATAGGTAGCATCAAACTTTTGCATGCCACATACCTCTTGCTAAGTGGCCCCAAGCCTGAAAGTAATGGCAGCCAGCTTCAACTTGCAGCATAGGCTCTCCCAGGCACCACGGAGCCCAGTTCAGGTGGCAGATCCCAGGTGGTTCTGGGCCGAGCATAGGTAGTGGTTGATACTGTCCTGCATGAGAGCCCCACCCAAGAGGCTCCAGAGCTAATATTCCTGGTGGCTGGCATCAGACCACACCAGAGAACCACCCAACCAGCTCTGCAAACACACCCAAAGGATGGACTTGACAGGCTCTAGAGCCCTGCTAGAGTGAATCCCACTCTGTGGGATCAGCAGCTGCATGACAGTTTATCTCTTGTAGTCACAGTTATTCCTCACAGCCTATCAGCCTGAGGGTCAATTGCACGTGACGTGCAACAGCAATCAAGGCTCAGCTACAAAAGGAGTGTACACAATCCAACAAGGGACATCCCTGGAGCACCCAGTTCAGTTCACCATGAATACTTTGTCACTAGGCCCCACAAGACACCTGTTACACAAGGCCACTCTGGCAAGACCAGGAGATGTAGCAATTCTACCTAATAAATATAAACAAGCCCAGGGAGTCAGCCAAAGTGAGAAGACAAAGAAACACGTCCCAAATTAAAGAACCAAACAAAACTCTAGAAAAAGAAATAAATAGCTCTGGCCAATTTGGCTCAGCAGTTAGAGCGTCGGCCTGCAGTCCAGAGAGACCGGGGTTTGGTTCCCGCTAAGGGCACGTATCTCTGTTGCAGTTTGTCCCCGGCCCTGGTTGGGTCATGCAGGTGGCAGCCACTTGATGTGTACCTTTCACTTCGATGTTTTTCTCTCTATATATATTCCTCTCTCTCCCTCCCACTCTATCTGAACAAAAAATGAAAAAATGTCCTTGGGTGAGGATAAAAAAATAAATAGATAGATGATAGATAAAATTGGGACAAGCAATCGACCACTTTCAGAGTTCAAAACACTGGTTATAAGGATTCTCAATAAACTTAGGGGAAGAATAGAGGAACTCACTGAGAAATTCAACAAAGAAATTGGAAACATACAAATGGAGACAGAAACATAAAAAAGAACTAATCAAAAATGAAGACTGCAATAACTGAAATGAAGACTACATGAAAAGGAAACAACATATTAATTAAAACAGAGGTTCTAATCTGTGACCTGGAAAACAAGTAGTAGAAAATACCTAATTAGAACATTAAAAAGAACAAAAAGACCCTCCCAAAATGAGGATAGTTAAAGGAACCTCTGGAAAAACATCAAGTGCATCAACATTCACAACATAGGGGTACCAGAAGGAGAAGAGTGAGAACAAGGGATTCAAAACCTGTCTGAAGTGTAGTCATGGCCAAGTGGTTAAAACGATAGACAAGAAAACCTATTTGAAAGGAGCAGGATGAAGGGAGGTGGAAGAGGGCATAGAGGGGATAAATGGAGATAGAAAGAAAAAATGATGACTGAAAACTTTCCTGACCTGACAAAGGAAATAGACATACAGGTCCACAAAGTGCAGAGTCCCAAACTAGATGAAATGAAAGAAGCCCACACTAAAATACATCATAATGAAAATGCCAAAGGTTAAAGACAAATACAGAATCTTAAAATAGCAAAAGAAAGGCAGTTAGATATGTACAAGGGAGCTCCCATAAGACTGATAGCTGATTTCTAAACAAAAACTTTGCAGGCCAGAAGAGAGTGACATGAAATATTCAAAGAGATAAAAACAAGGACCCACAACCAAGATTAGACTACCTATCCAGGCTATCATTTAGAATTGAGGGCGAGATAAAGAGTTCTCCCAGACAAGAAAAAGATAAATAAGTTCATCACCACTAAACCAGTATTACAAAAAAAGTTAAAGGGACTTCTTTAAAAAGAAAAGATTTAAAAATGAAATAGAAAGTATAGGCTAGAAAAATATTTTCACTGACAAGGCAAATGCATAAAAGCAGTGCATTAACCAACTATAAAGCTAAGTACAAAGATTAAACAGCAAAAGTAGAAAGATCATGTATAATTACACTGATAAATTAAAGAATACACACAAGAAGTAAAAATAATGACTAATACATAAACATGGAGGGGTGAGTATAATTTGTAGTGATTTTAGAATGTGTTTAAACTTCAGTTACCATTAACTTAAAATATAAACATAGCTTGGTTTATAGGAAGTGCACAATAACCACAAGCCAGAAAGCTATGAGAGATATTTACGAAATAAAGACAAAGGAATCCAAACGCAATACTATAGAAAGTCATCAACATACAGGAGAGAAAAATAAGAGAATAAGGAAGGAACAGAGAAGAACTACAAAACCAATCAGAAAACAATGAATAAAATGGCAACAATTACATACCTATCAATAATCACTTTAAATGTAAATGGACTAAATGCTCCAATCAAAAGACATAGGGCAGCTAAATGGATGGAAAAGATCTGTACAAATAATTCCAACAAGAGACTCACTGCAAACTGAAAGACACACACAGAGTGAAAGTAAAGGGCTGAAAAATTATATTTTATGCAAATAATGAATAAAAACCTGGGGTAGGAATATTTATATCAGGCAAAATAGACTTTAAAACAAAGCCTGTAACAAGAAACAAAAAGGGGCATTTCATAATGATAAATGGGTCAATCCAACAAGAAGCTATAATTCTTGTAAATGAACTTAAAAATACAAATCAAATATTGACAGACATAAAAGAAGAGATGGAGAGTAATACAGTCATACTACTGGACTTTTAATACCCCACTGACATCAATGGATAAATCAACCAAACAAAAAATAAATAAGATAAAGGCAGGCTTAAATGGCACATTAGAGCAGATGGACTTAAAACAAGTCTTAATAAAAGTATGAAGACTGAAATCACATCAAGCAACTTCTCCAATCACAATGGTATGAAGCTAGGAATCAATTTTAAAGGAAAAAAACTGAAAAACACACAAACATGCAGAGGTTAAATAACATGCTACTGAACAGTGAATGTGTTAATGAGATCAAGGAAGAAATCAAGAGATGAATGAAAACAAAATTCAATGACCCATAATTTCTGGGGCACAGTCAAAGTAGCTCTAACAGGGAAACTTATAGCAATACAAGCCTACCTCAAGAAATGAGAAAAAATATCAAATAAACAATCTAACCCTACACCTAAAGGAACTAGAAAAAGAAGAATAAACAAAGCTCAAAATAAGTAGAATAAAGGATATAATAAAGATCAGAGTGGAAATAAATTAAATAGGATATTTAAAAAATAGAAAAGATTGATGAAACCAAGAGTTGATTATTTGAAAAGATAAAATTGATAAACTTTTAACCAGACTCATCAAGAAAAAAAGAGGGCCCAAATAAATAAAATCAGAAATAAAAGAGAAGGGAAAACCAACTCCACAGAAACACAATGAAGTGTAAAGAAATACTACATGCCAATAAATTGAATAACCTGGAAGAAATGGACAAATTCCTAGAAACACACAATCTTCCAATGCTGAATCAAGAAAAAACAGAAAATCTGAACAGACCAATAACTGCTAATAAAATTGAGTCAGTAATAAAAAACAAAAACAAAAAACTCCCAACAAACAAAAATTCTGGTCCAGATGGCTTCACAGGTGAATTTTATAAAACATTCAAAGAATGAACATCTGTCCTTTTCAAATTATTCCAAAAAAATTGAAGAGGAGTGATGCTTATAAAACTCATTTTTACGAAGCCATCATTGCCCTGGTACCAAAACCAGACAAAGACACTAAAAAAAGACACTACAAGAAAGGAAATTATAGGTCAATATCCCTGATGAACATAGATATAAAAAGCCTCAACAAAATATTAGCAAATTGAATTCAGTAATACATCAAAAATATCATACACTGCCTGGCTGGTGTGGCTCAGTGGTTGAGTGTCAACCCATGCACCAAGAGGTTTGATTCCTGGACAGGGCACCTGCCCAGGTTGTGGTCCTGATCCCCAAGTAGGGGCATGCAGGAGGTGACCAATCAATGTTCTCTCTCTCATCTATGTTTCTCTCTCTCTCCCTCTCCCTTTCTAATATCAGTAAAGAAAAAAAAGTTTAAAAATATATCATACACCATGATCAAGTGGGATATATTCCAGGGATACAAAGTTGACTCAATATTAACAAATTAATTAATGTGATACAAAACAAACAAAATGAAGAATAAAAATCAGATAGTCAGCCCGAGCCAGTTTGGCTCAGTGGTTAAAGGTCGGCCTGCGGTCCAGAGAGACCCAGGTTCAGTTCCCACTAAGGGCACGTACCTTCGTTGCAGTTTGTACCCAGCCCTGGTTTGGTCATGTGGGTGGCAACCACTCGATGTGTCCCTTTCATGTCGATGTTTCTCTCTCTCTCTTCCTCCCACTCTATCTGAACAAAAAATGGAAAAATGACCTCGGGTGAGGGAAAAAAAAATTCAGATAATCGTATCATTAGATACAGAAAAAGCATTCAATAAATATCAATTCATAATAACTTTCAGCAAAGTGGGAATAGAGGGAACATACCACAATATAATAAAGGTTATATATGACAAACCCGCAGCTAATATTATACACAATGAGGAAGAGCTAAAAGCTTTTTCTTTAAGATCAGAAATAAGACAGGGATGTCCATTTTCATCACTTTTATTCAACATAGTATTGGATGTCCTAGCCACAGCAATCATAAAAGAAAAATAAATAAATAAAAGGCATCCAAATTGGAAAGGAAAAATCAAACTGTTATTATTTTCAGATGACATAATACTATATCTAGAGAACACTAAGGCATCTACCAAAAAACTATTAGAATAAATGAATTCAGTAAAGTAGCAACATATAAAATTAATGTGCACAAATCAGTTGCATTTTTATACACCACTAACCAACTATTAAAAAGAAAAATTTAAAAAAAAACATGTATAATTACATCAAAAATATAAAATATTTAGGAATACATTTTAACCAACGTGGTAAAAGATCTGTACTCAAAAAAATTATAACACATTGAAGAAAATAATTGAAAAACATAGAAATACATGGAAGTATATACTGTACCCATGGACAGGAAGAATTAACATAATTAAAATGTCCATACTACCCAAAGCATTTTAAAGATTCAATGCAATCCCTATCAAAATAACAATGGCATTTTTTCCAGAGCTAGAATAAATAATCCTAAAATTTATGTCAAACCATAAAAGACCCCACATAGCCCAAGCAATCTTGAGAAAGAAGAACAAAGTTGAAGACATCACGCTACCCGATATCAAACTATACTACAAGGCATAATCAAAACAGCATAGTACTGGCATAAAAACAGATACATAGATCAATGGGAAAGAATAGAGAGCACAAAAGTGAATCTACACCTATATGGTCAATCTATGACAAAGAAGGAAAGAATATACAATGGGGTAAAGACAAACATTTTAACAAATGGTGTTGGGAATACTGGACAGAAACATGAAAAAGAATGAAACTGAATCACTTTCTTATGCTATATACAAGAATAAACTCAAAATGCATTAAAGACTTAAACATAAGACTTGAAACCAAAAACTCCTAGAATAAAACACAGGCAGTAAACTCTTTGAATTTGTCCTTAATAATACTTTTTGGCTATGTTTCTTTGGGCAAAGGAAACAAACAAACAAAATAAACAAACAGGACTATATCAAACTAAAAAGTTTTGCACAGTGAAGGAAACTATCAACAAAATGAAAAGACAACAAATGGAAAGGGAGAAGATATTCACCAATGATACATCTGGTAAGGAGTTAATATGCAAAAATAAATAAATAAATAAGAAACTCATACAACTTAATACCAAAAATAAAAAATAAAAAATAAAAATAAAAAACCAACAATCAGATTTAAAAATGGGCAGAGGACCTGAACAGACATTTCTCCAAAGAGGACATACACATGGCCAATAGACATATAAAAAGATGCTCACCGTCACTAATCATCAGGGAAATACAAATTAAACCACAATGAGTTATCACCTCATACCTATCAGAATGGGTATTATCAATCAATCAATAAACAAGTGTTGGACAGGATGTGGAGAACAGGGAACCCTCTGGCACTGCTGGTTGGACTGTAAATCGGTTCAGCCACTGTGAAAAACAGTATGGAGGTTCCTTAAAAAATGTAAAAAAGCATTATCACATAACCAAGCAATTCCACTTCTGGGTATTTATTTGAGGGAACCCAAAATACTAATTTGAAAAGACATATGCACTCTTATGTTCACTGCAACATTTACAATAGACAAGATATAGAAACAACCTAAGTGTCCATTGATAGGCAAATGGATAAAGAAGAGGTGGTGCATATATATCATGGAATATTACTCAGCCATAAAAAATAATAGTCTTACCACTGTGACCACATGAATGAACTTAGAAGGTATTATGCTAAGTAAAATAAGTCAATCAGAGAAAGACAAATAGCATATGATCTCCATTTTATGTGGAGCCTACAAAACAAATTAAAAAAACAAACAGGAACTCAGAGCAGAGACCAAATAGATGGTTGCCACATGAGAGAGGGATTGGGGGGCTGGGCGAAAAAAGGAAAGGGATTAAGAAATTCACATTGCAAGTTATGAAACTAGTCACAGAGATATATAAAATACAGCATAGGGAATATAGTCAAAAGCACTATAATAACTATGTATGGTATCAAATGGGTACTAGACTTCCTGGGTGATCACTTCATAAATTATATAAATGTCTAATCACTGTGTGGTATACCTGAACTAATATAATATTGTGTGTGAACTGTTACCGAATAATAAAAAAAATTAATTAATACCTTAAAAAAAAAGACAAAGCAAAACAAAAACATCCAAACCAAACCAAACCAAACAATAACAACAAACCTTTAGAAACACAATGCTATCATATTAACCTATTGGAAACAGATCTGAAAAGTCCTATCAGCATTCAGTCTGTCTTTGATAACAGAGTTTAGTGAAATACGTCCAGGTTTAGGAGAAAATTTCCAGGTCAGAGCAGCCATGGTAATAAGTCTGGTTCCCAAATTGAGATGAAGGAAGACCCTAGGGTGCATGTGTCCATCACGAGAGATTCCCCTGAATGGAACACTTCATTTAGTCAGTGGTTCTCAATCCTAGTAAACTTAATGTCCTCTTTTTAATATTTTGAAACAAAATTCAGATAATATAACTTATCTCTACACATGATTTATAAAAAAATATCAATATGCCATCGTAACTATAATTTGGAGATGTAAAACAGAAATCATTTACAGTCAGTCATGTATTTCAATATCTAAATTCTCAGGCAAGGCTAACCTGGAAGACATAAGAAGCAGTCAGTTGCTTGCACCTACATGTACAAGCACTGGAATGCGTTTGGTCTGATGGCTGTGTGTTGTCTGGCAATTCAAATGGCACAGGGACCCTGCCAGAGCTGATGGGATTTTCTGAGATGGGAACAACCTTTGGTCAAATTACAAATAAAACAAATGACAGTTTTCCTTCAATTTACACACTATATATACATATACATACACACACACACACACATACATATATATGGCATTGTTAAAATAAAGTATATATTACAACTGAGCAAAAATATTTTGTTTCTATTTCAAATGGATTTATGTCTAAACTAAGAAAATGATAAACAGGATTTTTGTGGATGGAATGTCCAGGAGGTCAGTCCAAGGTCAAGTGGGATGCAGATGTTCTGTGCAGGACAGCATACAGAATATCCCTGCCTCACCCAGTAACAAGCAAAAAAAATCTGTCTTCAGATTTACTAAATGGCCCATGTGACCAGTACTCGCGCCACTGAGAAGCACTGGTCTAGAGTCCCAGAGCAGCTGGAGTCTGCAATGGCCATCAGAAAAACTAGAGAACAGTGAAACTAGAAAACTTGGAATTTGGGACAAATTATATTCTTAAGCCCTTGCTACCTCCAGGCAATAAAAGAAATATCAACTTTCAGAGCAATGTTATAACCAGAGCTAGAATTTCTGACCAATTTTCTCTTCCCTTCTGTTCCTTTACTAACTTCCTAACCAGTAGTTATTTTAATTTTCTGGGGCAGCCTCCATTCCTTCAGCTCCTGCTGTGTGCCAGCATCGTGCACACACTGAGTTCCTCCAAGGGGAAGGAGGGAGACCAGGAGACGAGGATGGAGCCATGCTCAGCCAGAATTTCAGATTCCTTATCAAAAAATCAGTTTTTAAAAACACTTAATATAGTTCATTTGATGCCTGCCAGGCTCTGCTGACTGCAGACAGTGTGTGTCTATACTGGCCTACCAGGCTATGGTCTTAGAAGCTTACTACTAAAACTTAACCACGGTGATTAACAGGTGTGGCAGGAAGCAGAGACTCACTTCCCTTCTGGGAGGCCAACAAGAGCAGTGCAGCAGGCAGCCACTAGGTGGCAGTGCCACACCAGTTTATCTCCAAGGCTGCTGAGTTTGGCTGACCAGTGCCAGAGTCAGGGTTCTGAGGGGATATTGCTGGAGATACCTTCGAGGGAAAGCCCCCCTCCTGGGCATCCTGGAAGTAGGTGTTGCTCCTTATGGGGAACAGGAGTCACAGAATGGCCCACAAAATGATGCAAACAAGCCGGGACCACTCCTACACCCAGTATGCCTGTCTGGATGCTGACCCCACTGTAGATCCAACCTAGCATAATCTGAGGTGGCAGCATATATCCATATTCCAACCCCCTGAGGTTCTCTGGACCAAACACCAGGCTTTAGTTCCTAAACCTGTAAGAAAAGAAAAAACAAACAACAACAACAACAAACCTGGCTGTGGATTTTTCTAACTAGGCCATTTTGGAAATGAACCAGCATTTGAAGAGCAAAAGTCAGGGTCTTTGTTACTTACTCTGAGATCAAGTCGAAGGAGGACTGCTCTGGACTCAGTGGTCCTGACCCACTTCTAATTCCCTCCTGTTCCAGAGCAGTGAGTCCTGCTGCCTGGGGCTTTCTCTCCGCTAACAGGAGCAGTGAGTTTACACAGCACTGCCCAGATGCTACTTGATCAGTTCTCACGTTTGTGTTCTCCACTGACCACAAACCCTTCTCGATTTGGGTAAAAGTAGACAAAGAAAAGGCAATACTTTTGTGAGTGTACTTTCTCGCACACAGATGAGACGGCGAACATTCAGGGCTTTTCCAAGCAGAGACAGCTTTTAGTTGGGCTCCTATCTCCCCGCCCCACCTTCCTCTGTCACTCACTGTCAAGGAGCACAGTGACTAGTGCGACTCAGATG
Organism: Molossus molossus; assembly: GCF_014108415.1. Classification (NCBI taxonomy): domain Eukaryota; kingdom Metazoa; phylum Chordata; class Mammalia; order Chiroptera; family Molossidae; genus Molossus; species Molossus molossus. Next base: position 82,458,144 of record NW_023425366.1, on the reverse strand, counting down.
CAGAAGAGCAAAGAGGACTGCAGAGAGCAAGGCGCGCAAGGAGGCGGAGAGTCGGGAGCTCTCTTGGCAGAGGTGCACCCTAGGGCAAAGGTGCGTCCACAAAGTCAGGCGAGTAGGAAGAAAAATGGATGTTCAGCTACAAGAAGTCCAAATGAAAAAAAAAAAGAAAAAGCCTGCAACCTTTCTATGCCATTCTGTTCTCCCGCCTCCTCAGTGCCCCTCCTCCCACCAACACTAGTACTTCCTTCCTCCGGGGGCAGGTGCGGGAGGAAGGTACTTTTCTGTCTAGTATCTATCATTTATTCCTGAGAAACTTTTGACAGGGCTTTCAGTCAACCGAAAAAGAACATGACCCAAGGATCCAAATCAACCCAGATCCAAGGTGCCACATGGACAGCAGGCAATTATCATAAATGACTTCTGAACTTAATTTTCCAAATGCAGCGAACAAAAATTCCTTCTGAAAAGTCTTAGCCTCCAGCACAGTTCCAGGCTACGCTTCTGGGGAAGCGAAGCATTCCTCAAGGTCACTGTTTGATTCCTTGGAGGAAAAGAAGCAGGGTCGGAAAACTGAGCCACCAAACCAAGAGTCTAGAGAGATCTGTCGGGACACTGAGCTGAAAGTGACCCCAACAAGGCTGAGGAGGACGACCGCAGATTTTCTGACAAGGTCATTTTCAAGGTTTATCAGTCAAATTTCCCACTTTAATTCTAAAAATTAGCCTTAGAGTGCCTACTAATTTGGACTCAACATGGGCAACTAAAATCTAAACTGCAATGCCATGGGTCACGCGCTGAATGAAAGCTCGGGTCCAGCCTCGTGCAGGAGAACATGAGCGGGAACAGAGCCTCCTCAGACCCAGCCAACCCACCACCACCGAGGGGCTGTCAATCCCCCACTGTGTAAAGTCCTCAGAACAGAAACAATGGAGCTGAATTGCAGTCGAAACAACATGTTTTGTTAAAGGCAGAACATTCCTAGTCAAGAAGGAAATAGGAAAGAGGACAGAGGTAACAAGAGAGGCTGAAAGTAATGAAAGTGAGCAAATAAACAGCTGAAACTCCTGCAAATAAAAATTTGAAAAAATGAAAACAATGGTGAAAGAAAAATCACTACATAAACCACAAAAACTCGAAAGGCTTTGCCTCTAACCAGCCTATTAACAACATAAAACAATAAAAAATCAGCCTCCTTGCCTAGCATTGTGCACAAATAGATCGCCTAGCTTTCACTAGTTCCGACTAAAGTTTCCAACGACTCCAGGAGCTGAAAAATGAGAACAGAAAAACAACTCAAAATTCTTTCACTGCCTTTCATATGTTAGCATTTGGGGAATATAAAATCAAAAACCCTTCCTGGCTGAAGGTATGTCACCTGGAGAAGCAAGTGGAGCATGTGCTTCCTTCGCAAAGGGGGCTGCTACTCAGCTCACCAAAATACACTGGCGAAACGATCGCTGAGACCAACTACAACAACATTTGTCCCCCAAGAATCACAGTGTTAGCTCGCCAATTTGGCGAGATTAACTTTATTACACAGAGAATTCAGGAATCAATAAAAACGAATACTGTAAAAGGAAGCCTGGATGAAAAACGACCCCTGTGCTTCAGCTGCTTGCCGGCAACCAAAAGCCAACCGGGATCAGAATTACAAAAATCAAACAAACCCAGAGGCTTAAGCTTGGCTGTGCACTGCCTGTCAATCATCTCTTCAGTGTGACCACATGGCAATGACGTGATCTCTTACATTCTATTTCTGTTCAACAGCACTAACCAAGTGTGAGCCTTCCAAGCCCAGAAATATTTCCTTCCATTAAAATGACAAAGTTAGGATCACCGCAGTCAAACCCTTAACCAAATGCAACAGCTAGATCTAAAAACTCAGAGTCACCTGCGGGGTGAATTCAGAGGAAGGGCTAGTTAGCTATGCAGGTAAAGGTCAACAGGATCAACACCAGCTTTCTCCTCCATCAACCGAACCTGGTTAACAATTAGTTTGCCTATAGCTTGATAAACATAGGGCTACCCCAGGGGCTGAAGTATTGGTATGTGTTCTACCCAGGCTTTGAGGCAGCTTATAGGAGAGATCTGACCTGAAAACATACAAATTGTTATGGGAGGTCTGAACTTCATTGCAACGCTGTCCGAAAGAACTTTCCGCAAACATTATGAAAAGGTTCAACGTCTGTGCTGCCCAGTTCAGTGGCCCCTAGCCACATGCGTCTTTGAGCGCCTGGAATGTGGCTAGTACCTATGTGGAGTTTTTCATTTTATTTCATTGTATCCAACTTAAAATTATAATTAAATGTCCATGCGGGGTGGCTGTCACGTCAGACAGCACGGAAACTGTCCAGCACGGAAACCAGAGGCAGGAGAGCCACAGACCCATCCACTCGTGCCCGAACACCACGGCTGTTCACTCTCGACTCTCTCCTCCAAAGTGATAGAGTACAGTACATATCCTGACTTCCAGGACCTTAAACTGCATATACATTTAGCATGATAATACGATTCTCCATTATCATTTGGTGGTTTATTTTGTTGTTATGCTTCTTGGGTAGAGGGGAAAAAGGTATTCTAAAAAAAAAAAAAAAAATTGAATTTTGATTAACTTGTGTTGATTCATTCAAACATGCAATGCTTCCCTACTTTATGGGCAGGTGCGGGGGCCACCAGGGAAGGCCAAATACCCCTACACAAAAGACCTGCCGTGGACAATGCGTGAAGGATTCCTTAATCTCCACAGGCAGGCCAAGCACCCCAGTTCTTCCTGTCAGGGCTGCTTCCGTCACTTTCCACAGTCTGGGCCATCTTGTGGGACACAGCTGGTGCTCAAGGAGGGATCCACAAACAATTGCAAGGCAGGTGCCTTTGGGGTTGACAATTTTCCAAATCGAACCACCTGAACACGGCAGTGCTTCTCCCATGATCAGTATTCAAACTCTGCTCACTTGGCAGCCTACTGAAAAAGGACAGAACCGGGCTCCAGGAACGCATATATTTATAAGATAATTTTGTGTATTGTGAGACAAGTTGGTATCAGCCTGAACTGTGCCTCATCCCTAAAATCAAGGAGCTATGACTTTCTGGGACATCCACCTTTAAACATTTCCAAACTGAGCCCTTTCTTCTTGGCCTGGACTCTGCCAGCCTTTCCTGTGTCTGTTGTTGCTTGTCTCGACCTTGCACTCTAAGCTCTAGCTGGAGCGCTTTCAGTTCATGGGGTATATTCTATTCTTACTCCTCCAGGCCTCTGAGCGCAATGTCCTTTCTTCTGATGCCTTCACTCCCCTTTTAACCTGGCTCCAGTTCTCCACATCCCACCTTCAAAGTCCTATCTGACCACTTCCACCCCTCGTGCTCCTAGGCGTGCGTCAGGGCCCCCTTCCTCGTGTGCTCTTGGCATGGCGAGCTGCCCTACTGCGTTCCCACCACCCACCGCTGTGTCTGGTCTAAGCTATTTGCCCACTGCTAGTTAGTGCCATGGCTATTGCTTGGTAGATGCTCACAGGTAGATTTTTCGTGGATAAATAAGTAAAAGGATCCCCATCTTCCCCCTTATTCCAGGAGTGTGATGATGGAGGCTTAATCAGTTGCAGTAACATTTGACCAGTCTCCCGGGCTCCTGGCCTCGGACCTATCACTCTGCATCATCCTTGGCCCTGTCCTCAGAGATGCCTTTCTAAAACATAAGTCTTGGTAAACCTGAGCTCTGCCAACTGCATCTGGTTTCAATGCTGGCTACGCATGGACCTATTTCATGTGCCTTCACAGATTATTTCTACTATAAAAATTTTAAAAGCTTCTAAAATCAGTATCCTTCATTAACTGCTTTCCTGAGAGCCCCTGAGGACAGAAAAATAATTTTAGTGAAATCCACTTATTCATAAGAAATTAAATATTTTATGTAATGGATAATTTGAGACCCTGTGTTCTTGTTCTTTTTTAACTCTTCAATCCGATTTAGACTCTAGAAGCAAGACATTCCTTACATAATCCCAATGAAGCCTCTCCTAATGATTGTAAAGTTCTTTCTATAAGAGAACAATGAACATTATGTGATCAAATGCTGAAAATAGCCTGCAAGACTTCCACTGAAGCTAAGAAATTTTAAATAAACTGTTAGTACTGTATTAAAGACCCCATGTTCTCAAGAATTTAGTTAGGCATCTCTTGTAGAAAACACTTAAAACTCTGTTATGCTGGCATTTGTGGGTCCTCTAAATGAGGTTCCAATCTGTTCTCTGACCTTACCTTTGCACATTACACCCTCAAGCAGAATTACCAACTGTGTGTTCCCTCTACACATCCCACAACTCTCCTTGGTTCACAACTGTTTCATCTTCCTAAGGTCTTGTTCAAATGACACATATTTCATACTACCACAGCATTTTCCGTCCGTCTCTTAGGCATTTATATCTAATGTGCACTGTGGTTACTGGTGCACGTGTTCAGCTGTTCTGCCTGTGAATTCTAGAGGCAGGTCCATGGTCCCAGTCTTTTTAAGTGGCCATCCATCAGCGCTGGCAGCATCTGGCAAGGTCTGTTAGAGAGAACAGGTGCTCAATGGAGATTTGCTGAAAGAGGGCAGGAAGGAGGCAACTGTGCCCCAGCTGTGGAATCACGGGAAGCTGAGGTCCTAGTTGGTGAAGAAGGGTCCTGTCGAAGTTGAGCACACACAGGCAAACTTCTGATCATTGAATCCCATACAGCCAGGTAACTCCATAGCAAGCCATTTTTACTGCTTATGATACCCCCACCCCAAATTCACTACATAAATGTCCTTGACCTCCTAACTTGAGTAGGCACAACAGAAGATACTTTTTTCTTCATGACACTATGTGTCTCTGTGTTTGACTCTACATGTTTGTTCTGCAATAACAGCGATGCTGTACGAGGAGGGAGTTTGTCCCCAATGAAAACATGCTAGACTGCGGTTTCTAATGCAGCGACATTTGTACTGTTGTCTTTGTTTATCTGACTGCCACATTGTCAGGTTGTCACTAACTGCTATATCCCTACTCTAGCAGCTTCCTTCTCTTTCTAATTTTTGGCTATTGAAGAAATGGGATTGTGAGCAGAACAAAAATATTATCTTGTACAAGGGAAGAAAGTGCTCTCTGTAACCACCAATTATTTTTTCTATGAATAAAACACATCATAGCTTTAACACACACACACTCACAAACACACACACACACACACACGTATTTTTTGGCTACTAATTGACAGTCTTGATTCCTTCTTAGTTGAATTCTGGAAGGACGGGTTATTGGATAATTGATCGCTGAGAGCAAAGTGAGGCAACCCAAGGTCATGTTTTAGAAAGAAGGTTATATCAGAAATCTATTACAGAAGGACTCCTATATCACTGCCACGGAAACATATCTGGAATAGCCTGTCAAGTTAAAAAAAAAAGTCGACAATGATATAATCATAAGAATGATTCTGTTTTTGTTTTGAAAAAAAATTCTATATTGATTTACAGTTTAAATGAATACAAGCCTCATTATTATAGAGTTTTGCTAGGAAAAACAGTGGTTGTTGCTAGGGACTAAGAAGGCTAACGGGGGATGTTTTTAATTTAGATTTAGTGACCTTTGAAATTTTTATTTTAGCATCGCTGCACTGTTGTCCAAGAATGCAGAATATACTTTGATAGTATTTCAAAGAAATTCATGAATCACATATGGGCAACTTCTAAATAATTCTATGAATGCTAACAAGGAATGTATGCATATTCACTAATTTCTGGCTATAGGGTTCAATAAATGTATACTAGATCAAACTTATTCATTCTCTTATTTAAATTATCCACAAGATTACATATATATTTCTTAACTTTTTATCTGCATGACCCATTAAATTTTGAGTTGTACCAGTCTCGCACTATGATGGTGTGTGTGTAAACTGCTGCTTATAATTTCCTTATTGTCTCATTTTAGGGATTTTTGAAGCTATATAGTTCAACATATACAGCCAAGTTTAGAATTATTTTGAATTTTAATTTTTAGTTATGTAATGATCTTTTTATTCCTAATAAAGCTTTTGCTTTAAAGACTATTTAATATTAACAAAGCCATATCAAGCTTCTTTTGATTAGTATTTACCCCTGCCCAATCTTTTATTTTCAACCTGTTTATATACTGTTTTAGATGTATCTCTTATAAACTTTATATAAGTAGAATTTTAAAAAAAAATAATAATCTCATTTATTGTGACTTACTAGTATCTGTGGGTTTGTTTCTAACATGTTATTTTGAAATTTCTAATGGTCTAACCCTGGCCGATTTGGCTCAGCGGTTAGAGGGTTGGCCTGCAGATCAGGGAGTCCTGGGTTTGGTTCCCTCTAGGGGCACGTACAAAAAAAATTTCCGATGATCTATTTGCTATATGTTTCCTCCCTACTATAGATTTTTTTTTTAAATCTTCTATTTGCTTGGGTGTTATACTTTGCAGATTTTATTATTTTACTGGTTATCCTTATAACTTTCAACATACCTCACTTTAGATTTAAGGTCAGGAAACTTCCTTCCCCATGAGTGGTACATGGTCTGTAGAAAGCTTTAAATCGAATCCTTTTTTACATCATTTAGAAATATTTTTAGGAAGAGTCTGTTGATGATAAATACCCTCATTTTTAAGTTAATAATGGCTTAATTTTTACCTTGTTTTAAAATAAAATTTAGGTAGGTATAGAATTCTAGATTGACAGTTACTTTGTCCATCATTTTGAAGATATGCCACAGTATTCTAGCTTCTGTTTTTTTTTTGTTTTGTTTTTGAAGTTGGGATGTCTACTTATAAAGGAATAGTAATCACTGTAACACGTTTATCTTTTCTTATTCTTTTTAAGATCTTTTACTTGATAATGTTTGATAATTTTACTATATGTTGACATGTAGATTTATTTTTCTTTGCCTTGCTTGAGACTTATTGGACTTCTAGAATCTGAGGTTTCATCTCATCAATTTAAAGAAAACTTCAAGCTATGTACTCTATTTCCATTATTTTCTTCTTTTGGAAGTCTCATTCAAGGTGTTTAAACCTCTTCTTTGTTCCCTTATGTCTCTTAACTCTGCTCATATTTCCCATCTACTTCTAGAGAAAAAGAATATGCAACATTCAAAAAATATTTCTTCAGCTTTATCTTTCAGTCTACTAATTCTCTGCGAATTAGCTGTGTCTAACCAGCCACTTACTGCTGGGCTTCCCGTTTGGTACTTTTAAAGTTTTTCTGGTCTTTTGATACTATACTTCTGTGTTATGCTTTACATTTGATCTTTCTTCAATCATTTTAGATACATATTTTTTTCTATCCTTCATATTTGAAGTTGTGGGGGGCATGGTGTTTGGTTTTTCTGTATGTTATTTCTGCTTATTCTCTGGGTGATTTGTATCCTCATATATTTTGCAGCCTTGGCTGTTTGGAGAAAGGCTTATGTCTTATGTGGGAAAGACATCGTGCTGGACCTGGGTTGAGGTGTGTTCCTCTGCAGGGATTTGTTTGCTTCTGTCAGGTGACTCAGGGTGTTACCTATCAGGGACTCAAATGCTGATGTCTCAATGCGTAGTAGTATAGATTCAAAAACAAGTGTGAGCAGGCCTGTGGCTACATAATCAGTAGGGAGCCCACTTTCTACACCCAACCCCACCAAACACACACACCACTCAGGCTGGGGGACAGCTATGCTTTGTGTTTGGTTGGTTTCCTTCTGTGATGGGAGATTTTATATTTAGTCTGCTCTTTCATTAAAGGTGTGTCCCTTTAGAGCAGTGTTTTTCAAACTACTGTCAAGTCCCATTAGTAGTGAAATCAATTTAGCACTGTGGTTCTCAACCTTGGCTATCCATCAGAATCACCCAGGGAGCCCTTAAAACCCTGACTCCCAGGCTACAACCTGAGACCAATTAAGCCAGAATCGCAGAGGATGGGATCAGCAATGTATATTTTTATAGCTCCCAGGTGACCTGAATGAAGATTGAGAACTACCACCACCACCAGCATTTTGTAATAAAACAGAATGGAATACAATATAACAGACAGTACTTTAACATTGGGCCCCTGGACTGTGCACATTGCTACCAAATCTGCTGCTGGGTGCTGTGTGTGTATGTATCACGTTCCAATATAAATTATATCCTTACTGTGGTTTTTCCTTTAAAAAAAACCTAAGAAACACAAACCTCTTGGTTACCGTGACTAGAGCAGCTGAAATCTGAGAGCTAGTTTATACTTACATTCCTACTGACATCTATATATTTTGTATGTGGAGATTCCCCTGCCTTTCTTGCATGTTTGGCTATGCATTTTCATTTTCTCCAGCTCCTCTAGGTCTTTTGTGAAAAGTAACCAGGATATCAAATTTACCACATTGCTGAACATGGAATTCCAGATTTCTTTATACACTTCTGTTTTCTTTGAAGTTTATTCAAAAACGTGTACTATAATATCTAAGTTAATTTTATACTTAAAATGCGTTGCAATTATACTCTGTTGATACTAATATATTCTGCAAAGAAAGCACAGAAGGTTATTAAACATGCTTTTCCAACATTCCCACCAAAGCGTTGCACGCGCGCACACACACACACACACACATTCTTTAAGATGGGGGCTTTGAAAGAGATTCTTGAAGATCGGAGCTTTGAAGTTTCCAGTTCACAAGAACAACAGTTTTCAGACAAGAAAATAAGAAAACAGTCAGAATTCAAGGGGAGAAACCAGGGCAGAATTTCTTTTTGGGCAGTTGCTACGATAAAATGACCAGTGAGCAAAGGGACGACATGCTCCGGACATGTCTGAAGCATGGAAACATTACCAACTTCTCCCAATAAACTGGGACAGGAGGAGGCCCCGTGGAGACTGTGTTTGCTGCTGTTGCTGCTGTTGGCAGGGCTAAACTAGCCCCTGGGAACACTCGGGCACCTTCCCAAAGCTCTTCTGGATGGATTTTATTGTATTTTTTTAGAGTGAGGCGTGAGATTATGAATTCTAGTTGTTAAGCCCTTTTTTCTATCCTGTCCCCAACACATCAAAAGATGCCACAGAAATATTTTTCTAATAATGCCATGTCCCATCTCTGGAATTCATCACTTTCTCCAATCTTAATCCTCCCAAATGCCACTGACCTGGCCAAAATTCCATTCAGCCACATGGAGTCATGGAAATTAGTCCATAGGGCAGTGTGTCCAAACCTGGCTGGTGCTAGTCATCTCTGTCTCTAAAATGTTCCACCTCTCTGTATGTCACCATTGGGGCACTACTACGTTTTAATCTGTAAACACAGTACGTGTATTCTCCCGGAATCATTATGTTCAGAACTGTCATGCCTGGACCACAACCCTGACACTGGGCAGATTGCTGGCAGTCTGTTTTCTTTCTCTCAGGCACTGAACAGCTGCGTGGCTGCTTTAGAAACACAGAGAAGGAGATAAAGGTGAAAGGAAGTATATTAACAGATTGACTGAGGTAAGGTGGGGCCTTGTGTTTCGTTTTGTTTTAAACAAAACAAAGTATGGTCAAAGTATGTGCCACGGAACTGGATGATAATCTTTTGGGAAATCTTTTTTTATTTTTTTTTAAAAAGCAAGAGAAATGTAACTGGAGAAAATAAACTGTTTAATAAAGAAAAGTAATGGAGAAATAAAGCTTCAGAGAGGAAAACACATATTTTACTGCCCAACCAGATAGTCTTACTCCTCAAACATTACCAGGCTGCTGCTTGACCCCTCCCCCCACACCCCGAGACTCACAACTGGCCACCTTCCTAGGAGCCCAGACATCCTCTTTCACCAGGTAGTCCTACAAGAATGTTGGTTCTTTAATTCCAAGTTATACTTCTGGGACCACAAATAGTGGAAAAACCTTCACGCTCCTCATCAAGGATTTGGATTATATAACACTCAGTAGTCTCCAAATCTTTAAATTTAACACTTTTTTTATTTTCTACTTTTAGCTTTTTCTATCTTTACTCTGAAAGAAGGTTATCTGTTGAGAAGGAACTGAGAGTGTGCAGAACTCTGTTTGTTTTCCTCTGGCTCCTGGGTCTCCATTACAGAAAGCAGCCAGACGAAATGCGCTCTCCCCGCTGTATCAGAGCTGTGCAGTCACATTCCCTCAATTGGAATTTCTGCAATTTTAATTAAATCCGACATTCATCCATATCCTCGCAGCCTCTCTCTCTCCCACTGTCCCCTTTCCTCCCTCTTTCCAGCAGACAACATTTTCCATTCCTAGACTGCTCTTCCATTGTTCTGGGAAGAAGTCCATTGAATTCTTTACACCAAATGTACTATGTTTTAAATGATCTCTTGGACAATTATTGCAGATTCTATTTATAACAACAATTCCATAGTCTTTGTGCCAATTTTTCTTCTTGATAGCTTTCTTGGGATGAAAGACTTAAAGTGCAACGTTTCTTACAACATGTGCACAGACACACACACACAATTTTACATAGACAGTAAAAAGCTAACCAGCCAAAAAACAAATACCTAAATCTGTGCTGTTCAATATGGTAACCACTAGATGCAAGTGCTAGCTTAAATTTAATTAAAATTAAATAAAAATTTTAAATCTTTTCCTCAATAATGCTAGCCACATTGCAAAGGCTCAGTAACCATTATAGCTAGGGGTTAATATTGAATGGTGCACAAAAGAAATAGAAAAAGAAAAAACAGTGCCATCACTGTGAAAAGTTCTATTGGACAGCATTGCTTTAAAATATCTATAGAATATGAAAATAACACTGGAAAGCTTAAATACATGATTCATTGTGTCTGTTTTCCTTTCATGTTTACATGCTTCATTTAACCAAATGAAAAAGCTATAGCAAGGTATTTTATTAAATGTCAATGTGAGCTGCTGTCCAAAAGATGGAGAACCGAAGTATCAGGAGAATGAAAAGCAAACACCTTTCAGGTGTATGTGTGTCCGGATGGAGTTCCAGGACAAACATCAAGGCCAAAGCCAGGGCTTTCTATGCTGACTTCATGGGGTTGATTTTCTAAGGTCTTATCCACCTAATCACACTTCATACATGTAAAACCAAGACTGTTCAGTCGAAGGCATTCTCTGCTGTCCTAATTTTATCATAGTTTGATGGTTCCATAAGGGAAAGAAGAGAATCACCTGAACTGTTTATTACCACATTCACACACTCAATTCCCAAACAGTGTGCTATCTCAAGGTTGATAGAACACCGTATCTAAATCTCTTATACCTATGCAACACCTAAAACCTAAAAAATACTACAAAAACCAATGCAAATATCATGACCACTTTGATATGTATAACCTAAGCCGATAGACACTTTTCTTAAGAGTATTTCCTTAGTGTTAAGTTAGAGGATGATGAGCTGCAGGGTGTCATTTTATATTTCACCCAGGACGAGATGACCTTGACAATTCTACAGAAACGAGGTACATGAAATGCAGCTTTTCAGGCATGTGCAAGCAGATTAAAACCACGAGCTCACTGCTGGCCAGTTCCAGGTATCAGAGAGAAAAACTCACACCTGGGGGAAAGCAACGACAGGCAGAACATAGGAAATCCACAAAGAAACTTCATAATAAAAGGAAAATAAAAGTTCAAATGCTCGTTTATTTATCTAGTAAATGAACTGTGCCTTCTTGAAAATAACCCCAAATAAAGACAGTTTCCTTGTAGAAGGAATGACTAAACTTTGCCTTTATAGTCATGTACAAATTTTAAATTATGGACTTTAAAATTATTACCATCTAATATTCCATATCTAAAGGTGTGGAAGGCAAGGTTTAAGTGGGAAGAATATAAAAAGCCTGTTAAAAAATAAAATTACAAACATCTAAAATAAACTAAACTCCTGGGATTAAAAAAAAAAAAAGCGTAACATTTTCTGAGGCTTATACTTGGTTCTTTGATAACATAAAAATATTTTTTCTTCTTTAAAATAAAAATTTTGTCAAAAGTTAATCTTACATCCACAAGATAGAATATTATGCAGTAATTAAAAATACAGCTTCTAGACTTCCAGGTTCTAGTGTGAGGTATAAGGAGTGGAAGTTGTCATTCCCATCCTCACAACAAGAAAAACAAGAATCAACAACTCTTCTTAGCTCCAGCAAAGAGTTGAAACCATAGGACAAATAAGCACCCTGAAAACTAGAGACAGAAGCAGACTCAGAAAAGCGAAGCCTACCGAGCACAGAAACCACCTCTGACGCCAGCAGCAGGTAGAAGTAGGTAAAGGATAACTGACCGATAGTTGAAAACTGAGCAAAAAATAGCTGGAGAAAGTAACACTCCTGGAGGCCTGAGCCTGGGGTTGGGGTGCTATCACCTTTTTGTGAGTTTCGTCTCCAGGACGCCCATTAGAACCATAGAGGGGAGATCACAGAAAAACCCCATCCTGCTTCCAAAATGGAGAAGGGAAATAGAACCATTTCACAGCAAGCCCAGAGCAGGAGGTTCCCTTTGATGTAAGCCTGTTCTCATAGGAAACTATTTTAGCAGAGCGTGACCAACAGGGGAAAGGGAAATACCCAACTCCAGCCCTCCCGAAGTCTGACAAGAGGGATGGAAATCAACCTATCTCTAGCCTTCCTGTCTCACCTAGAGGAAGGAAATACCTGAGAAGCCCTTGTGAAGATCACAGCCCAGGGCATGGATGCCCTAAAAGACTAAGACCTAACCATAGGACACAGAGTGCTCCCCCACACCCCAGTAGCGCTCCTGTGTAACAACAAAGGATTACAAGTGAGCTGTTTACCTCAGTCACTTTTACCCAGTAGCCCATGTTTGGCTTTCAAAAAAATAATAGCAATAATACATACACACTAAAAGGCAAAAACCACAGTTTGAAGAGATGAAGCAAGTGTCATCCAGACACGGACATGCAGGGATGCTGGAGTGAAGTCTCAGCAGTAGTGAAAGAGTGATAAACCAGAAAGATACCGTCCCTCCACTCAAAGAGCTCAGTCTGGTGGGAAAGACAATCATCAGAACCAAAGGTTGTACAAATAAATATATACAATTGACCCTTGAACAATACAGGTTTGAATTGCATGGGTAACTTATATGTATATTTTTTCCAATAAATATACAGTTGGCCCTTCGTATCCTCGGGTCCCCTATTTGCAGATTCAACTAACTGCAGGTTGAAAACAGTATTTTCAACCCATGTTTGGGAATCTGGGGATGTGGGGGGCTGACTGTATGCCTTAGTTTACGGGATTTTGTATAAGGGACTTGAGAATCCACAGCTTTTGGTATCCATAGGGAGTACAGCAACCAATCTCTTGAAGATACTTACAAGCAACAATAATTAAGTATTGGGGGATTCAAATTTACATGCAGATTTTTGACTATGTGGGGTTTGGCACCCCTAACTCCTGTGTTGTTCCAGGATCAACTGTAGTTGCAAACAATAATAAATATTTTCAAGAAATGTTGCAGGAGCCCAGCACGGGACCTAATTAGATAGGGATGGGAGTAGGGTGTTAAAGGGCCAGGCAACATGACTTTGAGGGTGTGACATTAAGATCTAATGAGGAGCTGGGAATCATATTGTGAAGGGGTGGATGACAGAACATGTCTGAGAATGTTCACCAAGGCGTGGCTTCAGTGTCCATCACTGGGAGGAAGTTCAGAATGGTGATACATGCAATGGATACTACACAGCAGTAGATTTAGTAAGTTAGATTTGCAAACAGCAACATAGATGAGTTCCAAATAGTGTTGGAAAGGACAAAGAAACTGAATAAGATCTGTTAATACAATACCATTAATAAAAAAATAAGGACACATGAACCCACAGAAAACTATATAATGCTTTTAAAGATAGGCATAACTCAAAACATACACAGTTGACCCTTAAACAACAGGGTTAGGAGCATGAACCACCAACCCTTGTACAGTTAAAAATCCATGTATAACTTTTGACTCCCCCAAAACTTAACTACAAGACATTCCTCGGTACCCATGGATATCCAGGACTCCCGGGGATCCCAAAATCTGTGGATGCTTGACTCCCTTATATAAAATAACATAGAACAACAAAGCATACAGTCGGCCCGCTACATCCCAGGATTGCCAACCACAGATCGAAAATATTGTTTTTGATCTGCGGTTGGCTTAATCTGCAGATGTGAAACCTGGGGATATGAAATTCCAACTGTACATTTATTGAAAAAAATATATGTGCACCCAAGTAGTTCAAACCCATGTTGTTCAAGTGTCAGTTGTGTTTAATAAAGCTGAATGGCTATCTTTGTGGGGAAAGGGGAAGGGAGAGTAGGCATGAGATTTGAAGATGAAAAATAATGAAACCAATAAAAACTAGTAAAGGTGATATGGACTGCTGAGTATGACACACTCAATTCTGCAACTGAGGAACAGAAGACATTGGAAGGGGAATATTCTGGCAAGGGAACATCACATGCCAAAGCACTGAGACGAGAAAAGTCTTGGCTTTTTAAGGAGCCCAAATAAACAAGAGACTTGTGTGGTATTCAGAGCAACAAGTTTGAAGGGGAGGAAAGAGAGGCTAAAGATGAAGTTGGCAAAGGAAGCACAGGGCATCCCCAAGACCTCATGGTTAGCTTTGGATTCTACCCTAGTTATAGTCTTCAGAAACGAAAAGCCAATAAATATAAATAAAAGTTTTATTTATTTTTATTTTTAACCCTCACCAAGGATACTTTTTCATTGATTTTTTTTTTTTTTTTTTTTTTTTTTTTAGATAGAGTGGGAGGGAGGGAGGAAGAGAGAGTAACATTAAGATGTGAGACATATCAATTGGTTGCCTCCCACATGACCCTGATCAGGGCTAGGGCCCAAACCTACAACTAAAATGCATGCCCTTGACTAGGAATAGAACTTGTGATTCTTTGCTCCACAGGCCAGTGCTCTAACTGTTGAGCCAAACTGGCCAGGGCAAGAAATAAAATTTTTAAAAATGTATATTAGGAAAGACAGAAGTATTAAGTTTTTTTAGGCCATCTTGTAAAAATTCCACCTAAGTTTTTAAAATACTTTTATATTGAAGATATGTCTTTCTAAAGGATTCAAAGTGTTCAAAACTAGTATTTTGTAGGTTCAAGGAACAGAATTAGAATTATACTTCAGGAGATATCAACTATTCCATGAATACAACATATTGCACACAAGCCTGAAAGAGCTAATATTTCCCTTCAAAGGTTGTGGCGGATTCATTGCATGTTTATCTCTTTAAAGCACTTATTACTTTATATTTGTTATTAAAACACATTCTTTCATTATTCTAATGAGAAAATCCCCATAAAAGTGGGACAGTGAAATGAAAAACCACATTCTAACAAAATTACTTTATAAAATTGAGACAGAATACAGATAAAAGAGCCATCATCTTTCCATTGAATAAATATGAAAGATATAAAGAAACAGAGGGAGAAAGAATAATCATTGACCAGCCCTTAAGTGTACTGAAATGAATATGGTTTATTTCTAACTGGTGACGGAACTGGCCTGTGGTATTCTGCTAGCGCTTCTTGAATCTTCTCGCGCATATATTGCCCTTTCTAAGAGCAAAGGCCCATTATGATGTGTTTCAATTTTACAAGATAGAGGTACATAAAATTTAGGTCTGAAATCGTACTTTTAAACTAATGCTACTAATTTATCTAAACATGTGTATGATTGACTCACTTTGTTATGGTGCAATGCTTAGAGGCATCATTAAAAGATGAAACAGAATAAAAGCACTTAAGTGTTTAAAAGCCTATAGGTGATTTAGGTCATTCCCCTCCTTCTTAATAAGGCTACTCCCCAGCATTCCAAACCAATCTTCAAAGATTTTCAAGAAAGAGACTTATCAAGAGAAGACCCCATTTATTGAAAGCCATGAGGAAATATTCCAGGAGAAATCAGCATATACTAAAAATATTCTTCTACTGTGCTATTATCACATTGAAATAAAACGGCTTCAGAGAATAGATTCTATAATCCTTGAGACCAATACTAATGTTATTTAGACTTTAATTGACAAGAATGGGATGGATTTTATGGGAATTCACAAACCAGAAAAATAAAAATACCTGAATAGCCACTTGGATGGTCTTTGTCATCTATAATCCACCACCCCTACTTCTTGGACAATCCGCACACTGGCCAATCACGCTCACCCTCCATCCAGCCTTATTTAATATCTCTCCCTTTTCTTCCCTGTAGTCTGAGCACTCCCACTGCATCTGTGTGTCATTTATTTTTGGTTATTGCTAATTAGAAAACATTTCAAAGAAATAGCAAGATTACAAAAGTACTTGGTGAGCAGAAAAGAAGAAACCCCAGTAACCTAGAATTCAGGGAAAGTTCCAGGCCACCTAGGCTCTGGGATAAGATAATAAGCAAAAAGGAAACAAGGGAAACATGATGTGTGCAGTGGCAAAAAACAAATGACTTCGGGAGCTGTAGGGTGACAGGCCACATGTATGTTCACATTGGTTCACTTAGAAGGAACCATTAAAAATTTCCTACTCCACAATAAGCAGTTTTCTTGTAGTTTATGAAACATAAAACTTACCTTTCCTCCAAGAGTCTTATAGTGCTTCAATATACACACAGATTCAGAAAGTTAATTTTATATACTTCTACTACAGAAGATGTCTGAAAACTGGGAAAAGATTAGAAAGGTAAAACAATGACCTTAAAAAGCAACTTACTAGACATGATGTGAAATGAATAGTCCAGGTGATTCTGCCTCTTCCCCCATATGAAATCATTGAATAAACAGTTCTAAAAAAAATTCTCATTTGAGTGTTCTTCTTCATTCCACAACAGCAATAAAAGTGCTATATGTTTTAAAAACATTTCAAGTAATTGCTGATGTTCCAGATATTCACATTTCCCATAAATTTTAGGAAGTAAGATGGAACAGAAAGCGAAAGGAGAGTCCTAAAAAGATATCAATGAATTCTACCAAAAGTTTAAAGAAGAATTATACCAACTCTTCATAAACACTTCCAAAATGGAGAATAAGAAGGAACATTTCCTATCTCATTCTGTTAACTGTATTTACCTGATACCCAAACCAGAGACATCACACACACAAGAAATTATAGGCCAATATCTTATATAAATATGGAGGCAAAAATTCTAAAAAAAAACCACACCAGCAAATTCAATCCATATATATATATATATATAATAATTATATAACATGATTAAGTGGGATTTATCCCAGGAATACAAATTTAACATCTGAAAATCAATTAATGCAAAATATGCCACATTGACAGAATAAAACACAAAATCTCCTGATCATCTCAACAGACTCAGAGAAAGTATTTGACATAATCCAACACCCTTTCATGATAAAAACACTCAACAGATGAAGAATGTAATGGAAGTTTCTCAATCTGGAAAAGGCCATCTATAAAAACTCCATAGTTAACATCATGCTTACTAGTAAAAGACTGGACACTCTCTCTAATATCAAGAACAAGAGAAGGACATCCACTCTCACCATTTCTAGTCAACATTGTACTAGATGTTCTAGTACCTTAATAGGCAGAAAGAGAAATAAAGAAAGGAAGAAAGGGAAGGAAGGTGGGGAAGGGAGGGAGGAAGGTAAGGAAGGTAAGGGAGGGAGAGAGGGAGGGAGGGAGAAAGGGAGGGAGAGAGGGAGGGAGGGAGGGAGGGAGGGAGGGAGGGAGGAAGGAAGGAAGGAAGGAAGGAAGGAAGGAAGGAAGGAAGGAAGGAAGGAAGGCAGGCATTCACATTGGTTACAAAGCTAGTGTTCCCTCTGATAATTCAAGTGCCCAACTGTCACCATAATTATCACAATATTGTTAACTATATTCCCTATGCTTTACCTCACATCCCCATGCCTATTTTGTAACTACCAATCCTGTTGTGCTGTGTACACTTAAAACTAATACAGAAAAGTGTTAAATGCAAACTGTAATTGAAAAATAAAAGTTTTAAAAAGGCATTTGCATTGGAAAGAAAGAAGTGAACCAACTAGATTTACAGATGACATGATCTTACATATACATAAAAAAAAAAACAACCTAAAAAATCCACTAAGAAATATTAGAATTAATAAATTCAACAAAGTGACAGGATTGACGATCAGTATACACAAATCAATTGCATACTTATAATGAACAATCTGAAAATAAAATTAGAAAAAAATCCACTTAAAACAGTTTCATCTTAGACAGATGAAGAAACAGAAAATCTGAACAGACCAATTATTAGTAAGGAGATTGAATCAGTAATCAAAAATATCCCAGCAAACAAAAGTGCAGGACCATAGGGCTTCACTGGTGAATAATTACCAATCCTCTCAAACTCATCCAAAAATATAGAAGAGAATGGAAGTCTTTCAAACTAATTTTATGAGACCAGTATTACCCTGATACCAAAACTAGACAATGATGCAGCAAACAAAGAAAATTAAAGGCCAATATCCCTGATGAACACAATCCTCAGTACTCCTTAACAAAATATTAGCAAACTGAATTCCACAACACATTAAAAAGATCATACAACATAATCAAGTAGGATTTATTCCAGAAATGCAAGAATGGTCCAACATCTCTAAATCAGTTTATGTGATATGCCACATTAACAAAATGAAGGATAAAAATTATATTATCACTTCAATAGATGCAATAAATCATTTGACAAAATTCAACATTCATTTATGATGAAAACTCAACAAAGCAGGTACAGAAGTAACACACCTCAACATAATAAAATTCATATATGACAAGCCCTCAGATAACATCATACTCGGTGGTTAAAAGCTGAAATCTTTTCCTCTACAATCAAGAACAATACAAGGAGGCCCACACTTGCCACTTTTATTCAACATAGCATTGGAAGTTTTAGCCAGAGCAATTATGCATAAAGATAAATAAAAGACATCCAAATTGAAAAGAAAGAAGTAAAACTGTCACTATTTGCAGATGACATATTATATATAGAAAACCCTACAGACACCATTAAAAATTAAATAAACAAATTAATAAATTTGTTAAAACAAATAAATTTAGTAAATTTGCAGGATACAAAAATAAATACACAGAAATTTCTTGCAATTATATAAACTAATAATGAACTATTAGAGAAATCAAGAAAATAATCCCATTTAAAATTTCATAAAAAATAATAAAATACTATAAATGTAATCAAGAAAATGAAAAAGCTGTACATTGAACACTATAAGACATTAATGAAAGAAATTGAAGAAGATACAAATTAATACAAATATATCCCATGCTCAAGAATGGGAAGAATCAATATTGTTAAAATGTCCATACTACCCAAAGAAATGTAAAGACTTAATGCAATTCCTATCAAAATTCCAATAGCATTTTTTACAGATAAAAAAATATCCTAAAATTTGTATGGAACCAAAAAGTCACCAAATAGCCAATGCTAGAGGCATTACGTGCCCTGATTTCAAACTATACTACAAAGTTATAGTAATCAAAACAGTATGGTATTAGCATAATAACAGTCACATAGATCAATGGAACAAAATAGAGAACTCAGAAATGAACCCATACTATATAGTAAATATCTTTATAAGAAAGGAGCCAATAATATACAATGGGGAAAAGGCGATCTCTTCAATAAATGGTGTTGGGAAAACTGAACGGCAACACACAAAAGAATGAAACTTGACCACTATCTTATATCATCCACCAAACATAACTCAAAATGAATTCAAGACATGAAGATAAGACCTGAACCCATAAAGTCTTAAAGGAAAATGTTGTAGTAAGCTTCTTGACATAGGTCTTGGTGAGAATTTTTGCATCTAAAATCAAAAGAAAAAACAACAAAAGCAAAAATCAACAAGTGGGTCTACATAAAAATAAAATTAAAAAACTACACAGCAAATGAAGCCATGAACCAAATGAAAAGGCAAACTACTGACTAGGAGAAGATATTTACAAATCATATATCTGATAAGGGGCTAATATCTAAAATATAAAAAAAACCCATACAACTCAACTGCAAAAAAATTTTTTTTTTAATTTAAATATAGGCAAAGAAGACATAGAGATGGTCAACAGGTACAAAAATTGCTCAACATAATTAATCATTAAAGAAATGCAAATCAAAACCAAAATAAGATTACTTCACACCTATTAGAATGGCTACTATTAAAAATAATAATAATAATAATAATAATAATCAAAAACAAGAGATAACAAATATTGGCAAGGGTGTAAAAAATAAAAGGGAACCCTGGGTACTGTTAGTGGCAATCTAAGTTGGTGCATGTACTATGAAAAACTGTGAAAGTTCCTCAAAAAATGAAAGACAGAACTACCATATGACTCAGCAATCACACTCTGGGTATTTATCTGATGAAATCCAAAACACTAATTTAAATATATGCACCCCCATGTTCACTGCAGCATTATCCACAATAGCCAAGACATGGAAACAATCTTGCCATTTATGACAACATGGATGAATCTTGAGAACATTGTGTTAAGTTAAATAAGTCCAACAGGAAAAGAAAAATATTGTATAAACTCTCTTATATGTAGAACCTTAAAAAATCAAAACAAAACAACCTCCCCCCCCCCCAATATAGGCTCATAGATGTTGGTAGTTGCCAGAGGTGGGGTTTGGGGACTGGAAGAAATGAATGAATGAGGTAAAAAAAATATTGATATATCTTATAACTCATTAGTCAATTTATTGAATAGCAACGTGACAAGTCACAGTGAAATAAACTATTTGTATAAAATAAAATAAAATCTAAAATTACCTCAAAAAAAAAATAAAAAATGCATAAAGTCAAACAAAATATTTAGAAGTAAATTTAGGAAAAGAGGTCTAAAACATATACACTGAAAAATACAAACATTGTTTTCAAGGAAATTAAGGAAGATTTAAATTAATGTAAAGATATACCATGTCTATGGATCAGAAGTCTTAATCTAATTAAGATAGGAAATATTTTCCAAGTCAATCTACAGATTCAATGCAATCCCTATCAGAATCCCAGCTGGCTTCTTTATAGACACTGATGAACTGATCCTCAAATGTATATGGGATGCAAAGAATGCAAAATAGCCAAAATTATCTTGAAAAAGAGGAACAGCCATAAAACTCCTACAAGAAAACATAGGCAGTAAACTCTTTAGCTTCACTCTTAGAAATATTTGTTTGGCTATGTCTCCCTGAGCAAGGGAAATTAAACAAACGAAAATAAACAAATGGGACTACATCAAACTAAAATGATTTTGCACAGCAAAGAAAACCATCAACAAAATGAAAAGAAAACCTACTAAATGGAGGAAGCTATGTGCCAATGATACATCTGGTAAGGGTTTGATATCCAAAGTCTATAAAGAACTAATACAATTCAACACCAAAAAAAAAAAACAGTCCAATTAAAAAGTGGTCAGAGGACTGAATGGACATTTCT
Organism: Molossus molossus; assembly: GCF_014108415.1. Taxonomy (NCBI): domain Eukaryota; kingdom Metazoa; phylum Chordata; class Mammalia; order Chiroptera; family Molossidae; genus Molossus; species Molossus molossus. The sequence goes on along the minus strand of NW_023425366.1, from coordinate 82,436,725 downwards.
CCAAAGAGGACAGACAGATGACCAATAGACATGAAAAGATGCTCAGTGTCACTAATAATTAGAGATATGAAAATTGAAACCACAATAAGATATCTCCTCACACCTGTCATAATAGCTACCATCAATAAATCAACAAACAAGTATTGGTAAGGATGTGAAGAAAAGGGAACACTGTGCACTTCTGCTAGCATTGTAAATTGGTGCAACCACTATGGAAAACAGTATAGAGGTTCCTCAAAAAATTAAAACTAGAACTGCCATATAACCCAACAATTCCACCCTTCTATGTTTATCCAAAGAAATCCAAAACACTAATTCCAAAAGATAGATGCTTCCCTATGTTCATTGCAGCATTATTTACAATAGCCAAGATATGAAAGCATCCTAAGTGTCCATCACCAGAAGAATGGATAAAAAAGATTTGGTACTTATATACAATGGGATATTACTCAGCCATAAGAAAGAATAAAATCTTAGCTTCACTCTTAGAAATATTTGTTTGGCTACAAATAAATATGGGACAACATGGATGAACCTAGAAGGTATTATGTGAGTGAAATAAGTCAGATAAGGAAAGACAAATACCATATTATTTCACTTACATGTGGAATCTAAAAAATAAAATAAACAAACAAATAAAACAGAAACAAACTCATAGATAAGAGAACAAACCGATCTTTGCCACATGGGAAGGGAGTTGGAGGGCTGGGTGAAAAGGGTAAAGGGGTTAAGAAGTACAAATTGGCAGTTATAAAATAGTCACAAGAATGTAAAATACAACATAAGGGAATACAGTCAATAATAGTGGAATAACTAAGTATTTTGCCAGGTGGGTACTAGACTTAATGAGTGATCAGTTCTTAAGTTAGATAAATATATAACCACTATGCTGTACATCTGAAACTAATAAAATGTTGAATGTCAACTGCAACTGACACAGAAAAGAAAGAAGAGGAACAACATTGTGGACTCTCCAGTTTCAAAACTTACCACAAAGCAACTATAATCAATACAAAGTGATAGTATCATAAGAATAAACATAGAAATCAATGGAAGAGAAATTGAGAGTCCATAAATAAACCTAAACATCTATGGTCAACTGACATTCAACAAGGGTGCCAAAAGTATTCAATGGAGAAAAGAACAGTTTTTCAAGAAACAGTCCAGGGACAACTGAATAGCCACATGTATAGGAATGAATTTGGCTCTTATATCTTACCAGGTTTGAAAATGAATTCAAAACTGGATGAAAGATCTAAATGTTAGACCTAATACCATACAACTGTTAAAAGAAAACAAGTGTATAGCCTCAAATTTAGAAATGGTTTCTTAGATATAACATCAAAAACATGAGCAACAAAAGAAAAAAATACTTAAATTGGACTTTATTAACAACTTCTGTGCTTCAAAATACTATCAATAAAGTAAAAAGACAATCCTTTACACAATGAGAGAAAATATTTTCAAATCATATATCTGATATCATTGCCTGCTAGGGAAATGAAAATAAAAACCACAATAAGATACCACTTCACAAGAAAGTGAAAAAATGCAAACCCTTAAATACTCCTGGTGGCAATGTAAAATGGTGCAACCACTTTGAAAAACCTTCTGGAAGTTCCTCAAATGATTCAACATACAGTTATCACATAATCCAGCAATTCTGTCTCTAGGGATATACCCAAAAGAATTGAAAATGTATGTCCACACAAAATTCGTGTTAATAACAGTATTATTCATAATAGCCAAAAGCTGGAAACAACTCAAATGTCCATCAACCGACAAATGGATAAACAAAATGTGGTATATCTATAAAGTGGAATATTATTGGGCCATAAAAAAGAATGAAGTATTGATATATCCTGTGAGTAATGATACATATGGATTATACCTCAATAAAGCTATTGTTTTAAAAAGAATGGACTAAAATTCACACAGTTCAACAAATGAGGATTGTCATTACTGTGACTCAAGGGTGTGAGTCAGAGGAATGGAAAAGGACACAGAATTCAATCACACAGTCAGGGAAGTAGTTGCAATGAAGTCTAAAAGTTGAAAAAAAATTGCAAAAGAATCAGGTGAGAGAGGGACATGCAGGTGAGAGTTGGAAATGAGAATCAGTTTCATCCGAGGAAGGTAGCCTGAGTCCCCTCTTCTCAGAGCAACAAGAACAAAAGGCCTGGCATGTTCATTTGCAACTCAGGTTAATCTTTTACTCAGATGAGCACAGTCTCTCTGCCTTGTGTCCAACCTCAGTAAGCAGCTGAGCCAATGCTTCAGCCAGACAAGAACTCTTTGAAAGGCTGGTTAAATATTGCATACTAACTAGGCTTAATATTTAATAGAAATAATGCTGTACGTCAACCCTTTTATATGATGTTTTCAGGTTAAGTTTTGGAACAATCTCTTTTTTCTACTAGAGCTATGATTTTATGCTGAGATGTTAAATAATTTGATTAATTTTGTAAAAACAGTGTTAAAATGTTTAAGTGAATTTGATTTGCTATAAGGTTAGTTTATTAGATTAATAAACGCAATTTAAGTGTTTGAGAAGTTTGGCTTTTGTTGTAAATGTTTCTTGTCAGGCATTTGAAATGTATAAAAAGAAAAATGAATACATTAAAATTTAACAGAACTCAAAGCGAAGGCAATTTAATTAACCAAGTTTGTAAATGAGACTGTATAAGAATTTAGTCTGATCAACTTGAATTAATCAACCATAAATAAACAGTAAAGCTGCTTGTTTTTTATTTTACTATATGTATCAACAGTATATTGAGATTTATAAGTTGAGCTTAAATTCTTAAGAAAATCTAGGTTTTAAATATGTAATGTTAAATAGATTTATTAAAACTGTATAACTTAAGTAACATAGAGTCTTCTAATATAAAAAAGGCCCTATTCAGACTTTCATGAAATTACTAATCTTTACATACATGTCTTTAACCAACCAAATGATGCTTTTAAATACAGAGTAACACCAGCAGAATTTGTTTATCCAATAAGTGTTCTGTGATGCCTCCTATGTGCCAAGCAGGGTTCTGGGTGTTGGGGGAACAGCAGTAGCTGGAAGAAATCAAGTCCCTGCCCACATAGAGCTTGCATTCTACTAGGAGAAGTAGGCAATAACAAACATATTTGTATATTATATGACATTTCTAAAATATATATTTATATCACACAAAGAGTGGAGGGCAGACTAGCATAGAAACAGAACACGGATTCTGAAGCCAGACAGCTGAGCTCCAGTCCTGGCTCCAATATGTAACAGCTATGTGATCTCAATATGTGACGTAACCTCTTGGTGCCTCAGTTCCTTCAGACGTAAAATGGGGATAATAATAGAACTAGCCCATGGGGGAATTAAGATGTTGAATGAATTAATATTTGTAAAGCACTTAGAACACCACCTGGTACCTAGAAAGTACTACAATTATTTTGTTATAGAAAATGTCAGGTAGTTAAGTGCTATGAAGGAAAACAGAGCTGAGTAAGTGGACAGTGAAGCATCTGAGAAGGGAAAGGGAACAATTTTAAATGTGTTGTCAGGACCCATCTCCCTAACGAGGGGACCTCTGATCCAGCGGCAGCGGCCGGCCGGGTGTTGTAAGGAAGAACCTGTGCAAACTGGAAGGGCCCTGAGGGGGGCCCAGGCCCTGAGGGGGGCCAAGGCCCTGAGGGGGGCCAAGGCCCTGAGGGGAGGCAGGATTGATAAGTGTGAGGAAGCACAGGCGGGTCAGTGTGGGAAAGGAGCCAGAGGCCGATCATGGAAAGGCCCTTGGATTTGTTCACAGTGTGATAAAAGTCACTGGAGGGTTTCGATTAGGAAAAGTTGTATGAATTTGTTTACATTTTTAAAGCATCTCTGGCTGCTGGGTGGAGATCTGACTCTAGAGGCGGGGCCGAGCCCAGGGAGCCCAAGGAGAGGGCAATTTCAGGAATAATTCTTTATGACCTACTTTCCCTTCAGAATGAGAAACAGGGGGGTGGCTTGGACTACAGTGGCAGTGAGGAGGTGCTGGGAAGTGGACAGATGCAGGATACAATTCTGCAGGGAGAGCCTTTACTATTCAAAACGTGGTCCTTGGACCAGCAGCATCAGTATCATCTGGGAGCTTGTAAGAAATGCACTCTCAGGGCGCATGCCTGACTTGCTGAATCTAAGCTGCACTTTAATAAGATCCCAGGTGACCTCTCTGCACAGTGAAGGTTGAGAAGCACCAGGGTAGGGTAGCACCAGGGGCTGAGTGCATGAGGTGAAATAGAGTACAAGGACAAAAAGCTTAAGGTCCTTGGAGTCCAGGCTGATGGATGTGCTGTCTATGTGGGTGCTGAAAGCATCAGGAATGATGACGGAAGCGGTGGGAGTCGGTCAATATGCAGCGTACCAGGTGGAGTGGCCAAGAGGGAAGCAGAGAACTACAAGGAAGAGCATCTACAGCATGGGTTGTGAAAGTGCTGGGGTCTTTGACAGTAGGGAGAGAGAACTCCGGTCTGCAAGCAGGAACCGGGAGCACTGAGGACACAGGCAGCACCTCCAGCAAGGAGGTAACTGAAGTGTGCCAGTGAAAACAGCCTCCCCTGAGAAAGCCTCCAGGAAGGTGGTGTCCTCAGAGGCAGCCCGTTCAGGTTACCAAATGTAACACTAACGCACCATCCCACCCACAGCCTTTAAGGTGCCAAAGGCATCACAGCGGAGGGAGGTTTTATTTCTTTGGGTTCTCTTGATAATTCAAATATACTATGCAAATACCTGAATCCCTAAACATGAAATGCATTAAAAGCATGCAAAAGTTTATTTAAATAATGTGCTTCTGGATATGAGCTCCTAATATATGCATACAACTTCAAAGGCGCTAAGAGTCTTTTTAAGTTGTTAAATAAAGATGATATAAAGTCTTTACATAATATGTCTTTAAAAGATTTTATTTTAATAAACCTTTTTTTTTGGCACTTTAAAAATATCAACTTATGGAATCCTCACAACACCTGTTATCAAGTAGGTACAATTTGACCCCACTTTACAAATCAGTAAACAGAGGCACAAAATTTCCATTAAGACCTACAAGATCTCACAGCTGGTGGGCAGTGGAGCTGGACTTTGAAACCAATTCATCAAGTTTTAAGGTCTAAACTATAACCACTGTACTGCTTCTGTTAACTCAGTCTACAAAGTTGCTTTGAAATAAACGAAAATCAGAGACCCATTGGACAGAAGAAACTGAGACAAATTGTGTTTACTTTCAAAATAGACTTACCCCAACTTCATTCCAGGCAGATAAGAAATCAATCTTAGCAGTTAGCGCATTGGCCTGTGGACCAGAGAGTCCTGAGTTCAGTTTCTGCTAAGGGTACTTACCTCGGTTGCGGTTTGTCTTGGGTTGGGGTTGTGTGGGTGGCAACCACTCGGTGCGTCTCTCGAACTTCCATGTTTCTCTCTCTCTCTTCCTCCCTCTCTCCCTCCCGCTCTCTCTGAAAATAAATGCAAAAATGTCCTCAGATAAGGATAAAAAAAAAAAAGAAAAAGAAATCAACGTTATATTTAAAGAGCCTTAGAGAAGTCCATGCCATTACTTCTCTTGATAACTGACTCCACTAATGAATGACCCTCACTGGCAAAATACTTATTCCCTTTATATCTAACCTGAAACTTTGCCCTTAACAATTTCAACACATTTTCCCTTTGCGGTTTTCTGAAAAACCAGCCTGCTAGGCTCTGAAAATTTAAATCCTTTCCATTTCGGGGATACCCCCTTTTCCTTCTTTTTCTTTTCACATCCTAGAAATTTCCATGCTGAATCATGACATTCATTAGATGAAGTCCAAAATGCACTGAGATTCCCTTGCTAATCTTTTCTTCAGTTGGAGCATTAGAAGTCAGGAACATTAAAGGTGTTTGGCGGAATGTCCTTGTGTGACTTCAATGGAAAATACCTCTGTGGGGAGGCTTTGAGAACAAGCACATGTCACCAAGGAGACGTGCTGTACTTGGGTCTCACTCTCAGTAAACACAACGCAGAGGTTCTGGCTAAATACATCTACAGGACCCCAAACTGCAATGCTGTTCTTACAAATCACCTCAACCTGTGCCATTCACTAGCAACAATGAGAATAGCTGTAGTTATCGCAAGAATTCAGTGAAAAGAATTCAATGGCTCCTACATTTGGGTGCATTCAGTGTCTCAAGTGCTGAGAACTCATGGATGACCAGAAGGTTGCAAAAATGTGCAATGATCTGCCTTTGTGGATTTAACCTATGCCAATGACATAGGCCTTACATTTACAATGCCATATCTTTCAGAATTCCTGAAATTCCTTTTTAAATATACATTTAAGAATATCCACCTTGGTTATTACAGAAATAAGTAGAATGAATTTAGTATAGGCACCAGTATCCACATAACATAGCCTGTTCAGAAACACAGGGAGCTTCGCCCTCCCTGCTTCCCCAGGGCCTCCATTAACATTTGGCTAATCTTTTTTTTTTTTTTTTTCATCCTCACCCAAGGACATTTTTCCATTTTTTACTCAGATAGAGCGGGAAGGAGAGAGAGGAAGAGAGAGAAACATTGTTGTGAAAGGGACACATCGAGTGGCCGCCACCCACACGACCCAACCAGGGCCGGGGACAAACTGCAGCCAAGGTACATGCCCTTAGCGGGAACCGAACCCGGGTCTCTGTGGACCGCAGGCCTACGCTCTAACCGCTGAGCCAAACCGGCCAGGGCACATTTGGCTAATCTTAATTAACATTTGCCTAATCCAAAGTCCCTAAAGCCTGCACTGCTGACCCAAACAGCCAACTACCCAAGTCAGCTAGAAAGTTTGCAATGCATAGTGGTCTTTGGGGTCAGTCAGAATGGGTCCAAGGGCCAGCCATGCCACTTGCCTGTCAGGCACCAAGTCAGGCCACCTTAACTTTCCGAGCCTCAGACTCTCAGCTACAACTTGAACATAATCTGTATTTCTCAACCTTTTTGTCAAATCACACCTCTAAGGAGCTTTTCTTAAACCTAATCACTCCGCATGATATTTAATACCACAGGATACAAGAGATCAAATTTTACTCTTTATGTATATTTAAATTTTATACATAAGAATAAAATTTGTTCATCCCCCCAAGAACCATGTTCATCCCCTGGAAGGTGATATCTCCCCTGGTTAGAATGTATGGGATACTGATGTCTATTTTGCAGGGTAGTTTGGCAAAGAATTAATGACTGGACACCAGGCATAGTCCAGATCTTTCTCTCAGCAAGCTCACATCTTAGAAGTCTAAGGATATGCATGCCTCGCCGAGAACAGGGAAACTGCTATTCTTTTTTTTTTTTTAATCCTCATCCGAGGATATTTTTCCATTTTTTGTTCAGATAGAGCGGGAGGGAGAGAGAGGAAAAGAGAGAGAGAGAAGCATCGATGTGAAGGGACACATCGAGTGGCGGCCACCTGCACGACCAACCAGGGCCGGGGACAAACTGCAACCGAGGTACGTGCCCTTAGCGGGAACCGAACCCTGGGTCTCTCTGGACCGCGGGCCGACGCTCCAACCGCTGAGCCAAACCGGCCAGGGCAAAACTGCTATTCTTTACCATAATGCATCACTACATCAGGGATTGCTGTTATGGATTAAAAACATCAATGGATCAACAAAACGTAATTACCGTACTGAAGAAACATCTCTAGAGCAACAACAGCCTCCAAACCATCCCAGACCACAGAACACAGGATCTGACCTGGGATGGACTGAACTGGTCAGTCCAACGCCTTCATTTTGCAAATGAGTAAATCAGATCCATTTTTGATGTGTGTGTGTGTTTTAACCTCAGTTTTTAGGAAGGAGGTTCTCAATAGAGTTATAAGTATATTTGGGTATTGACAGGCAGTACAGCTAAAATCTTTATAAAAATGTTTGCATCCTTTTTAATTTGTGAAACTTTAATAAAGAAAAGGCAAGACATACTATTCAACAGTGCTTTAACATAATCCCAGATTTTTAAGAACCCCATTATGTTCATTATTTAATGTAAAAGAGACTGGTATATATTTAGAAGTATCAGTAAGACAAGCTTTCTTAATTTTTCCATTTCTTCTCATTTCTGAACTTTTCAATCAAGTTTTGGAATCACAGAAGCTAAAGTGACCAAAGTTCACATATAGGCATATACAACTGTGTCATGGGCATAACTGAAGGGAATGTCACCGTCTCCTTTTTTTCTTCTGCAAATTGAAGTTCAGGTTTAGTTCTTCTTGACTGACAATAATGAGAAAATCCTTGTTTTCTAGTTATTTTAGGAAAAAACAATATTTGCTATTTTTTGTAGCGGCTGAATGAGGACACTGAAGCCTCATTCTCAAAGCATTTGCAAGTTTTTCCCTCCTCATGTGAGATAAAGCAAAACGATGCCCCAAGAAGCAAACAGCAGAATCTATTGCCTCTAGGACAATGATGAGTGAAGGTACAGAGTAAGGAAGGGACCCTGTGACAGGGTAGAGCGGGTGCTGTTGTTCGAGAGAAAGTACAACCTGCCCTGGAATTTGTCCCTTGGAGCTGCCAACCTGTATAAGCAGCAGGGCAGAAAGGGAATGACAAGTGCTCCTGAACTGTGACAAGTTGCCTAATGATACACGTGTATCCATTTTCCCCAACTTCCCACAACACTGAAGGACAGTTCCACCCTGCACTTATTCACGTATGCGCCACCCATTCAGTTGTCCTTTCAGACATTTTTGAGGATCAATGTTTTACCACCAGCTTTTCTTCCTTGTAACACCAGCTGTGCTGGCAGCCCAGGCGACCTCAGGCAGAAACCATATGCTCGTAGGGCAGATAAAAGGGCTGCAGACTCTTGGGGAGGCTGGAGGAAAGTGGCCAGTCAGCATTTGCTCTTCAACACTGCCTTCTTGCCCACCCATCGCCTCTGGGGCACTCAAATGTGCTGGGAGCACAGGCACAATGTTTGCTTGTTCCTGAATGTATTTCAAAACCTTAACTTCTATGAGGCATCTGCCTCGCCCTTCTTACCCAGCTGCAAAAGAGCTTATCATGCTCTAAGCTACCATCCAACACATTCCACTGACTTGTCAGCTATTTATGGAACAGTTACAATGGGCCCAGTACTGGCCTAGGCTGCTGACTCATCTCTAGAGGAGTCTGGAGAATGTAGACAATCTGTCACCATTCTCATCCAAGACCTGGAGTAGAGCCTAGCATGGTTCAGTGGACAGATGGATAAATGAAGCAATGCATGAAAAAGAAATGACTCTGCTTTGGATAGCTTGTGGTCTGGGGGGTCCAACACAAATAGACAAAGTAACCCCAGGCAGAAGTGAAGAGAGATGCTTAAGTAGGTTAGAGATGAAAGTATTTTAGAAGCTCTGAAGAGAGAAACACAATGCATCGTCAAATCTGTATTCAAATGGTCTCTCACTGTAAATAGTAATTAAGCGCTCCAAACATCATCAAACAGAAGCAACCCTGTATTTGTAGTAAGTCAACTCTGTGGTCATTAACCAAGCGTCATATGATTCTTACTTCTTGTTCCAATGGGATTCAGTAGGGTGGGGAGGTGAGAGGTGTCACCTAGAAACTCGGGCTTCGTTGGCCAATAAGGCACTAAAATTTTTTTTATGATAGATACTACTCTGAAAGAATTTCAGCATATTTAAAAATAGAGTAAGTTGGTTTGAGGAAAGAACAGGCCCCTGCAGGAGTTCGTACGGGCCTCCTCTGAGGTTCCAAGAATGGCTTAAATAACACTTTGTGAGGTTGACAGGATTCAAGAACTGAACGAACAGTTGGACGGTCATCTTGAAAATCTCTCCCACCTCAAAACTTAAAAATCTTGTCATTGACACGCTGATGTGTGCATTGTAGGACTCTGGGTGTAAGTCACCCAGACTTGGGAATCTTGCATGTGCAAGAATCAGAGTACATCAGTTTCTAGCCAAATTTCCTTAGTAGTTGTCATGTGACTCTTAAATTGCAATATTTAGAGATTTATGCAGAGTTTTTAATATTTAAAAACAGTAAAGTTTCTTATTTATACCAAGGCCCTGGGTAGAACAGATTATAATATCGTTCCTTTAATGAATTTAGATTATCATGTCTTCACCAAGCTTGCTTTACATACAAAGCTTTACTTTCCAACAGTCTGGTGGGAATTCCCTTAACTTATCTTTCTTTGAGCCTTAACCTATTTTCCCTTCTTCCTCTCTTCTCATCTCTTTAGACAAAGTGGTACACTGGCTTGGTCTTAACAACCTTATTCTCCACTTTCAACATCTTTTTGCTATCTCCAAAATAAATCCCTCATTGGTCTCTCTTCAACTCTCTCCTCCTGTGTTCAGTATATCTCTAAGTTCCTACAACCTTCACCATTTCATACAAGTTAGAATCTCAGAGTCCTCTTCGAAGCCTTCTCTCCAACCCCTGTACGTCACTGGGTACTCTTCTCAGTGCCTGGCATGTGGAAGGATCCATCCCTAATCCAGGCTCCTCTCCTCTGGTCTAGATCCTGTGATAGCCTCTTAGCTGGATTTCCTGTTCCCAGAATCCCTTTACTACCAGGCTGCCAGGATTTTTCAGTCTGAAGTATTGGCAGCCTTTATATCGCTCCTATGTCCTCTCCAGTGTCCGGAGCAGAGTTTCTGCAAGTATCAGGTTGGGCAGTGGCACAGGCCAGTGTTTTAGGAGGTATCTGAGATGAATTTCACTAGCTCAGAGACTCATAATTTAAATGTATCATATCTTATAGTAAGTAATTTATTTTAATCTTGGTCCTCTTTTGAACCTTCTGATAGGCCGAAGACAAAGCATCAGTTTAGTGCTACCAGGTCAGGACCAACCCTTAAACATCTTTTGATCCCCCACTATGACAAGCCTCAGAGCAGTTGGAAAGAAATGGGGTCAAGTTCTGGATTTATTTAGAGCAGGTAATATAGGTAATTATTTTTCACAGGGATAGTAAGCTCCTTTTAAAGTGAGTATATTAAGATAAACAAATGTCTATTGGAATTTCTAATAAAAAAAATAATGCAGGTGACATAAACATCATGAAGGAGGTGTTTGGGAACAGACCTATAACCTAAAATCCACACTCTTCATTGTCCTGGACACCACCCCCATTTTAGCTCATCTTCAATCACAACCCTTCTTTATAAATTCTTTGCTGTGGACACAGATACCCTGTCTTTCACTGGTCCATACCCCTTATTTAAGCTGTTCCTCAGTCTGAGCTACACTTCCTCACTTTTTGGCCTTTTGATATTCTAAGTCTCAAATCAAATGTATTCTTCTCTAGAAATCATCTCCTAAGTTTTTAAATTATGATTCGATGATCTGTGTGCTTGTCACTCAGTTATGGTGCTTATCTTATTCTTGCTCATATTATAGTTTATTTACACACTTACTCTACTATATTGCAAATTCCTGGAAGGCAAAGACTATGCCGCTTGTATCGTTATGCTCCTCACAACCAAGTAGAAACGCATATATTATTTGTAAATCAGATAATGGGTGGGAATTTTCTATCTCATCCCATTGCCTACTCCAGGACCCACTTGTAGCATTTATTTTTCTCTTAATAAATGAGGATCTTTAAAAATAGGTCTTAATATAAATTAAAAAAAACTCTAACTTACAGAATAGAAAACAACTTATGAAACACTTTCCCGGTCTCTGAAGAGGTTAGATTTTTATTTGTCGCCTCATTTAATCTCATGTGATTCAGTATTATGTCTTTTGGTGGTGGTGGGGGGGGAGATGGTGGGTGGGAAGCTGTGTTCCAATCTAATTAGGTCTGAGGATTTGAGGACAGGACCTTAAACATTAGCAAAGCATCCAGAATTAACCACTGATTCTCTTATACAACAACTATTTATTGACTGCTGGCTTTGTTCCAGGACGTATGCTGGGAGCATATGGAGAGCCAAAGCCACCACCCTGCCCTGGAGGAGCCAGGCTGTGAGTCAGTTCCATAGCACTCCTTGAAAACTGGGATGTGTGCCTCATTGCTTTGCTTCAGGTAACTCTCAACCGACGATTACCGAACTCATTGAACACCGGCTTTGCGCCAGCTCATGACCTGGGGTCGAGTATATTCCTCTGTTTTAATTTTATTTGCCACAGTATGTGATTTGTGACTTTTACCTCCTAAGACAGTATCTGGCTAATCAATAGTAACAAGCCCCAAGGCTCATAAAACTATGGACTCTAACAATTGTAAAAGTGCTAATCATTTGCCAGGCGAAATGCCAATTGACCTTAGAACTTCCTGTCTGAGCAATTTCAGTCAGATTTGTGTCAATTACCTACACGTCTCTGACAGTGGTCTGTTCTCTGAGGCCCATGTTCGCTCAGAGAGAACAGCATACAGCTGTGCCCAAAGCAAACTCCAGGAGACAATACATCCAGACTCACCCACCTGGTCTCATCACCACAGTGTCCATGGTGACAAGGAGTGCCCTCCCCCTGGTCCAAAGGGTACTGAAACAATGGCATTCAGATTTTTTATATATATATATAAAATAATATTGTGTATGCCACTCAAATGTTATATATATAGACTGTCCAGCCATTCCTAGTCTTTAAGAGGCTTGCATAGACAGCCTTTTCTGTTTTTATAGAAAACTAAGACACATCTAAATAATCTCCTGAATATGGAGACGCCACCTTCAGCTGCACAAGCTCTTTTCTCCGAGTCACTTTTTTCCCTTGTGCCTAGTGGTGATTTTAGACAAGACGAATTAGCAGAATGGTGTCAGTGGAATACCAGTGACTAAATATTTATCATGAAAAACTGGGAAACAAAAGGGTGATTCAAACACAGTGCTTCCTTTCAAAACATGCCAAGATTAATTTCAATTGAAATAAGAGCAAGCAAACTGCAGATGCATTATTTTAAAGTGTAAGCTACCATCACAAAGCTTAACCCACATGTTGGCTTTTTTTTATTCTTTTCTTTTTTTCACAGTTTCGCCTAAATATGTTGGTTCACAAGTAACTGTCACTCAGGATTTCTTCCTTTCCAACCAAGACAATCTACGAAAAGCAAATGTAATATATGCTTAATCAAGAACACCCAAGGCTTTGTGCAAGATAGATTAGAAAGTGATTCAGACAACTTAAGGCTGTGCTGGAAAGGCACAGAAACCTGTATTTTTATTCAAAAAATAAACTCATTTTGAGAAAGAAGCAAATTGCAATTTTTAGTGACATCCATCTTAAGTATGAAGAACATGACCATCAAAAACACTGGAGAAGGAAGGGGAACATTATTTTTATTGAGCTTGAAAACTGCTATGAAATGCCAGTCCTGTGGGGTCAGAGCAGGCCTTGCCAAAATGAGACAGATCTGTAGCCAATCTGAAGGACCAGAAGGAATGAGGAAGTGAAGAGGGAGGAAGCTGTAATGAGACAATAATATGAAATTTTTACTAAGCAAAAATGCCATTAGAGCTCTGGATCTCCTATAAAACATGTTCTGTGAATGTTTTCGTAAAGTAATATAAGTAATGTTATCAATATCTGTGATATAGTCCCAGATATCTGGCATTTTAGCCAAATGATAGCTTCTCCCTTTATACTCTTCTGTGGAACATTATGTTTAGGGAAAAGCAGTAATGCTTAAGAGAAATAGCCAATAAACCTCACAAAGGACTTACTAGAGATTCATACAAGAAAACCAAACAGGAATCATTTTAACCTCTTGCTGATCAATTTATCCCACGTTAAGTGACATTAGCTGACTTGCTAGAAACAGCCCCGCATTTGGAAGCACAGACCACAGGACAAAGACAATCATGGTATTTTATGACAATACTCCATTACATAATAGCAATACAGACTGTTTCACCCTTAGAAGTGCCAACATTAAGCAGCATGAGGCCACTGCTTTACCCAGAGCCCAGTTACGTATTGTGGAGAATATCACGGCAAGAAGACTTTAGATTATTTTCCCGGTCAGAGTAAAGTCATTCTGCCAATGGCTACGTTTTGGAGGCTTCAGTTCTAAATCCATCCCAAAATCTGCTCCTCCACAACTTCCAGATTAGATTTCTTAACGATTCAGTGTATCCACTGATGTTACTCAAGGTCAGTGTGGTCAAAACCCCAGAGACTAGATCCCTCAATAGATCAGAGCACTTCTTTCATATCTTGCTGCATTATCTTCAAGTGGACACAGGAGGTACTTTTTAATCAGCATATATTCAAAATGAGTTATACCAGCATCTTACTAGTATTAGTCAGTATAGCTCAGGTCGCTGATTACAACACTTGGACCTATCACTTAAGCCACTGTTAATGATTGATCCTTTGTCACCAAAAGTAGTTTATAGTTAGTGCTAAATCTATTATAATGATTATTTTAAAAAGAAAAAAAACCAAAAACTCCTTATTTTAGTTGTGACAAATATCAACTCATTGTCTGAAACTCAAAATAAAATTAGAAATATATTTTATAATTTATATTACTACATTGTGATTGAAACAAATTTGACAAAAATGATGTTACTTTAGGATCAGTAAACTTGTGCCATGAAATTATAGATAATAAATATTTTAGGCTTTGCACACCACACATGGTCTCTGTCACAATGATGTAAAAAGGGAAAAACTATCTGTAGGTCATGGGCTGTCCCAAAACTAACAGTGTGCCAAATTTGGCTCATGGGCCATAGTTTGGGAATCCCTGCTTTGGAGAGCTCAGTACAATGGAAAGAATATTTTTATTCCCTCTGTTCTCCCTGGTATTTGTCCCTAAAAAGATGATTAATAAGATGCACAGATTAAGACAAACACTAAACCAGGTAAAAGAAAGGACCATGAACAGAAGTTTTATGTTATTGTTCAAATAGTCTACTTAGACTGCTTCAAAGCTGTGGCTAAAGATATTGAATGCATGATGAAGTTAAACTGGTGGTTTATTTATTTTTTCTTTATTGATTTGAGAGAGAGAGAGAGAAACATCAATGAGGGAGAACATCAACTGGCCCCCTCCTGCATGCCCCCCACTGGGGATCGGGCCCACAACCTGGGCATGTGCCCTAATAGGGAATCGAACCAGCGATCTCTTGGTGCATGGGTCGACGCTCAACCACTGAGCCACATGGGCTGGGCTAACCCTGGTGGTTTCAAATGTGACGCCTATTTCCTGTGGCTGGGAGTCTCAGACGTCCTGCAGGCCACAGTGAGCAGCCCTCGCTGTGTGCATTTCTACCAGGAGCAAGGCGAGGTTACCTATTACCTATTACTACTAACAAGGCTGTCAGGAAGTACCCATGACATTAAACACACCACAGCACCTAAGCTGATGGCAGAAGGGACAATAGCAGCGATCTGAGAACATGAGAAGTTTTGTGAAAGAAAGATGACATGCTGCTCTAGGGGCACTCACATTGTCTGCACGTTTCTCTGCACTGTGGAGCACTGTCACTGAGGCAGCCACAGGGTGGGGTTCCCTCGGCACCCCCTCTGCTAGTGCCAGTCAGTGACTATAGCCACACAGGTGCTGAGAGCCCATAAAGCAACACCCAAGATAAAAGACCGAGCAAGTCTGTCAGAAGTCTGTGTGCTCTGGCAGAGCAAATGGAAGTCCTTCCAGACGGGACACTGAGGGTCTCGAGCCGGGCTGACTGCCTGTCGCGTTCTGAGGCCTGCGCCTGTCAGGCCACCGTATAACGGAGGTTTTAGACTTCCTAGACGGATGTGCCTGCAGTCTTCAAAAAGTCAGCCAGTGCTATTTTACCCCCTGCTTCAAAGAAACTTTAAATTAACACGGAGCTCTTCATTAACCTTTGTTAACTCACTCAATAGTAACACTCTAATTACTTGCAAATGAAGCAGTTCCTAGAAATAAATTAAAGACGTAAGAATTTTTTCCACATTTATCATACATTATTGCCATTAGTAGTATTCCTTATAATGACTCTTTCGGGTTGGACTTGAACATATGAAGTAACTCATGAAGTGTTACTAATCAGCTATCTGTTGTTCTGACAGATGGGTACATATCTGTGCAGAAACATTCACCCCACAAGGCCATGAGGAGCGCTGGTAGTTGATGTTCCTCTTGACCTGACAGAATTAGATGACTTGTCAGGTCTTATCTGACCCAGATATTAAAGTGCTCTGGGCCGTGGCGATCGACAGGTACCAGATATGGTCTTTAGCCTTGAGAAGTTGGTTCTGGTGGGGCTTTTGTACCTCGATTTGCATAGAGTGTAAAATACTACAGGCAGTCAAGGAATACGTTTAAACTGGAGAGAGAACTCATCCCACACATAACCAGGATCAGATATTAGTTTTGAGCATACTACACCAGTGATTAATGACTACAGTAGTCTTCCTGGTTCTTCTACAAGACCACATCAAACCTGCCATCATGGCAACTCAATTGCTTTTACCATCCAACCACCCTCATCATACACCTAACCAAAGCACATGTGACCTCATGATAAATGCCCACGACCTTGGTAGGATTGAAAGAACAGGATCCAGTTGATACAGCAGGTGAGTGGTGAGAAGAGGAACAAAAGCTATCAGGATATCAAAAGTGAAGAATCTTTAGACAGAAATACAAAACCTGACAAAGTGGCCTCTTACTTCAAACCGATACTTCTGAGCTTTTGAAAACCTATTTAAAAACAAAACAAAATATAACACTTTACTAACCAGTAGAAAGCACAGGAGGCAGACTACCATACTAACCAGTACATCTAAGAATATTCATCCCTTTCCAGATATACAGAAAGTCAGAAATTCTAAGGGCTGTCCGCCACTAAACCAGGTTAAATTACCGACCAAAGTTGATCTATCTGTACTAGAAGCTTTGTTTTATAATGCCGTAAAACTACCGCCAAAATAATAAGTACAGATTCAGGAGAATTCTCCATAGATGCCTAGCAAAGCCACAGTTTTGTTCAAAAACAGAGAACTTATGATCACTAATATGCCTAATCATATGAAACATTTCTTTAAATCAAGAAAGCTACTAAATTTAACTTTTTACTATGATCACTGACAAGAGATTTCCTGCCAATCCACTCGATCGGAATACATTGCACCCTACTTTGTGGCTTCATATTTACAGACTAGGATTCTCACATGAAGCTTCACAACAGGTTCTATAGTTGCAACATTAGACACCACAAAGTTGGCAAAATCCTATTTTTCAACTGCATCTTCTTCTGTTAGAATAGTAAATACAATTCCATAAATGAAAATAGTCTCTGTTATGTAACACAGAAATCTTTAAGAACACTAAATCTATTAGAAGAGACCTGACAGCAATGATGTTAGGCAGTAGTCACTCAAAAATCTTCTGCCCCTGAGCCACTGTGGAATACTGAATGGCAAATACCAAGTGCCACATCCCTGTGACTTGTACTATGACATCCTGTCACTGTGATATGAAGCACACCATGAAGAGCAGTCCAACAAGGGTCATCTGGTCAGGCAGCCATGGCTAGATTATCACTCTTCCAGAGTCATGGGTGTGGACTCACATAAAATCTGGTGAGGCAACAAGTAGGAAAGGGGGCGCTTGGTTTTTAACAATCTTTATCTACATACCTAACGTGGGGTCGGACATGTTACAAATGTTTGCCCTTGGTCATAAAGAAAGCTATGGATTAATCAAAACATATGATTGCCTCAGCTGAAGAAGACAAAAAACAAAACAAAAAAATACAAATTTTGAATATCCCCATTGGAGACAAGTCAGGAAGAGCCTCAGCCTATGTGTTCTCTGCCCTTCACTTTTCATAGCTGCTACAATTGTAGAAGCAATGCAAGAACTAGAAAGATATTTCTCCCTTGCTCCTTCCTCTCTTTCCTGTTACTAGAAAGTAGGGGTTACTAAAAAAGCAAGACTTCAGGGTAGGATAGGGGCAGCAAGGAGAAGCATAGAAAGCTGAGAACTTAACAAGAAAATCAAGTCTCTTTAAAGAGTCCACAGTCCCTGGGTGTGAGTAGCTCACTTTTCCTGTGTGGCTTTGGGAGGCAAGATAGGACTGTTTTAGGGAAAGGCAAGTATGTGTAGCTTCCACATGAATAAAAACACAAATATGAAAATAAATAGAAAAGCCATAAAAATATTTGCAAATCATGTATCTGATAAAGGATGGGCAATAAGAATAGATAAAAAACTCTTACAATTTAGTAAGACAAATGACCCAGTTTAAAAATGGGCAAAATAGACAATTTGCCTAAGAAGATAGACAAATGGCTAAGGATGATATTGAGTGCTCACTATTTTAGTCATTAGAGAATTGTAATTCACAACCATAAGAAGATAACACTTTACACTCACTAGGATGGTTATCCTATTATCCAAATGAATACATGTATATGTATATGACCGACAATGTGATATATCCATATGTATTTGACGACAATGTTATCAAGGTTGTAATAAAACTGGAACCCTTATATATTGCTGATTTCTGGTGGGAATGTAAAGTGGTGCAGGTACTCCTCTATGTCTACCTTAAAACTAAAACGTGTGTTCATACAGAGACTTCTGTGTGCAAGTTCACAGCAATTCTATTCAAAGAAGTACCAAACAGGAAACGTAATTATATGTCAACTAGTAGATGAATGAAGAAAATGTGGCATATCCTTACAACAGAACACTATTCATCAATAAAAAAGGAACACACTTTGCACAAGGTATATGCTTCCACTTTTTTATATCTTCCTCTATTTCTTTTTTAATGTTCTGTAGTTTTCTGCAAACAGGTACTTTACTTCTTTGGTTAAGTTTATTCCTAGGTATCTTAATTTTTGGTGCAATATAAATGAGATTTTTTTAGTTACTCTTTCTGTGTGTTCATTATGGGTGTATAAAAATGCCAATGATTTCTGGATGCTGATTTTGTATCATGCTACTTTGCCAAATTCATTTATTAAAGTTAGTAGATCTTTGATGGAGTCTTTAGGTTTTTTATGTACAATATCACGTCATCTGTGAATAATGACAGTTTCACGTCTTCCTTTCGAATTTGAATCCCTTTCATTTTTTCTTCTTGTCTGATTGCTGTGGCTAAGACTTCTAGTTCTATGTTTAAAAAGAGTGGTGAAAGTGGGCATCCCTGTCTTGTTCCTGTTCTTAAGGGAAATGCTTGTAGTTTTTGCCCATTGAGTATGATGTTGGCTGTAGGTTTATCATAAATGGCCTTTATTATGTTGAGAAATGGTCCTTCTATTCCCACTTTGCTGAGAGTTTTTATCAAAAAAGAAGAATTCACATCATTAAAATGTCCATACTACCCAAAGCAATCTATAGATGCAATGCAATCCCCATTAAAATACCAATGACATATTTCACAAAACCAGAACACTCCAAAAGTTTATATGGAACAAAAAAAGACCCCTAATAGCCACAGAAATCTTGAAAAAGAAGAACAGAGTAGGGGGATCACAATACCAGATACCAGGTTATACTACAAAGCCATTGTAATCAAAACAGCCTGGTACTGGCACAAGACCAGGCATATAGAACAACGAAAGAGAACAGAGAACCCAGAATTTGACCCAAGACATTATGCTCAATTAATATTTGACAAAGGTGACAAGAGCATACAATGGAGTAAAGACAGCCTCTTAAATAAATGTTGTTGGGAAAATTGGACGGCTACATGCAAAAAAAAAAGAAACTAGACCACCAACTTACACCATACACAAGAATAAACTCAAAATAGATAAAAGACTTAAATGTGATCTGTGGCTCCATAAAAATCCTAGAAGAAAATGTAGGCAACAAAATTTCTGACATCACATGCAGAAGAATTTTCATTGATACAATGCTTAAGGCAAGAAAAACAAAGGGGAAAAATGAATAAATGGGATTACATCAAACTAAAAAGTTTCTGCATAGCAAAAGAAACAACTATCAAAATGAAAAGGGAACCCACTATATGCGAGAGCATAATTGCCAGCAATACATCAGATAAGGGGCTAATTTCCAAAATATATAGAGTACTCATACAACTCAACAAAAGGAAGACAAAGAATCCAATCAAAAATGGGCAGAGACTTAAATAGACACCTCTCCATATAGGACATACAAATGGCTAAGAGACATATGAAAATATGCTCAATGTCACTAATCATCAGAGAGATGCAAATTAAAACAACTATGAGGTATCACCTCACACAAGCCAGAATGGCTGCCATCAACAATCATCAAACAATAAGTGCTGGCAAGGATGTGGAGAAAAGGGGACTCTAGTACACCACTGGTGGGAATGCAGACTGGTGCAGCCACTATGGAAAACACTATGGTGTTTCCTCAAAAATTAAAAATTTAACTGCCATTTGACCCAGTGATCTCACTTCTAGAAATATACCCTAAGAAGCCTGAAACACCAATCAGAAAGAATATATGTACCCCTATGTTCATAGTAGCACTATTTACAATTGCTAAGATCTGGAAACAGCCCAAGTGTCCATCAATAGATGAGTGGATAAAAAATCCACATGGAATACTATGCAGCTGTAAGAAAGAAAGATCTCTTATCCTTTGAGACAACATGGAGAGATCTGGAGAGTATTATACTAAGCAAAATAAGCCAGTCAGAGAAAGACAAGTATCACATAATCTCACTTATTTATGGAATATAATGAACAAGATAAGGTGATGAACAAAACAGACCCACAGACATAAAAGTATGGTTAAGACTGACAAACTTCAGAGATGGGGGCAGGAGGGAGGGAAGAGCTAAACCAAAAAACTTATGCATATAAGTATAATCAATAGACATAGATAACAATGCCAGGGGCAGGGCTGGGAATGGGTGGAGGGTGTCAATGGGTGAAAAAGGTGAAACATCTGTAACAAAAATAAATTCATTAAAGAAAAAAAGCAACACAGATGTACATTAAAAATTTAAGAAAAAGAAGCCAGATGCAAAACTATATATATCTGTATCTCTATATCTACATCTACATCTATAAATATCTAATTCCATTTCTGTGAAAGACTCAGAAAAGCAAATCTATGGCGACAGACAGTATATTAATGGTCGCCTGCAATAGAAGGGAGCGGGAGGTTGGCACAAATGGGAACAAGAGATCTCTTGAGGGAGATGGAATTGTTTAAAATTCAACAGAGGTGATGATCACACATTCACTAAAAACTACTGAATTATACACTTAACATATGTATATAACTTATGCCTCCATAAAGTTGTTTCACAAACCCCACACAAATTACAAGAATTCTCTTTTCTTTTTACACCTTAGCCAAAAATTATGCTCAAACTGCATGTGACGTTTTTTATTCCTTTATTTAGTTATCAAGTACTTATTGAGAAATGACCACGTTCTCAAAATGGCTTTGGCTTTGCCACCATGCTAGGTTTAAATATCTGATGACTGGGCCTTTTCCAATATCCCTAGGAATTTGGCAGTGATCAGACTATTTATTAATCCATAAGCTTTTGAATGAGGGACGCACAGGGCTGGAACTGGCAGAGTAGGAGAGTTCAAGGACTGACAGTGCCCTCCTCGTGGCCTCAAAAAGCATCAATAGACCCGATTCTGCTCTACCAGGCCTGCTAGCAGCAGAGAAACAGCTCATCTAGTCCTTCCCAGGGGAGCCAAGCCAAGCAGCCTGCCTGACAAACAGTAGGTGCTCCACACCCCAACACCGGCTCTGGTGTACAATTCTAAAATGCACCTCATTCCCTCATGAATTCCCATAACATTAATCAAGCCCATTAATATGTGCTAAAAGCATAAAAATTTAAAATTATACTAGAAGGCAGACTTGTCCGAGCTCTATACATTTCCAATGTGTACATTTTATTGCATGTAAAGGCATTTTTCTTGTCTTAAATTCCTTTTGTTATTTTAATGCTCTTTTGCAATAAGGTAACATTAAAAATAAAGAGCATACATTTTTTTAAAAAATAGAAAATCCTGTAGGCAAGTAGGAAAAACTTCCCATGTATGTCTCAGAATTGTACTAATTTTCTAAAAACTAAAATGTTAGGGCATTGACATTAGACTTTATATTCTTTGTTTTTATCTGAAGCCATGGTTCTGAAGCTAAACTGCATGAGAACAGTGCACAGGGTGGCATACAAACACCCTGTCTAATGGACTATATGGATGACCAAGGGGATTTCCCAAAGTCAGAAGGCGCTCCAGACCCATATCCCATAAAGTCTACATACATCACAAGGGTGTCAGGATGGGGAGGACTAATGAACTATGAGATCAGTGAGGTCAAATTTCTGAGCTGTGCAGCTTCTCGTCTTTTCTGCTTGAATATAATCACTGCTGGTATTTTCAAACTGCACTCTTCAAACCAGGATCTCGAAGCATCTTGTCAAATATTAATCCTCATTGTTCTCCCAGGAGGTAGACAAAAAAGACCAAATCATATCTACGTAAGAATGAAGAAAAAATTGAGCTTGAGAGAGTATTGGCTTTACTTTCTGTAAGACTTCAATGACCAATTTACTTGGAAAATATTCTACTGAGCACTGCTGCTTTGGAAGTCACAGATGCATGCTGAATGCTTTCAAACTGCCAACTTTTAAACCTTGAAAGAGCCCATTTTAAAGTCGTGACTCATTTATGAGCCTGAAAATGCTATATCTGTATGTATGAATCAGACCCTGGAAGTATTCCGTTTACAAAGTATTACATTACCATCAACCACAAGTTACAAATCCATTGATGAAATGCTTAGAGTTTACTTAGCAACAGCAGAAAGGTGAAGAGCTGAGAGAACCGAATTATTCAGTATGCTATCAGGAAACAAGGTGCCGGCGGGATGCTTTCCTAGCATCGCAATGCGTGTTTTATGATTCCTTTCAGGACCACGGAAGAATCTTAATCACAAGTCAGTGTTTTGAATGAAAGTAAATCAAAAGGAAATGAAGCATCTCTGATGGTCAGAGCTTGAGAAAGAGTAGGCCTCTGAGTGAGGCCCCTAAAAATATAAAATAAAACCATGGGTGGTAAATCAAGAAAACAAGCTAGTGTCTGAAAATGTAGCTCCTCGTTTCATGTTCTCCTACATTTGATCCCATTTAAATACTTTATAAAAATAGAATAAACGAGACTTTTAAATCCCACCTATCTCTCCCTCCTTGCAAAAATGCTTTCTATCATATTAAAAACAAACTCATATTTTTGAAATGAGAAACTTGAAAATTAGAACACAGATCATTTAAGCATTCGAAAGTTTATTATATTGACTTAGAGTTCAGTTTTACATAAAATCATGCTTTGTGTAGAGGAAGTCATAATATATTTACATCTAAGCCACAAAACATACTTACATCTAGCCACAAAAAGGTGACCACAACAATGCTTCATTAATTTCCCAGATGTAAACAGCTACCATTCTGTGTTTGGTTTTATTGGTTCTCAAGAATAAGGGTATTCATTTTACCTTAGTATATAGAAAATTGAGATGGCATTCAAGGCCTATATTCAAAAGAAAGTGAAACCTCAAATCATATATCCTCTATAAACTGGTGCTACAAAAACAGAAACCTGTGGAGTTACAAAATAGGATACTCTCATCCTCCAAGGGCTTTTCTGACCGACTTCTTCGTAATACAGTACTGTTTTCAGAAGACACAATCCTTGTGTTAAAAGCAGCTGTTTTATATGAAATATATGTTGTATAAGGTTTTATTTGGGGCCATGATTTGACTGTTGTACTTCACAATATTCAATGTTATAAAAATGTGAGTTTCAAGCGCATTACAGAAATCATCTTCCAGGGAGTTTTAAGTGCAACGTAGGAGACTTAGTGTGAGAGTCAAAAAAAAAGAGGCAAGCCTAATGTGATTAATGGAAGAAATGAAACACACTTTTAAGAAACTAAATAGTAGATGCTGTACACAACTGAATGCCATTCCTCAGGTTGTCTTTGATCATTTAAAAATAAATACCATTTATTTTCATCTGTCAGTTTTTAGTGATAAAAAAAAATTATTCTAATCCATAAAATGCAGTTCAAATTACTAGAGTCTATTCAAAACAAGTTCGTTTTGTTTGTTTCTCTGTTTATTCCACTTTGAACAAAGCAAACCATTCTTGTCATTTTTAGGAAATTTTTTTCTCTTAACTAATGCATGCTAGTTAATGCATACTTATGCTCCTAGAGATAAAACAATGAGATAAATAAAACCAGGACATTTATTTAGCCACCAATGTCTTAACTAAATGAATCTTTTTTCAATGACAGAAATAGTACCGAGCACCTCCAGGTTCTGTGCTTGGTAACATCTCCTTCTGTGCTTGGTAACATCACTGCTACCATAGTTCCCAGCTTCCTTTTCTTTCCCCCTCTTCTTCTCCATCCCAAACTCGCCCCCTCTCCCACATCAAGGAACGTGCAGGGGGAAAAAAGAATATATTAAACAAAGAACTCTTTTTTGAAAAATTCCCCAACCGTGCAGAAAGCTGCCATCCTTTTCTACCTCTGAAAAGTCAGTATTGACAAATGCCGACTGGGTTTCCCAGCAGATGCACCGAATAAGTGCTCTCTTCCCCTCTTGGGTATTCCCAGCATACAGTATTAAATGCTCTGAGAACTTGTATAGTAAAAAAGAAAGAAACAAAACAGAACACTTTCCTTGTGTAACACTGCACTGGCCCACGGCAGCTCGTCCTACCCCTTGCAAAACAGCTATTAACCTCCAGAAACAGCATCCAGTGCCGTGCACTTTGGGTTGAACATTCTCTCTCTCTCTCTCTCTCTCTCTCTCTCTCTCTCTCTCTCTCTCTCTTTTTCTTTATTGATGTTAGAGAGAGAGGAAGTGGGAGGGAGAGAGATAGAAACATCGATGAGAGAGAGCATCGATTGGCTACCTCCTGCATGCCCCCCACTGGGGACTTGGCCCACAAC
This sequence comes from Molossus molossus, assembly GCF_014108415.1. NCBI lineage: Eukaryota > Metazoa > Chordata > Mammalia > Chiroptera > Molossidae > Molossus > Molossus molossus. Next base: position 82,411,850 of record NW_023425366.1, on the reverse strand, counting down.
CCCGGCACGTGCCCTGACTGGGAATCCAACTGGCGAACTCTTGGTGCATGGGTCAATGCTTAACCACTGAGCCACACCACCTGGGCCGGACTGAACATGTTGTCTTTACAGAACCAGTGAAACCTCCAAAGGTAGAAGTCCACATAGGATAATTCCCCATTTTCAGGACCCCAAGCTCTCAAAGTCAGACTTCTTCTAAGACATAAATACTCCTGAGGTTTCTTCTCATCACCCCTGATTACTTTGACTCAGTACCTACAAGCTTAGTGTGATTTCAGTGTCCATTGGACCTTGCTGCCATGGTGAGATTATAACTATGAGTTTTGGTCATTATTATTTTTTTTTATCCTCACCCGAGGACATTTTTTGATATTTTGTTCAGATAGAACTGGAAGGAGAGAGAGAGAGAGAAACATCGACGTGAAAGGGACACATCAAGTGGTTGCCACCCACACGACACAACCAGGGCCAGGGACAAACTGCAACCAAGGTACATTCCCTTAGTTGGAACCAAACCTGGGTTTTTCCATACCACAGGCCAATGCTCTAACCGCTGAGCCAAACCGGCCAGGGCTGTTTTGGTCATTATTGTAAGGGATTTCATTTATCAGAAATGCTGGAAAAATGAGATGTCACAAGGAGAGATATAATAAAGTTAGTGTTGCCTTGACATTATACAGAGGAATGTTAGTTGCTTATGGTTATCACTCCCCATTATAAGCTTATGTTTAACATTAATTTATTCATTCAAAAACTAGTGAGCAGGCTTTAATTAGGCTTTGGATATGCCAGTAAACTTTTCCAGGTAGGTAATAAGCAAGTAAGGGAAAAAAAAAAAAAAAAATATATATATATATATATATATATATATATATATATATATATATATATATATTCCTGAGGTTTCTCCTGACACATCTGACTAAATGCATGGGCTAGGTCCACATGAACATGACAGCCCTTAACAGCATTGGCCACACTCCCCAGGCTGCTTCTGAAGAGGGTGCTCTTTCCAGGCCCCCAAATCCAGGACAGACTAGAACCACGTGGTCTACTCCGGGGCAGCCTCCTCCTGACAAATGTAGGGCACAGAAATAGTGCCAAATGCTTGCCACTCGGCTTCCGCCTATCATTCAGAGAAGGAGTGAGGAGGGAGGGAGGGAGGGAGGGAGGGAGGGAGGGAGGGAGGGAGGGAGGGAGGGAGGGAGGAGGGAAGGAAGAGGAGGGAAGAGGGAGGAAGAAGGAGACGGGAGGGAGGTTTTATTACTTACTTACGGGTAAATCAGAAGTGTATGATCTGCCAGGGAATGTAATACCACCAGGAACAGATGCCTCCTACAGGATGCCCTCCTCCTGAGAGGAGAACCTTTCCCAGAAACCTCTAGATGTGCTGTGCTCAGTAGAAGACGAGGAATAAGTTTGCAAAACAAACTTCTCCAGAAAGCTTCTGCCTCTCTCTCCCCTCCCAAAGCTCTCTCCTTTTAAAAATATTCTTAGACATTCTAATTAACTAAGAAGAGAATTTCTATCAAGCTTGAACCTCCTTTAACAGGGAGCAAATGCGCAGAACGAAGATGGACCTGGTGGGGTTCATTCAAATCCAAATTCCAAACAAAAGCAATAAGAGACTTATGTGTATTACAAACTTCACCAAAGGGAAGGAGGGAAGTAAACAGCCAAGGAAGTTTAAGATGCAAGCAACATCACACTCAAAGTCAACTTTGTGAAAAACAAAGCAATTTTTTTTTTTTTTATTTGTACCTTATAAGTCACAACATGGAGGTTATATACAGGAAGTTTAATGAAAAACAAAATGTGGGAAATCTTCTACTATCACAATGATGGTTAATAATTTTTTCTTTTCCACATTTGTACAGTTATAAAATGTTACCTTTGGAAGCAGAACGCTTATCAATCCATCTAGTTTGCAATGAAGAAACAAAGGCAAAAAGAACTTAGCTGCTTGGCTTGACATCCCTCAGACTTCACATTGTACGACTGGGACTAAATCTGTGTCCTGTCCAAAGTCTGGTCTTTCTCCCTCCCCATCACTTTCCAGATTTGGTCCTTTTATGTAACTGCTGGCTACACTCTCGTTCTTGATATGAAATGGGTAATTTTCACTTTCTAGTGCCCTCTATATGGAAATAGGAATGATCTGTCATACAACAATTTGAGCTGCTAAGAATATTTGATACAGCTTGCCTCGGGCTTTCTGTATTTAGTGACAATGGGTTATGACAGCTAAGATGAACTGTTTCGGAAATGACAATGGAAGGCATGTGCACAATTTTGAGGCTATTTTACTTAATTGGCCCTTGGGGAGCAGGTACACTGGGTCTACCCATACAGATGTACATATTGTAAAACTATGCCTATATTCCCATGATTGCATTATTATGCATAACTTTTGATCAAGATAATCTTCATAAACTAAATGGGTATATCAACTAAGGTTTTCCACATTTATTCTTCAAATTTCATAGATGCATCTGCTGGAGAAAATATCTTAAGCCTCTAAATACCATGATTGCTAGGAAACAAAGCATTACCTTAAGGAGTCTACCTTTCTTTGAAAAGAAAACTTTAATCCTTCAAACGCCATAGTTGTGTAGAGAAGTGCTAAAAACGGTTCAGACACATAATATTAAAAACTAGTCACTACAAAATTTGAGTCAATGAACACACTGACCTCAGCTCCCCGCTAGCCCCCCAAAGGACTGTAAGTCATTTTAAAACAAACAAATACAGGAAACAGGTGAAAAAGTATAAACCCATAAGTGAAGCAGGGAAGTTAGCCTAGGGAACAGAGGCCCAGTTATATTCCTCCCGTCCCCTTCTGGGTTAGAGCACTTGGGGTGTGACTTGTGGCTAGATATCTATCCCCTCACTACCCCACTCCCAATTTCCTAGGGTAAAAAAATAGTTGAGACAAACAAAAACTGGTGTCAGCCAGAGCAAGCAGCCATGTTGACCTATTTCACAGTGTTGAACCAGCTCCGCCCTCCAGGTCCCATCCAGAGAGGAGGCACCGAGATGAGCTGCCCTGACATCAGAGACCACCCTCCCCCCCAGCATCAGAGACCATGAACCAGCCCCATCCCCTTTCCTTGCCCATAGCTGACAAAAACTTCCACCCAGACCTCCCAACTTCAGGTGACTCACTTCCTGAGTTCACCCACTTTCTCCTCCTCCTTGAGTGTGTACTGTCACTTTAACAAACCTTTTGTGCTTTGCTGAATCTCTCTGTCTTGTGTGGCAACAAGAACCTGGACACAGTCACTGGGTTGAGGCCTCCCTTGGCCACTCTGTGAGCCCTCCAGCATCATAAGGACAACAAGAAGGAGTGACAAGACAAAAAGTAAAGAAGCCAGAAAGCCAGCTCACAACCGATAACTGACTTACCTGACTTGAGAAAGAATTCTAGACCAGCAGTAGTGAAAGAAAATCAAGAAGCAACCATATTTCTACTGAGAACCAACACCACCACCCACCCTCAAAAGATTCAAGAATTCTAGGCACGGGTACCTCTGTAAGTGGACACAAAGACAGAGCTTTAGATGTGAGGGCAGGTCCAAATAGGGCATTAAAGCAGCCACACATCTAGTTTCCCACTGGTATGCCTTTTGCCAACCTGCAGAAGTCGGGAAGTCTGTTGTCTGGAGGGGGTAAAACACAAGGTGTGTGGGCTGGCTGCAGGGCATCAAACACTGAAGAGAGCAGGCCTACTCTGCTGCAACGAGGAGAATAAAGAAATGCTCACATGTTAACCGCTAAGACCTCTTTTTGCCCTTTCAATTCACAAAATGCTGTCATCCAGGCTTCCACTATCATGGCAGGACAGTAAAAAAGGCTTCCTGTGGACCAGCTGTATTGTTCAGAAAAAACAGAAAACATGCAAAGATCCGGAATCAGTGTTGCATGCCCTACACCCAAGTCACCCTTTAGTGATGCCTAGAGTGACAAGTTCTAGATCTGCATAGAAAGTATCCAGTCAGCTCTTTAGTACTGCACCTATAAGTATGAGGAGATAGTCAAAGTTACCTAAACACTTAAGAAAAGCTTCTAAAAGAGAAGTCAAGAAGTGAATCTTTGGGGAAACAAAAATAGGAAACAAAGAGAAAAAATTATCATTAACATTTTCAGAGAAATAAAACAGTACATCTATGAAAGAAAAGCATAATGCAACTTTTTAAAAAATAGGCATTCGGGGATCAAAAATGAGACATTGGAAAATAATGCATAGTAAAGAAGAAATAAAATCCTAGTAGAAAGTTTAAAGATAAAATTAAGGTTATCTCTCACCTATAGAACAAAAACAGATGAAAAACAATGCAGAAAGAAAATAAGAAAATTGAAAAATGAATACAGGAGGGCCAAAAGCCACATACTAAAATACAGGAACAAAAATCATTAAATAAATCAAGGAAATTTCCAAGAACTGAAGAACACTAATTCTGAGAATGAACAGGCCCACTAAATTCCCAGTACACTGGATTAAAATAAAGTCACAACAAGATACATCCTTGTGCAATTTTAGAACAGTGATCCTAAAAGATTTCAGGATAGAAGGAATGAAAATGAGAATAGCATAAGATTGTTGGACCCTGGATGCCAGAGGAAAAATGAAGTCTCCAATATTCTGAGGAAAAGTGATTTCTAATCTAGAGTTTTATATCCAGCCCGGTTATCAGTTAGATGTCAGAGAATAATGACTTGCCTTAAAAATTTCAAAAACTACATCTTTTAGCCACTATGCCTTTTCTTAGAAGCTACTAGAAGATGGATTCTACCAAAACAAAAGAATAAATGAAGAAAAAGGGAGAAACAGGGTTCAAGAAAGGGGGTTCTCAACATAAAAAGACATAGGAAATCCCCAACATTATGGAGAATTGGGTTAAAAAGTCCCAAGAATCATTTATTCAAGGTTAAATTGATAGGCTGCTCAATATACATGAATCTAGTATAAAAATATTTACATGATGTGGGAGAATTTAGTAGAATATTTAGATAGAAAACGAGGCAAATAAAAAATATGAAAAGTTAGATAAAATGAGGCAATTATTAAATTCCAGAGAAAATGAAAAGATACACAGGAAAGGCAAAATGATTATAGTATACTATATTGTTCAACTACAAATGCAGTTCACATAGTCATAATAATATAAACATGGAATATAGGTATTAGTGTTTACATCACTTATTGGGAATACAGAAATTACTTTTTGGGGGGTAGAGTCATAAAAGGGTGTGTACATGTAAGTGAAAGAAAACTAAAACCCCAACTTCCTTAAAAAATATAGATGAAAAACTCTAGATGTAGCAATATAAGTAGTATCATTTTGAAATATGAAAAGCAATCACCAAAGAAATGGCTAGAAGAATTTAAACTGATTACTTCTGGAAGTTGAAATGTGGGAGGGGTGTCATGGGTTTGCATTTTTTTTTTTTTTTTTGCAACAATTTTCATACAGATTTTTTCCCCATTAAACTCTGTGTGTATGTATATGCGTGTGTGTGTGTGTGTGTGTGTGTGTGTGTAAAACTTGGATTTTCAAAAACTAAATTAAAAAGAAACTTGTTACTACAAAGACTAACATCCTAATATTTAAGAGTGCTATATACATTTTTAAATAATTCTTCTCTATCGCTAATTTCAACTTGTCTTTTCTTAACCAAGGTCACATGAAGTTCCCCTGCTCATGACAGATCCTCCCATTTATGTAACAGATCTATTTTTGTTTGTTTGTTAAATAGCAAGGTTAGCCTCACTGATGCTATCACTGATTAATTCAGACTCACTGAGCAACTCCTGTATTCTGAGAATGTGTCTAGTTCTAGAACAACATAGCTTTTCAGGACAAAACGAATATACTGCTGCTTTTCACTAACTGTAGAGAGTTCGATAAAACAATATTACACCTACAAGCTCCTTATTAGTAATCACATGAACACCATTATAGAAGGGCACTACAATCAACAAAACACTTTGAGATATTCCCTAAAGTTCAGACATCTTGCATCACCACTTTTCCCTCGGATTTCTATCTCAACAGTAATCAACACTATAACCAATGAGGCACCAACATGATTTAGTATAACTATTCAACGAACATTTCTGATAGAAGTCTCCTATTTGTTGGTAGGTCTCCACATTTTGACACATATTATAAAGGCAGCCCTCTATTGAAAACCAATCAAATTAAAAAGAAAAATACATAATCATCAAGGCATTGCTGTATGCAGAAATCTTAAGACAAGTTTTGCCACACTCATTTAAAAGAAGCCCATCGGAGAATGCAAAATTTTCAAGAGTGTGTCACTACGGGCCTCTAATCTAAAATTTGTGTTCTTTCTTCCACTTTCAAGGACACCATATGGCAAATTACATTCTCAGGAAAAGAAACAAACTTACCTTTCACAAGCTCGGACAGTCCATGCGGCAATTATCCATAATGAGATACTAAAAACCAAGAGTACAGTTCCTGGGCATATAGTCATTAAAGTCTTCATAACAAAACGTGTATTGAAGTTTATCTTATTAAGTGCTCCAATGCTTCTAGAGGAGGCATCAGTGAAAAGTTTGCTATGTAAGAGCATGACTCTGGCAATCAGATAGAGTCTTAAGAACATTGGTATAGATAAAATAATATCCACATCAGCGGTGGTTGTGGATGGGGCATAGGAGAAGGCAAGCCGGGCCGTCCATGTGAACGTATAATTCCCAGGTATGGGATGAATAGCACACACCAGTATTTCCAAGCAGATGAAGAAAATACGCTCATAAGTCATGGCTATTCTCCAGTCATCTGCTCCATTGTCCACCATGAACAACTGAAAAAATAAAGTAGAAAATCAGCTTCAGTATGGCATGAATGGTCCACAAGTGTTAGTGCAGATTTTTAAAATACATAACAGATGACTTTTAGCAATCATGGCAAGCTAGAGGTAATAACTTTAAATGCTAGCCAGGTACGCTATTTTTACAAAATGGTATTGGCACAAGAGAAGAATTTCATTTTGTAAAAATTAAAATTAAAAACTTGCTACACAGGAGCCAAAATTATTTTGGAGTACATGCTCCTGGACAATCATGTAAGTAACATCATTTTAAAATAAGGGGGCTTGGACCTATCAGTAAAGCACTCCCCTTAAGGCAAGTTCATCAGAAGTCAGATGAATTTGCCTTATGACAAATTGTTCTCCTCATTAAGGGTTTGGATCTAAACCCTTCTATGATTCTAACTACATTTTCAGTGAAATCTATTTATGGTGCCTCTGCAATCAGTTTTACCCTATAATGCAACTACACATGAGTATTCTTACAGGAAATCTTATTCTTGGCTTCAGAGAGAAAATCATAAGAGACCACAGTCAAATGTGGCAGAAGCATTTCTTCCAGTATCCTCACACTGCTATATTTTCTCTTTCTTTTCTTCTGTTCTGTCTTAACCTTCCCTTCGATTATTTGTTTTCAATCTTTCTTTTTTAATAAAGATTCCTTTTTTCTATTTCTATTATTCCTCACACCATAATGAAAGAAAATAAAAGAAAGAAAAAAGAAACAGATAGATGGATAGATAGTAGATTGGATGGATGGATGGATGGATGGATGGATAGATAGATAGATAGATAGATAGATAGATAGATGATAGATGATAGATAGATAGATAGATAGATAGATAGATAGATAGATAAGAGAGAGAGAGATATGATGGAGGATGGATGGGAGGAATGGAAGGAGGGGAAAAGAGAGGACTAAGGAGAAAAGTAATAGAGACAGAAAGGAATGTTTCCTGTCTTCCCTGGCTTTTCAGTAAACAAGTCCACCACGCTCTGGGAGTCCATAAACAACTAGAAGCATTTCCAAATGTGTGGTGACATTTCTGATGGCCACAGTTGACTTGTGAGGGCGACTGGCATTTAGAGCCAGGAAGCCAAGGGTGCCAACCACTCTGCGATTCTGGGAGTCCCACGCACAAGAAGACCCGTTCACCCAGAATGCCAATAGTGCTCCCCCACTAAGAAAGATGGCATATTTTTTTGGCTTCTGGTAAGTAGCCAGCTTAAATCAAAGGCATGAGATGAAAGCAAACCAAAGCAGAACCGAGCATCCTCATGGAATAGAATGGTGAAGGTTGGCGGAGCAGGTTTCCACTACGGCCCGATTCCACGCACTATGCTCTTCTAGAGTCAGGAAAGTCCCCCCGCCCCCTTTCAGATGACTGCAAACGTTCCCATTCTAGGTGAGTTTTCCTGCAGCTCATAGTTACTTCTCATGCTGTTATTCAAACGCCGCCATCAGTGTTACTCTGCAAGGACAGGAGTGTGAGGAGGAAAATCACTGCTCCTTTATGTGGCTCCAGGAGACGGAAAACTAGCAGCCTCTCTCAGAAACCTAGCGAAGTTTTAGCAACTTAAGTTATGACAACGTGATGGCTGTAGGTATGTCTTTCTCATAACTTTTCATCTAGGGACCTGAAAGTGTTTGGCAGGTGACAGATGCTAATAGACAATAACAATTATATGTTTCCACTTTCCAGTAAAGAAATAGAACATAAATAAAGCAGCCCAAGCTGGTTATAGAAATATTCTTTCTCAGCCTCACCACTTTGAATATCAGGTTGGCATAAAGGATGTCAATAATATGTACAAAAGATGGTGTGGATGTAATGGCAGAAGCCTTCTAAACTGTGTATCAGTGAATATTGACTAAGTACTGTATAACTCTGAAGAAATGTGACCCCCAAATGTCTTATGACATTTATATCCAAGAGAATGTGATCCTTAAACCAGTTCTCCTGAGAGGCTATATATGTTCCAAAAATGTGGTCCCCAGCATTCTCTGGAAACTGCTCTCAGGACCCTTTACAAGTCACATAAGAAAAACAATATTGTTATTTAAATCTGCATTTTCATTTCCACTGAAAATGATATTACCCAGTTTGATTGTCTACTTCCTTCACTGAACTTAGCTCCGAATGACTTGGCAAAAATCAAATCCTCCCCTAAAGGGGCTGAAAATTACCAACACTCCAGATAATCAAAAGCCGGGCCGCAGATCCTGAGCTCGATTCCAAGAGGGTTTTCCAACACCACTTTGGGCAACCGCTGCAGAAATGCAGAATAAGTACTTTTCCAGGTAACTGGGAGAGAAACGCCAACGTAAATGTCCAATTCTGATGTTTTGCTTAAAAATAGTCTCCTATCTTTCCAGGACGGGCCCTCCTCCCACCACCCGGTGCACTGGCTCCTCTGGCCTCACTCTGTTCCCAGGGCCCCTTCCGCTGTCCCCTCTGCTCCCTTCCCCCACTTGGCTGGTTCTCTATTCATCCCCATCACTCCAGTCATTACCTCACTGGCATTCTCAGCAGCTCCCACCCCCTAAACCTTCTGGTGGGCCCGGCCCTAACCTTCAATCTGGGACCTGATGTCCCTGCTGCGCCAGGCCCTTAAGCCTCGTCACCACCTGTGGTCCTCCCCTTCTCCTCCACAGTATCTGCTCCAATCGCCTGTCTTCTCAAGGGCCACCTTTGTTCCTCGTTCTCTCCACGTGCTTTCTCCCCAATATCAGAAATATCCTCTATCTCATACCTCAGCTACAAAGGTACCTACATCTCACCCTTTTCTCCGCATCTCCCTTCTCTTTGCTCTACCTGTCAAAAGCAATGTTACACCAACATCTAATTCTCCTCTAATGAGAGAATATTTCTTTACTTTTCTTCCCTTTCCTTCCCTTTCCTTTCCTTTCCTTTCCTTTCCTTTCCTTTCCTTTCCTTTCCTTTCCTTTCCTTTTCATTTACAGTTGACATTCAGTATTATTCTGTATTAGTCTCAGATGTACAACACAGTGGTTAGACAATCGTGTACTTTACAGAGTGGTCCCCTGTAATTTTAAGTATCCACCTGGCCCCATACAAATTTCAATATTAGTGACTATATTCCCTCTGCTGTGCTTTACATCCCCGTGACTTGTCTGTATCTACCAATTTGTACTTCTTAATCCCTTCACCTTTTCCCCACAATGCCCCTTCTCTCTGGCAACCGCGAGTCTGTTCTCTGTATCTATGAGCTCTTTCTATTTTGTTTGTTTAGTTTCTGTCTTTCACTCTCAGCAGACTATACAAACAAGTTCAAATCTCTACTGTTCCCTGGAAACAGAGGATCTCAAACAAACAAGAACCCCCACTGGCTCTATGTCTGCCCTAGGTGGTATTCGTTTTCCAAATTCTCTTAAAAAAAAAAAAAAAAGATTTAAATTTATTGTTAGAGAGAGAGGAAGGGACAGGGAGAAAGAGAAACATCAATGTGAGAGCAAAACATCCATCAGCTACTTCCCGCATGCCCCCACCAGGGACTGAGCCCACAACTTGGGCATGTGCCCTGACAGGGAATGAAATGGTAACCTGGTACACGGGATAATGCCCAACCAACCAAGCCACACTGGCCAGGGCCTGAATTCTCTCTTATCTCCCAACACGCTGATGTGGCTTTTGCCCCTATCACTCCACCAAGACTAGTCCTTCCAGCTTAATTTTTATCTTACTTGACCAGACGCTAATCACTCCTTCCTCCCTAACAAAGATCTCTCTAATTGGCTTGTGTGACATATTGCCTTTTTCATCTGCTGTCACTGTGAAGGCTCCATCTCAGTTTCCTTAAAACCACCTTCCTCCTCCCTAGCTAAGTGCCCCTGCTCTACTGAGGTCCATCTCTGACTCTCCTCTCTGTACCTTCCTGAAAGAATCTTCTTGCCTGCCCTCTCCATTATCACAGCCCTCCTACAGGAAGCTATCCTCCATCCTCTAATGACCTTTCTCAGATGTGAGTCATATAATCCCATGGACTATCCTCGTCACTGGATAGGTCTTAATGTTAATTAAATATGCTCCTGGTCAAGTAGCTCAGTTGGTCATCCCAGTACACTAAGATTGCAGATTTGATCTCTGGTCAGGGCACATACAAGAATCAACGGTTTGTTATTTAAATCTGCTGAATGAATGCAGAAATGAGTGGAGCAACACATCAGTCTCTCTCTCTTTCTGTCTCTCTTCCTTCCTCTCTCTCTCTCAAACAATCAAAAATAAAAATGCTCATGAAAGAAAAGAATACTAAAGCATAACATAAGTGAAATAAATCTATAACATTTTTCAAATTTGTAGAGAACACCTCCTACTAAATGCTAAGTCACTGCAGCAGCATAATTTTTCAATTCCATAGGAAGTACAGATAGCATGCTTATTCAGCACCTTCCCCCAAAATTTTCTATTACATAGTTGGTTAATACTATCAAGGATTTAATCAACACCTGAAATAGTTTTACTTTTGGTTTTGCTTTACCACAGTATATACATATTTCAATGCTAAAGTTAAGGAATAACTTTAGCAGTTTACTGTCATATAATCCCCACCTTTAATTGCTGCTTATTCCCTTTATTCATTTATTTACTAAATATCCAATATACTAAGTAATCACTATGTTCCAGGAACTGTGTTATGTAGTAAGTATACAATGGAATTCACAGCAGACAAAGGGTCAGCCTCAAGAAACTAACTTTCCCCAGGAGAGGAGACAAAGTCAAGAAAGCAGACTTAAAGCAATTATGTCTGTGCCCAATGCTATGAAGAAAGCAAAAGATAAAATAGGAAACAAGAAATTAGAGGTGGCAGCAGATGTGGTCATCAGGAAAGACATCTGGAGAAGTACCATTTAAGATGAGACCTGGACAGGTCTCATGAGAAGAGCTAATCATATAAAGAGCCAGAAGAACGTTTTAGGCAGAGGAGCTAGCACACATGAAGGTCATGAGCATTATTACATGCTATGGAAATACAAAAACACCAGAGAGTGCCCGGCTGGTGTGGCTCAGTGGTTGAGTGTCGACCCATGCACCAAGAGGTCACCACTTCGATTCCCAGTCAGGGAACATGCCCAGGTTGTGGGCCCAATCCCCAGTAGGGGGCATGCAGGAGGCAGCCAATCGATGCTCTCTCTCATCAATGATTTTATTTCTTGCTCCCTCTCACTTCCTCTCTCTCTAAAATCAATTAAGAAAAAAAATAAAGAAACACCAGAGTGCTTGAAACTTAATCATCAAGGGGCAGAGTGAAAGAAGGTGAGGCAAAGAGGGGCAAGACATTCAGGACCTCGTTGGCAATGATATCAAGACTGGATTTCATTTCACAGGCAGCGGGAACCCACTGAAGGGTATTAGGCAGAGAAATCACATCATCGGACTTATAGCTTACAGGACATAACCTTACTGATATGGGAAAACCAGAGAACACACGGAATGGTATCAATTAGGAAGTCTATTGCATCTGATTAGTTGTAGTAGATAGATATCAACACATCTCTATATTCATTTTTTACTTTGATGTTGCTAAGGGAAGAAAGATTGCTGGGTAAAAGCATGATGGTGTGTTTAATCTATTTTAATTCTAGAGCTGTGGTTAATGGTCTTTGCCAAAGGATTAACACTTTCAAGCATGACCTGGACCAAGGGGGGTGAGGATTGCCATAGAAATAGGGGCAATGGGTACACTAGAGATAAAGTTTGGAGATCTTGCTAGAATTTTCTGATGGGCTGAATGTGGAAGTTATTAAAAAAAAATAACCATACTTAGCTGAGTTTCTACTCTCAAAAACACAATGGATGACTGTGCCATTTCCTGAATATAATGAGTAGGCTGTGGGGTGGGGGGCGAGGAGGAAAGGAAAAGATCTGTTTTGGCCTCTGTCCTCTGAGTATAGATGCCAAGTAGGCAGCGATATATGCCAGTATTCAGAGGAGAAGTCTGAACCACTAAAATAAATCTGGAAGGCATCAGTATTTAGGTAGTTTTATGAGATCCAAAGGAAAAAAAAAAAGGCCAAGTCCTGAGGAACCCCAACTGTGGTGGGCAGATGGAAAGTCAAGGCAGTCTGTGAAGTAGGAAGAAAAAAAGTGTTGTCCTAGGCATCACAGGTGAGGGCTATTGATTCAAACTGTAAAATAATATTTACTAGATTTAGAAATATGTTAATGTACTTGATAGTCTATATATAAAATGAAAACATTTTAAACATCACAGTTATTCAAACTGATTCCAAGGCAAGTATTAAAATCCAACTATCAAAATATCCTCATTATATCCTACATGATCGATATAATATATACAACCTGTTTTAAGCTCACTTGGGGGAGTTAGAATAATCAGAATGATAGATATCAACACATCTCTATATTCATTTTTTACTTTGATGTTGCTAAGGGAAGAAAGATTGCAGACTGAAAGCATGACAGTGTGTTTAATCTACTTTAATTCTAGAGCTGTGGTTAATGGTCTTTGCCAAAGGATTAACACTTGCAAGCACAGCACAGAATGTGCCCTGAGAATATATCCCATCACAACTTGAACTTTTCAGTGCAGCTGTTTGATATTTGCTCAGACACCCAAAACATACTTCAAGCTCATTGTCAAGGATGAACGGGCAGTGAGAGCAGTCGGCAGGAAGAGGGTCTGGAGCTTAGTGGGAGAGTACAGCCACATGATCAGGTCACTGCCGGTGTGGAGACCTCTGTTTAGCCAGCTTGGGAGAGTAAGGAGATCAGCTGCCGAAGCCCTGGACACCTTCTGAATGTGTTTTTCCTCCTCAAAGAGGTTGCAAGCTCTGTGGTTTGATCTGGGACCGGTGTCTTATACATACTGGTTTTCCTTTCTAGTAGGACTCAGGCCTGTGCTCAGCACAAAAATGGTGCTCAGCTTTAAAAATACATACAGCCCTGGCTGGTTTGGCTCAGCAGTAGAGCATCGGCCCATAGACCAATGAGTTGCAGGTTCGATTCCATCCAAGGGCACACACCTTGGTTGCGGTTCATCCCCGGCCCTGGTCGGGGTCGTGCGCGAGGCAACCAGTTGATGTGTCCCTCTCATGTCAATGTTTCTCTCTCTCTCCCTCTCTCTCTCTACCCAAAGATAAATAGAAAAATAGCCTCAGGTGAGGATAAACAAAACAAACAAAAAACATGTAGTACGACATACAGATGGCCAATAGACATATGAAAAGATGTTCAGTGTCACTAATCATCAGAGAGATGTAATTGAAACCACAATGAACCATCTCCTCATGCCTGTCAAATGGCTATCATCAATAAATCAACAAACAACAAGTATTGGTGAGGATGCAGAGTAAAGGGAACCCTCATTCACTGTTGATGGGACTACAGCCACTATGGAAAACAGTATGAGGTTTCCTCCAAAAATAAAAAAAAAGAACTACCATATGACCCAGCATTCTACTTCAGGCTATTTATCCGAAGAACCCCAAAACACTAATTCGAAAATATACATGCACCCCTATGTTCATTGCAGCACTTTTTACAACAGTCAAGATATGGAAGCAACCTAAGTGCCCATCAAGGAAAAAGAAGACGGGATGCCTATAGACAATGGAATATGGTTCAGCCATTAAAAAAAAAATTGAAATCTTACCATTTGCAACAGCATGGATGGACCTAGAAGGTATTATGCTAAGTGAAATAAGTCAGACAGAGAAAGACAAATACCTTGGGATTTCACTTACATGTGGGATCTAAAGAACAACATAAGCAAACAAGAAAACTTAAACTAACTCATAGATACAGAGAACAATCTGAAAGTTGTCAGATGGGAGGGGGTTGGGGGAAGCTGGGTGAAAAAGATGAAGGAATTAAGAAGTACAAATTGGCTGTTACAAAATAGTCACAGAATGTAAAGTGCAGCATAGGGAATATAATTAATAATATTGTAATAACTATGTATGGTGTCAGATGGGTATTAGATTTATTGGAGGATCATTCATAAATTATATATATGTATAACTATTACACCATACACCTGAATGTAATATAAAATAATATTCAATGTAAAATATAACTGAAAAAAAATTTTAAATACATACTAAATAAAATAATTGATTAAATGCAGGTAGAATAGTCAGGAAAACTCCAAAACATAGGAGTAATAAGGGAGAAACAGCCCTGACAAATTATTGAACAAATTAATAATTAAAATCATGTGGTGCTGGCACATAAAACAACAAAGACCCCAGAGAAGAGAGTCCAAAATAAACCAAATACACTGGGAATTTCATAGTATTACAAAGGCAGACAACCAAATCAGTAAGGAAAACACAATTTATTGAAAAATAACTTGGGGCCAACTAAGTAGCCATCTGAAAAAATTATAAAGTTGAAGTGATGTCTCATGTCAATATATCAAGAAAAATTCTAGGTGAATGAAAGATTTAGATATAAAAACGAAACGCCCAACATATTAGGAGAAATCATGTAAGAGTTATTTTGCAAGTTTACAAAAAGGAAGGCCTCTTAACTTTGACAAAACACCCAGGCCTTAAAAGAAAACCGTGATGCATGTGACCACATTAAACTTTTGTTTTCTGCACCTGGCCAAAACTACAGCAGGGAGAGTAAGAGGCAAACACCAAACCTCGGAGGAAATGTTCACAACTGTTACCACAGAGGACTCACTTCTCTAATAGGTCCGAGTTCCTACAAAGCCTTAAAAAAGGAGCGAGCAGTCCATCAGTCCAATGAACAAAGGACACAAACAGCAGCTGAGGGAAAAGGAACTAAAAATGGGTCTCTAAAGAAGCTCAACCTCAAGCAAGAGGATAATGAGATGCTTTTTTCTGACCTGTCATGTTGAAAAAGACCTCAAAGTTTTGAAACACACTGTACTAGTGAAGGTTTGGGGAAACAGGCCCTCTCATATAGTGTAGGTAGAAGTGTATGTCGGTACAGTTTGTCAGGAGTAGGGCCATTTATGAAGTTATAAATGCAAATCCCCTTTGACCATGCAGGTCCACTCCCCTACATGAAACTGTCTGGTCGATATATTTGCACATGCAAAAGTGAACATATGACATTGTCTGTGACAGCATCACTTGTATATTAGCAGAAGACCAGAAGTAATCCCAGTATCCACTAATAGAAAAAGAGGTTAAAGAAATGAGGGACATCCACAAAATGACCATTTCAAAAAAGATGAGGAAAATTGTTATGTACTATTACAGAAAGTGGTCTAGTAAGTAACCGAGTTAAAAACAAACAACAAAAATGATATGCCACTACTTGTGTGATTTTGTCCAAGGGAAGAAAATGTATTTGTATGAGTATAAAATATCTGTGAAAAAATATTCTAGAAATTAATGACAAGTGTTGCTTAGGGGAGGGGAACTGAGTATTTGGGGATTGGAAATGAATGGAAGACTTGTAATTGTATTACTTTAATACTTTTTAATTTTAGAACCATGTGAATAAATAAATATAAGTTAAAAAAATGTATAAGAGAAAATTATTGCAAAAAAAAAGAGAGGAAGAAAAATTAGAATGAAAGAGGTCATAGACATTCCAATGCATCCCAACAAATAATCTACATGTACAAAACTGCAAAACTAGAAAGTAATAATGGACATTCATAAGGGCAACCTACAGGGCCAAACACATTGAATCCAATTTATACCTAAAATATTCTGCTTTCTAAGGCAAAACCTTAATTCACTACCTTACATAACTGTTTCAACACAATGAACCAAAATAAATATAATTTTGTGGTTAATCTTTAAACCAAATAGTCAATAAAATGGAGCTCTTTTTTTTTTTTCTATTTAGTTGTTGAATGCTTCTATTTGCAAGGTTCTGTAGATACAAAGATTTAAAAAAACTTTCAGTGTTGGTGAAGAAAGTAAAATGTGAATGAATGATTACAGAGACTGAGGAAACAGCCCTGAAGAAGATGCTGAGGTACAAGGAAGGAGTCAGGAGGCTACACCACAGGATGGTATGTGGTGCCCACCCCATCCTTCCACAGTGGTCGCCGGACTCCTTGTATAACTCAGAACTATGAACTTCAAGTTAAGTTCTAGGACATTTGGGGCACAATGGTCTAAAAGAACAAGCGCAGAAATGTGTTCATCCCCAAAAGAGGCCTTCTTTAGAAATCAGCTTTTGGATGAAATCGAGTGAAAAACGCCACTAACGAGGCAAACCAAATTAATTTTCTTAAATATGACATTGCCAAGACTCACTGAACAAAGAAGTCAGACCACGACTGCTCATCACAGACTAGGTCAAAGGACAAGTGGAAGAAAGAAGACTTTTCAATGGTCTCGCAGGGATCTCGTCTAAGACCATGAGCCTTGAACTACAGGGCAAAAAAACAGAAAGGCTATGTTGAGAATTCATATTGACTGTCCATTTCTGAGCAAAAGTAGGAGGAAATAAGCAGAGCTGATTGCTTGTTGACCCCTCACACCCTTTCTGCAGCCTCCTCTCCCTTTGGAGCCTCCTGCCCATCCCAGCAGCCCTGTGCGCTTACAATCCCAACAGTTCTGTGTCAACGAGGAGGATTTCCAAACGGGTGCAGTAAGTATTCATCACCAGTGATGAGGAACATTATTACGTACTATTAAAGAAAGTGCTCTAGTAAGTAAGCTAAAAGAAACACACACTGTATGCCGCTACTTGTGTAGTTTTGTTATGAGGAAGACATGCATTTGTATTTGAATATGAATACAATATCTCTAAAAGAATATTCTACAAATTAATGATAAGTGCTGCTTAGGAAAGGGGAACAGTGGCTGGGGATTGGAAATGAAAAAGAGACTTATAATTATATAATTTCCAATGTGTTTTTAATTTGGGAACCATGTGAGTAAATAAATATGTTAATAAATAAAAGGGGAAATGAGGGGAAGATACCGTATACTATTCCATCAGTAGTCTCCCCTGGCCCCTTCCCCTGTCAGGGAAAAAACTGGCCTGGAATGCAGAAAACCAAGGATCAAATTCCAGATAGTCTAGCTTGCTATATAACCTTGGGAGGTCATTTAAACTTCGTGAACCTTATTTCCATCGTCTATAAAATGCAGGTGATATTTGCTGTCTCTGAAAGTAGTTATAATGATGAACATATACCATATATTGTGGACAACACTGTTAACTGGCTAACCCAATGCCATCCGCATCCCTCTTCTCTCTTGCCCATCTCCATTACAGAAATATCTACTTTCTCAGCCTCTTTTGCAAGTATGTGTAGCCATGTACTGCAGTTTGGACTGGGAGTCATAAGTAAAAGGTTGTTGGGGAACTAATTAGAATGTCTTTGCTTTATTGGATAAAAAATTTACATCTGGCTAACACAGCTCTCTTCCTTCCCTTCCTCCAAGCCTAAACAGAGGCAATGCCTAGGTCTGCAGCAGCTAGCAATCTCATGACCATGAGAGCATTTTCAAAAGAACCACAGTAATTCCAGCATGATATCTTAAGTCACTGAGCCAGCAACAACCAGTTACTCTATTGTTTAAGCCCCTATTAGTTGGGTTTTCTATTATTTGAGCAGCTAAAAGTATTTCTGCATTTAATTTAATATACATTAAAGTGTTGTGTCAAGGTCTATAAAAAATAAAGAATAATTATTAAATTAAACACTTCAAGGAAAGAGTAGCCAACAAGGGACACTCCAAAAGGGATGCATCTCAAATAATTTAAAGCACAATAACTATTGAGTGGTGGAGTTATTTCTGGGTAGGTGGCGTTTGCTCATCCCTTTTAAATATCAACCACCTATTCAGAATATAATGTAGTATGACTCATAGGAAACACACACATACATTTTAGAGACAGAGAAGGTTGGACTTAATTTTTGGCTTGACGACATACAAGCTAAGTGGTTTGGGGCAAGATACTTAACCCCTCTAAATATTAGTTTTTCATCTGGAAACAAATTAAAATAATGTCAACCTTGTATGATTATTATGAGACAACCGCCCACTCTGCTGACCCTAGTAAAAATGATCCCATGAATAAGTAATAATATTCCATAGATCCTCAGGAGGGGCAAGTACAAGAATTAAATATTAACTTGTGATATGAAAATGGGAAAATTAGTCATGGAAAAGGAGGAAGGGAAATTGGTAAGGAAAGAAAAATTAGAGCAAAGTCAGAACTGAAAAGAGTTCTAGAAACTTCGACTCTACCTATTTTTGCAAAAATTCTAATCATTTGCTGAAAACTATGAGTTTCTGATGACTTAGACTAGAGCTTTGTCTATAGACAGAAATCCTAGAACTGTCTAATTCTAGGTGAGGTTATCATAAATTCATGCCCTGCTGATATTAAAACTTATTTAGAATCTTAACTCCCTTTCATCTGTCTTCTCATGAGTGGGCCCCTACCTTCTGCTGTCCCACTCAGGCATTTTATACATGTTGATGTATTGTCAGTTAATTATTCACACATTGTATTAGAATTTACATAAATTGTCTTTAAAAATTACTTTTGAACTTCTCCAGAAATAATAATTTTTCCCCCTTTAGGTTCTCTCAACAGAAGTGAGAGCACAGAAAGCAATATGGCACATGGCTTAAGAGATTGTGCTCTAGCCTGGCCGGAGTGGCACAGTGGTTGAGTGTTGACCCATGTATCAAGAGGTTACCAGTTCAATTCCCAGTCAGAGCACATGCCCAGGTTGTGGGCCCAATGCGGGGAGGGGGGTGCAAGAGGTGGCCAATCGATGTTCTCTCTCACAATGTTTCGATTTCTCTCTCCCTCTCCTTCTAAAACCAATAATAATAAATAAATAAAAATTTAAAGGAGGGTGGGCTTGTGCTCTAGAATCTAGAATCAGGCAGATCTAGATTCCACTCTGACATTTACCACAGACTAATTCTGTGACCTCAGAAATATTACTTAACCTGTTTAATCATTGCTAAGGTCTGATTAGAGTATTTCTCTCCCGGGGCTGAAAAACAACTGAATGAGACAGTGCTCAACAAGTGTCGGTTTCTTTCATAAAATTAATTTTAGTACTGTGTCAGCTGTTGGCTTCCAATGAATGTACTCGTAACTAACTGAAGGCAGGCTAGAGATAGACACAGATACTAGCATCATTGAGTGTAGCTATTTGAAAGGATGAAAATCAAGACTAGAAAAAACGAGAAATAAATACAGTTCCTCCAGAGTCAGTTTTCTACTCATTTTTCACTGACATGATGATGTTAACTGTCTATAAATTTTGGTAAGTGTCCTCAAATAATTTTAGGGAAGAAATTGATAATTCCTAGAAACATACAATCTTCTAACACTAAATCAAGAAGAAACAGAAAATCCGAACAGATTGATAATGACAAGCAAAATTGAATCAGTAATCAAAAAACTTCCACAAACCAAAGTCCTGGACCAGATGAATTCACAGGTGGATTTTACTAAGCATTCGAAGAAAAACTAACACCCATCATTCCAAGCTATTCCAAAAAAAATTCAAGAGGAAGGAAAACTCCCAAGTTTATTTTATGAGGTCAGCACTATCCTGATTCAAAAACCAGATAAAGACATTGCAAAATTTAAAAAAATTATAGGCCAATATCCCTGATGAACATACATGCAAAAATCCTAAATGAAATATTAACAAACCGTTAAAAAAGGTAATGATGATCAAGCAGGATTTGTTCCTTGGATGCAAAGTTGGATCAATATCCACAAATCAATTAATGTGATAACATCACATAAATAAAATGAAAGGTAAAAATTACATGATCATATCAATAGATGTAAAAAATGCTATTGACAAAACCTAGCACCCATTTATAATAAAAACTCTCAACAAGATAGGAATAGAGGGAACATATCTCAACATAATAAAGACCATATGATAAAATCACAGTTAACATTATACTCAGTGGAGAAAAAATAAAAGCCAGTGTCTTCTTTCATCACTCTTACTGAACATATTATTGAAAGTCCTAGTCACACCAAGCAGACAAGAAAAATAAAAGACATAAAAATTGGAAAGGAATATGTAATACTGTCATTATTTGTAGATGACATGATACTGTATATAGAGAACCCTAAATATTCTACAAAAAACTACTAAAACTGATAAATGAATTTGGTAAAATAGCAGGATACAAAATAAATATTCAGAAATTGGTTGCATTTTTAGACACCAATTATAAATTATCAGAAAGAGAAATTTTTAAAAACCCTATTTACAATTGCATCAAAAAATAAAATACTTAGGGATAAATTTAATCAAAGAAGTAAAAGACCTATACTAAAAAAATTATAAGACATTGAAGAAAGAAATTGAAAAAGATACACATAAGTAGAAGCATGCAGTGCGCTCATGAATAAGAATTAACATTACTAAAATGTTCATACTACCCAAAGCAATCTATACATTTAATGCAATCCCTATCAAAATAGTAATGGCACTTTTCACAAAAGTAGAAGAAATAATTCAAAAATTTATATGGAACCATAAAAGACCCTGAACAGCCACAGCAATCCTAAGTAAGAAGAACAAAGTTGGAGGTATCAGACTACCTGATACTAATACCATTGCATTTTAACCTACTTGTGAATAACTGGAAAGGAGCAAAGGGAAGGCCAATAGTATAGGCATGCCATTTGTACAGCTTTGCCTGGAATCTGCAGTTTAATGCTCCCCGGGAAGCCAGCAGAAAACAGACGTATGCCCAGTAAAGTCTGGGTGACATAGGGAAGGTACTTGCCTGTCAGTAACGCCTGGGAATAAGTCATTGGCCAGGATCGGTGAGAACAATGAAAGTCACAGAACCTAAGATATCTAATCACTTAAACAAAGGAGTTATCTCTTTTGCTCTCTTGCTTCTTTGTGCTTGACTCCTGGCTTCAGGGGCTCTTATGCTCCTGAATTCACCCACATGGCCCATAGCCAGGTGGTCCCCACACACAATGGACTAATGGACTGCAACTAGCCTGATGCTAACACCAGACCTAGCTCCACCATGGAACAAAAACTCTGGGCACTGGCTTTGCTTATAGCTCTACTGAATCCCCAGTTGCACATCTTTCAGGACTGGATTAAAAAAAAAAGGGAATTTGGAAATCCAAAAATGTAATTTCACACAAATGGAAATCACTCATCCTCCCGTGCAAGTCTCAGAAAATTATTTTTCTCGAGATATTGTAAGGACCCGATCCCCAGCACTCAGTGGGGAAGGGGATACCCAACTTACATACATAACAATACTACACAGGTATAGTAATCAAAACCTCACAGTACTGGCATAAAAACAGATACCCAGATCAATAGAACGGAGAACCCAAAATTAAACCCAGGTCTACATGATCAATTAATATATGACAAAGGTGGCAAGAACCTACAACTGAGTAAAGACAGTCTATTCGATAAATGGTGTTGGGAAAACTGAAAAGATACATGCAAAGAAAAAGAAAAGAAATTAGACCACCTTGTTACACCATATACAAAAATAAACTCAGAATGGATTAAAGACTTAAATAGAAAACTTGAAACCATAAAAATCCTAGAAGAAAACATAGGCAGTACTTTCTCTGACATTTCTCTTAATATTAATTTTTCTGATATTCTCCTCAGTCAAGGGAAACAAAAGAAAAAAATAAACAAGTGGCACTATACAGACTAAAAAGGTTTTTGCACAGCAAAGGAAACCACCAAAATGAAAAGACAACATACTAAATAAAAGAATATATGCACCAATAATACAACCAATAAACAAACAACCCAATGCAAAAATGGGCAGAGGACCTGAACAGACACTTCCCCTTTAAGATGTACTGTTGGTGGGACTGCAAATTGGTGCAGACACTATGGAAAACAGAATGGAAGTTTCTAAAAAAGTTAAAAATCTAACTACCTTATGACTCATTAATTCCATTTCTGGGTATATATCCAAAGAAATTTAAAACATTAATTTTAAAAGATATATACACCTCTATGTTTATTGGAGCAACCCAAGTACGTATCAATAGATGAGTGGATAAAGAAGTTGTGATACATACATACATACATACAATGAAATATTACTGAATCATAAAAAAAGAATGGATCTTATCACTTGCCACAACATGAATAGACCTAGAGGATATTATGTTAAGTGAAATAATTCCAACAAAGAAAGACAAATACCATATAATTTCACTTATATTTGAATCTAAAGAACAAACTAAACAAAAAACAAAATGGAAAAGATTCGTAGATACAGAAAACAAACTAATGGTTTCCAGATGGGAAGGGGCATGGGAGGCTGGGTGAAAGGGTGAAGGGTCTGAGAAATACAGATTGGCAGTTACACAGTAGTTTGTAAAGTACATACTGGGATGTAAAGTACAGTGTAGGGAATATAGTCATTAATATTGTAATAACTATATAGAGCATCAGGTAGGTACTTGAAGTATTGGGGGGATCACTTTGTAAATTATATAATTGTTTAACCACTGTGCTGTACACCTAAAACTAATGTAAAATAATACTGAATGTCAACTGTAACTGAAAAATAAAATTTAAAAAAAAAGCTAGCTAAAAGGCAGTTCACGTTTTTGTCTCATTTGCCCTTATAACCATCCAATGAAAGCAGAGGCAATTGAAAGAGTCTGGTCATGGTCACATTGTGAGTTACTGAAAAAACAGAAGCGAAAGTTCAGGTCTCCTAGCAGTCACAATATTTGATGGGGGCATGAGGTTGAACTGAAAAGGTGGATGCAAATCAAATACTTATAAAGCAAATAACCACTTACCCAGCAATTTACATTATTATTTTTTAAATGTCACATCTTTACTCCCTGATGATCTTAGTAGCACCTTGGACCTCCTGCTTCTCTGGCAGAAGCAAATACTTAAATAAACGTGCACATTTGCATTTAATGCTCTGTAATAACAGAAAGAGACTACTTCCTAGTTTAGGTTTCTCCAAGTTAGATATTCTTCTCCTGAATACTGTTTGTAAAACTTTGGTTGTATAGAACCTCCAGTTTCATATAGCCCTTCAGATGAAACTTGAATGCTGTTTTAAAGTGTGTTTGACGCACCACATGTTAACAAGGCCAGCCACTGCGCTAAACTGCTTCGTGTAGGATTTCAAATAAAACACACAGCCACTCAGGAAGTAGATACTACTTTCTTCCCTATCTTAGGAATGAGGACACTGGGGCTCTGGGGTCAAGAAGCAAGCCTAGGTTACATGGTACTAAAGTATGGGTTAGATATGAACGCAAGCAATTCAGCTTTAAAACCTGTGACTATAATATGTTTACTACTACTCATCAATACTTAGCCAGTTATAAAACAATTTTAGGAAGAAAACAGACACAATGCTAGCAACAACATCAAATGAAGCCATGTATTACTGACAAGTGTGGTTATCTAGGGCCCTAGCATTCAGCAGTGGGGAAGAAACAGCAAACTGGAGGAAGAGAACTATTCCATTCAGTACATCAGTCATGGTAAATCAGCTGTACATTCTACCATTGGTACAGAGGAAAGACACACAACACACAATCGCACACTCTCTCTATAAAGCAGACACAAGGTCTGAAAAGATCCAACAGTCTTAACTCATTTAATGAAAGACCAGATCATCTTACACACGTCAATCAGCAAAGGACATCAGCACATTACAGAACAGTCTCTGCTCCAAGCAATGGTGCTGACTTGAACAAGGCTCTGTGAGATTTAACTGATCCTCTTTCTGAAGGAAGCGGGATGTAGAATCATTACACCTATGTCTAAATTTTAGAATTATTTCTATCTAGACTGTTAAACTATAAACTGATAAAGAATAATGGAGTATAATCTTCAAAGTTCTAAGGGTCAGTCTAGAAGTCTACACAAAGATACAATATCTTTCAGGGGCAAAAAAGGTACAAGACATTTTCAGATACAAAATGAAGAGTAGAAGTGGCTTTTTAAATTTTTAAAAAATTTTTAGAGAGAGAAAAGAAGGAAGAGTGAGGAGGGAGAGGGAAGAGAGAATGAAAGAGAGAGAAAGAGTTGTAGATTTGTTGTTCCACTTATTTGTGCATTCACTGGTTGCTTCTTGTATTTGTCCTGTCAGAGATCAAACCTGCAACCTTGACATATAGGAGTGATGCTCTAACCAACTTTGCTACCCAGCCAGGGCTAGTGGGAGTGACTCTTTAAAGATGTGCTACTAGCTGGAAAGAAACAGAACCCATAAGGAAGGAGCAGGAGGAGCTAAAGAACAAGTAAGCATGCTAGTAAGTCTAAGTAAAAAATTAACTGCCAATGATTATAATCATCAACCTCATCATAATGATTCACTTGGATGAGGCCGAAGAAGGAGGATGTAAATAAAATACTGGACATCAATAACATAATTAAAGTGAGGAAGGAAAAGTAATTAAAGGTCTCCAAAGGTCACTAAATTGTGTGGAAGAATGATAGAATTTCTGATTAACGTCAAACACTGTTAAATACACATTTGGTAAAAATTTAAGAGGAACCACTAAAAAAGTGAAACAAATTGTATAACTTCTAAGCTGTTAGAGAAAAACAAAAGTGAATTTTTAAAAAATCCTCCCATATACACAATGGAGCACTATGCAGTTGTAAGAAAGAAAGATCTCTTATCCTTTGTGACAACATGGAGGGACCTGGAAACTATTATCCTAAGCGAAACAAGCCAAGCAGAGAAAGACAAATATCACGTAATCTCACTTATTTGTGGAATATAATGAACATAACCGTCTGAGGAATGGGGTAGTCCCAGAGACGTGAAAGTGGGGTACAGACTGACAATCCCCTGAAGAGGGGGCAGGG
The DNA here is from genome assembly GCF_014108415.1 of Molossus molossus. Lineage (NCBI taxonomy): Eukaryota > Metazoa > Chordata > Mammalia > Chiroptera > Molossidae > Molossus > Molossus molossus. The sequence goes on along the minus strand of NW_023425366.1, from coordinate 82,386,227 downwards.
AGGAGAGATAAACCACAGAACTTATATGCATGTATGCATGAACAATGGACATGGACAACAAAGGTGGGGACAGGGTGGGGAGGGACGAGGAGGGGGAAATCAGTGGGGTAAAAAGGAGAAACATCTGTAACAAAAATAAATTAGTTAATTTAATAAAAAAAAATAATTAAATAAAAAATAAAAATCCTCGCATCACCCAACATAAGGAAAGAAAAAGAAAGAAGCAGTGAAAAAAACATTTTGAACTCAAATTGAATGCTAGAAATAGGTATAAAAAGAAGTCTCTATAATTAATTAAATGAACTAGACTTTGCATTTAAAATATAATGTAGAGTGAAAGAATGCAACTTGTAAAATAATAGACACAGAGAGCATCCATGAGAAATTTAAAGAAGTACAAATACTATAAATTGTTTATCAATGCATTTCTATTTGGTGAGCATATAAAAGCATGGACTGGAAGGATACACACACATTTCTGACGCCTCTGCAGACAGGAGAAAACGAGACTAGGAAGAAAATAAATAATTTTCTATTTTGGCTGTAATGCTGTTTTTCACCTATGATAAAAAATCGGGGGGGGGGGGGGACAAAAAGCCTCTACTGCTGACAGGCAAGAAGCTGGAGAGCCTTGGGAAACAAATACTTCTGAGATGGCGTGGAGTCCAGTCTCAGAGTCTCCCTCGCAGCCCCAGGCTGGGGGACTTTGTGCTTTCCTCTCTCATGGACGACAAAACGCTCTGTAGGAGCTGAACCCAGTGCAGACGCTGTGAAAGAGTCGCCGGAATGATTCCTTAAGCTCCACGGCTCAGAGTCTTGGCAACTGGAACACATCCCAGGAGCATGTGATACAAGAAGTCTAATTACAAATCACAGGAAGAATTTTCTTAATTGTTTTATTTTATTTTATTTTTTATTGATTTTAGAGAAAGAGGAGGGGAGAGGGAGAGAGAGATAGAAACATCGATGAGAGAGAACATCAATCAGCAGCCTCCTACATGACCCCCACTGGGCATGTGCCCTGACCGGGAATCAAACTGTTGACCTCTTGGTGCATGGGTCGATGCTCAACCACTGAGCCAGACCGGCCAGGCTGTTTTATTGGTTTTTTTTAAAATTTTTCTAAGCTAAGCCTTTAAAGTTAGTTAGAATAGAGCATTGTGAAACATGTTAACCTTGATGACAGTCAAGGTTAAGCAAAAGGGCACTAACTCCCTTTTAAAAACATTTTACCTTTACATTTTAAAAACATGTCATGGCTGAATAAGTTGCTACATTAATAGTTACTTTTCTGGTTGAAAAAACAGTGACAAGATAGACATTAAGTGCCCGTCTGTCACATGCCTGAATTAACTGTGATGAAGCCCTAATCAGGAGGACTAGCTCTGAACACTCACACTGTAAGACCAGTCAGTCAGAGCTGGTATCAGTAACTTTTAATAAAGCTTATCAATTTATATTGTGTGGATTCAAATTAAACACATAGACTTTCTCACTGTTCCATTAACAAAGACATAATCAGAGGGGCTACAATCAAGTTTGCTTTTTTCCAGAACCCATGCTACATCCATTTTCTACCCGAGTGCTATGAAAAATGATGCATGTATCTAGAAAGTATCCATGATCGCCAAATGGCCTACTGTGTCCTAAAGATAGGATGCAGAAAATGAGGAAGGTAAAAGTACAGTATGCACATTTATTTGCCAGATGAGAACGGGGTTGGGAGCTGAGTGAAAGGGATGAAGGGATTAAGAAGTACAAAATTCCTATTATAAAAACAGTCATGGAGGTCCGGCTGGTGTGGCTCAGTGGTTGAGTGTCCACCCATGCACCAAGAGGTCGCCGGTTCAATTCCCAGTCAGGATACAAGCCCAGGTTGTGGGCCGGATCCCTAACCGGGGGCATGCAGGAGGCGGCCAACCAATGTTCTCTCTCATTGATGTTTCTATCTCTTTCTCCCTCTCAATTCTTCTCTCTCTAAAATCAATAAAAAGAAAAAAATTAAAAAGAAAAAAACAGTCATGAGGATGTAAAGTTCCACATAGGGAATGTAGTCAATAATATTGTAGTAACTACACATGGTGGCAGATGGGGACTAGACTTATAGGGGGGGATCACATGTAAGTCACATAAATGTTTCATCACTATGCTGTACACATAAAACTAATATAATAGCATATGTCAACTATAATTGAAAATATATATATATATTTAAAAAGGGAAGGTAGAAAGTAAAACTCCACATACTCCTTAAGGAAGGTTCTCTCTCCAAAAGAACCACCAGCCTTGTCGATGGTTCAGTGGTGCAATAAGAAGGGCACCTATCTGTGGCGAAAAGAGTGTACTCACTATCATTTCAGTCATCTAGTTCTTTACCTTACACAAAGCATCACCTGTCCCTTCTTCTATCCCTGAAGTTTATGTTAGTGACAAAGAGATGTAGAATGAAAGACAGAAATCTCGTTCAGTCTTTCAGATGGCAGGACTTTTAAAGTTCCACATTTCTTTTGAACATATTAAATTAAATTCAAAACTCAGGCTACTGCCAAAACATGAGACAAAGGAAACACATGATTGTTAAATTGGTAGAGAATATACAAAAATCTGAGGGAAAATAAATAAAATCAGTTGACTCTATGTTGCTACATTCTAAAATTTGGAGAGGTGATAGAAAGACCAAGTAGTCTATTGCAAATAAGATTTCAATCAAATTTTTGAGCCTACATCACAGGCCAGCCTTTAGTGGAGAAACAAAATCCATGAAACAGTCCATGACGTGAAGGCCCTCACAATGCAGGGGAGAAAAATTTGTACAAATCAAAGTTAGAATTCCATTGAAAAGGCTCCACTACATCAAGCATTATGATCTTGGGCAAGTCACTTAACCTCTCCATACTTCATGTTCCTCCACAAAATAAAAATAACTACTATACTAAGTTATCACATGGCTATGAGGTAATCCAAGTATGGTCCTTCCCACAGTCCCTGATCAGAGAGGGTTCAACAAATATTACCCATGTGCACTGTCATCATGACTTATAACAGTATCACTATATTAGTACAAGATGCCAATAAAGGAAGAAGACAAGTAGGTCAGCTTGTGGGATCAGAAAAAACCTGCCAGAGAAGGAAACCTGAGTGGGGTCCAAAGACAGATGGATGAAAGTGTATATATTCCAGGTAACAGGTCCAAAATACAGAGGCACAGAGAGTTGAGAGAATGACATAGCTTTGGCACTCCAAGTGACTTAGATTAGTTCCAATGGTGTGTGTGTGGGTGTGGGTGTGTGTGGGTGTGTACAGAGGGGGGTGTGCTGTTCGTGATTAAAGAGGCTGAAGGGAGGGGAAAGATCAGATCACAAAGAACCTTACAGGCCCTATTGGCCCCAAGGAGGAATCTGGCTTTCCTTCAACGATATGCATCATATGCATTGAAGGTGATCTTCATGGAGGACATCAGTTATATACATCAAAACAAACAGATATTTTAACACTTCAAATATGAAACAGTATAAGAAAACAATGTAAGGTTTTAGTGTCCAGGGTCTAACTTCTGAACTTCTGTTCAATGTTATGAAGAAAGAGAGACAGAGAAGGGAAAAAGGGAGGGAAGGAATGAAGGAAAGAGAGAAGACAGATAGCTGACAGTTTATGAACTCCTCAGACACACCAATTTCAACAACAAGGAAGGGTCAACATATCAGCCTACCTTTACTGTTAGAAGGCAGTGCACTTCACCATACCAAATTCATTCCATGTTTATTAAAATAAACTTCCTAAGACGGCACATCTATACATGTAGAAACAACATAATACAGTTTCCTGAATGATTATTTTTGAAACTGAGTAAACATTTTACTCAAAGAGGCTACCCACTGTATGGGAGAGCATAATTGCCAATGATGTATCAGATAAGGGGTTAATTTCCAATATACATAGGGTGCTCATACAACTCCACAAAAGGAAGACAAAGAACCCAATTAAAAAATTGGCAGAGGAACTAAATAGACACCTCTCCAAACAGGACATACAAATGGCCAAGGGACATATGAAGAAATGCTCATCATCACTAATCATCAGAGAGATACAAATTAAAACAACAATGAGGTATCACCTCACACCTGTCAGAATGGCCGCCATCAACAAATCATCAAACAACAAGTGTTGGCGAGGGTGTGGAGAAAAGGGGACTCTAGTACACTGCTGGTGGGAATGCAGACTGATGCAGCCACTGTAGAAAACAATATGGTGTTACCTCAAAAAATTAAAAATTGAACTTCCATTTGACCCAGTGATCCCACTTCTAGGAATATACTTTAAGAAGCCTGAAACACCAATCAAAAAGAACATATGTACCCCCATGTTTGTAGCAGCACTGCTTACAATAGCTAAGATCTGGAAACAGCCCAAATGTCCATCAGTAGATGAATGGATAAAAAAGCAGTGGTACATATACACAATGGAGTACTACGTAGCTGTAAGAAAGAAAGAGCTCTTATCCTTTGAGACAACATGGAGGGACCTGGAAAATATCATCCTAAGTGAAACAAGCCAAACAGAGAAAGACAAGTATCATATGATCTCACTTACTTCTGGAATATAATTAACATAACAGTCTGAGGAATGGGGTAGTCCCAGAGATGTGGAAGTGGGGTACAGACTGACAATCCCCAGAAGAGGGGGTGGTGGGGGAGAGATAAACCACAGAACTTATATGCATGTATGCATGAACAGTGGACATGGACAACAAACTGGGGACAGGGCAGGGAGGGAGGGGAAAGGGGAATCAGTGGGGGGAAAAGGAGAAACAGCTGTAACAAAAATTAATTAATAAAAAAAAAAAGATTCATCACTTATCTGCATAGAGAAGTAAACATAAATGATATATTTAGGGTAACAGAGAAGGGATGGCAAATATGTATCCCACAGGCTGTCACTCACTTCTTCTTCCTCTACTCATGGAAGATATAATTAATCAATCAAGGTGTCACCAGTACAGTCCTTCGGTGGTCTAAAGACTCATTCTCAACGCTATGCTACAGTCAATGACAAACAATTCATGAGTTGATGTGTGAGAGGAAACCAATTCACATATCCAACCAGAGTAAGACAAGACTCCTTCAAAGGAAATCTTTCCTCGGACTACCATGCCATTTGGTTTCGTTGAGTATGCTGCTACACTAGAGAAATACGTGAAAGAAAAAGTTGTCAGACTTGAATGAGGGGGCTAAGATGGGAATTCCGGGGTGGAGCGCAGTCATGGCACAGACTGCGATACCATCCAGATGCTATTCCAGTCACCAGCATTCTTGCTCCTCCTTTACTTCCTTTCATGGATAATTGACTATTGGCTTCTATTCTTTCACTGTGGTTCTTTCTGAACACCCCCTAGGGACATATGAAAAAGACTAAAGACCTATTTTATAGAAAGATTAATTATGGATAAAGACTGTTCTACCACACAGTCTCCTTGAATCAACTGTGGTGACTTAAAGGTAACAATGTAAAATTCGGAGGACACCATCTCCTTCATCTATATTAAAGTAAACCAAATGTTTGAATATCATAAATTTTCAAGAAGTGGATACTTTATTTTATGGTTATAACTGACATTGGAAATACCACTTTTCTGATATAGTCCAGATGAAATTATACCTAACAGTATGGACCATGTTGCAAAAAGAAAACCTTTTCCCTGGCCGGTTTGGCTCAGCAGTTTCAGCATCGGTCCATGGACCAAAGGGTCTAAGTTCGAATCCTGATCAAGGGCACATATGTGGGTTGCAGGTTCAATCTCCGACCCCTGTCAGGGTCCTGCAGGAGGCAACCAATTAATGTGAAAGAGACACATTGATGTGTGTGTGTGTCTCTCTCTCTTTCTCCCTTTCTCCCCCACCCCCCCTTCCACTTTATCTAGAAAATCAATGGAAAACTATCCTCAGGTGAGGATTAACCAAAAAGAAAATAATCTTTGAGGTCATAGATCTGAATTTGACTCTCAATTTTGCTATTCCCTAGATGAATAAGAATTATAATGTAAATTAAATGAGACAATGTGTATAAGTGTACTTAGTACATTGCCTGTCCACAGTAGATACGAATTGGTTATTTTGATACATATTAGCTATCTTATATTAGCTTTCCGAAGAATAAAGCAGGTAGTTGACAAACCCTGACTTCTCTTTTACATTGCTCAACAATTTTCCACATTAGTCATATTGCTGGTCTTCTGATTGTTTCCCACACCCACTGAAAAGCATTCAAGTGGTGCTTGTTAAGTCTTCCAATACGTCCCCATTGCCTCACCTTCCCATTTAAGACCATAATCATCCTCAGGCAGTCAATATTTTAGCATTTCCTTAAGAAATACCAGTTTCATCTCATCATTACCTTTGTCACCACACCTAATTTTTAAGATAATCGCTAAATATGATATGAGTGGGAGAGTGATAAGAACATACAGGGTCGGCACACAGACCACTATAGCCCAGAGGCTCAAATTCCAGAACAGGAGGTTCAGATGAAGAAAAACCTTTCAAAGTCTTCTGAAAATTGCACAAAGCCTAACTAAACAGTTCTTCCACTACCGGTCACAGACTGGTTAGCATAGCTTAACACCTGGGCAAATCAGAAAACACTTTGTAAGAGACTTGGGTGTTCTTATTGACTTCATCTTCTATATTCATGAAGGTTCACATATTCACAAAAAGCTCATTCAAGTAGCCTCTAAACGGGGGACATGATGTTAAACACGAACAGTCTGGAGAGAAGTTCTGAGTATGAGTAGGTCCCATCACATGGGTTTAACAGAAGCAAGCAGCTAATCCTGGGAGTGGCCGATGTCCGCGGATGGATGTACAACCAATGTGGTGAGAGCAGGTGTGATCTATCTGTTTGTTTATGGCAGAAAGCTGCTCAAAAGGGCAAGGGGAGTAAAAGTTTTTCACTAGACAACAGAAGTACGGGGTGCTGGGAGAAAGAGGAATTCTCTCCCAGGCGGCTATTCTCTGTTGGCTTTCTTTTTCTGTCTCTAACATGCACAGAAAGAGGCATCTAAGTCAAGGCCCTCAAAGCAGACTAACTCGAGTCTCCTAATGTTATCACCTGGACACAGAGAACATAAATGCCAACACGTGAATAAACATGACTAGAGATGTACTATTTCCCCCACAGGTGGCAATAATCTCATGTAGATACCTCTAAATGAACCATTATAACTCAGGTTCAAGCTGGCGAATATGCACTCACAATGACAATTTACTTTATTTACTACACCTCGGAAAAGGATGTCTACCACAGAAAGGCTCAGAGGTGCCACCGACTTGGAGATACTATGGGTGCTGGAGACAGTCACCTATTAAGACGAACTGAGAGGCTAGAGAACCCACTTTCACAGCCATAGAAGGCAAGAACTGCACTACAGATTGTTAATAAAGTAAAACAAAGAGAAAACATATGCCCTGGTCTCTAAGTTGCTACCAACTGTGAAACCATTTTCAGCCTATTTCTGAACCATGATTAAAATACGGGAAAAGTTATATACATGAGCAAACATGAAACGTGTGGCTCATCTGTGAACAAGGACGATAATCTGTCACTCTCTCACTGATACAATTATCCAGACCCACGAATAGTATCATGTTCTTCCAGGTTAAAGAGGAACCTGAACGATGAACAGATAGGTCCTCCACCCCACCCCCAGTGGTCAGCACTGTCCAAAAGGAACTACGGACAGGAGAAGAGGACCAGCTTCTGCCATGGCCTCTCCCCTGGTAAATTCCATGAGTGAAGGAGGCAGCATACAATGGTGCAGCTGGTGATGCCACTTGAGGGCAATGACCTTGAGAGGGTAATGCACACTGACAGAAAATAACTCAGAGGCTTACAAACTTAAACAGAATGGCAACAAACAGAAACATTAATCAGAAAAGAGAGAGAATAAGTGTCTGAAATAGTCAGATGACGTTTCATGGATCGGTGTTATTTAAGATTAGCTGAAAAAGTCAGAAAGTATTTTCTATGGATCAAGAAGTAGAGGAGGACCATCGTAGGAGGAGACATCACTACCGTCACACTCATCCTGCAGGAAATGAGAAGAGGCCCAAAGAGGAGGCGCCGCCATCAAACAGAAGGACTGGACGCCAACCTACCGCTTATCAGAGCCTCCTGCATCCCAACCTCCTCCTAAAATGATCAGCACTACATTAGCATAGCACTGTTGTGTCCAGACTGATGGACTTTCACATTTCTCTCAGCCAAATCTACAAAATTTACCTCTTTTTAAAAATACATATATATATTTTTCTTTATTGATTTTAGAGAAAGAGGAAGGAAGAGGGAGAGAGAACATCGATCAGCTGCTTCCTGCACTCCTTCACCGGGGATCAGCCCGCAACCTGGGCATGTGCCCTGGGAATCAAACAAGTGACCTCGTGGTGCTTGGGCCGATGCTCAACCACTGAGCCACACCAGCTGGGCAAAAATTTACCTCTTTTGATAGTACTTCAAAGAATAGAAACAAATGCACTGCTACAACTACAACCAATTATATCTAACTGTACTTTCACTCCTTTTAATATCTAGTTTGAATAATTCAAAGTCAGGTTGAATTACACATAGTGAAAGCTAAATTTCTTTAGTGATATAGAAATTGTGGTAGAAAAATAAAACAGTGGAAAGAGCATATGCTAAGATAAGGCACAGTAATTAAACTATCATCAGTATTAGATTGCCATACCGTCTCCCCTAAGACAGGTTACTTTACACACGCGATCAGTTACCTTTCAGTAAACTGAGAAGCAACGGCGATCCCCATTTCCCAGATGAAGACGCGGGGACTGTTAAGATGACCACTCCAGTTTGCTGTCACAGATGGATGGCAGCAAGATGTGTGCAGCCCAGACGCATCTACTCAGGCCTGTTCCCTGGACTGCTCAGTCCTGGAATGTCCAGTAGAACCAGACATGACATCTGCCCCCAGGGAGCTGACTACTGAGGTGTGAGTCAGCCTAAGTAATGCGATTGCAATAATCGTCTCCATTAATGAACCCCAAGAGCCACATGCTGTACCAGGCACACCACCATTCTCTCCCACCTTGACTGTTCCCCAAAGCATCATGCAATGTTAACAGAACACCATGATCCCTATCCCCAGGTACATGTGAGGATCACAGAGGTCATGATTAATAACGGCTAATGCAATAAAGACAATGATAATGTCACCCTTTGTGTGACTGACATGTGCCCAGCACTGGGCTAAACATCTAATCTCAGGATAATACTCAGTCACCTCATGAGATGGGCCCAATTCTCCCCATTTTACAGGTGAGAAACAGAAGTTCAGAGCTGTGACTAGGTTGTCAGAAGTCATTGGTAGGAAGTTAGGAAAACCTGGGTTTGAATCAAGTTCCATTCCATGTTGGGGTTCTTTATCACTGTGTGAAACTGCTGGGGCAGCCAGGAAAAGGAGGAGGGCAGCTGAGTCAAGCCGAGTGAGGTGGTTGGGAGGGAGGGCTGCCTGGCAGAGGACTCTGGAGGTGAATTTTCATGCTGCAGCAGGATTTGGGCAAATAAAGGGGGAAAGGTATTCTAGGCACAGAGGCATGGAACTGTGATATCCTTGGGGAACTGTCAGTAGTTCAGTGTTGCTGGAGCGAGAGTGACATACTGGGGGGATAAGAACAGGGGCTGAGAAGGGCTGACAAGTAGACAGGGGCCTGATCGTACAGGTGTGTTGTGAAGCACCTACACTGAATGTCACCCCGACAACCACAGAGGGCCATGGTATCACTTCAGAAGTGATGTGACAAGATCGGGTTTATGTTTGGGGCAGATACTCTTGCAGAGTAGGAGGCTGGACCATCAGAAAGAAGTGGGGGAGGGGGAGTTGTCAGACTGGAAGCAGGGAGATACATTCACACACACAGAAAACGACAAGGGTAAAAACCAAGGCAGAAGTTCCCAAAGGGGCTCTGCATGTTCCTCTCAGAGCATTCTAGGAGGAACGCTATTCACTTACAGTTTTAATTTATTGTGTATTAGAAAATTCATGCTATTATACTAAAATCCATAATATCACAGGTATTATTACTTTAAATGACGTTAAAAAAGAGAGTTGATTTAATAAAATACTAACTACAATATAAAAATAAAACATAAATAGTAAAATATAGATAAAGCATAACATATGCTATAACATATGATACTGATATTTTAACATATTTGAAATACATTCAATAAGTCTGTATTTTATAACATAAAATATATTATAAATGTAATACAATATATAATTATTATATTATATAATATATATTATACAATACTATAATAGTGTATATACAATATATTATGTTGTCACACTGTAATACTTAAGTATATACTACAGTTGTCCCTCGTTTATCACATTTAATCCGTTCCAGACTCTAGCAGTTGTACCTGGTGTTGAAGGAGTCCTGGGGTGCTCGAATACATAGGCCTACAGTCCATGTGTACAGTAATTTTAATTTTAATTGTAATACAGGGGTGTATAATTGACTCAGACAACCGAGCGCGCGCTGTATCATTTTCACTGTCTCGATCAACGTTTTAATGAATATGTTTGGAAAGACTGCGATAGAGTGAAGCTGAGAAAGATGAAGCATGAAGCGGCGAGAAACGACTGTACACAAGTATCGAGATATAATGTACAATATATAGTATATGTATTATACATTATATATTGCATATTATATTATCACAATATAATATACAATAGAGTATATAATATGGTATAATATAAATCTAAAATATTAATTAAATGTAAATATAGCAGAGATTGTAAGAGGAGGTGGGAAAAGTCAAAGTTCAGAAATACAGAACTAAGTTATTTGAGAATGTTACCAGGAAGCAGAGGTCACGTGTAGGACAGGAACTATCTGTAGGACCCGGTGACTCTGCTGGGGATGAGGAGTGAAGAGAGGAGAAGGGTGGGAGAGGAGAAGAGAGGAAACTTCTCCCCTGGGGACCGGGGAGGACAGCGGAGCCAGAGCCCTCTGCTACGAGCACACATGAAAGAGGGCGAGGAGGAGGCCGGGGGGATGGTGGGCCTGCAGGGTTTCCAAGGGCTTTGGTCCAGGAGGCAGCTGAGAGTGAGTAGAGATTATGTACATAAAATCATCACTATGGAACAGAAATAAGCAAATTCTAAATAAATTAGACATGCAGCCAGAATTCCAGACCTACAGAAAAAAATCCAACACTCTTTACTACATCCCAGCTTAATTTGTGATTTTTTAAAATAAGTTATGGAATTAGAGAACGGTCAACCATAATACATTTTCTTTAAAATATGAAACACACGAGCCTCCCTTCCTGATGGAGGTCGGCTATCCCAACAGTGTCATGAGACTGTAAGCCACCCCAGGTCGATTTTCCCAAAGCTAAGTTACAAAACACCAAGGGGGAGACAGGACCATCGCTGGCCTCCACCAGAAAAGACTCTGAGCCCCGAGGTTCCTGCTTAGACTCCCAGTGAAAGTAGTTCCTACAACAGCCATTCTACTCACATGTGATGACATAAATCCAATTCCAATTTGCCATTTCATCTCAGTCCCAGGAGCCAGCTCCTACAGGGAGACTGAGGATTGGGGTCACAGCAGAGACCCTGACCCTACAGAAATTCGCATTTCCCTGGTTGCAAGCAGGTCTGTCTGAAGCTCTACACACCACATACCTTAATAAGACTAAAGTTGGAGCACAGAATAAAATAACTTTTCATGCAAAGGCAGAAGAAACACTTTTATGCATGTTTCTCTCTACCTTTCTGGACCATCCTGGTCTCTAACTCAAGGGTCGGCAAACTTTTTCAGTAAAGGACCAGAGTAGACACCTTTGACTACAGGCCAAATGGTTTCTGATGCAACTACTCAGCTCTGCTGTAGGAGTGAAAAAGCAGTAATAGATAATACATAGACAAATAGGCATGGCAGTGTTCTAGTAAAATATTTGTAAAAACTGGCAGGTTAGATTTTCCCAGGAGACTAGATATGGCCTGTGGGCTATCATTTGCCACCCTTTGCCCTAACTAATCAAGTATTAGCCTTTCCTGGCCAATTTCCAGAACTTGGCTCAGTTACTTTGGAATCTAGTGCATTATTACCCTCCACCTCCCTACCATGAGACCCTCCTAGGCTCTATGCTGTTTCCTGCTAGGGCTACAGTATTACTTATTAATAATAACGATGAAAGAGTAATAATAGAAGTTAACATTTACTAAATGTGCCACTTATAATGCACCAGGTATCATGCTAGGTTCTTCATAAATACTGTCTCACTGAATCCTGAAAACAATCTAATGAGACAGGTATAATTATCGTATTCATTGTACTGATAAAGACAATGAGGCTGAGAGATAAAATTTCTTCTCATGGTCACCAGGGTGAAGCTGAGTTCTAACCCCAGTCTGTCTGGATCCACAGCCAGAGTTCTTAACTGTCCCCCGGCTGCTTCCCAAAAGCACATGAGGCCGTCCAGAGAGGTGTGTCTGTCCAACCACTTGTCCTACCCCATCCTCTGGGGGAGGGGGTACTCTTTGTGTTGCCACCACACCCTGCTGGACAGTGACAGGCCCCTCCAGATGGCATTGCCTCCAGGCTGTGGCTCTTCCACTTTTCACAAGGTTTTAGCATTCAACAGCAATATAACTGCCAAATACCATCCACCATAACAGAAAATGTTATGTTTATGCCTATTTGTCCTCCCTCCAACAATGGTGATACACCCTAGGGTACTAGAGAGCTGCGCAAACCTTCAACGTGTCCCTTAAGAGCAGAGTCAGGCAGGGAATCCTGACGTGGCTGGAAACCTCAAAACACAGCATGTGTTTCCCCAGAATATTCCCACATGAAAACAAGGCTGGGTAGGGAGGGCCCTCCTTAGAAAAAAGAATCCAACAGGCAAATCTAAATGAGATGATTTTGAAATCCTGCTTTTCTCTTCCTGGTAAAGAGGACCAGATTTGTAGCACTTCATTGTAATTTACCCCATTGTGTTTAAGAATAAAAAGGGTAAAAATCAACTGCTTTGATCCCACTGTAAAGGTCAGGTCATCATTATACCAACAGAGGAGAAAGGAAATGAGAGCAAATTAATGAAAATTCGTCTTCAGCCTAGGAATGCAGCTAGAGCGCATATCACTTTGGTATCTGAGCTTATCACCCCTACCCCTTCAGCCTCCCCATCCTATTCCCTTGCATTTGCTGACTAGGTTCCCATGTGGCAGCATGCCATAATGCAGGTCTTGAAGATGAACCTTCATCCCACCCCCATCCCACTGATCATCTTGCTACGTGCGTTCCTGCATAATGGTGCAGGGAAGACCTCTTGTTGCTGGGCAAATGGTGCAGAGCCAATGCTCACCCACTCATTATGCTGTGCAGTCTCCGTGCAGGATGTTCTGACCTGGGCTTGCGGTTCTAAAAACTTAACACGTATCCATTTTCTTTCTGTGGGCAGTTGTAAAAAAGGCAATGAGAGGCACTTGATGGATAAATTATTTTGAAACAGCTGCCCCTGAAGCAATCTGTGTACACAGTATCAGACTAAGTGAGACAGTGAACATGACAGCGCGTGGGTTGAATCTTTATCCCTCCATGTAAGGGACACCCAAGGGACACATTCCGAGACATGAAGCAGAACGTGGCCAAAATGCAACAACTAAAAAATAGGGATAGTTGTTCAAAAATGATACAAGAGGCTGTAAGATAAATGTACTAAAGGAAATAAAGAAAAGAACATAGATTGAGTTTTTTTAAATGATATAAAAAATTCTATACGAGCCACTGAATTCTAAATCAAGAAAGTTTAAAAAAAAAAAAAAAAAAAAACAGCCTTGCTGCTTCCCCCCCCCCAAACAAGCATATTGGATATTTCTCTTTGCATCACTACTGCTTAATTTTTGAAATTCTGACCAAATGCATTTTCATTAAGTATCCTCTTTGACATTGACAAATAGGAAGAAATGGTGAGGTTCTTAACTAAAATACTAATGGAAAAAGTACAATCCTATTCAAAATATTCCTAAAAGGAAAAAAAAATGAAAGACAGAACTCATGGATATGGACAACAGTGTGGTGACTGTGGGAGGTGGGGGAGGTGGAAAAGGGTATGGGGAGATAAATGGTGATGAAAAAAATAAAACAAAACAAAAACAAATGCATAAAAACCCAGCATTAAAATTTGCAATATTACCCACAGGTTTAGGCAGCAAATTAAATCAAACTAATATATCTTAAGCTATTCTCACTTCCAAGGACAGATATAAGAACATTTTCTAAGTATGGGAGGATTCACCAATATGAATACTGACTTACGACAAGTTTTTAAAAGCCAAGACTGTTAGTCTAAAATTTTTTATAACTAAACCACATAAACTGAATTGCTATCTGTCAACAACTTTGCATATATGTATAAAAGTACTAGATATATCTTTGCAAAAGTGTGAGGTAACTATTATAAACTGCACAGCCATCCCTTTTATATCACATTATATGCACGCAACTTCAATAAATACTCAACCTAATTCTTCTTCTTCAATATTTTAAATAATCCATGACCTTAAAACTGAATAAAATACTAAGATATAATTTCCTTTAGCCACTCAGCAAAAAAAAATTAAGCATTTAAAAATTAGCACCCATATATTTTTCTAATCCTCGTGATAGCAGACACTATCCTCAGAAAAGCACTATCCAAGGTCAAAACCAAGATGAGCATACTGCAATGCTTAATGTTTCTTCCCCAAAATTCAGTAGGTTTCTGTCAAAACTAATCTCTAAGTACTCCAGAGAATTTCCTTGGAAGACCAAAATTTCCTGGTAGAAAGAAGACCACCTCAGTGACCAAACAATGAAGACTACATATCTAAATTTCAATAGTTAGATTATTTGGAAACAACCCCCTCATAAGACCTGTTGGATAACCATTACAGAAAAGTACATAATTGGGTAAAAACATTCAGAATACTGAAGAGTGAAAAGGGCAAATCACTGCTGTAGAATACTGGCTG
Source organism: Molossus molossus (assembly GCF_014108415.1). Taxonomy (NCBI): domain Eukaryota; kingdom Metazoa; phylum Chordata; class Mammalia; order Chiroptera; family Molossidae; genus Molossus; species Molossus molossus. The sequence continues at coordinate 82,371,184 of NW_023425366.1, read as the reverse complement.
TTAAAACTAGTCTACATGGTTCAGTTTAATGTTTGCAATGTCTGGATGCCAGTGCATTTTATAAATTCAAAAAGCCAAGTCCAAAACTCACACAACGATAGCACATTGTTCAAAAAGAGAGACTGGCATAATATACACTCAACTAGTGATTATTTGAAATGAAACAAAGGAGAAGACGCATGCTCTCCATAAAAAATCCAATCACTGAACCAAGAACATTTTGAGATATTACTTGTCGTGGTTACACATAAACAGTCTTTTCACTTCTTTCGGACCTGTCCTTCAAGGACTGTGGTTGGGAATGCTGGCATATGAAACAAAACTCTCACCAGACATAAACCCAGTCCAGAAAAAAAAAAATGTTTTTATTAAAATATGCTATAGACCTACAATGAATACAGACAGAAATGATGTCAATTACAGTCCTCTACACACTTCTTTGGCTGTTTACTACCTCTTAGCCTTTCAGCAGAGGTTCAATACCAGAATTTTCCATTATCCAAATTATTCCCTTTGCTTACATTTCAGAGTGCCCCACTTAGCTCCTTTAAGTCACCAGGGTCCTAATTAGCGATGAGGAGATGCTGGCCGCTGTGACCGGGATGCCTGGAGCCTTCCTGCCAGCATGAAGCCACACCTACGGTAGGTTTACAGGGAAATGGCTATTTTGGTAAAAACTGTTAGTCATAACATTATTGTACTTTAACACGAGTTTACAGACCTGAAACCTAACACCCAAAATGAACATTTGCGTCTTCAGATAGCCAACTTGCCTAAGGGAAAATCTGAACTACCTCAGTTAAAAAGAAAAAAAGGGGGTAGTCCATAATACAGATCAAAGCCTTTATTTTTTTAAAAAATAAACACACACACATACACAGTCTAAATTAAGTGTCAATAAACTAATGAATATTTTTCAAATGCCAACCATTATTTTTCTGTTCCCTCTCATAAGACTTGTAAAAAAGAGGAAAAGAAATCATCACTATTTCCCAAAGCCTAGAGAGGCTGGGTTCCAATTCTTCCCATTCCACCCCAACAAACCCAAAAATAATTAAAAATACTCAGCAGCTGACACCTAAATAGCCATCACCACATGCCAGGCAGCATTCTAGGTACATTATATATACCGCACACGTGTGTGTGTGTGTGTGTGTGTGTGTGTGTGTGTGTATAATGTGTATATATACATACATGAATGTACATATACACATTCATTTATATATACGCACATGTAGCAACCAATGAGAGAGGTTATCTATACTCCCTATTTTATAGACAAGAAAACTGAAGTACAGAGAGATTAAGTAACTTGCCCAAGGTCACACAGCTAATTAGTGGCAGAGCTGGGAATGTGCCCAGACAGACTCGCTCCGGAGGCAGTGCACAAAGCCATGAGGCTATGCTGCAGAAAACCTTAAACAACTCAAAGGAGAGTCTGATTGCTCTGCTCAGCAGGAAAGTTTTAGAGAAACTTGTCAGAAATCATAGTTTTTACAGCTTCCATAATAAAAAGAATTGGGAACATTTGGGGACAAAGTTAGCCTCTAAAACTACTTTCACACTGTTTCTACATACACTTTAACTACCAAAAAGAACTAGCTACTTTTTTAGAAACCTGGTTAGCCAATACTGAGAAACCAAGTTCATGGAGAAATAGATAGGTAGGGAAGACTATGGAGCAGCAATTCCCAGATTTACAAAGTATTCAAAATACCGACCTACACACTCCAGAAAATAACCACATTAGTGGTTTAATGAACTGGTCTGTAAGTACTTTAAAAATGAAAGGAGTGATAGAAATTTTGGGGAGGACAATTTGACAAACTATTAATTTGTCTTAAATAATATCCTTTAAGTCAGTAATTTCTTGCTTGGCAACTTATACTTAGGAAATCATCAGAGAAGTTCATCTGAAATAGTATTCATCATAAAAATAATTTTAAATAGATACTTTCTAATTTTTCTTAAGGGCCCCAAAATAAGGCAAAGGATCAAATTGATTACATCTATATGATGGTCAAAAATGGGAGCTACTGGGAATGTTTAATAGCTCGGGGGAAGTTAATAGAAAGTTTTATAAAAAGAATACCAAATTTCTTATACAGATATATAGCAAACAGTATGGCCATCTACTTTATATAAATACATTGTAACATGAATAATAATTACCTTTGGGTAGTAAGATTAAACTAACATATTCTTTTTCATGTTTTCTAAATTTTCTAACTTGAATAGTCATGAAATTTATCATCTAGCGAGAAAAACAAAAATGTTTAAGAGGAAAGGCATTTGGTCATGAAGCCTACATTGTATTAGTCTTCTTTCCTTTTTGGATATCATTAATAGGTCAAGAGATTGCCTTTCATCAAGAAGATGTGGATTTCAGCAAAGGATCTGACAGTCCTCCTGACACTCTTACGAGAAATGTGGGCTGGCTGATAGTCAGGGTTCACAGAGTTGTTATTACTTAAACAGCTGTACCAAGTATCATGGATCAGGCGACGGCAACAACAACAAAAGTCCTGCAACTGAGCTCTGACCATGGCTCATGCGCCCCATCAGCATGGGTTCCCAAGGTCACTTTTCAAAGTCGTGGCTAGCGCAAAGCTAGGAAGGAGAGTTCAATGTGTCAGTGGCAGGTAACAGACACTGATGTTGACCATGTTTCTGGAACAGAATTCAATACTAATTTGAAATCTTGGATCTTGCTAATTCCCTAACTGGTCCACACACAGCATTTTCCCAAAACTGAAAGGTGTTTGTTAAATAAACATCGAAATTAGGATTCAAATAACTCTGACAGGATGAAACCCGGGTCTGAAACCAGGTTAATAAATGTAAAACAACATTCAGTTCAATTACAATTTTACAAGTGTTACTTGGCCCACGGTTCCTCTAAATCAATGACCATTTTAGGCTAATAATGGTCAATATCAGGTAGCATTTTTGATGAAGGGAAGTAACAATCCCACTGGCATATTATATCTGAAAGTACTGGCTACATTTCTGACCTGTTTATTTAACAAAACAGAGTAAGCTTAGAAGAATGTGATCAGGGACATTCTAAGTCTGATCAGGAATATTTTTTAAAATTGGGACTATTTCGTAAGGATACTTAAAGGAACTTATTGCATGTTTCAGTGTTTGCTCTGTGATTCTGTGAAAGGGGAAATCTTTTTTTTTTTTTTTTTCTATTATACTGGAAATTATGGTCTGTCTTTTTTTTGGTCTGTCTTTTGTCTCTACCGCTCCACTGGACTGAAATGGCTCGTCAAGGTCAACAATGACCTTAGACTTGCCACCTTCAAAAGGCACTTCTCTACCCCATATGAACAGATATCACAGCATTCTACACACAGCACAGTGCCTCTTTACAACATTCCCATCTCCTCTTTGGGGACAATTCACTCTTATCTCTCTTTCCTAGTTCTTCCTTTACTCAACCTCTAGATGTCAGAGGTTGATTGACTGTGAGCCTTCTTCTCATCTTTCTATTCTCTCTCAGTGATTCTATTCATTCCTGTGGGTTTAAATAGTCTCTATGCTGATTACTCCCAAATTTAAATTGCCACTACAGACCTTTCCTCTGAGCTCTAGAACACCCTGTATAATCAGAAGCATTTCAAACATATTATGCCAAAACATATTTCCGATTCCAAGTCCCACCTTTCAATTTAAGTCTTGCCCTCCTGGCACCATCCACTCAGTTGCTCCAGCCAAAACCCTGGGAATTATCTTTGCATAGTCCTCTGACCTCACCTGTCACATCCAGTCCATGAGGAAGTCCATTCTAACTCCAGTATAGATCCCAAATCAGGCCACTTCACCTCATCTCCACTGCTGCCAGGTGAGAATCATCTTTACTTATGACACAACTTGCCAAGAGCCTCCTAATGATCTCCAGACCCACCTCCTCAGAACATCAACAAAAGGTCTGTTTAAACATAAGGTGGATTGTGACTCTCCCATGCTTTAAATGTTTCAATGACTTCTCCACTGCCCGTTGAAAACAAATCCAAAAGTCCTAACCATGCCCTAAGACCCTTCAATAGCAGAAGCCTGCATCCCCTCCCACCATCCACTACCAGTCTTCCAGGTGGGCCACACGAGTTTGCTCTCACCAGTGAATTCCTGTCAGTCACCAGGCCTTTGCACAGGTTGTCCCACAGATTCTGCCAAATGGGCTACTTCTTTTCCTTTATGTCTCAGTTTACACGTCATTTTCTTACAGAGTGCTCTTTTGATCATGCACCCCCAATTATTTTCTCTCTTAGTCCTTATACCTCCCTCATGGCACTTATCACAACTTCCAAGGAGTTTGTTTCTTTACTTAATTTTTGTCTCTCTCCTTAACCCCACATGCTTGGAATGTAAGTTGCAAGATGAAGGGACTTTACTGCCTTATCCTTATTGTATTTGGGGACAGTTTTAAGACTTTGTCCCAAAATAAGAAAAATCTTCCTAAAAATCAAAGCTGTCTGGAAGGGGGACAACCTCATACAGGCAAACTGACAATCATGGGAAGAGCAAGCAAAAAGTAGGCGACCGCTTTTATCCAGGTTGACGTACAGGAGCTCCCACGCTGGAGGGAGACTGGGCCAGATAACCATCCAGACCCCTCCATGCAGTTTTCAGTTGTATACAGAGAATATTTAGAGAATTTCAGATTAGGAATATATGTTTAACCCAAGTGGCATGGCTCAGGGGATTGAGCGTCGTCCCATGGACTAAGAGGTCTTGGTTCGATTCCTGGTCAGGGCACGTGCCCAGGTTATGGGCTTGATCCTCTGGGGGGCTGGGTGCAGAAGGCAGCCAATAGATGTTTCTCTCTCACATCAATGTTTCTATCTCTCTCTCCCTTCCTTTCTCTAAAATCAATAAAGAAAAATATCTTTTTTTAAAAAAAAAATTCTTTTAAAGTATCAAACATCATATTTCCTCATGAGCAAAAATTCTCTCTAAAATGGCCCTATTAAACAACTTCTGATGAAAAGTAACTCCCCGGAAGTTAAGCCAGCACAAGCTCCCTCGATGTGCCCTGCCAGCTGTGGTTGGGGACGGTAACGGCCCACAGTGCCCTTCTTTCCGAGCTGTACCAACCGTGGCCCAGAAACGAGTGGGCAGACCAGGCAAACCCTCTTGCGGGAACCCTGAAGGTCCACTCTTCTTTCACTGAGGTGCTGGGCTGTAAACACACCAGGATCATTTTATTTAGTGGCACACCCATCAATAATGCAGAGATCTTGACACAGGCAGGCGGAGAAAATTAGTCCTGAGTGATTTCGTTACGATAGTGTCTACACCGAGTCAAAAGGACCCAGAGTCTTATTACAACCATGTAGAAGTTGCTGGCAGGACAGACATCAGCAGTGGCGTGGACCAGCACACAGGAGAGCAATGCAGGCAGGTTTTCCACCTCTGTCTTCTGGAGTCTCACAGACATGGCAGACACCCAGAGACCAATCTGTGATCATTCCTCCTACTTTCTGTAGCTTCCCTTATTTTAGGCAACATCCTCCAATTTTTTTAAAGTAAAAAAATGAAATAAAATTTGGCACATATTTGATTCTGATGGCGACTTTACAATGATTATTTGATTGATCAGATTAGACAACGTACCACTAGGTATTATGAAACGTTGCAAGTAAGCCTATGTGGTTATGAACTTTGTCTTTAAATAATTTTTCTCCAAAATATTTTTCAGGAAGGTGGTGAACATTGATGACTTTCAAAGCCAAAGATATTGAAGATTCTGTTTTATAATATCCAGTATTAACTGTGCTATGGAGGAATATGTGTGGGAAGCAGGGAATGTCAACTCTGAGAACCTTTCTGAAGGGCTGGCGGACAATACGTTTCCATTTAAAAAGCACATTGCCTTTGATCCGGCAATCTGACTCCTGGATACTTACGATATGCATACACTCTAATTAGTAGATTAAAATAAGTATACCACGGTGCTCATTTTTAGTATTGCTTATAATAGCAAACGCCTAGAAAACTCCAAGTGCCTATCAGGAAACCACAGTACATCCAACATGGGATAATATGCTGCTGCTACAAAAGAATAAGATATATATTTATGTGCTGATGAGGAAAACCCTCCAAGATATATTATGAAATAAAAACATGTGTGCATTTCAACATACCTACGTGTTCATTCCTGAAAATTCTGAAAGCATATATGAAAAACTTGAAAGTGGTGTTCACTGATCAACAGGATTGAGTATATAGAATGTGACGATCACATTTACTTTAAACTCTCCTGGACTGTTTATTTTTACTACGTGTATTTATTATTGTTTCATTAAAAGGAATAATGACTATAGGCAATATATTCTGCACGGTCTGGAAGCATCTAGTTGATCTCCACCCTTTGCCAGCCAGCACAAGGCAAGCCATGGCACCTGTTAAGTGGGTGCTTGGCCAACCTTGCAAAAGCAGGCCAGCACTTTCAGAGACTAGGAAGGCCCTGCCCTCACTTGCTCTCTTCTCCTTTGTGGGGAATGTTACTTTCTGTCCTTCCATGTTTAGACCTTATTGTTCATCTCTGAAAAGCTACCTTGAAAGAGAATGGGTAGCTATTCCAGCAAAAGAGATGCCAAAGAAAAATCAGTGTTTCCTCTAATGCTATTTATTATGTAATTATATTACAAAAACAAAATCAAACAAAAATGTTTTCCAAGTGTAGTACCTTCCCTTTTTTCCAAATCCCACAAGAAGCAGAAAGATCAGGCTCTAAGGGGCTTCCTTTCCCAGTCTAGAACCTTGTGTTTGCCTAGCTCAGGATACAAAACAGCTCTTTCAACGGCAACTGCTTCTCTACAAGACATTAGAGCATGTTCAAGTCAAAAAGATGAAGTGAAATCTGTCATTTTTTTTCATATTGAAAATCTTAAAGAGTATGTGAATTTTTTTTTGTACTTATTCCATAAAAGAAGTACTTCCAACCCCACAAAAAAAGGGAGGGGGCAAAAAGAAGATTCATATTGGGTTTTTTTCCCATTATTTAACACAAGGCTTGAGGTTAGGGGACTAGTTAGTATCAAGTGATAGTAATTAACTTTCTAAATTGTATAAAAGAAATCCCTTTTATAGGACTTTCCTTTGTCTAAAGGTGGTGATACATAGTCATTCGCCTAGGTTATTTATACATCCTTTTTTTTTTGCCTTTACTGGTGAATATACAAAGTAAGGCCCAATGTATTTGAAAAAGTCTAATATCTTCTTAGCTAAAAAAAAAAAAACTTTGCCCACTAAATCTGATTTTATATAAGCATTTTGACCAAAAAAAAAAAAGTAGTAATTTCATTTTTGATTGGAGGGGTGTACAAGTAATTAGTTAAAAGAATGAGCTCTAGCCTGGAGCATTGAACTGTCTGTGGTACTGAAAAATGGAACCCAACTGAAATGTACTGAGCTCTGTTCTTCATTGCACTGTATTAATTCAAGCACTTCCGTCCATGACTCACCTGAGCCATCATATTTTGCCAGCGTGTGTATAAACATTTTACAAAAGGTTACAGTGACTTGCTTTCCAAGGTTCTCCTTGGAAATGTCAGGGTCTGCCCATGTTTTGTTCATCGATTCTGGTATACAGAGCCAGAATGTTGGCTATAACACTTACTTTTCCCGAAGGCAGTGAGAAATTGTACCATCTACCAGAAACCCACACTAGCTAGCTCTCACTATCCAATCATTATACTGATATGCTAAAGAGAAAAAAATGACATTTTAGACTACATGCTATCTCCAAGGACATGCTCTGAATGGCAACACAACCCCTGTATTTAGTTCTTTAACTGAAAACTAACCAATGTAGTTGGAATTCTTACTAGTAAACTGAGATTGCCTATTTGCTTAAGACTTATGAAAGGAATACATGTACCGTAGTGACATCCATAAGTAAAAAATAAGGCTGTGCATTCAGTTTCATTGAGATTCAGAGTGAAGTATTTTGGCAGTACCACTGACTTTCTTCTCTGGATCAATCAGAACATTCCTATTTTTTTTCCCCTCTGGTTCTTGACTTCTAGCTTAAAATCTCCACATTAATTTGGTCTTTTCCCATTTTACATATTTTTAAAAAAGCATTTCAGGTAAGAATTTAGAGTTTTAGCTTGAGAAAGAAATCCTTCTAGATCAGAGTTTTTCAACCAGTGTGCCACAAGAATTTTTGAAACATGCAATACCTGACTGTTTAGTCAGGAGCACTGACCTCTTTTCCCTTAGACTGTCAAATAAAAAAAAACAAAAACAAATGACCACAGCCAACACAACAATAGCCATCTGGTGTGAATGAATCAAAATTGTACCTATTGTTTTGTCAGATTGGCAAAAAATTATATTTTCTGGTGTGCTGCAGAATTTTAGTAACTAGTTTGTGTGCCATGAGATAAAAAAGATTGAACATCACTACTCTAAATAAAATACTGAATATAAAATCTACATCCAAAACAACTAAATGATATTACCCAAGTATGTATTTAAAAATTATATGAAGTGTGATTGTTTGAACAGAAACCATGTATCATATGAAATAAACCCGATTTTTAAAATCTAACATTTTGTAATGTTTATATTATTCCAACAACGGAGAAGCTCACTGTGCTTATTGGCCTTAGAGGGGCAATCCATATCCTCATTTTCCTCACTCATGCTATACAAAACCAATATATCTATGCATGTGTATAACAGAAATTGTCCTCAAAATGTGCTAATGAGGGGAATTCTTTCAAGTGTGACATAATCTATAAAAATAGGAATTCCTATAGTTTATTAGTTTCTGTAAGTTTCAAGAGTTCTAACGTGGAATCATTTTTTTTTTTTTACAACATGTAATTAACATTTGGTAACTGCTCTCAGACTCTTACAAGTTATTTCAAACACATCTCAATAATCCTAAAAAACTCAGTGTTTTTAGGAAAACACTCTGTTTTTCATGTAAATTCCATCGTACGTCCTTCCTCATGAATGCTGTGTGCTTTTCAGAAGAAACAGGCAATTTTATGAAGGCTGGTGTTTAATTAAAAAACAAAAACCAGCAAGGTCTCTTCCCACAGTGTATTAAGTAAAACCACTCTGGCCTCCAAGCCAAAAAAAAAAAAAAAAATTTAAGTTATTTGATTTTTTAAAATATTTTATAATACTCCTTTAAGTTTAACCCTATTCATATACCAAACATTTGGATTTAGAGAGAAACCCCAAAGAAATAAGCACATCTCAGGGCTGCTGGCTAGCAGCAGCAGAGTGTAGCAGGAAGCATTCTGGACTCCAAGCTAGGACAGGGCCTGGTCACGCTCTGCACTGTCTAGCTGCACGACCCAGCAAGCTACTCACCTCTTCTGACTTCAGGTTCCTCATCTGAAAACTGAGTCAAAGAATTCTTAGACCTGTTTTGTTCCTTCAGCTCTGTCTACTATTCAAGTCAAAATGAAAAGACACACTCATCATGCTTAAGTTACATTTTAGTGTCGCCTTAAATTTCTTGAATCTCAAAAGCCCATGATCATTAGTACCTAATTAAAGATAGACCTATGCAAATTGTTCAATTTTAAAGACTTCAAATATGTTTTTGCCTGGTTTTGCCAGTGTAGTTTTATTACTTACCTGTAAATATTCTTGCTCTTTCTAACTCTCATTCTCTAACCTCATTCCTCCAAAATCACACTTTTCAAAGTTTTTGCAAATTTGAAAGCCAGGTAAAGTAATTTCTCCCTCCACATTTGAGGTCATGTGCATTTGTATTTTGTTTGGGCAACAGTTAGAATTGGTTTCTTCCATATTTAGTGTATGACTTAATTTAATTTATAATTCATGCTAAGTTCCTTAAATGGCAAGTTCTAGACAATGTTTTAAATTCAAAGGCCACTCCTAAAGAAAATCAGCTTAAATTGGACAGTTTAATAGTTCCACCAAATGTCTCACAACTGCTCCAAAAATATCTATTAGTGTAAATTCTACACTGGAAAATCCCAATCACTCTTAATTTTTTAAAAATTTAGCTATTTTAATTCACAAATCTTAATATATCTTTTACTGAAGGCTACAGCAAAGTAAACAAGTCAAAATATGACCCATGAATTCTGTACAGAGGCTTCTGAAATTGTCAGTAACAGCCAAATCAACAATAGGGTTCCTGGCTGCATTTAAAACATTTTTCTAGCAAAGACCAATCACAAGGGTAATAACTTTGCTCTTGATTGACATTTTTTAAAAATGATGTAATGATTTAGCTAAAAATCTACCAAATACCATATATACAGAACTTGCATTCAAAACTTACAATTATTTTTTAATGATGGGGGATATAGAAAGGGTTAGAGATTTCTCATGTCTTATTTATATACATTAGCTAGGAATATCACCAGCTTATTTTCTTCCCTAGGCTACATTATAGAAGATAATACAGATGGATACAATCTTCCATAACGAGGCACCCACTAGGAAGAGGTGGTGTCAACAAGAATACGTGTTTACCTTACAGATCAAAGCTAGTGCATAATTGACCTTAAAGAAAATAAGTGCCTAAGTGGATCACCTGAAGGAAGACAGGGGGAAATCTAAAGAGTTTAATAAATACATCCCAGAAATGACTGCATGTTTACATGCTGCGCTGTTTTGTTTTTAACTTCTTGAGAGAACAGGTCAGGTGCTAATGTAGGAATACAGCATGTGTCTTCTGTAACCTCAAGCAAGGACATGAGAGCTTGGAAAAAAAAACTCTGCTGCCTTGAGCTTCTCCAGGCAGGTGGCATGAGTCTGGGTCATTCATAAACAGCAGAACCTAAGTTACCTGTATTTCCCTGGCGTGGTACACGATGATCAGACCGAGCAGAATGATCGTGGAGAGACTGATAAGGCATTTCAGAGCTAAGGAATACAGCGACGCCTGCAACACAGTCAGACAGAAGCACTTTTAAGAAATAAGCACTTTTAACCACCTAGGCCCCTGAGGGGTGGGGGGTTGGGAGGGTCAGTCAGTCCCCATCAAGTGGGCCTGAACTCCCAGCGGGGTCGAGGGTGGCTGTTTTGGCTTTGTGATCTGTCATATTACTTAGCCTCAAAGGGAAGCGAGGGGAGAGGAGAGCAGGAAGGCGGGTGACCGCGTAGCCAGGCAGCCAGGCAGCGGGGTCTTCCCATCGCAGACCCAAGCGCAGCTCCTAGCTCTGGAAACCTGAGTGGAAGTTATTCCCGAGTTTAAGCTCTTCGAGTTGAAAGGAGCCTCCTAAATCCCGAGCACCAGAAGAGGAATAGAGCATGCTTTCCCCGCAGACTCCTAGAACTACTCATTTGATCTACCCAAATGCGCTGGGCACTCACTGCCTCCAGAACTTTACGCACAGAAAGGCTTCCTCTCCGGAGTCGCCTTGCGGACTAAGCGTGCGCTTCTGAGCCAGGCTCGCTGTCCCAACGGGCACCTCCGATTGTCCCGGGAAAGCTCGAAAATGGCAAGCAGTGAGTTCCCGCCAGTGACAATCCCAACCACCAAGCATCCCGCTCTGCGGCCCCTGAAGGGTGAGCAAGGGTTCGAGCGCATACCTTGTCGTAGGCGCCCCACGACAGCTCGGTCTCGATGACCATAACCACAATGCCGAACATGCCGAAGATGAGCGCGTAGTCGCTGAGACGCTTGCGCTTCTCGAACAGGGCACGCCGGTGGCCCAGCTTGTAGCCGATGTTCTGGTTCTTCTTTTTGCTAGACTTAGTGCCACTGCTGCTGCCATGCCCGCTGCCACCGCCGCCTCCAGTGCTGCCTCCGCCGCCAGTTCCATAGAGCGCCAGGTTATTGGAGTTATTGTGCTCAGGCTTTGACACCACAATCTCCGGAGCTGAGGACGAAGCGGCAGCGGCAACGGCGGCTGCTGCAGACGGGGAGGACGCGCCGCCACCTCCTCCGACGGACGCGGATGGCTGGAGGGGCTGTGCCTCTGAGTCCATCTCGTGCAGGTTCCGGCGGGACGCGCTCAAGTTGCTCAGCGGCCGCATGACGCCCCCGTTGTACCTGCAGCTGCTCATGGCTATTTCGGTGAAGGGGTTGCTCTCGCGGCGTGCCTGGGGCTGGTGGTGCTGGTGGTGCGCCAGGTGGGGGTGGTGGTGGTGATGGTGCGAGAGCGGGGGCCCGGAGCCCAGGCTGCCGAGGCTGCCCGTGGGGCTGGCGGCGGGCTGCAGGCTGTGGCACTGGTGGTACTGGGAGGTGGACGCCGGCTGCTGCGCGTACTGCTGCCGGAGCGCACTGGCATGGCTGGACGGAGTCAGCTCGCTCACATTGAGCTGGCTGCCCCGGCGAGACGAGCAGCAGCAGCAGCACGACGAGCCCGACAGCGGCGAGGAGGTGCGGGTCCGGAAGGCGCCGCCGGGCGAGGAGGTGCGGAGCAGAAGGGACAGGTTATCCCCCGCCCCCGCCCCGAGGGCACCGGAGGAGGCGCAGCTGTTGCACCGGAGGCATGGGCTGCTGCCGCCGCTGCCCGGCTGCTGGTGCGCGAGGTGCGGGTGGTGGTGTGCGTGCGGGAGGGGCGCGAAGGGCGGGCACGGCTTGTCCTGGCTCTGTTGCTGCTGCTGGCAATGCAGGTGTGAGGAGCGCGGCGGCGGCGGCTGCTCTGAGAAGAAGCCGCGCTGAAACTGCAATGGGGTTTCCATGTCAGGGCTGTTAAAGCTGCAGGGAGACCAGGCGGTGGTGCACCCTGCGCAATGCGTTATGGTCGGGAGCGGGGACTCCTGCTGCTGGTGCGAGGAAGGGCCCATGCCGGCACCGGTAGAATCCAGGCGGCGAGTCCGATTGGTTGGGCGCACCAAAACAATGGGCATGACATCACCTGCGGGGACCAAGACTGAGTTTGCGGCGCCCACGGCTTAGGGGAACGTGTGTGAGAGAGGGAAAGCTAGGGAGGGGGGATCTGCAAGATGAAAACCCAAGGGTGTGCAGGACAAGGTGAGGGCAAGAGTTCCACCTGGTGATTGGGGGCGCCTGTGAGCACCACTAAAGATGGGGAGCCCCCCCCCGCAGTGCATCCGGGCTGCAGGTATAGGATAAAAGAAAGGGGTGTCCCCTCCTTCCGTGCCGCCCTCCACCTAACTACTGCTGGACGTGCAGTTTAGATCACCTGCGCCGGGTACTGCAGCACGTTGAGCCACCCAGCAATGGATCAAGCGCAGGGACAGTGCAGAACCCCGCAACTCCGCAGCCATGCAAGCCTCCAAGAGCTGCAGAACAGCAGCCTCCTCGCCCCACGCCCACCTCTCCCTAATTGTCCCGCGGAGTGTGGGCTGCCGGCTACCAGCCAAATAACTGAGGAACCCACTTGGGAGAGAAAAAGTTTGGCGACTGGCTACACGGGTGCAGCAGGGCTTGGGGAGAACCCCGGGGCCTTAGTCTAGATTTGGCCTTAAAATCAGAGCGGGCTACGCATCGAATCTTCCCCCGCTGCTCGGCTCCAGAGCCCCGGAGTCGGGATTGGTTGCGCGGAGCTCTCGCCTTAGTGAGCTGCGGCGTCGGTAGGGTTAATCGCCTTGGCACTCGGGCCGGGGGAGGATGGGGGCGGGACCGAAGAGGGGGATCCCCGCCGTCCGCGGGAGGAGCCCGCGCGGGCTTCCCGGGTCCCCCTGGCGGGGGCGGAGGGCTTTCCCCGCTACCGCCTGCTCACATTTGCGCCTTCTACGGAACATGAGGGGCTGGCGCCCCCGGCCGCCGGGTTGGGTTCCGGGCTCCCGCGCTCAGGCTCCCTGGCTGCCCCAGTGGGTAGGTCCGTGGGTTTCTCTGGCCGTGGAAAGGCGGCTTTCTCGTGGATCTGGGGGCTGCTCTGCGAACGCCGGTCGCCAGCTCCACCTCTGTTCCTCTTTCTCCTCCCCACCTGCAGCACAGACACAAAGCAAAGGCGGGTCACTGATGCGCAAACACCGAGCATCTTCAATGCCAATCCCTGACTGCGGTGGCGGGTGGGAGAGGGGCCTGGTGCGGGCTGATTCACCCTGGTCGACACAGCCTGGCGAGGAAATTACTAATAATTATAGCTCGGGCTGAATAATAGCTGCCCAAGAACAGTGCTGAAATTTTGCTGGAGTTAGGTATAATAATGATTTTACTCCCCAATAAACCAATAAAAATTGCATTTTGTGATTCACAAATTTCCTGTGATGTGTCCTTCTCTTAAGCAATGTGCAGCACAAAACCCTGGCGGATCCTTTCGAGGATTCTTTGTTACTGCTCCATCTTAAATCGTTATCGTTTGTATTTCTTTGTAACTTGAAATGTCCATCTTCCCCCCAAATGAGAGAAATCGGCCAGTTGAGTATTTGTTTCCATTTTTAACTGTGATTTTAAAGCACGATTTTTATGATAGAGATTACAATGAATTAGATACACCAAGAAATTAGAGTAAAACCAGATCACCCTCATTAGGTAATTGAAATTCTCAGCTGTATCAAATTTCCTGATATTCTGCTCAGCAGATGCCCTAAAGCTGCTTACCAGGTACCAGCTGAGAGAGAGAGAGAGAGAGAGAGAGAGAGAGAGAGAGAGAGAGAGAGAGTGTTTTCAATGCAATGGAGTAAATAATTCATTTTAGGATATCCTCTGGACACTGCTTAAACCATTTTTATTTTTTGTACATGTAAGGAAACACATCCCCAAGAAAAAAAAAGGGATAGGTTGGCTTTTAGTTCCATATTCCTCAACCTGACATAATGAATACTGTCAGAACTTGCATTTCGCAATAGTCTTGGTCAAGAATAGAATTTGAGTGGCTAGAAATTGGAGACGGTGTTTTATTTCTATAGTCTATTAGGCTTTTTGGTAGTTTAATATAACTTGTTTGGAATTATGAAGCTCATTGAATCTTTGGGGTGGCTGAGTAACTACGGCATGGATTGTGTGGTGAGAATGCCTGTTGAAAATAATTCTAATGAGTAATTTCCAAATTAAAAGTTATTCACCTGGTGTGAAAAAAAAACCAACTCAAGCACAAAATCCATCACATTTATTTTCACTTTATAGCAAGTATAACAGCGGCCTTTTAGTTGCTCTATGACGCTGAAGGAAGGAATTTGATTCATTCTTACAAATCTAAATGCTTCAAAGAAGTCTTATTATGAAAATTAATTAGCTTTTCATAAATTTAGATGGAAAATTACATAGACTTCCCCAACCCCAAATACACAATAATTGTTATTCGTATTAAATTAGATAAAATATTCTAGAGTTAACAAAATATCCTAAGAAAAGTAATGGCTGTACACTCTGTGTGGCACTCACTCTCTCAATTAGCAAAGTCAAGACTTCCAATAGAAGTTCCATAAACAAAATAGCAGAGAAAAATATTGTATTGTTTTCCATATATCTCTGCATGCCTTAGTATGGGATTAGGCACAGTGCCGTTAATCATGTAGAAACAAAGAGTGTTTCCTGAGATTCCTGGCAATGATGTGTGGCATTCCCACTGCTCACAAAGGGGGTTCAGGGAAAGGATGGATGCACAAGGTAAGAAAGAAATAGAGATTTGCACCACAGCTTGAGGAACTGTCAAAATATCAAAACTCCGATTAACAATGCTTCCACCTAGTCAATATTTTGAAAAAGCTCATTATTTAATTTAATGTGAAACCCACTATGATTGGAGGGAGAGAAAAGTGCGTCAGATAGTTGTCATCTTTCTGTTTTAAGGAATCACCTGATCATATACACGCAAAAAAAAAATCATCTTGCTTATAAATATCTTCATTTGGAGTATGATAACCCTCTATTAGTATGATAATAAAAAATCATAAGATGCCACAACAATTTTATGTTTCATTTTTTTTCTGTCTGAATCCTCCTGACTTTATTGTATGGGGCATCTTAAACTGTTGGGTTATGACATGGGCACATTTAAGAGGTTCTTATTTTCATCATTCTTATTTTCTTTGTAAAATTAACACATTAATTTTAAGCTAATATATAAACATTTAAAATAAGTATACCATAAATTTGCTTTTTTTCCTATATAAGATTGTAGGGATACATGTAACATGTAAAGTTTAGCAATCAGAGAAACAAAGACAATATTCTTTCATGTGGATAATGCCTTGCACATAGTAGATACTGATTTATATTTGTAAGAGTGAGAAGGAAGGAGAGAGGGAAGGGTTGAAGGAAAGTTCACAAAACAGCAGCCTACTACCTCCAATAATAAGCTTTTGGGAACTTCTACCTGCTTCTCTTTCTGCAAGGTATGTGAATTCTGGACTTTCTCTAGTTTAACACCAGAGGTCCTACTCATCCATGAAATGCATTTCAAAACTAATCAATTAAATATCTTTATTTCCACCAGTATAATTCTTACAATGAAATTGCCTGTTCTTTTCCTTGTATACTAGAATAATTGCTTTTCCATATTTGTTGTATTTCAAGCTTGTGAATATACAAATACACATAACAACCTCCCTACCACCACCACCACCACACACACACACAGACACACACACCCTTAACAGTCTTAGAACAATAATTTCCCCAGACCACAGGGACTTGGAAGAAAATATTCTGGTTGTTTGCCCTCCAGTCCCTTATTCAGATTTATATTATTCCATTATTTATAATTCTCCTTTTCATAGGAAGTATTTGTCTGTGTTAGCTCTCTTTGCTGTTCCTTAAAAAGCAAGGCTGTCTCCAATTCAGATGTTTTGGATCTGTACCCAAAGGCAGCCAGAGCAGCGGAGGCCAGGGTCCAAGGCATCTATTTCCACACTGTGTGGGGAGGAAAACTTTCACCTACAAAGTAAATGTTTTCCTGAGATTTTCTTCTTTCTTTGCCCAGGTGAGTACATTATTTGGTGGTGCCAAACATAGAGCTTGTGACAAGATTCAACCTCTCTGGACTTAGTTGACTTAGCTGTAAATGCAGATGGGAATCAGGATCCTATCAGAGTTATTCTCTTAGTTCAGTTTCCTGAAACATAATCATTAAAAGGCCTTAAAAACCACTGTTATTCTCAAATCACCTATTATCCTAGCTTCATACAAAATACACATTTAAAGACAATATTAGAATAGTGTTTATTATATGTATTCTTTATCATTCTGCATTATGATTCAAAGGTATCAAGACCTGAATGAGATGACTGAGGATGGTTTTGTTAATATTTAGCAATACCACTAATATTCAGGGACGAATTATCATGTTAAGGCCTATGCATTAACTTTCAAATGTTTCTACTCTCATCCTTGTCTCCTATTATTTCTCAGCTAACTAGCATATCTATAAAAGTCTCAGCAGTGCCAGCCAAAAAAAAAAAGTAACAAAGAAAGAATAAAAGGTAGAAACTGTACTAGATTTGCTAGTTGAATCGAACTGTTACGTAATTAAATAGGTGAACGGGTTGAAATTATTGACTATGAGGTCTTTTAAAAATAGTCTGTGGATTTCATAAGCAAATATTCCTTGACACTAAGAAACACACATCCAAATCTAGAAAGTCATTAAAAAAATACTAAGTGGACAGCACATTTTTGTTTATAAAGCAGTTTCTCGTGTGTTATTTTATTTGCATCTCATTAAGGAACATTATGGAAGGTAGGAGAACTTTTATCATTATCTTTACTTTACAGGTAATAATAACGCTTGAGATGCAGTACCTGGGCTGCCCCAGATCACATAGCTAGTGAGTAGCAAGGAATAGCCAGACTGCAAATATAGTTTTCTGATTCTGTCTGGTGAGTGTTTAACACTTTCCTAGCCTTTCCTTCATAGAAGAATAACCTATTGACTCTATCAACTCGTATAGGCTTGTACTTCACTGATAGGCCAGGAATGGACAATAGTGATGTAACATGACTGTTCACTGCATTTGAATGGCCTACCTGACATTTTCTCACTGGCTCGATTGGGGTTCTGTGATCCTTAACTATTGTCCTCTTGTGGACTTCATTTGATCAGTAGAATAATTTATAAGGATCTAATACAAGTGTGGATGAAATGGCAGGAATGTAATCATGCAGGTCCAAGGTACCTAATTAAAAAGTATTTTAAAAAAACATGTCCTGGTCTAGTTACACAGTTTTCTGTCTGCTTTGCTGGCAGCTTAGGCAATCCCTTATTTTTGGCAACGTCCATAGTACAAGCTGAAGGCCAGTGGATGGTTCTTATTGACATCACAATGTCCATTTTGTCTTTCTATATAATAAGGGAGAACAGACTCAAGCTCCCTGCCCTGTGGCTTAGGGGAACTTGTCCGCAGTCCTGCAGGAATCCAGCCTGACTCCTGGTTTCTCCGTGCTCTGGCAGAGTTGTCCTCTCATTGTTCCTCCCCATATGCCAAGAAAGGAAGCCAGCTGTGTGCCACAAAGAAGAGAGAGACACCCCCCACCCCCCACCCTAGTGTCTCATAACTGGGATCAAGAGTTAGCAAAAGTGGGGCCAAAGATATGCAAAAGCATCCCTAAATAATAAGGTCAAATCTACCAATTGATGATCCCAAAAGTACCATGGTTATTCAATACTAAAACACAATGAAGCTATAAAAGTTCTCAAAGCTTTATTTTCCCCTGAAAGCCAATGTATTTTCCCAACACTGTTTTCTTCTCTCTTAGGATTAGGGCACACCATTCATTATCTCTCTTTTTCTCTTTTGCTGTTAATTCCATTCCCATGTGTTATTATTCAACTCTCTATGTTTCCTTTTTCTTTTCCACTTCTTGCCAAACAGGCTCAGGAAATCCACCACCCTTTCTTTATCTTTATATTATTGTTTTCCTATCCGAAACTATTTGTAAATCCCCATCCCCAAAGATCATCTTAGGGCAATGAGAGTTGGTGCCCACTCATATAGAGAGAAAGAACCACAATTTTCAAAGTTGAATTAACATAACAATGCCATCAAAACACTCTAAATGCTAATAAATTTTCTTCAATGTTTTCATATTCTTCCTCACCTAATATACCAGGTTTTTCTTTAAAATGACTTTTATTCAGTGTTGTTACTGTTGTATTTTATGGCTATAAAATTCAGTAGTGCTTTTTCTATACTGTTTTAATTATTAATGTACAATTATTATTCATAAGATACAAAATGATATAAATGATACAATATATCAGGGGAAAAAATCACAACAGATATATACTAAACAAATGTAATGACAAAACTCAGTATTTGACACAGTGTTCTGCATTCGCTACATAGGATGAGTACTAAAATGTTTTCATGAAAATTATTCAATGTGTTTATTCACAAGTCACATTCTCTTAACAAGGGGTATTTCTAGGCTCATCTAACTGAAAATATAATTAGGGAGTACTTTAGCTCGGATTGATTCAGACGCTGACACCATCAGCATTCCAGCACTTTCCTCAGATCTTTTCCTGTCGTTGTCCTCCTTCATGTATTGTGGCTTAATCCTCATGTTATTTTATCTTAAAGTAGGAAAAATGGCCGAGGCAGTTCTGGATTTCAAAGACACACCCCTATCATTCAGAGGGAAGCAGATCATCTAGTCCCAACATCCCCAAGAACTCTCTTGACATATCTACTGAACCAACTAAGTTCACATCCTAAGCCCTGAACCAGACTTAAAGAATGATTAAAGGGAAGCATAATGGGAATGACTCACCAAACAGAGAATACTGATACAGAGAGGGAAATTATCTAAAAGAATCAAATGGAAATTATGGAGTTGAAAAATACAATAACCAAAGGGAAGAATTCACTAGAGGGGCTCAATAGTAGATCTGAGCTGTCAGGAAAACAAATCATTGACCTTGAGGACATCATAAGAACACCACAGACTGATATAACTTATGAAAATAGATGCGAATATCCTCAACAAAATATAATCAAACTGAATACATCAACATATAAAAAGTATTATATGTATGCTATGACCAAATGGGGTTTATCATAGGAATGTAAGGTTAGTTCAACATCTAAAAATCAATTTGTGTAATATGTCAACAGAATAAAAGACAAAACCATATAATCATTTTGATGGACATAGAAAAAACATTTGACAAAATTTAAAACTTTTTTATGATAAACACAGCCAACAAATGATGAAAAAGTCACTGCTAGTATCATAGTTACTGGTAAAAGGCTAAATACTTTCCTTCTAAGATCATAATATCTGTTCTTTCTGCTTCTATTAAATAGAAGTTCTAGCCAGTGAGTTAAGCAACCAAAAGAAATAAAAGGGATCTAAATGAAAAGGAAGTAAAACTATCTCTATTAACAGATGACATAATTATGTATATAGAAAAATTCTAAGGAATCCTCTAAAATATTATTAGAACTAATAAGCTCAGCAGACTTCTGGATACAAGATAATATTTAAAAATCAGCTGTATGTCTCTACACTAGCAATGAGTAATTTAAAAACAATTTAATGTGCAATACAATAAAAATATTTAGAAATGTATCAACAAAAATGTGAAACTTTTGCATAAGCTAAAAAATATTGTTGAAAGAAACTAAAGAAGTCCTAAGTGAAGAAACATTCTATGTTTATGAATTGGAAAATTTAATATTACTAAGATATCAATATTCCTGAAATCGATCTATTGATTTGGTCTAATCTTTATCAAAATCCTAGATGATCTTTTTAAGAAATTAACAAATAGATCCTAAAATTCATATAGAAATGCAAGTAGCCCAGATTAGCAAAAACAATGTTGAAAAGAGAAACAACGTTGAAGGACACACATTTGTTGAATAAAAGCTCCAGTAAACTAGACAGTGAGCAACGGCAGGGCTCTAAAAGCCTGGATGGTGAGATGCTTTCAGGGCAATGTAACCCCAACAATTAGAAGAATACCAAGTACATAGTAGGTGCTTAATGAACATTGAAAAACAGGAATGCTTGCATTATGAATAGTGCACTCATAATAGATCTTTACTGATTTTTTTTCTGAAAAATATCTTAGCTCTTTTGAATATAAAAGCTGCTTGATCTCAGCATGTTCGTCAGATGCTTTAAAATGAAAGGTGGAATAGTGTAAAATCCTTGCATTATGGCAGATAACTTGGTAAGTGTCCATTTTACCCATGTCTATGCTACAGACATTACAGTAAAAACATATTTCTAAATTTAAAAAAAAAAGATAATGTGTAATGGAAGAAGGATAGATATATAGATCAATGGAACAGAACTGAGAGTCTATAAATAAGATTTTACACTTATAGTCAATTGATTTTTGACACAAGTGCCAAGATAATTCAATGAGGATAGGATAGTCTTTTCAACAATGGCGCTAGAGAAACTGGATATCCACATGTAAAAAACTAACTTGGAGTCCTTTCTTACACCAAACACAATGGATTCAAATTGGATTAATGACCTAAATGTAAAATCAAACAAGCAAACAAACAAAAAAAAAACACTGTAAAACATTTTTAAAAAGCATGTGTGAGTTGTGGCTTTGGATTGGGTAACTCTTTCTTGGACATGCCACTAAAAGCATAAGTTGCAAAAGAAAAGAAAACAGCTACACCGGACTTCATCAAAATTTAAATTTTGTGTTTCGAAGGCCACCAACAGGAGAGTGAAAAGACATCTGGAGTGGAAGAAAATCTTTGCAAATCATAGCATTCTCTGAGGATGACTGGTAATGGTTACTCGTGGCCAGTAATTTCCTTTGAATACCTTAACTCTCTCAACCTTCGGCGTCTCAGACATATACTTACAGTGTGGTGAGACTGAAACCTTTTTTAAGAGTTATCAGGAGCAATCGTGGAAGTGTAGGCTCTCATTCTTGAGGGTTGGCAGTGAGCGTGCACTCCAGCCTGCAGCATGTGGTCAGCTACTTGAAGCACACATTTTAAAGGGCTCGTCAGCCAAGAAGACATAGCACCGGGAAGGCAAGTGTAGGTGGAGGAGACTTATTTGATATTGACAAGTGACTGTAGCACCAGGATTACACTCGTGCTGGTGCTCACTTCAAAAGAGAGACCAGGGGAGTCAGAGGCCCTCTTCTGAAAGCCTACAGCTTTAAGCCCTCTTACGGATGTTTGCCTGGGAGGGCTTGGGCGTGGGTACTGGATCAGAGAAAAGCAAAATTCCTGGCCATTTCCCATTCTTACACAATGAACCGATTTGCTCATGGAGTTTTTTGTTTGTGTTTTTAGCCAAGATAAAGATCACATTTTTGTTTACATTTATTAAGTACTTTGCTAAGAGTTAAGGAAAAAAATTACTGTTTGTTTTGTTTTCAAATTTTTAGTGGTCCCATAGACAATGGAAGAAATATTTCAACAGAACACTCTGTTCTTAAAGATAAATTATATGACATGTACCAAGCCACTGAAATAAGATTAATCGACACTTTTTTTCTCAGTTATTAAGTGGTGTTCCGAGATAAAGGACTCTTAGGTTTCCTGTTCTAGATATTTTTATTTTGCTTATCCCCAGATCAGGGCTTTGGAGAACAATGAAGAGAAGGCAGTCTTAAAACCGCGCTTCAGCTACAAGTGGTAGACTCAGACTTAACTGATGGAGGACTAACATTTTCCCCCTTAGGGGACCTGAGTGTTGACCTTGCGTGTTAGACCTTCAGGCAGAGGGAATGGAGGAGTTAGCCTCACAAGGGCTCACAGAAGACAGGAGCTAGAAAGAGCTTTTCACTTCACTTCTCCTTCATCCCTCCCTTTAACTATTAGCATAGGAAATGCCTTATGTTATAGTCCTTAGGAGGCCCTACTGATCTATTTTTTTTTTTTTCTTTGTAAGGAATCTCTGAATTTTCCCAGGTTTAAGGAAGATCTTGGTTACACAGTCTTCAGGACGGGTCAGGAAATGAAAGAAGGATGAAGTCTTTCAAATAACTAACCAGAGAGAGCCCAATTATTAGCAGACTGGAAGAGGAAATAGACAAGAAGAGGAAACATTAGTTCACACTTGGATATATCAAGGAGTAAGACACAGATGATGTCCTCAAGAAGTTCAAAGGACAAGGCACTTTGTTTCTTTCTCTTTCAATTTCTAAAAATGTGGAAACTTGCCTCAAATAAATATTTAGGAACCTTTCTAAGTCTTCTTCATGTAGCTGCTCTGATTGATCCTTAAAAATACAGCTCACTAAATGTAAGAAGCAAAAAAAGAACTACAGAAGTGTAGAAGAATGTAAAGGAGATACAGTTTTGTGATCTTAAGATAGAGAAGTTGTTCCTAAGTAACTGACTAAACCCAATGGACATGAAGGAAAAGACAGCTCATTTGATTTTATAGCATGATAAAACATCCATAGGGAACAAAAACAAAAAGGCAAATGCCATATTTAACAGACAAAGGATTATTATCAAGAATATGTTTGTTTTTAAGTCTAAGAAATTAAGAGTAAAATAAAAAAAAAACTGAAAGGAGAAATAATAAAAGATACAAACAAGCAATTCAAAAGAAGATGAAATACAAATGGTCCAAGAAGACCTGCATAATCAAGGAAATGCAAACTGAAACAAAATGTGTGTGTTTTTTCCATTAGATTGAATGATAATACTATATATTGCATTGGTGAGGAAACAAGAAACCAGCTTTTCATACACCGTAGGTAGGAGGATAAATTGATAAAGCCTATTTGAAAATCAATTTGACAACATCTATCAAAATGTTAAATGTATAGAAATCTATTCTTTGCAAATATTTGCACATATGCACAGATATATTTACAATGATCTTCACTGTAGCATGATACATTACAGAAAAAAGGAATACAATAAATGCCCATTAAAAAATTATCCTAGCCCTGGCCGGTTTGGTTCAGCGGTTAGAGCGTCGGCCTGCGGTCCTGAGAGACCCGGGTTCGGTTCCCCCTAAGGGCGTGTACCTCGGTTGCAGTTTGTCCCCGGCCCTGGTCGGTCGTGCGGGTGGCAGCCACTTGATGTGTCCCTTCACATCGATGTTTCTCTCTCTCTCTCTCTGTTCCTCTCTCTCCCTCCCACTCTACCTGAACAAAAAATGGAAAAATGTCCTCGGGTGAGGATAAAAAAATATATATATATATCCTACAATAATTTTAAAGAGGATGATTAGAACTTATATGTAAAGAATTGAAATGCCCAACATTTATTATTAAATTAAACCAAGTGACCAAACTCATACAGCATGATTCCACATATAAAAATTATGTGCTTCTATCCGTATATAAATGTCTAGGAAGGAGGCCATTAGGATGATAATGGTAAATCCTGAGGAGTGGATGTGGCTGTGTGCATGAAGAATAGTTTTTAGATGTTGCTTGTGGGATGAGACTTATACAATGAACACATTTAAAAAATATAATAAAAGGAAGAAAGAAAAAAAATAAAACATAAAATTCAGACATGTGAATGTACTCGGAGCCCTTTCCTGATCTCTTACATGCCCAGCTCTGTATTTCCCAGCATTGTAACCAATAGTTCCCAGTAGATCAGGTACAAGGGAGGGGTGCAATAGGTGTTCATTGGAAGCTGGGTTCACCAACAGGGGTTGAGGACAAGAAAATTTCACCTCTCCCACAAGAAAATTCCAAACCAGAAATAATCCTGGGTTTTCCAAAGCTGTAACTAGTATTTACTATTCTTCGTTCTCCCCATGGGTCATATCTAATTCTATGGGCTGGTTATGGTACCTAACTCCCTACATGGTGATGTAGAGTAGCTGAAAAAGCTATAGAGGAAGAAAGACCTGATTTAAATCCTGCTCCACCCATTTCCTTGTCAGATTACTTCACCTTTTTAAATTTCAATTCTTTAATCTGTAAAGTGAAGAAAGTGCCTACCTTTCTGGAATGTCCTGAGAATGCCCATGTTTAGTACTTACCTAAGGTACTAAAAAGACCTTTCCTTGTCCCAAGATATGAATGCATATTTAGAAGTGATCGTTGAGAGCTCAGGTCTACTTTATCATCACCTCCCTATGCTTATTACTCATTCATGGAAATCCTTTTTAGCTTCAACCAGTTTTCAGTATTAGGATTTCAAATGGAAATAGAACTTGAATAACTTGTGTTCACTTGCTAAATTGTGCTTTAAAAAATAAAAGGAAAGCACAACTTAAAATACAGAAGTAAAAGTACAATGTTGGCTTAATGGACCTTAAAAATAAACCTACTCATAAAAAGTCCCGCAAAGATACTCAAAGTGCATAGCTAGTTGATTTTTTTTTCCCAAGGAAATGACTTGAAAGCCTTTCAGAAAAGAGAAAACATAACCAGATTCTCTAACTGATACAAATTCAATACATCAAATCTTTTATTCCCAGTGACTGGCTTTATCAAAGTTGCAATTGAGATTTGCAGCCTTAATTTTTCTGTCTAATGACTGAAGGCAAGCCAAATGTAAAAAAGAAAAAAAACAAAACAAAAAGAAAAAAAAAAAAAAAAAACCTTTTAACATGTAAGCTTATTTGTCCCAGAAAGAAAAATTTAGTTGGACTGAAGCTAGGAATTCACACTAGGCTCTGCAAGTTAAAACCCAGCACTAGCCAAGTGTGGATATTTTTTTCCTGGACAAAAATACTATTGACTGTGGTCATTCACAAAGAGCAACTTGAAATTATTACAAACCAGCGAACCTTGCCATGGCAATAAGGAGAGCTCTGGCTACATTCTCAAACTTTATATATCTATCTGTTCAAAGGAGCCACTAGCTGTACTGCCATAGAGCATGTAAGATAAGAACCCTTTCCTGATTATTCCAGGAAAGGATAACCGTGTACCCTTGGTACTTAAATAAGTTGTACCCACTTTATTATATGTCCACATATTATTCCATAAATAACAGCAATTGCTTCATTACTGTGTGTTCTTTTCTCTAACTCCACAGGACACCTTTCTTCTACTTTCTTGGTATCACAACTTGAATGTATTCCAGACACCTCTATCTCAGTGAGTTCAAATACTAACTCAGTTATTCATCTCACACCTCTCTTAGACCTTATCCACCTCCAGATTGCCTGTCTCCGTTAATGGCACCCAGTTGCCCATGGCACAAATCTCTTTTCCTCAACTCCATCCTTCATCATAGCCAGTATTTCAGCAGGTCCTATAAATAGTGTTTCCAAACTTTATCTCCTCTCTCCATCTTTGTTCTGGTAGCCATCCTCTCCCCTTGATCACCAGTACAGCCTCTTAATAAGTCTTCTTCCTTCCACTCTTGCCTTTCCCCAATCTATTCACCATGCAGAAGATACAGTGTTTTTGCAAAACACTCAAAATTAGGTGATATCACTCTTAAAGACATTCTTAAATATCTTTGTGAAGTAACCTTCCCCGGGACCCTTAGGTGTTCTGCACTTCTGTTCCTTATTTAGGTTCTTCATAACAACTAATAAATTATATTGTAAATTATAATAAATTATATTATTCATATGTGTATTTACTTTTTTTTTTTTTTTTTATCCTCACCCGAGGACATTTTTCCATTTTTTGTTCAGGTAGAGTGGGAGGGAGAGAGAGGAACAGAGAGAGAGAGAGAAACATCGATGCGAAAGGAACACATCGAGTGGCTGCCACCCGCACGACTGACCAGGGCCAGGGACAAACTGCAACCGAGATACGCGCCCTTAGCGGGAACCGAACCCGGGTCTCTCAGGACCGCAGGCCGACGCTCTAACCGCTGAGCCAAACCGGCCAGGGCTGTATTTACTTTTTAATATGTCTTTCCCACTAGGATGTTAAGGAGTACTGGTATAATGTCATGTTCAATAATGTATCCCTAGTACCTAGGACAGCAGACACACATCAATTGTGGAATGAATGAATGAAAATCTAGAGATGGTGACAAGATGTCTAGTGTTATTTGAGTACTCTTTATGTTCTAGGAATTCTGGTTGGCATTTCAGATACATTATTCAGTTCTTCAAAAGTAAGAATTCATAACAAGGCTTTTAAAACAATTTAGATATCTCACTTTCTGCTTTCCTAAAAGATGATGCACATATACATTTATAATGATTTTCTATGGTCTCCTTGAAGATATCTAAGGTCAGATACTCCAACAGCTCTCAAGATGTTCTTCTCTATATTTAATGATTATTTTGTGTATGTGCATGGTTTAAACATAGTTGCTGTCATTAAGCACTTTGCAAAATATGGTGAACAACTAACTTATTCATGTACTTAAATGCAATTATGACCCTATTTCAGCCTTGAACTGTATCAATCAGTTACTTTAGATTGTCTTCAAGAGGTAAACTTACAATCATTCTCATCATTTAGTTTTTGAGAGAGTAACTTGGCAGTAATATCAGGAACATGACTTGAATCAATACCAGTTCTTAACTATATTCTTTCCAGTCAATCTGAATATGTTTTCTCCTTGCTGATTTCACATGACCTCTTAGTTCTTTTCAACTGTCCATGAGCCTCCATTTCTTGAGGTTCTTTCCATTCTTAGTTTTCATGGCTCCGTGGGATCCTGAATCTTCTCCCATATTTCTAACTGCACTTTCAGTCACTTTTAATTTTTCCTTCTTTTGATTCTTGAACATGGGCAACACTCAAAGTTCTATCATTTTGCCCGCTCATTTCTACATATACTCATTTCTTTATTTTTTTCTAGTTCTATTAAAATATAACTGCCCTGGCCAGTTTGGCTCAGCGGTTAGAGCGTCGGCCTGTGGTCCGGAGAGACCCGGGTTCGGTTCCCGCTAAGGGCACGTACTTCGGTTGCAGTTTGTCCCTGGCCCTGGTTGGTCGTGCGGGTGGCAGCCACTCGATGTGTCCCTTCACGTCGATGTTTCTCTCTCTCTCCCTTCCTCTCTCTCCCTCCCACTCTATCTGTACAAAAAAATGGAAAAATATCCTCGGGTGAGGATTAAAATATAACTGACATATAACATTCTACAAGTTTAAGACATACACTATAATGAGATTTGATATGTATATATATATATATATATTGAAAAATGATTGCCACAATAAGTTCAGTCAACATCCATTATTTCACATATTTACACTTTCTCCTTGATGAGAACTTTTAAAATCTACTCTTTTAGCAACTTTCAAATATTCAATACAGTATTGTTAACTATATTCACCTTGCTATATGTTACATCCCCAGAACTTATTTATCTTATAACTGAAGGTTGGTACCTTTTGACCCCTTCACCCATTTTCCCCATCCCTATGCCCTGCTTTAGCAACCACAATTCTGATCTCTGTTTCTATGAATTTATTTTTTAGATTTCATATATAAGTGAGATCATACAGTACTTGTCTCTATCTATCTGAATATATATGCCACATTTTCTTTGTCCATTCATCTGTGGATGGAAATTTTGGTTGTTTCCATATCTTGGCTATTTGACTATTGTAAATAATGATATAATGAACATGAGGGCAAATATTATAATGATTTTGTTTCCTTCAGATATGTACTCAGAAGAAGAATTGCTGGGTCATACGGTAGTTGTATTTTTAATTTTTTGAGCAACCACCATATTGTTTTCCACAATGGCTGCACCAATTTATATTCCCACCAACAGCAAATTCATTTCTATGGATATTGACTTCCTCCACATTTTATGAAGACCATCCCAAATCTCTCTGCAGTTGTGTTAGTGGCATGACTATTCAGGTGACTGCTGAATCAGATAATGAATGGTATGTAAGGTAAGCACAACTGAATGATGGCATTAAACTGCTTGGAGCTGGGGCCAGAGAAAATGATGTGGAAAATAAGGAAAAAAGAGAGAATTGAGAAGGTATTTGAGGAGGTTTGTGAGGAAGTTAGCTGTCAAGCAAGAAGTGCAGACTTCCTTATACAAAGAAGACATATTAAATGGCTTTCCAGTGTTCTGAAAGCCAAAATCAGACATAATCCAATTTAGTGGTGAAGGATGTTTGCTGCAACCTCTTTGGAAATGCAGATGTACAGAGGGGAATTTCAACCCAGGAGAAACCAGATGTAGCTGAAAAGAAGGGACTCTGAGTCCCAGTGGTCATATTGACCATAAAAAGTACACAATGTATCTATCTGGGCACAAGTGGAACCATGAAAACACATGGCTCTCAAGACCTCTGTCCGGTTCAGACATCACTGGTTAATAATCAACCTTCTATCATTCACATGGGTCATGTTTTTCTCTAATGAGGGGCTAACTTTTACCTATGGGAAAGTTTAGAATAAATATAGACATGAAATAAATATAATGCATTGTGTTAGTACTTTAGTATGAACATAAAGATAATTTGTGTAATTTACTTTTTCTAATGCTCATAATGTCTGAGAAAATTTAGCAATGTTAGATCATCTGACAGATTAACCTTGAATCTAGTTTCAAATATAAAAATAATTTTAGACTTGTGATTTTAAGTTGAAAGTTATAATAAAATTTAAGTCTATTAAAATTATTGATATATATAAAAAACTTGAAATTATATATAATTATAAATTACATAATATATATTTGGTAAAATGTATATTTATAAAATACATAAATTATAATGTAATTATAATATTTTATACATACAAACTATTATATTTATAAGAAATTACATATCATATTTGAAAGAATTTGCATGTGAAGGTTCTAAATGCTCCAGATCAGACATGGGAAGTATTTAAAATTTAAATTAATTCTATTAACTTTATAATGCAATTTAGTGTTTAAGGGGATTTGATTAAGGTATAAAATAGAACAAATTGTTCAATGGGGTTCATATTGTTTAATTTTATAAATTGGAATTTACTAAAAATTATTCAAAGGATCCCTTGACAGTAATTGTTCTTATTTTATGTGATCTTCTAGACTTATAAATAAAAATGATATTTATGTTTATATTAAAGATTAAGGAAAACTCTATACTTTTTAATTTAATAAATTTAATATTAATTTCAAATTTAAGTATTTTTGCTGTACACAAAAAGTCTTCTTGCACATAAAAGTGTCATTGTGACCAGCTTGACTTCAATTTTCTACTTATAATTGCACCAACTATTCACAGGTGAAGTTGCACCTATTCTTTTCTCTATGGGCTGGCTCCCTTTCCCAGTTTCCTGAACGATCCTAATTTTATCCCAGTCATTTGGGGTAGAAAACTTAGATTCCTAATCTATATTATTCCTTTTTATCCTCTTATATAGGGTTATCAATTATGAATAAATGTTCATATATTCAATCCTTTCTTTCCATTCAGACATCTCCTGCCATATTTAAAGCTCTTAGTACCTCATATCATAATTAGGAAATAATCTGCTAATTCTGGTCCATTCTTCTCACCAATCCTAATGACAAGTTAATTATTACTGTATAGTTTTATTTATTTTTCATTTTTATTCAATTTATTTAAATAAAAACAACAACAAAAATAACATTTTATTTCTTCCATTCTCCAACTCTTAACCACCAATCTGTTCTCTTCATCTATAAGCTTGGGCTTTCTTTGTTTGATTTTTAGATTACATATGTAAGAGAGATCATACAGCATCTGTCTTTCTCTGAGGTATTTCACTTAGCATAATGTCCTCGAGCTCCATTCACGTTGTTGCAAATGGCAAGATTTCATTTATGGCTGAATAATATTTCATTGTGTATATATACATTTTTTTATCCATCATTTATCAAAAAAAAACTTAGGTAGTTTCCACATCTTGGCTATTGTAAATAATGTTTCAAGATACATGGAGGTGCATGTGTCTTTTCTAGTGATTTTTGTTTTCTTCAGATAAATACCCAGAATTGGATTGCTGGATCATATAGGAGTTCTATTTTCACTTTCTGAGACACCTTTATACTGTTCTCTGTACTGGTTGCACCAATTTACATTTCCACCAATAGTGCACACGGGTTCCCTTTTCTATACATCTTCAGCAAATGTGGAGATAATGTCCCACACTTATGGTGGGCTGGCTACTGATAGTTCTGTCACTATGGGGCAGCTGGTCGGAGCCCAGGACCACCTTAGATCTCATTCTCCTCAATCTGGTTGAAGAACAACCCCAAACAAACTACTTATCATGACAATTAAGCCATGCCATAGTTTCCTCTCAGCATTGTCTGTCATATCACTGCTCTATTCATTTCCCTATTATTTTGGTTTACTAATTACTAAAGTATTCTGGAATCTCCTGTGCTATTTCCTTTCACCTGGTGCTTGTTCCTTACAGAGGTTGCAGAAAGTGGAGGAGAATTTTTCTCCACTGTCTAATAAGGTATCGGTCCTTCAAGTCACAGCCTGTTGCTGCTGAGGAGACACCCAGCTCATATAGTAGGTCATCCACTTCTCAGACTAATTAACTGTTTGTCTGTCACATGCTCTCAGTCTCTTCTACTCAACCCTGCTCCAGACTGTAAACTCCTGAGGGTAGAGAATATTTATACCTTTAATCTGCATGGCTCCTAAAATTCAAAATCCTAGAATTAAAAGAATAAACAAATGAAATAATGAATACAATCTTTGCCTCCTCTGAGCTCCCAAAGAACTCGTTCATTCTTCTTCCTTGTGGAAATTTTAGGTTTTCTGTTTTTGTATTGTAGACATTTTTGCATACATTAAAACTCCCAACTAAACTCTCAGCAATTTGTGAATAGATTTGAGCTTGGTTCTCCAGCCGGGGAGAACAAGTCCTGGAATCAAGCAGATGTTCAATGTACAATCAAACAATGAAGGGGCTAAACCTGCCAGTGGGTGTTATCTAAGCAGAAGATCATTCTACACTGAAAAAAATTATTGTGATACGTCTCAAGAAATGCAGTTCTGTTACTTACAGACATTTATAATTTAGAATGTTAAGTGAGTGTATCCTGATAGATGTTTATAGAGAATATACTTGGTCACTTGTTGAAGAAGAAAATTAATCACTGTTTTTATGTCATCAGTGTATCTA
Source organism: Molossus molossus (assembly GCF_014108415.1). Classification (NCBI taxonomy): domain Eukaryota; kingdom Metazoa; phylum Chordata; class Mammalia; order Chiroptera; family Molossidae; genus Molossus; species Molossus molossus. Next base: position 82,339,417 of record NW_023425366.1, on the reverse strand, counting down.
AAGTACTTGAAGATACTTGAAAGCAGTTGATTTTCTTAAGTAGATTAATTATTTATACTATAAATTTGCATAGTAAATACTGTGTAGAGCATAAAGCTACATTTTATCATATTCTTTTAAAGTACCACAAATTGTATATTCATAGAATTCAAATGAATGAGGCTTCTGTGTCTCCTAATGTTTTGTTAATGTTAGTAAAATACCAGCATGTCTTCTTGGCCTTCATGTGACTGATTCATTGCTGAATGAGCTTTATCCTACAACACACTGCCTTCTTCTGACTTTGAGGGGTAAACAGAACTTTCAAACAGCAGCTGAACTTCCATCACTCAGCACCCCTTTCCTTGGCCCCCAGATCTTCCACTTCCAGCTCATTTGCGGGCAGCTTTCTCTTCTACACCTCCAAACTGAATTCCTCTAGCCCTTTTTCCTCTCAAACGCTCCTTCATTCACTTTTCATTTCTATTTCCTTCCTTCTAAGCCAACCTTTAGCTTTTCTTCCATGCCTCAGAATGGTGTCATGTTATTATCTGCTTACTCTCAGAAACTGGACGACCCTTCAACCACTGGAACACGGCCTCTGAGCTCCCTGCTGGCTCTGCAGCACTTCAGCCAGTGATAGAGGAGCAAATATCCCCTAGAGAAGCAGAAAATTTGGTGCGGAGTTAATACATGACCATAAGGTAGGTTTGTTTTGTAAATAAGATGTGTATATAATCATTGTTCTTTTCATACTTTAACATCATGTATAAACATTGAGTTCCTGCTAATTTTCTCTGCAGTCAAATGAGATATAAAATTGAGTGAGTCAAGGTCACCCTGTCTGACAGGGAAATATGGTTTAATGTGAGAGAAATATTCTGCTCATGGGTGATGACCACACAAGTAGCAATTCCTCCAGTGTGGATGAGTGCCCTGGGGATCAGAAGAGGAAGTAACTATGGCCATCAAAGGACCTTCCCAAAGCAGTGACTTTTGAACCCCACCTCAATGGTTGTGTGGGCATCTGTCACACAGGTTGAGGACAGCTTGCTCCCAGAAAGGGAACGGCCTGTGCAGAGGCTTGGAGGTGTGAGAATCATACATGTTGACAAAGGCTCACAGTATTCTGGAGGACAGAGTGCTTAGGGGTGGCAGGATATGAGGCAACAGAGAGACTTTTGTGTAGGATCATAGGGCTATTCTAAGAGCTCTGTCATGTTGTATATAATGGAAATCTCTAAAATATGAAGGTTATACAATTCAACTTTCCAAAATGTAAGAAATACCTAACTTAAGCCTAGGAATTGCTGGGGATTCAAAATGGTCTGGGGGAATAAATGGAAGTACTCCATTAGGGGTGTGTGTGTGTGTGTGTGTGTGTGTGTGTGTGTGTGTTGATAAGGAGTACCTTGGGACAGAACTCCCCTCTTGACGTGCCAGAACTGGCACAAGGCCTGTCACAAGGACCACTTTTTAGTTGAGGGGATGGAAGAATCTGAGTGTAACATCAGCTTTATAGCTCATATTAAATTCACTTTTATTGCAGACAACTAGATAAAGGTCAAGTTTCTAACAGGAGAGCTAGATGTACTAGTAACTGAATGGACTATTTAAACAAACTGCCTAACACACTGGGGCCTTGGGTTCCATCTAAGAGAACAATGCCCACGTGGGACAGAGTCAGTTTTTCCTTTTCTGCTGTAAGCCCCTGCAGAGGGTACAGGACTATTGCCTATAAAGACTGTGCCCAGCAGAGCAGCAGGAGAAACAATGGTACCCTAATGAGCAGCATCAGGGCCACACCACCCCCAGCAGAGAAGAGGCAGTAGGTGGGGCTGAGCAAGTAGATGTGGGAAAGAAACCTTCTGGGGATTTCAGATTCTTGAGGGAGCTAGACTTGGCAATGGGGCTGGGCATTCTGCAGCAGCAAATGGGTGTAATGTGCTAAGCAAATTCAGGGATGAATAGATATTATCAGTATCCATGAAGAGGAAAGTCATAAAGGATAGTCTACACCAAGAACATTTATCTGGTAATACAGGTAAGAAAATATAAACACAAATATAGACACAAAGAGCCCTGGCCGGTTTGGCTCAGCGGTTAGTGCATCCGCCTGCGGTCCGGAGAGACCCGGGTTCGGTTCCCACTAAGGGCATGTACTTCGGTTGCAGTTTGTCCCTGGCCCAGGTTGGTCGTGTGGGTGGCAGCCACTCGATGTGTCCCTTTCACATCGATGTTTCCCTCAGGTGAGGATTTAAAAATATATATATATATAGACACAAAGAGGCTATTGGAACATCCTAAGTGAGGAATGATGAGGGCAGGCATGATTTGAGGATAGGGCTGTGGGAGTGTAGTTAAGGACTGCATAAGGCAGAAATACACAGTTCTTTAGCCATCTAAAAGGACTGCTGATGCCTGGCTGGTGTGGCTCAGTTGTTGAGCGTCAACCCATGCACCAAGAGGTTGCTGGTTCGATTCCCAGTCAGGGCACATGCCCAGGTTTCCAGTGGGGGGTATGCAGGAGGTGGCCAATCAATGTTCTCTCTCTCATCAATGTTTCTATCTCTCTCTCCCTCTCCCTCTAAAAATCAATAAAGAAAAAATATTTTTTTTTAGAATAAAAAATAAAAGGACTGCTGATGATTGTCTTGTAGCATTTGCTGTTCTAGAGCTGGCAGTGTGAGGTGCAATGGTCAATGTCTGAAAGTGGGCTTTGGTGCTCATTCTATAGCTTACAGTGATCTAATTAGAATGAGTTGGGGGTAAGATTCTCCCTACAGAACAGGTTGCTCCAATCAAAGCTCGGTTTTCCACAGGAACTGTGGCTTCTTTCCTGAGGAAGGGGGTTGGAGTTTCCTATGGGTCCCAAGGTAACCAAGCACTGAGCAGCTGTTTCCCTAGACCTGTAAACAGCTGTCATTCAGACTATTTTGTACCAAGATTTCTGTTTATCCCCCAGTGACAAAGTTGCACTCATACTTACACCACAATAAAAGTGAATGTGAGTGGGGATGGACAGGAAAATAAATTGTCCCAGCAAAGCATCCTGGGATGGTGGGGAGATGGCGGATGGGGAGATGTCGGGTGGGGAGATGGCGGGTGGGGAGATGGCAGGTGGTAGTGGTGGGTAACTGCCCTTCTCTTGCTACTTCCTGGCTTTATCAGTTTTCCCTGTCTTCAGTAAGGTCTATCCATATATTATGCAGCTATAGAGTTTTTCTCAGACCCTGGAGTATGACAGGTATTAACAGGTCCATTAAGGGATGTACCTAGCATGATCCAGGATAGAATCTTATGAATAATTCAACCACATTTGGTACATCCTGGGATTCTAACTTGTAATAAGAGCATACAACATAATTAGGGCTGTGTTTAGACCAGAGACTTACAAAAAAAAAAAAAAAAAATCAAAGCCCAAAGGACAAAAAACAATCACCAAACAAAATTTACCTACAAATCAATTGACTAATACATTGACAGTGATATAGAGTAAAAGGCTGTAAGGGATCCCACAGCAATCAGGTTGAGCCATGATGTAGTGCACAGTATTCATTATGTGCCCAAAGTCTTTAGGATATACATCCATATAGGATATTTGCCTCTTCAATTAGTAAAATCTATAGGTTTTCCAGAGAAAGTAGAGTCATATGTCAAGCAAATAGATTGGTTGATTCAGGTAGTAGTATTTCTAGAAGACAATTAAAATGAGAAGAGTCCTAACTGCTTGCCATGTTCTTACTATATTTTCATCTATCTCTTTGATTTATAAAATTGAACAAGCTAAATTTTCCTTTTGGAAGTGAATAATACAGACATCTTTGCCCACATTCTGCCTCATCTTTGATCCAAAAGAAGTCACAAGCATAGAAAGAGAAAGAACAGTTTGAAACAGTTCAAATGACAACGATGACCACTCACTGCAGATATCAGAAAATTGCCCCTTTGATTCTACAAATTTAGTTTCGTGTGGATTTCAATAGTTTATCTAATTCCTAGCCTCTGTGCCCTATACAATTTGTTTTGTTTTTGACCGGTTATTCCTCAGTTCTTATAATATACCTAGTTAAAATCAACTCAGAAAGAATTAATTTTTTTTCAGGATAGACTTGTGACCTTGGTCCATGCTTTGAAGAAATATAAATAGGGTATCTGTACCAAAAGGATTAAAAGGCACTGCACCAAGCATGTTTATTTGAATCCCATTGTGAAGTGGAGGACATTCCTTAAAGGACAACTTGATTCTGGGATCTGTGGGACTCTGCTCCCACACACACCAACCTGAAATTAGACCAACTTTCAAATATCTATTTCAAGTGAGGAAGATGAGGAAATTGAAACCAATGATGCTTTAATAACCACCAAGACTTTGCTTCAATTGACTGTTCACAATTTGTCTTGTAGGGTGAATGCTGGAATCCTTTGTCTACTTTTCATTGTATCAAAGCCAAGAGTTGTTTTCATTTGGGCTCAGGAGAAAATGTGACTTTTTATTGAGAGCAAACACATTGGTCTCATTTTATCCCTGCTTTGATCTCACCTCACCTCTCATTCATGTGTGTTCGTGTGTATTTGTGATTTGCTCATGGCCCCTTTAACATCTGCTTTTTGATCATTTGGTGGGAGGAGCTAGATGGAGAAGGATGAGCACTAACCCCCTTCTGCCTTTTTTTTCTTTATCTTGTAAGCAGCGTTCTTCTCTATGTTCCCAGTCAGAATCAACTGTTGCTAAGAGAACAGAATCTGGTATGTCTCAGGAAGAAATCACTGCTATAGCTATGAGGAAACCTACCCAACAGAAAGGCAAAGATGGGGCCAATAACTCGGAACACACATACATTGAAAAAATTCTAATGTATTTAAAAATGAAAGCTCCTTCATAAAAATCCTTTATTGAATGCCTAGTGTGGCCAGAAAGCTGTGAAGGCAACCAGATACAGGAAGACAGCTGAAGTTGGACCAGAAGGCATCAAGGGAGTTCTAACTATTGTGTGGCAAGATCTTGTCTCTCATGAGCTCTCAGAGCAATTGTTGAGAAGCACAGGTTTGTAAATATGCCCACCCTTTAACTCATGGACACAGGTACATATGGCCACAGTAGCCCCTGTCTTGCAGCCTCTTGTGGCTCGTGTTGTAGAGAATAAAGCTCACATTCTTTTGCCTTCCCAATTTGACAGAAAATTTGTCTCCTACCACTCTCCCCTGAGAATCCACAGCCCAGTTACATCTTCCTTCTCACTGTCATCAGATTGTACCCCTCACTTTCAGTCTTTAGCCCAGCGGTTCTCAGCCTGTGGGTCATGACCCCTTTGGGGGTTGAACGACCCTTTCACAGGAATCACCTAAGACACAACAGTAGCAAAATTACAGTTATGAAGTAGCATTGAAAATAATTTTATGGTTGGGGGTCACCACAACATGAGGAACTGTATTGAAGGGTCAACCTAGGAAGATTGACAACCACTGCTTTAGCCACTTTGTCCATGTTGCTTCTTTTATCTGGGACATTCCCTTGGCCTCTCTGTGTGTAAATTTTGGGCCCAGTTCAGACTTTCCTGAGCACAATTAACTCTTCACTCCAAAATATTCCCTCCATCTTCTCAAGTCTATCTTAATGTCTATCTCTTTCTTTCTTCTCTCTCTCTCTCTCTCTCTCTCTCTCTCTCTCTCTCTCTCTCTCAAATTCCAAGTCTCGAAGCTGAAACTGTTTTTCATGACCAAACCAGAATTGAAGTTACTTAAAATCTTGTTTTACCTCCACTGTTGTAAGAATTCATGCTTTTTCTGAAAAGAGAGGGAGAGAGAGGGAGAGAGAATAATGTGTTTGACCTATTGCAGACACCACTGAAAGCATTAGATAATTTGGTACATGAGTACTGCCCTAAGACTCATTGGACTCCAAGAACCAGAAGTGCTGGAAATTTTCCACACAATACCTCTCTTTGGATGCACAGGACCAGTTGGGTGGCAATTCTAGTGAGGAAAAGGTTGACCAGGCCCAGACCCAGACTCACATGGGTTCTTCCTCTCATTTCTCTGCTTTGGGGCACTGTAGAGTTCATCAGGTGGTGTAAAGTTGCCCATGTATGTCATAGCAATTGACTTCATTAGACAAGAGGTTTGTCTATGGGTCTTTCCTAGATAATCTCATCTCTGTTCTTGGATTTTGCTGAGATGGCTGAGGGGTAAATGCCCTTAAAGTTCCCAGCTGGTCCTGGTTTAATTGAGGGTATCTCTTAATCTGAATATTTTGTGAGGTATTAGCAAAACTTTTTATTTTTATTTTAAGTAATACCCTTGGCTTTTATGTTACAGTTTGTTTTCCTGACAGTGAATCTCTTCATTTTAGTACCTTTTGATAACTGTATAGGCTAGACATTTTCCAAATCAGCACATGTTGGTTTTTTTAATCTCTTCAATTTACCTCTCTTCTTCCATTTTACTATCATTAGCAAGATAAAAAAATAAAAACAGGCTACATCTTTAAGACTTTATTTGGAAACCTCCTGTGAAATAGACAACTTTATTATTGACAAAATCTGCTTTACTGTCAGATAAGTCTGCTAAGATTTTGTACCACCACATATCCAGGATGCCCCATTCTTCATTTTCTTGTAAAAGTTTCTCATTTCCTTCAGAGCTGTCACCAGTAGTGTCTTTTATGCCCATATTTCTACAATAGTATGTTCACAGTGATTTAAGTATTCTTTAAGGCAATTTATGTTTTCTCTGCCATGTTTCTCATGTCTGAGTCCTCACTAGCCGAGTCATTAACATTTACAACAACCGGTTCAAGACAATCTAAGGCTTTCCTATCACACTTCTCAACATTCTTCCAGCCTCTGCCTACTGCCTAGTTCCAAAGCCACTTCCACATTTCAAGAGCATCCCACTTCCAGGCACCAAAATCTGTACCCATGTCTATTGCTTCAACAAATTATCATAAATTTAGTGGTGTAAAACAAATCTATTATCTTACAGTATAGTTCTATAAGTGAGAAGTTCAACATGGAGTTCTCTGGACTAAATCCAAGGCTATGTTTCTTTCTGGAAGCTTTAGGGGAGAATCTATTTCTTTGCCCTTTCCAGCTTCTGGAGGCCACCCATATTGCTTAGCTCTGGCCTTCTTCCTCCAACTTCAAAGCCAGCAGCATTGCATCTTTCTGACCCTTCCTCCATAATCACATCTGCATCTGACTCTGACTACAGCCAATAAAGATCCTTCACTTGTAAGGATTCTGGTGGTTAGGCTAGGACTACCTAGATAATCCAGGATATCCTCCATATCTCAAGGTGCTTAACTTCCATCTAATCTGCAAAAACCCATCTTTTCCATATAGTCACATGTTCTAAGGATTAGGACACGAACATCTTTGGGAGGACATTATTCTGCCTACATAACTTGCTTTGGGTTGTATAGGACTTGGTACAGCAGGTGAAAAATATATTATTAACAAAAGTTATTCTTCAATGAAGTTGACAAAAAAGTTGTCAAATCAACAGTTACTTTCATGCATTGCATTTTAGTTCATAGTCAGTGAATACCTGTAAATTAACTTGTTAATTTGCACTCTAACCAATGGATACAGACGATAATGCAGTGAAGGTAGGTGTCTGGGGTGGGAGCTGGTAGGAGGGGGTCATTGGGGAGAAAAAAGAGGAACATCTGTAATACTTTCAACAATACAGATAAAATTTTTAAAAGATTAGATTTACAATATATAATAATTATTATATTTTATAGAGCGTTGTAGAACAAAATGTGCTTTCAAATCTCACTGATTAACTCATTGCACCTTTAGATATATTTATTTCATGCCACTTATTCTCTCTTCTCAATGTGTTTTCTGATGTGTTATCCAGACAGGAAAAACTAATTACAAAATGTCATGCAGTGAATGTGAAATGAATGGCTATTAAATCATTGCAATTATTTACGTTATTTTACTTACTGTCTGTGACAAAATAAATAAAATTAGTTTTTGCTTATCAAGCTAACTTTTGGGTTTATTATCTTTAAAGATTTAAACTTAAGGGGTTGAACTTTAAATATCAACTCCAGGTCGATGGAGTTTTTATGTTTATGATGGTACCAAAATGAGAGAGGGACTCCCATCATTTCTAGTTGATAGGCTAAAAAAATACACAACACTCTGGCACATACAATATAAGCAAGTCTGCTGAAGTTTCACAGCTGGTTAGCAAAAAATCCAGGTTTAACCTGAGTAAGTGTGAGTCCAGAGTTGGCTTCCTAGCAAGACGTACTTATGATGGCATTTATCATTAGGTAACCCTGGTAAGCTGGGCTCTTCATTGTCCGGTCTGAACATCAAAATGTAAAGTATGCTCAGTCTCTCAAAGAATAACCAAGGGGGATTGCACAAGACCGCAAATGTTCTCTGCAGGCCCGTTTCTCTCACTCTCAAACTCTCTCACATAATTAACTGCAACTTCCGGTGTCCATAAAAATATTCTGCTACTCTGATGTCCTGAAACCAAACTTGTGAGTGCATGTCCAGGGGCACTTGTACTCACACCCATACACAATAAATCCCTGAATCCAATAAAAAGAGCACTGGGAATCAACATATTTGATTTATAACCCTTGAACTGTAACTAATTAATATCTTTACTCATAAAAAGTGGATATGGCCCTGGCTGGTGGCTCAGTAGGTTGGAGCATCATCCCTATACCAGAAGGTTATGAGTTCAATTTCTGATCAGGGCACATACCTAGGTTTTGGGTTCTGTCCCCAATCAGGGCACATACAGTAGGCAACCGATTGATGTTTCTCTCTCACATCAGTCTCCCTCTCTTTCTAAAATCAATAAACATATCCTTGGGTAAGGATTTTTTTTTTTAAGTGCATATGACTATACACAATTTAAGTCTCCATCAGGTTATAAAAATTCAGTCTCCAACTAGAATTTAGAGATTACATATTTTTTAAATCCTGGTTTATAACTGAAGTTTCATTAAAAAACAATTCCAGTCTGGCTGTTATGGCTCAGTGGTTGAGCATTGACCCATGCACCAAGAGTCAGCAACCCTGGTCAGGACACATGTCCAGGTTGTGGGCTGATCCCCAGTGGGATGCACGCAGGAGGTGGCCAGTCGATGTGCTCTCTCATTGATGTCTCTCTCTCTCTCTGTGTGTGTGTGTGTGTGTGTGTGTGTCTCTCTCCCTTCCCCTCTCTGTAAAATCAATAAAGAAAAATAAATAAATAAAGTGGGTTTGATTCATTGAATTGCCTATTTTCTTCATATGGGCAACCAAATCTCTCAGGTTATTGCAAGTCTAAATGGCCCCTGTTTCTATCTCTCTCTCCCTCTCACTTCCTCTCTCTCTCAAATCAATAAAGAAAAATAATAAACAAAACAATTCCAAGACTTAAACATTTTAAAAATCCTAATAACATATTATTTGTCTTCAATTAACCTACTTAACATCTCTGTATCTCTTAAGTTATGTAACTGCTAAATGAGTAACTGGACTAAGAACATTTTAAAGGCCTTTCAAGCACCAATGTTCTGTCATCCTTCAGTTAAGTAACTCACTACAGTGGGTTCAACAAATAAACTAATTTGGAAATATAGCCCCAAAATAGGAAATTCAAACTTTTAAGTCTTCATGTTATTTGCAGCTTAAACTGTAGATTTTAAAGTAGTAAGATTTGAAATGGGCCTTCCAATTGTCTTAGAATTTCATTTAAAGCTTCTAAGCTGTGGAATAAATTCTGAGGAAAAACTGGGTAATAAATTCTACCATATTCTGAAGAGAGAAGCTAGATACTTCTCTACAAACCTTTGTAAAATGTCCAGTGATAATCACACGTAAGAGCTGACGTAAGAGGAGTCTGGACATCTTTCATAGTTGGTAAGATCTTTTCATAGTTGGTAAGGTTGTGTCATTTGCTCTTCTTTCCCTGTGCTTTCTATTCCTTGCCACAAGTCAAGTGAGGGGAGCCCAAGAGAGCTACTAATAAAGAGTTCTTGTTTTCCAGCAGAGGAGACTTTTATCTCCACCCTGCACCATGGTTCCTGAGCTGTAGAAACAGGTGTGCCTGCCCCATGCTGGCACCAGAGAAGAGGAATTCTGAGTTTGGGAGCATATATGAACACAAGACTTCTCACCTAAAAAAAAAATGTGTATAATGCAGAAAGAGGACAACAATGGGGGCAGACCACACTTCTATAGTTTGGAAAATCAAGTTTCCCAGCAATCGACTCAGTGCTACAGAGAGAAGGCAGCTAGGCTCAAGGTGTATAGAAAGGACTGCTCCATGGAAAGGGGTGGGGAGCTGGGGAAGATTCCTGAAGGGTTCAGCTGGAGACTAACTCAATTCATCAGGGACTGTGCATGTGGGAGACCCTGTGGAGTAGTTGTCCCTTCTAGTGAAACTCATGAAGACTTAGCATTTCAGTGCTTGCCATGACAGAGGATGTTTGACAGCTAAGAGAATGGAAAGAGACAGCATCAGCTGGAGGAAACAAAAAACCTCTGCTCCTTTATCTGTGACTACCTCCATCTTATACTCTCTCTAAAATGAGTAGGAAAGGAGAGGCATCGAGCATAGAAAAGAAGAGACCATGTCCCCTACTGCCAACCCTGGCTGTGGAATCACTGGCAGGGCCAGACCTGGGGGAGAAGCTTGGGATTGATTGAATGTTTTATAACTTACTATTTAAATTTGACTGAGTTGTTTTCTTTTGAGCTTCACTGATCTTACACTTTATAGTACTCAGAAAAGTTCTGGGGTCTGTCTGAGCTAGCATTCAGGTCCAAGGAAGAATAGGGATAGTTTAAAAGAAGTGATGGGAAAATAAAGCTCTGATCTCATTTCATCCTGTGAATTTGTCCCATTCAATACAGTAAGTTTCCATTTAATGTCATAGATAGGTTCTATGACTAAGAGAAATGAGGAATAACAAAACTGATTTTACCACAAGCAGTTGATAGACACAAGAGTTAATTTTCTACAGCATCTCATCAACATTATAAAGAAATGATAATGAGCCCTGGCCAGTTTGGCTCAGTGGTTAGAGTGTCGGCTGGCGGTCCAGAGAGACCCGGGTTCGGTTCCTGCTAAGGGCACGTACCTCGGTTACAGTTTGTACCCGGCCCCGGTTGGGGTTGTGCGGGTGGCAACCGCTCAATGTGTCCCTTTCACATCGATGTCTCTCTCTCTCTCTCTCTCTCTCCCTCCCACTCTATCTGAACAAAAAAAAAGGAGAAATGTTCTCAGGTGAGGATAAAAAAAAAAAAAGGAAAAGACGATGAATGAAATGATATTATGTCAGTTATGACTACTCTTGATTTTTTTCCTCTTTGATGATGACTCATTCATCTTTTGGGATGTGGGAAAAATGGAAATCTGTTCCTATTTTGTGTTAAAAACTTCTATTTAAGAAGAAAATGGAGTACTGTTGTTGAACATTTTCTCCACACTCTCCATGAGCTTCAAGGAGGGAAACAGACTAGATTGGAAATGGAAGTCTTTCTCTGGTCTGTGTCAAAGAAAACACTTGATTCTTTCCTTTGACTAGTAACCAGGAGAAAGATGGGAAGTTCTACAAGAAGATAATGTGTCACCATTAGCATTGAAACTATTACAGAATAAGGCAGAGGATGGCACAATTAGCACTAAAACTATTACAGAATACGGCAGAGGATGGAACAGTGCAAAATATCTATGGTTTAAATTTCTTTTAAAACAAAGAAAACAATAATGGCATTTGGGTATGCTAATGGAACATTGAGTAAAATATAAAACATTATATTTTACAGGTTTTGATTTAGAAACAAGAAATAAAAGCAAAATATACTACATTGTGTTTAACCTGGATGCAACTTAACTCACACTTCTGCTTGAATGTATCAAGATTTATTTATAATGAACAAGAACTATAATAATCATGGCAAAAGAGTAGAGATTTTCATATAAAACAATGACTTTCTTTACCCAGCAACTCACCTCAGCTTTAAATATATTTATGGGTATAAAAAGACCCCCTTTATCTCTCTGAGCTTCAGGATGTAGTCTAAATTGCTATATGTGAGAGAGTTCATTTCAACCATGAATCTCCACTGCTTTGAGGCGAATAGTGAAATGACAATAGATGGTGGCATTGAAGGCTGGGTCTGAACTGTGAGGAGATACATCTGTGTAGTTTCCACTTACTTTCCTTAACAGACTTCTTTTGGGAAACACCTTCTCCCCCAGGAAAGCTTCCTGCCGGGAGCAATGAAGAAGAGCCAGAATGCCCATCCCACTGAGGAGAATGTGGCAGGAGACGGACAGTGAATGGGGCCAGTGGACTTCTCTGCCTCCCCACCCATAAAGCAGTCTTGCATGTGAAGGTCACCCTATATATACTTTGTTTTCCATGTTCTTGGGAAGTCACCTATGGAAGGGGATGGGGATTTCTGAACACATCACTGAAATCTCAGTATTTTACACTGAGTTCTGGACATGGAGGGTTACATAGGAAAAAAAGCTAGAATGATAAAAATTATAGGATGGCATGACTAATGCCTCACTTAATGTCTTTGAGTCTCAAGATACCCACAGTTAAATTATGGTTCTCCAAGGTCTCTTTCAGTGTTATCGCTTAAATTGTTCACGGAGAATGGCTAAAAAGAACACAAAACAATAAAATAACACATGCTTATGTAGAAAATAAGACTTTTCAAAGAGCATACTGTAGGGAGTTTGGAAGATGGTTTATGAAGGAAGAGAATTTAAACTGTATCTATGATTTCAGCCACAGTATTTAAATTTAGTCATTGAACCCTGAGTTTATTCATATTACTGAAATAATGTAATTCTAGTGACTGTCAACCAGTGAATAATTATATGTTATAGCAATTTATATACAATAATTTATAAATTTTCACATGTGTTCTCATATATTACAGCATTATATTATATTATAATTGTTATTATAAGTATATAATTATATATAGCTAGATTTTGTATTGTTTAAAGTTTCAACTCTTTCAGATCTGGGGAAATATATGCTCTACTAATACCTACATAAGTGGCCATCCTCCAGATTTTATTAGAAATGATATTCCATGAGAACATCAAACAACAAATAAGTGATGGTAAGAAGATGGCAATGTACTTCGAATGTTACAAAATGAATTTAAGGCAACATCTGCAGATAAGGCACTTAGAGAACCTGTTTTTAAACTATATTGCCTTTTTCTCAAAACACAGCTTTATCCTGCCTAGGCAAAAAAGAAAACTGAGCTAATAAGTATTTCCATAAAGTAGGAATGTAGCAAGTCCAACTGCAGAACAGACAGGTGATGAGCAAATCAATTTGAGGTACGGAGTAGCAATCAATGTACTGCTGACTGGTTGCCTGACACAGCCACACAGAGATGGAACTAAAAGCTAAGGAGGTACACATTGTTGTTTAGTTCTAACACACTAGAGCAAATATCCAGGTGTAATATTGGTTTGTTGTTTGACCTGCCCATTAACTCTCTCCCCTCCTGGTCCCTTCTCTCTTTTTACCCCAGTTTCTGACAACCCTCTTCATGGTCACACAGCGCCTACTGTAAAGATTGGCAGGCACACTGCCCATAGTGGGCAGTTCCTTGGCAATACAGCATGACCATTTTGCTCAACATGTAATCATTGTGGAAATGAGTATAATAGCTAATGTGTAAGACACTTTGAATTCTATCGGTGTTTCTCCTCTTAACCATCACTTCAGTTCTCTGACATTGAATCTGCTTCTCTCAATACTTCAACTCTGTACTGATACCACCAATAGCCTCCTGTCTCTGTGATGCACTTTATCTCCCTGAGCCCATACTACTCGTTTGGCTTTAAGATCAATCTCCAAAATTTCTGTTCCAAGACTTGCTGTAGCACATCATGGAAAGGCAGGGCCCTTCAGAGTGGTCACCACCACCATGGCATAGGTAAAGCCAAAAATGGGGAGGGAGTGGTGTCAGGTATGAAAGTAAGATCTCAGGAAGACTCAAAGTCAGAAGCAAGTTACTTCAAATCCAAAGAGGTTTGAGCCTAACAATTAGAGTCAAAGGGGGAATAGATGATTTTTTTTTTTCTATTCTTGCAAGTTTAAACAATTATTTTTAAAATGGCATAAGCCATTTGATTTTTTTTTTTAAATTAGGAGTCTAGAATCTCTGAAGTCAAAATCACCTGGGAAAGTGGTGTTGCTTAACTGAAAGTGTATTGAGAAATAATGCTCCAATAGGGAACTGAAGACCAAATGATGTAAGCTTTGTAAAAAGTATAGTATTTTAAGCTGAGTTTCAGACATTATTCAGCTGGCATCCTGAAGAAAAAAAAAAAAAGACCAATAAGCTTCAAAATTTCTGCAGTCCAGATAAGCCTCTATTTTTTTTTTCCCTACAAGCTCTCTAGGGGCAATGTCTCAAAAACAGAAAGTTATGAAATAGCAAGGGACCAGTAGGGGTTCATTAGGAAGAGAATTGAAGAAACGAAGCACATGTAACAAAACCAAACAAAGTGATCTTGGAAGACATTGCAAGGATGACACTCTTCTGCAAAAGCCCCTTCTGGAAGGCAGTTGCTGGTCTCAAAGGGCTTTAGCATGAGCCCAGAATCTGGAATTTATTCCATAAACATTTACTAAGTGACTGCAGTGATTCACAGAGCTCTCTTTTCCCTGCCTTTTTTTGTGCATGTGTGTACATGGACTCAGGTGTGACTACTGCACTGGTGTGTGAATACAAGATTATTTTAAGTTATGAATCTCAGTATTATAACAACTTCACTGCAGCATGTTTTAAATGACTGGGCTAGTTTGGGATATCTAGTACATATTTATACACATTTTTTTTTTCTTAACATGACTGGTTGTGGTAGGTTTTCTATATGGATTTATTTCTGGGCCCAGGTTAAGAGCTTACTTCCTTCATTCCTGAGGACCCTTGGCTTCTGAACCCAGAATAACATGGAATCAGAGAAAAAATACCATTTCTACTGGGGGAAAAATGCTCAATTGTGTATCTGGAAGTCTATGCCCCCGTAGCTGGGCAATCTTGAACGAGATACCAAACTTCTCTGAGCCTAGATTTGGGTACCTATAAATCTAGGCGATTAAGCCAGTCTTTGGTTTCTAAATCTTGTTTTCTGAAGTCCTAAGGTTCCTCAGAGGTAATGTAGGTGCTGCCTCAAGGGTCTGGAGGAGGCTCAGGTGACCTTATTCAAGGAGAGCAGTTCTGATCTATTTTATATGTTGAGGCCATACAGGATAACATGGGGGAAAAAAAAGAAGTTTATTGTTAAAAAAGAATTTATAATATACAGACCTGTAAATTCTGTAAGGCCCCATATCACACCTCCTGTAAGCCAGAAGATCCCTTGGCCGCTTCCATTTGGGGGGCTCTTGATCAATGAAGAAATGCTAAGATAGCTCACAAACGTGGTAAGCTATATAAGGTACATAATAGACGCCCTTTTGTGCCGTCAGTGTTTCTCACAGCACATGCATTGGCTTATTTGGAGACAGCCTCTCAATTTGAGGTCCTTGGTAAATATAAGGCATAGACTGAATGGTATTCTTGTTTCCCTCCAAATGCACCCTCAGAGTAACACCTGGCTCCCTACTCTGTGGATCTATGAGTCTTAGATAACCCTTGTTTCTAAGACTGGAATGTTCCAATAAAACCACTCTACAGAAAAGCTTCTTTATCAAGGACCCGAAAAACTCTTGGGTGTTCTTTATCTGTTTCTATTACATCTTTCTAGATATAATCTTGTTAAATGTGTTAATGGGGTTACTTTATTTCAAGAAACACATAATTTCAACCATCAGAATATCTGATTAGCCCAAATCCAACAAGTAAAGAAATTTGGCCCCGCCGGTTTGGCTCAGTGGTTGAGCATCAACCCATGCCCAAGGGGTCACCAGTTCGATTCCTGATCAGGGCACATGCCCAGTTTGTGGGCCAGATCCCCAGTGTGGGGCATGCAAGAGGTGGCCAGTCGATGTTCTCTCTCATTGATGTTTCTATCTCTCTCTCCCTCTCCCTTCCTCTTTCTCTAAAATCAATAAAGAAAAAATATTTACAAAAATTATAATGAAGAAATTTAAATAGTTCCCTGAATATGCAGTAATGGGAGCTGACAACTCTTGCAAGCTATATTTAATCGATGCTGCTTATTCAATGAAAGGTGAAAATATAGTAAAATTGTTTATTTTTAAACCATCTTGGCACTAAAAAAGCAATAAAATATGAGTATGAATCATAAATAATAAAAACAGCCCTTTTAAAAACATAGAAGTGATATATGTGTGTGTGTGTGTGTGTGTGTGTGTGTGTGTGTGTGTTTATTGATCTGAGAGAGAGACATCAATGGTTGCCTCCTGTATGCGTCCCATTGGGGATTGAACCCACCATCTTCTGGTATACGGATGATACTCCAACCAACTTAGCCACATGAGCCATGGCTGATTATATATATATATATATATATATATATATATATATATATATATATATCTTTTTTTTTAAGTTGCTGCCCTCCATGTATAGTATAGTATAAAGCTGCTTATTTTAGTAAGGTTCCATGGCATATATTAAACTTGTCTTTTGATTGTTCTGTGCAATAAATGCTGGCACTGCCTTTGACTAGATAATTTGAATAAACTCAAATTACTAGGGGCCTGTAATTGATGAGAGCATTGCTTGTATTAATTGGATTCACTGGGTACAATGGTTTATGAGAAACATAAACCACAACACAAATACAAAGAAACAGAAGAACGGAAGGTGCTCTTGTCTGCTTGGTGCCAGGATAGTTGAGAACAATGAGCACTGCTGAGAGGATTCTGACTCCTACTTGTTCCCATTCTCAGACACTTGTGTTGGGGTCACTGATAGCTTCTGATTCCATTGATTTGGTAGCCTATGAATCAAGCTAAGTTTTGGGATTGTGCTAGAGAAACTAACCTCAGCAACAGGTTCAAGCCTTCTGGTTTCAATTTATCGTTGGCATTTGTGGATTTACCCTTCATGGTTCTGATGACTCTGGAGAGCACTTACAGGTCCATGCCATGTAGCAATTTATCATTCCTTTTTTTTTATCCTCACCCGAGGACATGTTTTTGTTTCCTTTTTTTTTTTTTTTTTGCATTTATCAGATAGAGCAGGAGGGAGAAAGGGAGGAAGAGAGAGAGAGAGAAACATCGATGTGAGAGAGACACATCGACTGGCTGCTACCCACATGACCACAACCAGGACTGGGGACAAACTGCAACCAAGGTACGTGCCCTTAGCAGGAACCAAACCCAGGTCTCTCTAGTCCATGGGCCAATGCTCTAACTGCTGAGCCAAACCGGCCAAGGTACAATTTATCATTCTGTTAAGAAATAAATTAGACCCTTATGCTTCAAAGTTTCATATATAAGAGGGCGTCACTTAGCAAGTGAGTGGGCCTAGGTGGCCTCTCAATACTGTACCCCGGTCTCGCTGCTATTGTTCCACACTTTTACTACCTTGTCACTAGCTTTGGGTGCTAAAATTCATATTCTTCTTTGAAAAAAATCTGGTAGTTCAGTGATGAAAATGAAGGGAAAGTAATATAAGTCAAAGGCATGGTTCTTAGACAGAAAAAAAAAAAGTTTTGAAGAGGGAACAGTTGTATTAGAAAAGGCAACACTATTGAGATGGTAAAAAGATCAGTGGTTTCCAGGAGATGCTGGGGGGTGGGGGTAGTAGGTGGGGCAGAAGAGTAAGAGATGGACAGGTGGAGAAGGGGCATTTTTAGAGCAGTGAAGATATTCTATATGATACTGTAATGGTAGATACATGACATTACCTATTTGTCAAAAACTATGGAACTGTACTACACAAAAACTGAACTATAATGTAAACTATGACTTTCATTAATAATAATGTATTGATACAGGTGCATCCATTGCAACAAATGTATCACATCCATGCAAGATAATATGAAAACTGTGTGCAGGGGGAGATGGGGTACCTAGGAACTTCCTGCTCAATGTTTCTATACACTGAAACAGACCTAAAATACAATATATTAATTTAAAAATTGTATTAGAAAGTGGCTCATCTTTATACAACAAGAACAACTACATAAATACTGTAGGAAGAGAAAAAGTAATCCATGAAGCCATTTCAGTGAGTGCTACACCTTGTGCAAAAGCTATTTATCAGATGAGCAATAAAATGCCCAACAAAACTGAATAAGTAGTTTTCTGATTATATTAAAAAACAAACAAACAAAAATCCAAAACCTTTTAACTGAACATTGGTACTGGGAGAAGCTAAAAGTCTGTATAAATATTTCTATGAAACAACCAGTAAGACTACTGGTGGATTTTTTCCATGAGTAAAACTAAGTGTTTTGGGAAATGTTCCATTTGTAAAATTAGTAGGAGAGGGCCACTGAGGGGCAGAACATGCCTTCAATGTTGAAGAGAGAAAATGGACATGTACTAAATAAAGATGTCTTTTAGAAATATGCATATCCAAGAAGGAGGAAGAAATTTGGAGTCTAAAGAGTCTGAGGGTAAACCATCTTCTCTCATATCTTGCAGATACAGCCCAAAACTCAGGGTCACCTTCCCAATCTGCTGTGACCTACTTCGCGCTTCCGTGTAATACATTTCATCTTCATCCTCAGCCTTGTCCACACTTCAGCACATTTTATCATCACTGTAGCAGTTTTGCTGATTTAGGCACTAGGAAAAGATTATAATGTAATATTGGATTGGGCTTATTTTAGTGGGTGTCTTTAACAGTTACATGCATAAAAATGACTTAAGCTCATATATCTAGAATTGTTAAGGGTCTGAGTTCAGTTAAAAATTTTCAGCTATAGCTAACTGTTTTGTGGAGAGTGGAAACAAAATGGTCCTCAGAATTAATCAGTGGAGGGTGGTTGAAGGCCTTGGGAAGGTCCCCTTCGCAGTGAGAGGTCTACTTTAATTTAAAGGGATTGACAACATTCATTGTCCCAGCAGAAGGAAAACAGAAAGTTCTGTTTATTTCAGAATAAATGTTTGAATGCTGGAGCTTACTGCGGGAGCGATATAAGTGGAAGCCAAATGAACAAAAACAAAGGAAACATACAACAAACCAGTGTCTTCTTTTCTGCAGAGATCAAAACAGGATTCCAGAGAGGCAGGGTAGCTTGCAAACATAATAGTAATACGGTAAATCAGAAAAAAAAAATGTTTCTAGCTCAAAATATAATCAACCAGACACTTTGCAATTACTGATAAGTTGGGTTTTCAGTGTTATCATAGATCTTCCTTGACTACATACATTACTGAGAATATTAGCCATGTTACACAGCAATAACATTAGAGGCATCACTTTGAATAGCACCACACAAAGTAAACATTGCCTTGAAAACTGGGAGGTTGCTAGGATATTATGTCAAGTGCAGTCCTCTCCAGTTATATCTGATTTTTCCATTTTATATCTTCTTCAATCATTAGGGCTTAACCCTTACTGGAATTTACACAAGCATAGAGGATAGCTTACATATCTCTGCAAATATAAATTTTCCAGGGGTTCCATGTGATCCTCAGAAGGCCTTAGGCATTAGTGCTAAGAATTTTAGACAAGGTCAGCTGTTCTGGAAAAAGGCTACCCTTGGGTTCTTGACTATATGGGGGTTTGCACAGAACAGAAGATGGAATTAGGCGGGGCCCATACAGACATTTTCATTTTTCTCTTCTATTTCTACAGAATGAATCAAGGGGAAAAAGGCTTAGTGGCAAACCAAATCACATTAGTTGAGTTATTTTAAGAAGAAGCAATTCATCACTTTGGTTGCCAAACTTAAAAATGCCTGGACAGCCTGTTCAAAGAGCCAGCAGCAGGAAGAGGAGAGAGGCTGTGCCAGAGACTCCTGCCAAGAAGCCCACAGATTGGGGCAGCAGCCCCCCACACCCCTGTTCATTAGCATTTCAATGGTCCTACTCACCAGGGGGCTGAGAAAGCCAGGGAGATTTGTCACCTACCTCTATATCCACAGTGGATTCCTAAGATCTTTCTTTCCATTCATTCTATTCACTCTCTAGAGGTATATCCCTTATTCACTGATATAAATGGGAGAAGATAACACAGGGAGTAATTCATTGTCAGGTTTGGATCTTTCTGCCTCTCAATACTAATACTGTGTGTATTGTATTTCACAGACTCCAATGCATTCTTGCATTCCTCTCATAAAATATCAGAGTGCTCTGTGAGATGGTACTGCGGTTCTCATTTATAGACCAGGAACTGAGGCTCAGGGGAATTGTACCTGGCTCAAGGTATCCGCGTAAGTGGTAGAGCAAGAACTTGGACAAGTCAAGTGTATTGAAAATGAAACCAAAGGTTCATTCCTAATCTATGAGGAAAGACCCTGTTAGTTACAACAGTAATAAACTAAGCACCGAGTAAATATTTGGCCCTGGGTAGGTATTCCGCACGCTTGACTCCCTGAATCTTGATAAGACAAAACAGTAGAAGGAAAAAATCTTCACACCCAGGCAAGGCCCAAAGAGGATAGAGATGATGTGAGAAGGATGTTCTAGGAGAGAGGGAGTCTGCCAAAAACAGTGAAAGTAGACTTTTTAAAAGAAAAAAAAATGAATTTTCATCCAGCTATAAATGAGGAAGATGGTGCCAAGGAGTGCTGGCCAAAAGCAGCCTCTCGCTGGAGAGATTCCACGTTCATGGTCAATGGCTATTGAACTGTTGAGATTCTTATTTTATAAATCAGTCACTACTAATAGAGTCACTTTAATTTCTGGAATCCAAAGGGTATTTTTATCTACCCTAAATGAGACAGTAAATAAAAGGGTACTTTATTTACATGTTTACCTCTTATTTCAATAACCACTGATATATCTGGGCAAAGCCATTTCCAGTCGGTGCCAATATCTTTTTAGAAGGAAATTTACCAATGCCTAACATAAAAATTAAAAAAAATGCACTTGATACAGAGACAAAAAGGTCACTTTAAATACAGTCCACTTAGGCTTAATGTTAATGTGACTTTTTTTTTTTCAGCCAGTGATTGCTCAAATTTATAGAAAAGCAGATTCTCCAGCCAAAGCCATTTCCCTGTTCCCAAGCTTGTGTGAGGCAGGAAACTGTCAATGTTACTGCGAAGAAAAAATAGACTTTGACTGATGAGCAACTAAAATATTACAATATATTGGAGCTTAGATAGTGCTGTACCTCATTTCCTGGCACACACTGGCCTTCAGGGCAAGGGAAATGAGTTTTGCTTTAAAATCAGAGCATTTTAGTTGATTCAGGTCACAGTCGATGAGCATAGACTCCTGGTTCACACACGGCCCTCGGTCCTCTACTTCCCAGCCTTAAACAGGCAAGTGCCATTTTATCTGCCCATTTTCCTGTGCCAGCCCACCCTTTAGTAACTTTATTAATTTGTGAATATCCATGTCTGATATAGTCACAGTTGTATACCCTATCTCTCTGTTCTTCATTTTTGAGTTTTCTCTGAATACATGCTAGTAAACAGTCATTTGAAAAAATGTAACCTTTGGAGTAATTTAGTGGGGAACCTATAGAGTCCTCGGGGGAAATGAATTTCTAAGAAAATGACATTTTGGACAAATGTTGATTATTGAAGTAACACTTTTAGTTGTTGTTTTTTTTTTTTTTTCTGGTCCTCACTCTGATGTGTTTTAAAACGTTTTCTCAATAAAGGAAAGAAAATTAAACTCAGCAGTCTGCACTGCCCAGTGCTCTCCCACAAAGACCCTGTTGAAAGGCAGCCTTGTGTTCATGCAAGCTCTCGTTGTCATTGGGTGCTGTCACGGGCCCTGTGGCTCCTGTGCATAGGGTGCTTCCTCTGTCTCTCCCTCCCTCCTTCTCTGTCTCTTTTGTGTTAGTGTGTAAACATGGGAGGGCGCATTACCAAAGGGCAGAAAGGAGGCCTTGACGAGTGAGAAAATAATAAGGTGAATAAATAAGAATTCTCAGAATAAGGCCAGAACGGGATCTGCCTGCGGAGTTCCTCGCTGCCTTTCTTGTTCGTGCATTGGTTCTACTGCGTGCTTACTCCACCCGGAGTACCGGGCTGGGTACTGGTGCTCCAAGACAGAGTTGGACATGAATTCCACCCTCAAGCTGTCCTCACTCTGGCAAGCCCACAGCGACATGCACATGTCTTAGTACTCTAAGACAGCACGTGTGAAATGCTAGAGAAGAGGTGCAAGAAGCTTGACGAGGAGGTGGTTTCTGAGCCTTGAGATTGTTAAGGAAAGGCTTCGTGAAAGGAGTTGTATTGGGGTTGGGTCTTCTTTTGTTTTTATTTTATTTTATTTTTTATTTATTTTTTCCGTAATTGCTTCTAGAGAGAGAGGAAGGGAAAGGGAGAGAGAGATAGAGACATCAATGAGAGAGAACATTGATTGGCTGCCTCCTGCATGCCCCACACTGGGGATCAGGCCCACAACCTGGGCATGTGCCCTGACAGGGAATTGAACTGGCGACCTCTTGGTGCATGGGTCAACGCTCAACCACTGAGCCACACGGTCGGGCTGGATTGGGTCTTAAAAGAGAGCAGAGTTGTCCTCTCCTCCTAAGGTGACAGTCCACCTCATTTTCACCTTTCAAAACCCAACCTATCCCTTTGAGGCTCAATTTGGACCCTAGCCTTTTTGTAAAGCCACACCAGAGCTATTCATATATTCTTTTCATTTTTTGAACCAGAAGTTACTTTGCACATCTCTCATAGCATTTGCCAAATTCCTTCTTGTATTATACTTGTCTGTGGATACAGTGCTTGGCTCTACTGGAAAGCTAGTTCTTCCCAGCTTCCCATATCCCTTTTAGCACCTGGCCTGGTGTGTATCATAGGTCCCAAGTGGGTCTCTGACGAACAAATGAATGATGTCATTTGCCTTTCCCTTTATTATGTCCACTAACCTGTGGTATCATTTGCCAGCCCTTTTTTACAAAGAATTAATCCAGGCAATTGTTGCTCACTTTTCTAATAGTGGGGGGAAATACATTGAGAAACTTCAAGTTATACAAACGGAAGTTGGAATCACAGAATGCAGTTGTATTTGCATGTTGCTTTCTTGTGGAAATATATGTAACTCAGGAGGAAAATCCAGTCTACAACCTTGATTTATTATTCCACTGCTTCCCATGAGTGATCAAGCTGAAAGCTGAACTTGGCTTTCATGATTGAGTCTAGTTATGTTATGTTACGTTACATTATGTTATATGTTATGTATCCTGATTTTAACTTTGAATTGCTATTTTCCTCTAAAACATACTGTTCCAAGTTTGTCTGCCTCAGGGAAAACTCTTGGGCCATATGAAGTATTTTAAAGGTAATATGAAGTCTCTCCAAAGGGCCTAAGTGAATGAGTATAATTGCTGACATGCCCCAAATTAAATATACTTGCAGCTGGTTCACTAATTGTAAGAAAATAAATCAGACAGCATAATTAAATATTCAGCTTCTTTGGTCCTACACCAAGTGTTGGAATGTAACATTCTAGTTTCTTTAATCTCAAGTCCTGAGGTAAAGCTAGGTATACAATTACCAAATCCTTTGACAAAGAATTGTTAGAATATGGATACAAATTTTCTAGCGAATACAATTATTAAAAAATGTTCACTTTCCCTTTCAGAAAGGGAATAATTTAGCATCAGGGTTTGGTTCTGTAAATCAATATATGAAACAAAGAAATAGGAATTTGTTTATTTTTCATTTAGTTCAAATCATCCATCCATCCATCCATCCATCCATCCATCCTGGTGAGAACACTGCTGTGTGTTGTCTTAGTGGTTTGGATAACTATTATGTTTCACAACCTTTCAGCCCCAACTCATACTAGAGCCACTATCATTGCTGCCTGTTCTGTGCTATGTGTGACCATCTTCATACACACTAAGACAAAGCTTCATGTGTGCTCTTGCTTTTTACCCTGGGGGTTCTCTAATACTGGTATGTGAGACATCTGTGGGAACATACTCGATACACATATATAACCTAGGATTTCAGGGGAATTAATGACCACGAAGCTACTTTTAGCAAATACAGGCTCAAGTACCAGTCATCTGCAAAGTGGCCAACTGCATAGTGCAGTATCATATAGTCTTTCCCTCATTTTCTGCTTCTCTTCCTTGTTCCCTCATCCCTGATCTTGCTCTCTCGGATAACTTCTTAAATAAACTACCTGCATGCAAGCCTTCATCTCAACCTGGGCTTTCAGTGGAACCAAGGATAAAATGGTTGGTATCAAGACTGACTGTAGAAAGATGTTACAATGGGATATTAGAATGAGTCACTTACCAGTCAGATAGCAGTCAGGACCCACTGTTAGAGGTAAGTGGGGTGGTGAGGAAACAGTGGCCGTACCCAGAGAGTCCACTGATTTAACTGCTTGCTCACCAACCCTGGAATTTGAGGGTAAGTCTTTCTCCTGGATCTGAGCTTCTACTCTTTTTGCATTTTTACCCTATCCAGGCTCTATTTAGGACCTAATTTAAGATTTCATCTTTTTCTGGGCAAGGCCTTGTATTGTCTGTGAGTACTTGGTTGGTACTGTGGCTTGACACTTGAAATCAGGCTGTTCCGCCAGAACTGTGTTAGCCCAGTTCCTTTTGGAATCAGGTTGTTCTACTGGAAATCTGCTGTTCAGCCTCTGATTCAATTCCTGTTGGAACTAACTATGCTGTTCAGCATTTGGTCCGACTTTTTGAAATCAAAGTGTTCCTAGTGAGACTTTGCTGGTGTCTGCCTTGCAAGCTGGTTAGGTTTTTATAAAAATGAGATCCTAGTTGTCTAAATACTTTAAGGGCACACCCCACTTTAGGGACCCTGGCAATTTTATGTTTAGAAACTGCAGTCCTTCCTAATGCACATTTCTAATTAAATGGCATGATTTGACCAAAAGCAATTTAGAATATAAATGAGCAGTCCGGGGAACTTTTGAACTCCCTGAACTTACTTTTCTTAAAATCAAATTGGACAACCATAGCACTGAAACTGTCCAAAATAAATGGAACGCCTACATCGATTAGTATTTTGAGGCTTCCAAACATTACCAGAAGTCTCAATTGCTCTTTGCAGAATAAATTTTAAAATTCACTGAGACAGACACTTCAAGAAAGACAGAATGGTGCTTCAAGTCTTACGCTCTTCCCCCTGGTTTCTTTGTGCCGGGGTCCACATCCAGAGCCATGGTCCTCTTCCTGGGATGCTCTTCCTACTACATCTTCCTCTGAACCTATCAGAACTGGTCCCCTTAAAATTAAGCCTTTTGAAGATCAAAAGGCTAAGTCCCTAATTTTTTCTTTTTTAATATATTTGCTGGAATAAAGCTGAACTGTGAGTCCCAGTGAAAGATTTTCCCAAAGTAACTGAAGATCCCCACATATTTGCTGAGGAATTTAATATAGTGATTCAAACTTATCAATCTGGTTTCTCCGATTTATATGAGCTACTTTATGTGCTTGTTGGTGAAAGGTCTTTGGGATTACAACCAGGAGACTATCATGCTGCTGACTTGTTATATAAAGAGGGTTGGGAAATCACTGACTTCGTCAGAAAATCTTGGGCTTTCCCAAAGTCTGCTGATTGGGACAAAATTCATGCTTGCTCTCAAAAGTCTGATGAAGCTGCTCATGACTGCTATACTTGACTTCAGATTGTTTTCAAGGAAAATGCTAGTGTTCCTTCAGATGCTGATCCCACTCAATTAGCTTTTAACTCTCTGTTTATTAACAAACTGAGAAACTGAGATCTTTTTTTTTTTTTTTAAGTTAAAGGACAAGAATGTAACGAGAGACATGCCCACTGTAGATTTGAGCAATTTGGCAAATCAGCTTGCTCACACCCTAGATGAGTCACCTGAAGGAAAAACCACTAAAATTCTTAATTTCCTACCTGGGCAGATAAATAACCTTCTATGAAACCAAAACCTCCTAATTTCTGCTATTATTGCAAAGAGCCAGAGCATTAAAAGAGATGGTCATGAACTTAAGCACTTCAGGTACATTCAGTTGTCTAACCACCCCTTCCAATGTCCTCTTAATTTCCAGTGATGAGGCTCAGAAGAAATACAGGGGCTCTTTCCAATCCTTCCTCTTACTCAGCTCAGAAGAACCCCTCTCCAGTTTGGGAACACATCTCTCTCTGTTCTTTATTGACACCTAAACCATACTAACCATGCTCAATCCCACTGCTACTAAGACAGTTGAAATAGTGGGAATCTCTACTAAGTTTCAACAGGTTCCTGTCTCTGAAACTATCCCTTTTTGTTTGGGTCCTTTGAGAGATTTACTCCTTAGTTCCTCCAGCCCTATTCATTTATTAGGCAGAGACTCCTTAGAAAAGAATCATGCCAGGATTTCTTTCTTTCAAAAGTGAGAAATAATTCTACAATTTGAAAGTAGCCATCTAAATAGCCAACCAGGTGAATTAAGAATCCTTCAACCTTTTTTATTTGCCCCATTTCTGATGACACTATAGCTAAATCTGGAGCACTGATCCTTTGTCTTGGATTGATTGCTCTCCTCTTCATGGGAAAATCTTCACCTAATATTGGCAGAATCCACAGTTCACTTTCTATCAAGATTCAAAAAGATCCCTCAAAACTCCTTCCCAGAATCAATCAACACCCCACAAATAAAGAGACTCTTTAAGGTATAAAGCCCATGATAGAAGATTATAAAACCCAGAGCCTCTTTATCGTTTGCAGTAGTGCCTGTAATATTCCTGTTTTACCTGTGAGAAAACCCATGGGCCAAGGGGGGGTGTATGTCCAGGACCTTCCAGTAATAAACAACATTGTCATCCTATAGCATCCTGTTGTTCCCAACCCTCCAGTGCTACTATCATCCATCCCAGCTGGAAGTACCTTCTTTACTGTAACTGATTATGCCATGCATTTTTTAGCACTCCAGTGGATGAAGCTAGCCAATACTTTTTTGCCTTCACTTGGGAAGAAAAACGATTCACCTGGACAATAATGCTTCAGGGTTTTACTGAGAGCCCTTCTTATTTCTCACAAATCCCAAAGGGTGATCTAGATAACATCAAGTTCCCTAGGGGTTATCCATTGTTGCAATATGTGGAAAACTTGCTTCTTTGCTCTTCTTCCCAAGTCTTCTCACAGGAAGACAACATCTACCTGCTAAAGCTTTTAGCATTTAAGGGACATAAGGTCACCAAAGAAAAATTGCAATTTGCTCAAAACTAAGTTCTCTTTTTGGGGCATCTGATATGAGAACAAGGGCTGCACCTAGGTCCAGATTAGGCTTCATGGTATTCTAAGTTTCCCCAAAACCAAAACTATGCATCATCTGTGAGGTTTTATCAGGCTAGTTGGTTATTGCCAAAATTGGATCCCAACTCTCTCTCTTCTGGCCAAACCTCTATACTAAAGAGCAACAGCCTCTACCCAATTTTATGGGAAGAATAGGACAACATAGCCTTAAAACCTCAGTGGAGGGTTTAATGAACCCACCTATCCTTGGGCATCCCAATAACCAAATTTTCTTTTGCCATTTTGTAAATGAAAATGAATGTACTTACCCCAAAACATGGGGACCACACAACCAACCCACAGAGTAGTAGAGCCAGCAACTGGACTCTGCAGCACGGATATGTCCTCTTGCCTTAGAGCCATGACTGCCACTGTCCTTTTGGTTAAGGCCCTTGAGGAAATTATTGTGGGATCCCCTTAGCCAGCTTGTACCCCATGCAGTAAAAGCCCTCCTGAATTCTCATCACACTCAACATTTTTCAGTCAGCCACCTCACCTTCTATGAAAACCTTTTGTTAACCATTCCTTACTG
Source organism: Molossus molossus (assembly GCF_014108415.1). NCBI lineage: Eukaryota > Metazoa > Chordata > Mammalia > Chiroptera > Molossidae > Molossus > Molossus molossus. The sequence goes on along the minus strand of NW_023425366.1, from coordinate 82,311,611 downwards.
AACGGTTTCATGTTGTAATGACCTTAATCTTGCTGTCCTTTTTCCCTCCTTTACTGACAAACCCCCTCAGGACTGCTTAACACTGACAGATCACCCCCTAATCCCACGCGATGATCTGCAGGAAACTCCTTTGAGCAATGCTGACTGCACATGGTTCACCGATGGCTCTTAAGAGGTGACAATGTCAAATATTGTGCAAATACTGATAGTATGTAATATCAACATCCTTTGATACCATTGAAGCAGCACTTTTGATTTGGGCTACTATGGCCCAACACGCTCAATTATAGAAGCTCACATAGGCCTGCACCCTAGCCAAGGGCAAAGCTACCAACATTTATACTGATAGTAGAAATGCTTTTGGAGTAGCTCTTGATTTGGGGATGTTGTGGAAATAATGTGGCTTCCTTGCTTCTGGTGAAAAAATTTAAAAATGGCCAGTATGCTCAGAAATTATTGGATGCTACACTTTTTACCTGCTGCTTTAGTTATTATTAAGATTCTAAACTTGACTCTCTGGAAGTTAAGGGAAATCATCTTGGTGCCATTTCTGTAAAGAATGCTGCCCTTAAAGGGACAAACCACCATCAAACCTCTGTCATGGTCCAAAGAGATATTCCCCAAATGATAATTGAGAGAAATCGCTAGAGAAGCTCAACAATTGGCCTCAGAAAAGGAAAAACAAGATTAGAAATCCAACAATTGTTGGTTTGATAAAACAAGACAGCTCTGATTAGGGCCAAGTAACAACCCAATCCTATCAGAGACTCTAAAATTTCCATTTCTCATTCTGTGCATGCATTAACCACTGACACAATGATAGTATTCATGAATTAATATTGGTGGGGAAATAATAAGGCCACCAAAACAGCTTACCTCACTTCTCCCACTTGTCCAAAGTACACCCCAGGGAAGCCTGTTCACAGTACTCCAGACATTTTAAAATGCCTAGTGGACCACTTGAGGTTTGGCAAGTAGATTTCTTATAGCTTCCCTGTCTCATGGATGTAAATGTTCTGGTCATGGTCTGTATGTTTTCTCACTGGACTAAAATTTTCTCGTGTAGACACGTTGCTGCCTCTTCTGTGGTTAAAGTCGTTTTGCAAAAGATAATCCCTACCTGGAGAGCCTCTCTTGAGCTCCACAGTGATCAGGAAACTTTTTTTTACCAGTCAGGTGTTTTGAGAAGTCTATGTTTTTTGGCCAGTTTTACAACAAATTAACTACACTTACCACCCTCAATCCTCAGGATTAGTCAAACACATTAACAGCATTATTAAGACTCAATTTGCAACGTTTATAAAAACCCTCCAAATACCATGGCCAAAAGCATTGTCACTGGTCCTTCTAAATCTCAGATCTGCCTCCTTTGGAACTCAAAAACTCTCACCCTTTGAGAAAGTAACAGGGTGGCCAATGCACCTGGCCCCTGCCTCTTTTAATCTGCAGCTGATAAAAGGAGATGTACTTCAGTGCTTTAAAGGCCTGATTGCGTGTACCAAAATTAGCCATATCCTGGTAGAGCAATTTTTATACAGTGTGCTCCATGGAGACAACCTTAATTAAGCAAAGCACTTTGCAACCTGGATATTGAAAAAGACACCTCTAGCAAGTCTCTCTTCATGCCCTACTCAAGTACTGCTAACCATCCCATGTCCTACCAAATTCTGGGAAGCATACTTCAGGGAACCACATGACACATGTAAAGAAAGCACCCAACCCTGACTGGACCTGCACACCATCGATGACCTAGATGTGAAGCTTTTCTGAATTTGAAGCAGCTTTCCCAAGATGTTCAGACCAAAGTGCTTGTTTATTCTTTCAGTTCTGAGTGTTCCTTCTTCATATTCACTATTCTAAGATACATACTCTAATGGGAAATGTCTGAGAGAGCGCCCTCCTACCCCTTCTTGTGAATCAGATGTAACCACAATAGGTTTCCAATCTGTGCAATTTCCCTCCAATGTGAGACATGTTACCAGGAAAGATCCTTCCTGACATCAAGGGACAAAAGGACACTGGATCTGGAAAAACCTGACTCTTGATCAGCAATGCTTTTGGAGAATGATCTTGATCAATGAGAGGAGAAATGTGAAAATGAAGAAACAGAAACCTCATTTAAAATGAAATCAGGAGGTTAGAAGAGAGAATTCTTATTAGTGTGTCACTCAACACACACTACTGACTCCAATGAGAAGAGACAGTACCTGGCATCTGCTACAGGAAGTCATACTATTTTACTACCTCAGCAGGAGGAAGAAAAGATTCCTCCCTGCCTAGCAACAGCTCAGCCAATGGGAAACTACCATAGCTCAGCCAGTGAAAAGTCACTATACTTTGAATTTTCTGTTTCCTTCAATGGACTAATTTATAATTGCTTCTTCCAAGTCTACAAAAAAGTGTTCCTCTCTGTTTCTCTGGACTAACACATGGTTTTCCATTAGACTGAATAAATCCATTTTTCTAGAGAAATTACTGGTGGTGTATTTGTTTAAGGTCAATATACTAAAACACATACATAGCACATGGTGGGTCTCATTAGATTTTGAAGGTACTGTATATAGCTTTTCACATGCTATTTGGCCCTCATTGGCAATTGCCCACCCAATTCCTAACCTCTAGCTGTATAGCTTTCCTAGTTGTCATTTTTCATCACCTTATTTTTCCTAATGTTACTGTGATTTCTTCATTCAATAAAGTATAAAAAGGTGTTCAGTCTTAGCTTCCTCAAACTGTATGAAATATTGGTTCTATTGATGATTCAATTCTTCCATTTTTGCTACTCACCTCTGAAAACCAGCCTTCTTTATTGCTTCTCCCCTCTCTGACCAGTCCTTCTCCCTCTGGGAATCCTCTTGATTGATCTAATGTACATAGAGGCATAGTTCTCAGCCCAACTCTATTTTCTAAATGTAGTTTCCTTCCTAAGTAATTTTATTCAAAATGAAACAGTGCCTGACATCACTTCTCATTACTTTCTTTTTTATGTAAATGACTCCTAAATTATATCTCAAACCGAAACTTTTTCCAAGGTCAAGTCACAAATTTCTGTCTACCAGAAGGACAGCTTTGCTTGTGTGTCCAGTTGATACCCCAAATTCGAAACATCACAAACATAATACATCATCCTTCCTTCTGAATTTGCTCTCTATAATGGCTTTTACTTCACTCAATAACAGTGCTTTCTATTGACTTGTGATTCTACCTCTTTTTAATCCTTTTTTCCCCTACCTATTTGCATTGTAACCCTAGTTAAGTTCTTATTTCTTACAGGATGAATTGCAATAGGCTTTTAACTGGTCTTCTTATTTAACCTGCTAGTGGCAGTTGTATTACTGAGCTGCATCAGATATCTTGTTCCATACCCAGGCTTGGTTGTAAATAGTCTGCCATGACCTCATGCCAAAATTCACCAAACCATGAAGCATGTTCTGCTTCAGTCTAATTGCTTCAGAACCCTCAGATGCAAGGGTGGAATCACAGGTCTGAAAAAGACTCCTCTCTTATTTTTCTTTTATTTCAGAGGAATGCAGTGTAAAATAAGTGCAACACAACTCTATTTGCATCTTGTCATTTATTTTGTCTTCTTTTCTTTTGCCAACCATCAACCTCCTTTTTCTAATTACTTCCAAAACATCAATAACCATCATGCCCTTCTATTTCTACCATTATAACTAGTATTCTCTTTGTTTTAGTTCTGCTATTAAAGAACCTCCTTATAATCAGAGACCTCATGTTTTCATTTTTTCTGCAGCAGCAGCTATCTAATATGACTCTTTAAATAGTAGGTTGTAAATAAATATTATTGGAATGAACAAATGTTCATTATATTGTGTTAGGTATGATAGGGTATTATAAAGAAATACAAACAAAATTTCAATCTACAAGGAATTTACCTTTTTGGTAGAGACATAATTCATTTAAAAGAAACTGTTAATAACTAAACAAGGTCACAAATGATTACAAACAAATTCAATAGTACAAAAAGAAGGTACTGTGAGAGACATCAGCTCTGAGCTAATAGCATTTTCAATTAGCAGCTTGCCCTCTATCTAAAATTCCAATGAACATTTTTCAATTTTAGGAAAGTGGAATGATATAGTAGAAAGAGACTTCTTTGGAGTTTGACAGATGTAGATTGTAATACCTTTTGGTGCCACTTAATACTGGGTATTAGTATTCTCCCATCCAAAATAGAAATAGAAATTCATACATCACAATAATTTTTTGAAGGAAATGTTAGAAATAATGTATGCAAAGTGTTTTATATTTATTAGTGACTTAACAAATCATGGGTGTTACATTGCTTTAGTCAAATAAGTGAATTTGGTCTCATTCCAGCATAAAAGTGTTCTTATCCTGTGGGCTCAAATCTGCCCAGTGCTGAGGGGATCAGTTGTACCCTCTTCTGTAAGTTTCTATGGAATAACTTTTAGCCAAGAGGTTATACAGGACTCAGAGTCCTGTGTGGCTGGGAAGTGCTGACTGAAGCCAATGTCAAGTCGTGTCAGTGTGGCTCCAGCCCTGACCTTCTCCTGTTGCTTGACGCAGATGTCTTAGGAGGAGGACTGTGAAGAAAGCATGGTGTATGGGGAGCTGAAACAGTTCCAACTCTCAGAGAGGGGCCACCAAAATAACCAGGAAAAGGACAAGCCCAAGTTCAGCTACTGACGGGTGTTTTGTGGCACAAACATTAGAGTAAAAATCAATTCTGAGAGTTTTTTTTATAAATGAAGAAAAGACTGAAGAAGCATGCCCTCCCTCAGCAGACATGGGGGGAGGGGAATGGCAATAGGACATTTCACTTGTGCTATCAGGTAATTCTAATTATAATGAAAGTAGCTTCAAGATTTTACATATTTTCTCCTTTATTTCTTACAGCTAGATAAGGTTTATCATTCCCATTTTACAGAAGAGGAAACAGAGAGGTTGAATAAATCCAAGATTATAGAACTAAAAAATAATGAAGATGTAATTCAAACTCTTGGAATCAATAAGAACAGTTCCCGATAGAAGATACTCATTAGAAAACTGATTTCTATGGTAGTATAAGAACTCTCAAGAACAGTCCACACAAGTACCACATGATCTCACTTATTTATAGAATATCATGAACAAAATAAGCTGTCAGTTAAAATAGATCCAGAGACACAGAAGTAGGAAACAGACTAATAAACCTCAGGGGGAAGAAGGGTGGGGAGGTTGAGAAGAAATAAATCAAAGAACTTATATGCATATATGCATAACAAATGGACACAGGCAATAGTATGGGGAAAGCAGGACACAGGACTGAGGTGGGAGCAGGAAGGAGGGAGTCAAAGGGGGGAAAAAGGGGAGACAGCTGTAATACTTTCAACAATAAAGATAAAAACAAACAACAAAAACAGTCCACAGATTCCAGTTTGAAAACAAAGTAAATAAATACAAGCAAACAATAACACAAATCTAAGAAACTAAAATCTTACTTTTTAAAAAGTTTTCCATTGTGAATCATCACTAAAAATAAGAAAGTTACCGTTCAGGTATATTTTTTACATCATTATGTAAAGGAAACTGAGCAAAGGTCTCTGTGGCCCACCATGAAAGGCACTGCTGCCCTCTGGTGCAGTCATGTAAACAGTACTGACAACTAATTGCAGCATGAGACTGAAGAGAGTTAAGTGAGCAACTACGTTTATACAAATACTTTCTGAAGTTGATGAGAATTATGTGAAGTACTGTTATAGGCTGAATGTCTGTATCCCTCCAAAATTCACATGTTGAAATCTAACTCTCAAAGTGGTGGTATTTGAAGGTGGGTGCTTAGGTTATGAGAGTGGAGCCCTCCTGAATGGAACCAGTGGCCATATTTAAAAAAAAAAAAAAGACCTCAGAATTTGTATGCCCTTGACCAAAGAACATTCCTCTCCTCTGTCTGGCTTCTCACCAACTGCGCAGCTTCAGGAGGGATGCACAGGGAGCCATTAGAAAGAAGTAGGACTGAGAGCTCCCTCTCCCCTTCCACCATGGAAAGACACAGGGAGAGGACAGCCCTCCATGAAACAGGAAGCAAGCCTTACCAACTCGGTTGGCACCTAGATCTTGGACTTCCCAGCCTCTAAAACTGTAATTAAAAAACTTGTTATTTATAAACCACTTAGTCTGATATTCTGTTATAGCAGTCCAAATGGACTAAGACAAGTGTCCTCTTGAGAGAAATGATATTTGTAATCAATAATTATAACTACAAATATGTGGACTAGGTCCTGTTTTAGTTTGCTAAAGAAGTAGCTCATCACAGAATATATTCATTCATATAATTTATTAAGAAAAAGACACACCACCAAAAATATTCCATTTCTCTTTTCCTTTTCTTGTTATTGAATTTCTACTTATTCTTTAAGAATTAGCTCGAGTCCCATTACTTTCATGAGTAATACCTGATTTGCCCTGCCAGAACTTAATTTCTCTTTTCTTTGATCCCCTGTAGTGTTAATGTCCACATGATTCTGGGCATTTATTATGGCAGGAAGACACTGTTTTTAAATATTCCTCAATAAAGTTGCTTTATGGCTGAATTTCACCCTAAAGCCCTTCTGCAATTAAAACTAGACTGGGAGGGAGGCTGAGGTCTATAGTTCCAAGGAAGAAGAAATAAAAAAGAACTCAATGAGAACAGTTTATTTCCAGGCTTTGAACTCAAAATATATTAAAAAGTGTATAGTATAGACAATAGTCCTGAAATCACTTTTAAATGCATGGGGCTGAGCAAGAGAATAAAAATTTGGGGGGAATTTCAAAAACTTTGCTTGAAAACAAAGAGTCAAAGCTTGAAGGAAGAAGTCATAAAATTTAAGTGGAAAAGTAAATCATTACAGAGAGAACTAAAGGCGTTGCAAGAAGGGGAAGAAATGTTGACTATGAAGAGAGTAGGAGGACTGAATACTGGGGGTGGGGTGGACAACAAAACCCCATCTGGGGATGAATCACCACTAGGCTTTCAAGGGTATAGCCCAGGAAATGGAAAGCCTTGTAGTGGAGGTTACTTTCCAACATGGCCCTCTGAATAGAGTAATGGCTGAGGGTAGTTGATTGAGTAGGTCTGGACATAGCTTTACAAAGTATGAAATGATCTACTTGGGTTGCCACTGCTTCATCAAAGGGGCACAGAAGTGGCAGAGAATAAACTGGAATAGTGAAGTTGAAATAGAGTCCATGGACCTCATGACTGGAGGCTCTATGCAAAATCAGAGACATCAACTGTGGCGTCCCTGACCCAGTGATGGAACCCACTGGAGGGGCAGTATCTCAGTGGAGGCCAATGAAGACAGAAGACACAGATGTCACAGCCTTAGAGGGTGGTAGGACACATTAGTACCCATCCTCCCTGAATTGGAACTGAACCCTGAAGAAAAGTAGAAGGAAAGAAAAAAAGAGACAACTCTTAAGAGTTGGGTTTATGCTCTTCAAGTAAACAATTTTAAAGCATTTAAAAATGGGGACTTAATAAATAAGCAAATTTTTATTCCATTCTGAAATCCTCAGGATAATCCTATCTACTTTGGCTTAGAAATTGGTTCAGAAATGAGCAAAAATCTCAGGTTTAAGCCAAACAGTGTATGACATTCTCCTAGACAAAGTGATTGGTTCAGGAATGATCATGTGACCTAAATTGGTCCAATCCGGACATCTGTGTATGTGCGAATAAGGCGGGCTATGGTCTTGGTTGCTGCTGACAAATACAGAGGAAGCAGGCTTAGGATAAAACTAACCTGACCGAAGCAGAAATAGAGCAAGTAAACAAGAGAGAAAATGCAACAATGAAAGGAAGGGCGGGAGGAAGGAAGAAAGAGAGGAAGGAAGCAGGTGGGGAGAGGGATGGAATTTTTGATGACATTATTAAGCCATTAAATTAATTTTTATCCTCTGGATTAATTACTAATAAATTCTCTCTATTTGTTATTCAGGTTTGATCAGGCATTTCTGACACTTTCAAATGAAAGCATCCTAATTTATACTGATACTGATTGAATGTGGCTTGGCTACATTCTTGCCAACATATTATAGAAATTCCTCATGTAAAACACTGTACACCTGAAGTCAGTCCTCTGAAGAGAGGTATTAAACATTATAAAGAACTTAGCCATTGCCATTCCTTTAGTTGACATTTTAATTTCTATATGACACATTCAAATTAAAGAATCCTGGAAAACAGACCATTTGAAAGAGGACAAAATAATCGACCCATGGTCTTACTACTCAAGAAAAACTTCTGGGTACGTTTTGGTTTCTTTAATTTGATTCTTGGTTTGTAGTCAGGATTTTTTCTTATAGAATAATTGTGATGACATTTTATATCATCCTTTTTTATCCTGGTTTATTCACTTAATATATAATTTCAAATATAAGTTTCACAACCCTAAAGCCTGGGCCAGCTAGAGGCAAGATACACCTAAAAAACTGACCCAAATTCAACTTTTAATCTCCCGGTGATCACTTAGGTGTGTGCCAGGATTGTTACCATGGCCTTAGTGGAGGTTGGCGGTGAGAGAAGCGTGGTCCTCTGACTGTGAATACTTCTGCATCTTTAACCCATCTCTGTGCATTAAGTTGGACCTTTTGCCCACATTAAAGAACTTGTATTCTTTAATGATGTCTACTGACTTCTACTGTGACAAGCCTATAGTCATGATGGTAGTAACAGTAGCTAGCAGCTAACACTTATTCTTTGCCAGGTCCTGTTAAGCAATTGACATATATCAACTCCTAATCTTCATGGTCATTAAAGGAGTCACTGTCATTTTAGTTTTATCACTCCCATTTTACATGTAAGGAAACTGAGGCACAAGGAGTTTAAGCAACTTGATCAAATACATAGCTAAGAGCTTATGGTTTTACCACTACACAAACAAGCCTTACTTATTATGTACTGCACAATTAGTTGGATATTTTTTATGTTATTACAAACACTTAATACATATTATTTTAATGACCAAATAAATATTACATATTTATATAACCCAACCTCTATTATGTAATATTAAGATTATTTCACTTTTTAATTTCATAAATAGTTCTGTGTTGAATATATTTGCACAGAAAGATTTTTCTGTGTTTCAAAAAATTTTTTAGAAAATATGCTCAAATGAAATTATGAAGTCTAATAGTATGACTATTTCAAGGTTCATGAGATAAATTGCAAATTACTTCCCAAAGTGTTGTATCAATTTCCTTCCCCAACAGCAAAGTAGGAGAGTCCTCCCACCAAACTCTCACTATCACTAGGTCTTAACAGTATTCTTTTGTCAACCTGTTATGAATGGTATATAATAACATATGATCATTCTTTCTCTGATTTTTTATTAGTAAATAATATTTATAATAATTAAGGAATGTAGTTAAAAGGAATGATCTGACAAATAAAGTTAACACTTTAGAATTCAATTGTATTTAAAACATTATTTAGTATTACTGAAACAATGAATTATTCATGTTTTAAAAGAATCCAAATACTAGACAACTCCAATAGTAACTTTTATATTAATATAACACCAAGGAATTAGCTAAGGAGAAAATACTGTTGTTCACAAAGAGCCACTAAAATAAAATGACCTTCACCAAGGCAACACATAAATAGCATAATGTTTAAAATACTTGTTTTACATCTCTCAATTAAAAAAACAAACAAACAAACAAACAGAAGATTATAAACAAGGGGGAAAAGAAAGAAATACGTATCACTGCATTTTAATGTCAAAGTATGAAATGTTTCTCAAAAATTTAAAAAACAGTACTCACAGATTCTTCCTATTGAGTCACTTGATGCTTACTTTAACTTTGAAATGCCCTTCCAACTGATGACCTAAACTAGAACCTTTGAGAAGCCATCAATAGTTCCATTCATTCTACACAGAGCTCTCCAGCCTCCACCCTTTTAGTGCTTTATGGTCTCCTTCAAGAATGTGCTTGGGCCAGATGGCTTTCAGCCCAATTTCCTGTAAATATTCATTTTTAATGATAATAATTAAAAACACTAATTTGCCCTTACCCAAGGCTATTTCTACCGAAACCTGTTGGGACTTCACGAATACTAATTAAGCCTCAGAAATGAGACTTTCTTTTCTAGACTTAGGAAATGTCTAAGGTTTTGTCCCCAAAGCTATATTCTAAGCATAAGCAATGACATCAGCAGCAAGAGTTTCAGCCTTTGCTTTCCATCAGGACACCAGGATGACTTGTATTGTTTGATTCCAGTTTCGGCCATGCCATCAGGAATAAACATGAATTCTCCTCCCCAGGTTGGAGATGACTTGTAGGGCTATATGAAGTTGCCGACTTTCCTTCCTTTAACCTCAGGAAAACAATTCATCCACTGGCTTAGAGGAGAATTTTTAAACAAGGGATTTTAACCTGGGGTCCTTAGGCCTCCAGAGGGTCTAAGGATAGAATTCTGCGAGTCAATTATCTTGAGTGGGAAAAACTGGAATCTTTATTTTCACTAACCTTTAACTGAAATGTATGATTTCCTGCAATTACTAATGCCACAGTAGTCTTAGTAGTACTTATGACTTTGTCACCAATAGAAATGACAGATATGTTTATATTACATTAGGTTATGGAGGTCTCTTGAAATTTTGTTTATATGTATTACTACTTTGAGATTATGGATTTAAGGTTTTAATTTAAAAGCAATATATTATTATATTATATAAATGAAAATATTTTAAAAACTGTATTCTAAGTTTTTCTTTACAATCTAATGTACCTTATTGCATGCATAAAAATAATTATAGTAGAATGCACATTTTTCTCAAGGGTAGGTGGAACATTTTCCAGGGTGGACCATACATTTTACCATGAAACAAATTGTAATAAATTTAAAAGGATTACAATCATATAAAGTATCTGTTCCAATGGCAATGCAATCAATAAAGCTAGAAATCAACATCAAAAGAAAAACTAAAAAATTCATTATTGTAGAATTTAAACAACATAGTCTTAAATAAGCAATAGGTAAAAGAAGAAACCACAAGAGAATTTAAGAAATAGAGACAAATAAAAACAGAAATACAACACTTCCAATACTTATGCAATGCAGTAAAAGCAGAGCTCAAAGAGAAATTTATAATGTAAATGCCTACACTAACAGAGAGAAACATCTTAAATCAATAACCTTATTTTACATCTTGAGTAACTAAAAAAAGAAGAACAAATTAAAGTAAAAACTGGCAGAGGGTAGAAAATGATAAACATAAAAATAAAGATGAATGAAATAGAGAATAGAAAAATAATAGAATCAATGAAGCCAAAGGGGGTTGAGTCTTTAAAAAGATCAACAAAATTAATAAACCTTTTGCTAGACCGACTAAGAAGAGAGAGATGCATAAAACTAAGATCAGAAATGAAAATGAGGATATTACTACTGACATTACAAAAATAAAAAGGATTATAAGATAATACTATAAGTGATTATACACAAATTAGATAACTTAGATGAATGATTTTTTTTTTAGAAATGCACACATTATCAAAATTGATTTGAGAAGAAATAGAAACTCTTAACACACCTATAACAAGTAAAGAGATTTAATCAGTAATCAACCTCCCAACAAAGAAAAGTGCAAGACTAGGCTTCACTCCCTGGTGATTTCTATAAAATATATAAAAGTTCATTAATACCAATCTTTCTCAGACCATACTGCAATAATAGAACAGGAGGGAACACGTCTTAACTTATTAAGTCCAGCATTACCTTGATACCAAACGCCAGACAAATATATGACAAGACAAATAAACTATAAGCCAATATTCCCTATGAATAATAAACAAATTCAGTGAATTACAGGGTACAAGATTAACACTCAATATCAGCTGTAATTTTATACACCAGCAATGAATAATACAAAAAGAAAATTAAGAAAAATAATTATTTATGATGGCATCCAAAAGAATAAAATACTAGGAAAAATTTAACCAAAGAAAAGAAATACTTGTACTCTGAAAATTAAAAACAAAAACAAAACTGTTGATGGGAATTTAAAAAATGGAAAGCTAGCCTGTGTTTAATATTATTAAGATGGCAATATTACCCAAAGTGATCTACAGATTCAAAGAAATTCTATCCAAATTCCATCAACTCTTTTCACAGAAAAAAAAAAAAAACTGATTCTTAAATTCATATGCAATTGAAAATCAAAAATCTTGAAACCAATTAAGTACTCAAAACAATCTTGAAAAAGAACAAAGTTGGAGGACTCACTACTGTAATCAAAACAGCCTGGTACTGGCACAAGAACAGGCATATAGACAAGTGGGACAAATAGAGAACCAAGAAATGGACCCAAGACATTATGCTCAATTTATATTTGACAAAGGAGGCAAGAGTTTACAATGGAGTAAAGACACCCTCTTTAATAAATGGTGTTGGGAAAATTGGACAGCTACATGCAAAAAAATGAAACTAGACCATCAACTTACACCATACACAAGAATAAACTCAAAATGGATAAAAGACTTAAATGTGACCTGTGAATCCATAAAAATCCTAGAAGAAAATGTAGGCAACAAAATTTCAGATATCATACGCAGCACAATTTTCATTGAAACATCACCTAAGGCAACAGAAACAAAAGAAAAAAATGAACACATGGGAGTACATCAAATTCAAAAGCTTCTGCACAGCAAAAGATACAATGTTCAAAATGGAAAGGCAATCCACTGTTATGGGAAAGCATAACTGGCAATGATATATCAGATAAGGGGTTAATTTCCAAAATAGATAGAGTGCTCATACAACTCAACAAAAGGAAGACAAAGAACCCAATTAAAAAAATGGTCAGTGGAGCTAAATAGACACCTCTCCAAACAGGACATACAAATGGCCAAGAGACATATGAAGAAATGCTCAACATCACTAATCATCAGAGAGATGCAAATGAAAACAACAATGAGGTATCACCTCACACCTATCAGAATGGCGGCCATCAACAAATCATCAAACAACAAGTGTTGGTGAGGGTGCGGAGAAAAGGGGATTCTGGTGCACTGCTGGTGAGAATGCAGACTGGTGCAGCCACTCTGGAAAACAATATGGTGTTACCCCAGAAAATTAAAAATTGAATTGCCATTTGATCATCCCACTTCTAGGAATATACCCTAAGAAGCCTGAAACACCAATGAGAAAGAATATATGTACCCCATGTTCATAGCAACAGCACTATTTATAATAGCTTAGATCTGGAAACAGCCCAAGTGTCCATCAGTAGACAAATGGATAAAAAAGCAGTGGTACATATACACAATGGAGTACTATGCAGCTGTAAGAAAGAAAGAGCTCTTATCCTTTGAGACGACATGGAGGGACCTGGAAAGTATTATCCTAAGCAAATCAAGCCAAGCAGAGAAACACAAATATCACATGATCTCACTTTTTTGTGGAATATAATGAACATATCAGTCTGAGGAATTGGGTAGACCCAGAGACAAGGAAGTAGAGTACAGACTGACAACCCTCAGAAGAGAGGGTGGTGGGGGGAGGGAAGAGACAAACCACAGAACTTATATGCATGTATGCATAACCGATGGACACGGACAATGAAGCCAGGTGTGGGGGGGGGGGGATGGGGAGGAGGGTGTCAACGGGGAAAAAAGGAGAAACATCTGTAACAAAAATAAATTTAAAAAATTTTTAAAAAACTTATTACAAAGATACAGTAATCAAAAGTGCGGTACTGATATTAGGATAGACATATAGACCAATGAAACAAAATCAAGAGTCTATAAATAAGCCCATACCTTTATGGCCAACTGACTTTCAACAAGGGTGCCAAGACCATTCAGTGGGGAAAGATTCATCTTTTTAACAAATGGTACTGGGGTAACTGCATATCTACATACAAAAGAATGAAGTTGGACCTCTACTCTATACCATATTAAAAATTAACTAAAAATAGATCAATGATCTACACAAAGAGCTAAAACTAGAATTTGTACAAAAAAAAAAAAACATAGGAGTAATTCTTCACAACCTTAGTTTGTCAGTAAATTCTTAGATATATCACCAAAAGTACATGCAAGTACATTTTTAAAATAGATAATTTGGACTTCTTCAATTTAAAATATTTGTGCATCAAAGGACATTAATAAGAAAGTGAAAAGGCAACCTACAGATTGGGTTAAAATATTTCCAAATAACATATCAGACAAAAGTTTAGTCTCTAGAATACAAAGAACATGTACACTCAATAACAAAAAGACAAACAATCCAATAAAAAAAATGGACAAAGATTTTAAACAGAAATTTCTTCAAAGAAGATATACAAATGGCCCTGGCCGGTTTGGCTCAGCGGTTAGAGTGTCGGCCTATGGTCCAGAGAGACCCGGGTTCGGTTCCCGCTAAGGGCATGTACCTCGGTTGCAGTTTGTCCCCAGCCCTGGTTGGTTGTGCGGGTGGCAGCCACTCGATGTGTTCCTTTCACATCGATGTTTCTCTCTCCCTCTCTGTTCCTCTCTCTCCCTCCCACTCTACCTGAACAAAAAAAAAAAGGAAAAATGTCCTCGGATGAGGATGAAAAAAAAAAAAAGAAGACATACAAATGGCTGACAAGCACATGAAAAGATGCCAAGCACCATTAGTCATTAGGAAATGCAAATCAAGACCATAATGAGATACCACTTTATATCCACAAGGGTTGCTATCATACAAAAAAATATATATTAGCAAGGATGTGAATAAATTAGAATCCTTACACATTACTGGTGGGGATATTAAATGATTTTGCTTGCTGTGGAAGACAGTTTGGTGAATCCTCCAGCAGTCAAACACAGAATCACCATATGAACCAACAATTCTCCTAGGTATATACTCAACATAATTGAAAACAGGTATTCAAATATATGTACATGTTCACAGCAGCACTATTTGTAATAGCTAAAAAGGTGGAAACAACCCAAATGTTCATCAATCAATGAACAGATAAACAAATTATTGTATATACACAGAATATTATTCAGCCATAAAAAAGAATGAAATATTGATACATGGTACAACTTAGATAAACTGGAAAAAAAAAACAAACACATTATGCTAAGTAAAAGAGCCACACTCAAAAGGCCCTAAATCATATAATATCATTTGTGTGAATTATCCATAAAAACAGAAAGCTAATTGGTGACTGTCAAAGAGTGAGAGAAGAGGGAATGAAGAACAATCACTTCCAGGTTGGCTGTTCACCCTCCCCATGATGTTTGGTGTTCTCCAGGATTCAGTCTGTGGCATCTTCTGAATATCTTTCCAGTAACTGCCCCCACTCTTAAAGCTTAGAATACCACTAATTGGCTGATGATTCTGAGCTCAACCATCTGTAGGAGCACCAGTTACTATGCAACACTAGACAAGTGATAAAACATTTTGGAACTTCTTTTATTCACATTGGAAAATGAAGACAAAGATAATATCTAGCTCAGATTCAACAACTGCTGGCTATATTTCCAACTACTAATAGACATTTCTATCATGATATTCTAGAGTCCTTTCAAAATAACATTTTTTCTAAACCTGTTCTTACTTTCCATATTAGTAAATGACAATTTCTCCTACTCAACTTGCCCAAGCACTAGAAAATCATTATCATTTTTTATTTTAGTTTTTTTTTGTTTTATTCCTCCATTGTCAAATTGTTCTTCTAGTCTTATTGCTCAACTAAAGTTTCTGTAACAACACCCCTTCTCTCAATCCCCTTTGCTATAGCTGTTGTTCAGGCCATTAATTCCTAGGTCACTGAACTATAATGTTACCCATTCCTGCACTGAGTCTGCTTACACTAAAATGTAACTTCCCCTCAATATTTCATACTCATTCTTCTCCTTATGTCAGTCTTCACAGATTCTCTGGATGATCTAATTATTCTTCTTCATTTCAACTTCTTATTCTCTCATGACTCTGATGTTCATTAAAAATAATAATTAAAAATCCTCACAAATATTACTTTGTGAATTCACTACTTCTCATCTACTTCCTTTTGGTTAAAATCTAGGTTCCTTAGTATGACAATTGAGGACTTCTATGGCATGGCCTCATTTAGTTATCATCATTTTTTATTGCCATTTTTCCTCATTTATCACAGTCCTGTTACTCATATTCTGGCAATATAAATCCACCTGGATTTACCTAATAGACTACATGTTCTTTTTTTCATGTGTTTGTTTAGGTTTTCTCCCCTAATTGGGACTGCTTATATCTTCCATCCAAATGTATGAGTCTGCTCCAGCTGGCTTAACCAAGAAACAAACAAAGAAATAAACAACAAAACTAGGTGGCTTAAAGAGAAACCTATTTTCTCACAGTTCTGGAGGCTAGAAGTCCCAGATCATATGTTGGCCAGTTCAGTTCCTGGTGCGGGCTCTGTTCCTGGCTTGTAGACAACTGCCTTCTCCCAATGTCCTCACGTTGGTGCATGCACGTGGAGATACAGAGTAAGCTCTTCGGTGTCTCTTACAAAGACACTAATCCTATTGAATCCAGGCTCCTACCCTTATGGCCTCATTTAACTTTAATTACATCTTTATGTAATTTCTAGCATTTCCGTTGGATTATTCTTATAGTTACCTTCTCTTCTGAAATTACCCATATGATTATGGATGCTGTCTACCTTTTTGACTAGACCTTTTAACATATTAATTTTCTTATAACTGAGTAAGTGGTTAAAATTTCTCAGGCTTCAACATTCTCACCATCAAAAGACGACAAGGATAACTCTTTGTTTTAGATGCCAAAATGAGATCATTTTTGTTGAACAGGAAAACTTTCAAGTGCCAACTATCAAAATTGATTAAATGTAACTTTATTAACAAAAGCCAACAATAATATTTGAAGAGAGCCCCGGTTGGTGTGGCTCAGTCGGTTTGGCATTGTCTTGTGCATTGAAGGTTGCCAGTTTGATTCCCGGTCAGTGTACATGCTCAGGTTGTAGGCTCCATCCCTGGTGTGAGCATGCAGGAGGCAGCCAATCAATGTTTCACCCTGGCAACAATATTTCACCCTCCCTGGCCCTCCCTCTCCTTTTCTCTCTCTAAAAAGCAATGAGAACTCTTTTTAAAAATTTAAAGAGAACATTTTAGAGTATAATGATTTGACTTAAAAATGGAAAATTCTTGTTATAGCGAAAGATCTAGAATTGTGGTTCTCAGGTTATTCTAATACTCTAAGGAAGTAAAAATATTTTGTTCTGCTTCAGACACTATTTAAATATATGTGGACATAATAGCTAACATTTATTAAGAATTGTGTGCCATGTATTACTCTAAATGTTTTACATATATTAATTCATTTACTCTTCATAATAACTCAAATAGGTAAGTACTATTATCCCCACTTAATAGATTAGGAAACTAAAATATAGAGAGAATAAATTATTTGACCCAGACTACATAACCAATAAGTGCAGAACAGGAATTTGAACTAAGGTAGTGTGGCTTTAGTACTCACGTTCATATAACAGTCTTCAAACGTCTTTGGAAACGATACACTTGAAAATGATATATAAGGAA
Organism: Molossus molossus; assembly: GCF_014108415.1. Taxonomy (NCBI): domain Eukaryota; kingdom Metazoa; phylum Chordata; class Mammalia; order Chiroptera; family Molossidae; genus Molossus; species Molossus molossus. The sequence goes on along the minus strand of NW_023425366.1, from coordinate 82,294,085 downwards.
ACACCAACTCATCTCTTGTAATGTCAGTTAGTTCTAAACATGAAAAAAAAATGTCCATCCCTTTGCCCATTGCTGGTGTAACTGCCCAGAGACTGGGGGTGAATCTTATCCATAAATCCATTGTGGTGAATATGCTCTCTCATAATGGGGCATACTGACTTGTCTATCTTTATCCAATACACCCAAGAAAATTTCTAATCATATATTGATGAAGGGCAAAAGGACTGCAAATGGAGACTTAATCAGTTCCTGAACTATCTAAATCTGTTTTTAATGAGTGGCCAGTGAAAAAAATATTCGGACATATGATGAAAATACACAATTTAAAAGAATAGCAAGTTGCATAACCAGAAAAAATTGGTTGTACTGAAATAGAATTGGTACTAGAAATGTATTTTCAAAAGTAATCTGATTATTATATACATGTACACATAAGCATATACATAGGCTTGTGGTAGTGGTATTCTAGGTAATTTGCATGAACCTTTTGTTAAAGACCACTAAAACACTTGGTGAAAAAGCCAGGAAAAAATCTTAATTGGCATCAAAGACCCAACAATGTATTAGGAAATTTCTTGCTGAGAGGATAAAGCAAAAAAAAAAAAAAAAAAGATAAACTCGAACCCTTTTTCAGGAATATTTACTTGTATAGGTGAAGCACCTAAAAGGTAGTGTTTCTTAAATTGAGAAGGGGAAAGGTTTAGGACGTTGAAGACACCAGGAGTAAATATGCTGAAGAAGATTCCCTCTTCCCTAGGTGTCACTTCCACACCAGTTTGTCTATTCTTGGGAAAAGGGTTGAAAGCCAAGCAGATCTTTCATGAAAATGTCAGGAGCTAAAAGGATGGGTCTGAATTTAATGCTCAACAAAGGTAGAAACCTAAGGTAGCATACACTCATTCCATGGTAGGGACACTCAGGGGCTGCATTTTTTTTTTTTTTTTTATCCTCACCCGAGGATATTTTTCCATTTTTTGTACAGATAGAGTGGGAGGGAGAGAGAGGAAGGGAGAGAGAGAGAGAAACATCGACGTGAAGGGACACATCAAGTGGCTGCCACCCACACGACCAACCAGGGCCGGGGACAAACTGCAACCGAAGTACGTGCCCTTAGCGGGAACTGAACCCGGGTCTCTCCGGACCACAGGCCCGCTGAGCCAAACTGGCCAGGGCTGGGGCTGCATTTTAAATTGAGGTACTTTGGCAGGTCATCTAGGTATCTTAGAAAAGCATCAATCCTTGATCCCAAACTTCTTTCACTCTTAGGTACCTGTTATTAGAAAACAAAATTCCTCTCAGGTAGAAGATACAGTCTAAGTCTCAAATTATTACTCAAAAATAATTTCCCTAATTAATTATATTAAATGTTACAAAAAATAAAAGGCTATATGACATAAAAAGACAATAGTCAAAATTAATACAAACCATAGACAACAGAAACAGAATCTATATTTATGAATTAGCAGATATAGAAATGAATGCAGTTATATTATAGTCATTATGATCAATGAAATATAGGCTAAATAATAAGCAGATGGAAAAAGTAAAATGTGACACTGAAGATTGAAAAATGATTAAAGCTCTGGCCAGTTTGGCTCAGCAGTTAGAGCATCAGCCTGTGGACCGAAGGGTCATGGGTTCAAATCCCAGTCAAGGGTTCGATCCCTGGCCCCAGTCAGGGTCGTGCAGGAGGTAACCGATTAATGTGTCCCTCTCACATCAATGTTTCTCCCTCTCCCTCCCTCCTTTCCACTATCTCTAAAAAATATATATATTAATGGAAATATATCCTTAGGTGAGGATTAACAAAAAATAAACAAACAATAAAATAAAAATAGCTAGTTATAAAATTGAAAAATTAAATAGTAAAATTAAGAACTCAATAGATAGGTTTAATTAAAGAGAAAATTAATAAACTAAAAGATAGAACAGAAGAAACCAGCTGGAATAAGTGTAGAGAGACAAAAATATGGGCCATGCCTGACTGGTGTGGCTCAGTGGTCTGTGCGTCCTCCCATGGACTGAGAGCATATGCCCAGGTTGTGGGCTTGATCCCCAGTGGGGAGCATGCAGGAGGCAGCCCATAGATGTTTCTCTCTCACATCGATGTTTTTATCTCTCTCTCCCTTCCTCTCTCTCCAAAAAATCAATAAAAACACATTTTACAATATATGTATAGGCCATACAGAGGACAGAATAAGAGACATTAAAGATACAGTCTGTCATACATTAATTTGAGTTCCAGAAGATGAGAAAAGACAAATGTAGAAGCAGTGTTTACAGGAACTGACATCTGAATTCGGACTGATGAAAGAAAACAAAACCTATTCAAAAAGCTTAAAAAATGCTTATGAGATGACTAAAAACAAATTCATACCTAGCTACATCATAGTAAAGCTGCAGAAAGTAAAAGACAACAAGAAAATCTTACATGCAGCTGAGAAATAGATTAAATTCATAGGAACAACACAGACTGACATTTGACTTCTCCATGGCAATACTGGAAGTCAGAAATAAGTATAAATATTTCCTCAAGATAATATAATTAGATATTGAATTCATTTCATTTTTTGAATCCAATTAGGCCTTCCTACAAAATAAATACAGGTGCAGATGGCATTGCCAGCAAGTTCTATTAAAGGTATTTTTAAAAATCTAATATTATACATAATCTTCCATAGAATAAAGAAAAGATGATAAACCTCTCCCTGGCTCCTCCTTCTTTCATGAGATTAGCATAACCTTGTTACCAAAGTTTAGCAAAGACAGACAAAAAGAACACACACACAGGACAGCTTCAGTCATAACCACAGATGTAAACGTAACTCACAAAGTTGAGGTAATAGCCATAAAGCTTTACACTTCAGTTAACACAGCATAAAGATCTAGAAGTCAAGCATTTGTAGAAATAAAAGGACAATCAATATGGTTGTTTTAATCATATAAACACCCTTAAAAATTGAAGACGACATTGATAATACAATCATCTGGCTTGATTACAAATATAAATAAAACCCGTGTTCTATAAACTCTCTAGAACATTAACAAAATGAATGTTTACAAAATAGATGCTCTATTGCATGGGGATCTGAATACATTCTGAATCAGACTTCTAGAGTCTTTTCTTTTTTGCTAGAATTCAACTAAAGTAAAATAGAATAAAATGAATTAGAACAGGTCTCCTTACCACCAAAAGAGATTAAGAGTTAAATTGACAGGTAAAATAAAGTAATAGAGACTGATACAATAGACTGGCGTGTTTGCCAAAGAACCAAAACATAGATATATAATAAAAAACATAGATACATAAATATTATGAATGTGAAAAGCACCAAGAAGCATGTATACAAAAGCTTTTCTAAAAAATATAAGAATAAATATATAAAAACTATACCACCTAAACCAGATAATTCATGTGAATGATTTCCCAGAAAAATATTTAAATTTAATTATTTTAATTTAATTGTTAGATCGTAAGTATGAGCTTAAAATTTGTTTAAATTCAAAGCTAGATGGACCCTCATCCTAAAATCTGATAAAGGCATCATGAAAATAGAGAAAGAGAGAGTGTGGTTCCCAGCTTAGGTTCAATAGAGCAATATTCTACAAGCTCTTAAAGCCATGTTTTGGGGAAAAAAGTTTATCATGCTCAAATGATTATATAAAACACAAAAGCCTTAGACAGGCTAAACAGAACTGTCCGGACTTCTCAGAGTGTTTAAAATGCCAATGTAAGTGCAACTTTTCTTGAGGGGCTTTGGGCAAGTCATTATTAAATCATTCATCTTAAAAGTGGTAATATAATGAATACCTACTATGTCCCAGGAATGCTCATGATCATTGAGGATTAAAGCAACAAGCACAATAATGAAAGACCCTCAAAGAGCTTATGTCCTTATGGTAGAAATGATAAGCAAACAAATTATTTTATAAAGTATTTTTCATCGTTAGAAAGACAAAATGTGAGTAAAAGGTCACAAAGATCAATGAATAAGGTGCTATTGTACATAAGATGGTCAGAAAATTCTCCAAGGGGGCATTTGATCACAGATCTATATAAAGTGAGAAAGGGGGAGCAGGAATATCTGGGTGTAGAATGGTCCACAAAGAGGGAAACATCAAGTCTAAGGGACTGAAGGTAGAAGGATGTTTGGTGTGTTTTAGGAGCAACAAGGCCAGTTTGGCAAGACTGAGAACAGAATTAGGACAAACAAGAGATTTAGGAAATGAGGCCAGAGAGGTTGTTAGGAGTCAGGTCATGTAGAATCTTGAAAAATTTGGAAGTTTTTCTAAAGATGATTACAACCCCTGGACCACAGGGGTGACAAGACCTGTTTTCCATTTTAAGAGGATCACTTTGACTGTTCGGGGACAATAGAGTGTAAGGAAGAAAGGGTGAGTATATACAGACTCCTTACCAGGCTACTGCAGAGCCAGGCAAAACTCATGGGGGCATGACTTAAGGAGCAGTAGTAGAGGTACTGCAAATAACTGGGGTAGCTCTATTTTGAGGCCATTTCCATTTGAATTTGCTAATAGATTAATATGAATTAAGAAAGAAAGAAAGAAAGAAAGAAAGAAAGAGAGAGAGAGAGAGGGAAGGAAGGAAGGAAGGAAGGAAGGAAGGAAGGAAGGAAGGAAGGAAGGAAGGAAGGAAGGAAGGAAGGAAGGACTCTAAGGTTTTAGCGAACAAACTTAGCATTTTAATGAATGGAGCAATTCTATTAAAGTCAAGAACATAATAAGGAAGACAGCATTTATAAGTATTCACCATTATAGTGGAAGTTTTGGCCAAGGCAATAAGAAAGGGAAAAGCAAGAAAATTATAAATATTGGAAAGAATGAGACATAATCATATTTTTTTACTCTTGATATGATACCTATCCAGAAAATCCAAACAATAAAATTAAGAAAACTAATAAGAAAATCTAGTAGGGAAACTGAATATACCAATATTGACAGCTTTCCTTTAAACAGCAACAGAATTTAAAAATATGCATAAATAAACTATAGAAAAAATGTGTAAAACCCTTATGAAGACAATATTTACTCATATTGACATGTAAACGTTTCTAGCATTTATCAAGTGAAAAAATAAGGAATTTTCACAATAGGATAGTTAGTATGATCCCTTTAAAAGTTACCTACAAAAATTATGTATGTGGATGTGTGTATATGTATATGTATATATGTTTGTATATATGATTCTAGTTAGAGGTATAGAAAAAATTTAACATGGTAAACTGCTGTTGGTAAAGGATGGGAGGAAACTACGACATAGGGAAAGGTATTTTCTTTTCTGGATTTTCTCCTGTAGGTATTGTTTATAACAGTATTATATAACTTATAATCAGGAAATAAAAGCAAAGAAAACATGTTTTTATTCAAAAGCACAACCTATGTTCATACTAATCGCTGGCATAATAGTTCACATTTATTAAGTACCAGATAATGCACTGAAGAACTTTACATGTATTAATTCATGCATTCCCCATTAGGACAACTGTTCCTCCCCATGACACTGTTATGAATAACATCCCCATTGTACAGGTGATGAAGCTGAGACAAAGGAGAAATGCCACTTGCTCAAGTTCACATGGCATGGAAGGGGCAGGGCCAAGCTTGGAATGAAAGCGCTGACTCACAACCCACGCTCCTCCCCACTGTGCTGTACTAACTTTAAATTTTAAAAAGTCTTACACATCAGATATACACTACAAGAAGTAGACCATATTAAAAAAAAAATAGGGATTAAAAAGATCACATTAAATTGAAAAAAAGCATAAGCAAACAGGATAAATGACTGAGGATTAAAATTTCTGCTGTCATGACAGAGGTTCAACTTTCCTGTGAGAAATCATTCATCGTATAGTCACTCTGGGAATGAGATTTAATTTTCTTTTTTGCTTTTTTTTTTTAAAGTTTTTACTCTGTCTATGCTATTTATTTAAAATTAAAAATAGTACAAAGTGTTCTGAGTACAGGCTTATCAGATCTATCAAACATAAATTATCAACTTTCAAAATACTGGGAGTAAAAGATGGCACATTACAATCCTGCATTTGCGAATATAATTTAATCCTTAATGGGTCCCACTGTGCTTCAGCTTCATATATATCAACTGTTTTTGTATTAATGGTTTCAAATGTATTAATAAGTAGAGAAAATCCTGACACCATGCCAGATAAATCAGCGTTTACAATATGTTATCACATTCTTGTCATGAACACTAAAAGTTGATGTCAATCCCAGGGCTATTTTCCATATTTTCAACATATTATATAGCTAGAGCACACTGCTCTGTACAGACTGATTTGCCTGAAGTTACTAGACAATGAAATCACTTCACATTTGAATAAGAGCTCATAAAATTGTTTATTATGACCCTTCACATAGCCAACAATTATCATAACATTTTTTCTGTCTCAACAGAAATAAAAAGTAGGTTGCAGGATCAAACTGTCTGGATCACAGGCTTTTGAGGAAAGGGTCTTGGGGGAAAGGGAGACATTTGTAATACTTTCAACAATAAAGATAAACTAAAAAATTTAAAAAATAACAGCAGAAAATTTTAAAACATTAAGACCAAAGAAGCCCTGATAGGTAGCATGTTTTTATAAATAGCCTATAGTTACCCAGGGGGGAAGTAAACCAGAATTCATCAGAAAAATAACATTTGCACATGCTATTCTAGAAAAAATCTAAGAATGACTCTCATTTTATTATTTTTCTTTAATTAAATTAATATGTGGGCATTTCTCTGAATTCTGAATCCAAGCTGATTAAATAGTAAGAATTATTATTTTCACTCTTATTAAAATAAGACCTGAAACAATTAAAATTATTTTCTACTATTTGTCCCTTTATGTTTTAGAACCTGATGGGCAGGTTTTATTTTCACTGGGAGGTAAGACTTCCTTATAGTTACAATACCCCAGCTCTAGGGTTCATGAATGGATCTGGGGTTAATGGCTAGGCTTTATGAAGCTGTAAAAAAAAAGAAAAACGAAAAAAAACAACAACCTGCAAGTGTGAATTTGTTTGCATGTACAATTATTTTGGGTGATAATCTACAGCATTCAGCAAAGGTCTAGAGTAAGTCTGTGAGCTCCATCCTCCACCCCAGAAAAAAGTTAAGAACCACTTGCTGAAAAGCTGTGACTCTATCAATGAGCTAAGAACTTTAGAGAAACTACTTCATCCTTGTCCCTTTCAGGAAAGTCCATCTGGTAGGCAGATAGTGGAGAGTTGGAGATTAGGAAAGAAGTCTAGAGAAATTCATTGAAACTTACATCATGCCAAATGCCTTTACAGAAGCTTATGTTTAAGGTTAAGTGTAGGCCATAACTTCCATTCATATAGTCACAGACAACTCAAAATAACCAGAATAAATGATTAGAAAACAGCATTTGAGATGCAGTTTGTGTACCTGTAGAATATGGCTTTCAATCACATGAAGACACATGAATGACATGAAAAAACATATTAAGGAGAAGAGGGTACTATGTGTGTGCAGTTGTCATGTAAAAATAGCTTCTAGCACTGGCCAGTTTTGCTCCATGGTTAGAGCGCCAGCCCATGGACCAAAGAGTCTCAGGTTCAATTCTGTTCAAGGGCACATATCTCAGTTGTGGTTTAATCCCTGGCCTTGGTTGGGGTCATGCAGAAGGCAACCAATTGATGGGTCTCTCTCACATTGATGTTTCTCTCTTTCTCCGGCCCTCCCACTTTATCTGAAAATCAATAGAAAAATATCCTCGAGTGAGGATTAAAAAAAAATAAAAGCTTGTAGGAGGAGCCTATACATTTTTCAAGGACTTATGGATGAGCTCATGGTTCGAGGTCAAACCTTGTCAATTGGAGGGTCTCATGTGCCTCCAGTCTCTGGGGATCTGCAGAGAACCCCCACAGATGGCTGGGAGTCCTGAGAGAGGATGACTGGTTTCTCTTTCTATTCTGCCCCTGCTGCCCTGGCCATGGGAACAGCCCTTCTGTGCTGCACTCATATTCTTGAGTTGAATTTCTCATCCTGAGTTCTAAGACAATAAATATGAAACAAACCAGTGTTGTCTAGCTTGGCAGCACTATCACTGAGAGATGTTCCGCAGGGACTAGATCAAATGGGTCTATTTGGCAGAGAAACGACCCCTGAGACCTGGCCTCAGAACTCCAGGCTGGATTGTGGAGAGTGGTTCTGGTTTTCTAAGTACCCAGATCCCCAGGAGGCACCTCTGATCATGGCTCCCCTTCCTCTGCTCTTTCTTTTCAGGTGTCCCTGCACAAGCCCTGACCCCACCTGTGGAGCAATGGAAGGAGTCAGGTGGGTTTTTGCACAAAGGAGTCTTCATGTGAATGTGTACAAGTGCAAACTGCAGAAACACAAGGCTGCTGAGGCAGAAGGTGAGAGACACTCCCACAATCAGCTCTGCAACTCTGTGGGCTGTTTTTCTTGCTTTTAAATAAAGCATTGGATAATCTTGGGAACAGAGAACTGGAATCCAATTCTAGAAATTCTACATAGAAAGAATAATAACTATAGAGATGCATATTAATAATAAAAGCTGGTCCTGAGTTTCAGCACTAACAATAACAACAACAACAACAACTGGTGGCAAAAATCAGAAAAATGACAGTAGAAAGGTAAGTGAATGCACAATAAATGAGTTGGTACATTGGACCAGACACATTTCCCTATTCATCACCTCTTCGTGTTTTCCTCTAATTTGGCTTTGCTAGTTTGCCAAGATATATGGGCGTGGGTGAGCCTTCCTGCACACTGTGTGCAACTCGGGGAGCAAACAAGGCAACTTGGGAAGTATCAGGAAGAAGTACAAGGGGTGCAATCAGAAGGAAGGGGCATTGCATGTATCTTGGCACAGCTGTCTTTGCAAAGGGCGTAACATCATCCCAGAAAGAAACAAGGGTCATAAATTTTCAGAAGAGAGGAAAAGAAAGACTGTTTCCCACATCAAGAAAAAATAATTTAACTATAAGTTGATCCAAAACTTCTGCATGTAGACCCAAGTGCCTGAATTTGCTATAATTATCATAACTAAGTCTGACTTTAATATAAATGTTAACAGATACAATTTTTTTCTTCTTCTTTAGGGGAATACCCTTTAATTGCTATTCAGGGAATATTGTTTCCTCAGGAAAAAGAAAACAATCTTTATCTAAGAGGACAAAGGGGATTTAAAAACTCATTCTCTGCTTCATTAAGCAAAATTATGTTTTCAGAAAAATACCACTATAGAACAATAAACACTAGGTTCTAAATCTATTCTCTCTCAAAGTTTAGGGTCAGCCACTACTTTTCTGTGGCCCTGGTCCCTTAAGAGTTGAGATGATTTTCCCCTTGCTATGTAATATCAATGACATTGTCCCCCCTCAAACTGATATTTTAAAAATGACACCAAAGGCAATTCCATGAGTGGGAAAAGACTCAGACTATGAAGAGTGTTGAGCAGCACAGACCTAGAGCTGCCCTTATGGAAAAGTCTGCCTGAGAAATCCTCGTCAAGAAAGACAGAGGGAAGAGTAGTCCTGTAGCATCTCACTATCAGAAACCCAGGGGGACAGGCAAAAGGTTGATTGGAAATGGAACTCTCCCCTTATCTTAAGAGTATGGTGTGTGATATATTAAGGTATCTTCTGGGGAAATTGCAGAACTTTATCTAAAAGGGACTGCTGGTGGGACCTGGAAATGAGAGGAATGCATAGTATTATGTGCATTTCATGGGAATCCACAAAATCTTGTGCCACTCCAGTCTTCTCACCCTTGGTTGTTTTGCAATATAAGAAATTTGTGTAAAGTGTGATTTGGCTCATTTTTTGCACACCAGTCTACGCTCCCCCAGGTCCAGGAGTTTCTCATGTAACATGAAACAGTCAATGTGACTTGAGAATGAAGTGACAGGAGTAATGCAGAGCAAGAAGTAATAGCTAGAAGCTTTTTAATATGATATAGTCCAATTCTTCTATTTTTGCCCTTACTTTCCTTGTCTTCAGAGTCCAAATCTCAAATCCTCTCTAAGACCAAATTCCCTTAGTGTCTACATTTTCTTCTATGTAATTTATTGTTTCAGATCTTATATTCAGGTCTTTGATCCATTTTGAGTTAGTTTTATATATGGGGAAAAACAGCAGTCTAGTTTCATTCTTTTGCCTGTGACTTTCCAATTTTCTCAGCACCATTTATTGAATGAGCTTTATTCTCTCCAAAATATGTTTTTGGCTCCTTTATTGAAAATTAATTGCCCATGTACATGTGGTTTTATTTATGGGCTCTCAGTTATGTTCCATTGGTCTGTGAGTCTGTTTTTCTGGGTAGTGGGCACACAATGCAATATACAGATGATATATCATAGAATTGTACAGTTGAAACCTATATACGTTTCTTAACCAATTCAACCCAATAAACTTAACTTTTAAAAAAATTAATAGCTATTTTTAATTTTTTGAACTGCCATTTGATCTAGTGATCCCACTTCTAGGAATATACCCTAAGAAGCCTGAAGCACCAATTAGAAAGAATATATGTACCCTGATGTTCATAGCAGCATTATTTACAATTACTAAGATCTGGAAATACCCCAAGTGTCCATCAATAGATGAATGGATAAAAATGCTGTGGTACATATACACCATGGAATACTATGCAACTGTAAGAAAGAGAGATCTCTCATCCTTTGAGACCACATGGAGGTACCTGGAGAATACTATGCTAAGCGAAATAAGCCAGTCAGAGAAAGACAAGTATCAAATGATCTCACTTGCCCTGGCAGGTTTTGCTGAGAGGTTTGAGTCAGCCTGCGGACTGGAGAGTCTTGGGTTCGGTTCCCACTAGGGGCATGTACCTTGGTTGCAGTTTGTCCCCAGCCCCAGTTGGGGTTGTGTGGGTGGCAACCAGTTGATGTGTCTCTCTCACATCGATGTTTCTCTCTCTCTCTTTCCCCTTTCTCCCCCCCCCCCCAACTCTATCTGAAGATAAATGCAAAAAAAAAAATGTCCTCGGGTGAGGATAAAAATAAATAAATAATTAAAATAAAATAAAATAATGATCTCACTTATTTGTGGAATATAATGAACAAAATAAGATGATGAACAAAATAGACCCAGAGACATAGAAGAAATAGACCCAGAGAAATAGACCTCAGAGGAGGGGACAGGGGAGAGGGAAGAGATAAACCAAAGAACTTATGCATATAAGCATAACCAATGGACATAGACAACAATGCTTGGGGTGGAGGCGGAAATGGGAGGAGGGTGTCAATGGGGGGAAAAGGAGAAACACCTGTAACAAAAATAAATTAATTAAATGAAATAAATAAATAAATAAATAAAGGAATAGCTAGAAGCAGGGTTGCCCAAGAACTGCCTATTCTAGCCCAGAAAAAAAAAACAAAAAAAACAGATAACCTTGTAACAATGTAATAGTTCTGGCAGTTTATAGAAAGACAGTAACTACCAATGATTCAGGTCTGATTTTCCCAGACAGCTTGTCCTGAGAAAGATCATTTCGACCTCTCTTGTCTTATAGCAAATGCTCCAAATAGATACTTTCCCCTAAGCCCTCAATCACTTCATCTAAGAGCCACAATACAGTGAGAGGTCAGCTCGAGCGCCCCTGGCGGTCGCTGTGGCTGCACCGCCCAAGAGCAGCCACTAGTCGGGCGTGGCGGTGGAGCACTTGAGCAGAGGCTGGTCTGAACTGAGATGTACTGTGGCTGCGAAAGACGCACTGTTCAAAGGCTCGGGACCAAACACGGACTGGAAAATAGCCCACTCCTAATTTTTATGTCGCTGACATATTATATGTAACAATTCGAATACAGGGTGAAAAGGTTATTAACATTTGCCTTTTTAAGTGGGGCTACTGGAAAATCTAAAACTACACATGTGGTTCATATCTGTGGCTCACCTTCTCTTTCCAACAGATGACACTGCTCGAGAGGCCCAAAGAACATTTCTTCTTGATGGTGAGATCAGCCCTGTCTTCTCCAATCTCTCCAGGGCAGATACAATGGGCTTTGCTTTGTTGAAATCTTTTCCGGTGCCTGGCAGGGAGCTGAGCAGAGGGTGGGCAGTCAACAAACACCAGTGCTGATGGTAATGCTGTGTGTCAACTTCCCTGGGCCACGGAGTACCCAGACATTTGGTCAGACGTTATTCTGGGTGTGTCTGTTGGAGTGACTTAGATGAGGTTAACAATGGAATTGGTAGACTGAATACAGCATATGGCTCTATCCAATGTGCATGGGTATCACCCGATCAGCTGAAGTAGACCGAAAGCTGAGTGAGAGGGAACTAACTCCTCCTGTGTGACTGCCTTGAGCTGGGATGTTGGTCTTCTCCGGTTTTCAGATCTGGACTCAAACATTGGCTCTTCTTGGGTCTTGAGACTGTCTGCTTTTGGATTAAAACCTACACCATTGGCTCTTCTGACTCTCAGGCCTTCGGACTCATACTGGAACTGCATGATCAGCTCTCCTGAGTGTCTAGCTTGCAAACTGCTGAACTCAGAACTTCTCAGCCTCCATAATCATATGAGCCAAGTCCTTATAATCAATCTCTCTCTATATCTCTACATATGTATATGTATACACACAAACACATTCATGTGTATATGTATATATAAACACACACACACATCTTATTGGTTCTGTTTGTCTGTAGAACCCTAATACAACATTGGTTAGTTTTATAAAAGAATTTTTCACAATATCACAAATTTGAAAATTAGTGAATACAAGGATAGTTTTCTGAATGTATTTTACAACTGACTCTATGACTGGCTAGTCTGGGGACACAGAGAAGTTTCTCATTCTGAACCTCAATTTTCTCACTGTGAAAACAGTTTCTCCCTCTCAGGGACAGTGTGAGAGTTAAAGGAGATGATGCTGAAGAAAGTGCTTGGCCCCTCGAAAATTGGCTATGATCTCTAGTTAAAAATCATTCAGTCCTTGATCTTTTCTGTACAAAATACTAAAAGTCAAATGGTTGATACAATGAAAAAAATACATTCTCATTAAGAGCTCATATACTGAGTTAGGATTTCAAGCAGTAGGTGGAATCCATCCGACATGCATATGTCCCTGAGGACACTTGCCTCTCTCGCTATCAGGAGGGTAGTACACGTCCTGGGACTAGAAGGCAAAGACCTATGACTTACAGAGCAAAGGCAGATGGGATCCTCTGTGGGGAGTGCCACCATGTGTGGGAGTCATTTGTGTGGGAAGGTCCATGCCCAGGAAGGCTCCTGGCAACGTGAGCTCAGCTCCCATCCAGGCCGACATGGAGCAGTCTTCCCTTGTCCCTCTTCCCTGATGAGGCCAACTCTTTGCAGTGTTTTGTTTTGTTTTTTGTTTTTTGTTTTAACAGTTTTAAGTTTCTCTTAAAATCTTTAATGTCCCAAAATAATCACCTAGAGTATTTTTTTTCTAGGTTGGCAGGAGGGCTGCCACCGTGATGGACACAGACACAGTGGTACCAGGAGAGGGGCTTTCCCTGTGCTGTCCACAGGGAAGAAGGCTCTCCCCTGTTTCCTTTCTTGCTGCTGTTACTCAATAGCTCATAGTTTGCTGACAGAAGCACCAGAGCTTTTTAATTTATTTGTGCTTGCTAGAGCCAGACCAGACCAAAAGGAACAAGTGAGGGGTGGGACAGGTTAGGAAGGACAGTGGCCAGGTCTGGACCCACTGGTTCTGCCTTCAAGTCAGAATAAATTTAACACTCTCTCCTTTCCATTTACTTTTATTATTCTTGTATTTTTGAGACCCTCTTATAAAATACTTTCTTTAAATTCCAGAAAGGGGAATGATACCACAACATCATAGCATATTAGTATGATAAGGAAACATAGACATTATCTAGGCCAATTCCTCTCTTTATAAATAAGAAGACTAGCCCTGGCCAGTTTGGCTCAGCGGTTAGAGCATTGGCCTGTGGACCAGAGAGTCCTGGGTTCCATTCCCACTAAGGGCACTTACTTCGATTGCAGTTTATCCCTGGCCCCATTTGGGATCATGTGGGTGGCAGCCAGTTGATGTGTCTCTCTCACGTTGATGTTTCTCTCTCTCTGTTCCCCCGCCTCACTCCCACTCTATTTGAAGATAAATGGAAAAAAAAAAAAAGTCCTCGGGTGAGGATAAAAATAAATAAATAAATAAATAAATAAATAAATAAATAAGAAAACTGGAGTCCAGAAAAGTCAAGTCTTTTTTTTTTCAAAGTCCCAGAGCTGGTTGGTAGATATGCTGCAAATAGGACCCTGTCATTCTTTTCATGACAAGCTTCCTGTCTATCAAAGTGACTATTAAGGATAACCATGTAAGTATTGATGTTAAATTTTCAAAACATAAGTTTCAGCCATATTTTTAGCCTTCTAGAATTTAATTTGAAATCAATCCCACGAAACAGTTGCTACACTTTTTGTAGGTTTCCAGGCAGGGAATCCACAGCACAGTGAAGCCAATTTTCCAAGATCATTCAGTTAACTGGTGTCAGATCCAGGACCCCCCCCACCCCCCCGCCCCCAGGCTGTCTGGCTCAGAAAGCTGTGCTCTTATGCACTTTGCGAAATTGACTCTCTTGAAAAATGTTGGTAAGTCTTAGAAGCCATATAACAGTTTTGTATTTTAACTGCAATTTGCTTTAATGAACCAAAATACCAATTTTCTAAGTGGCTGATCTTTAGATATCGTTCTCCCTTTTCAGAGTCAGCGGTCATTAAATTTGTACTTTTGCAGGATCAACTATGAGGAAAACTAGCTGAGCCATTGATAGCAGGAGGCTGCTTTCCTGCACAGGTACACTTTGAAAATGCTGTAATAAGAAAAGGCTGGTTCAGGAAAACTGGATAAGCATGGGAATGAAGTCAAATTGGAAAATACAGATCAGCATTCGCAAGATGCTGATGTTAGGAAATTAGAAGTTGAGACACGAATCTCTAGGTTTGGGGTACATATTGCTGAAGCCCAAACTGAGGTTTCTCTTCACATAAGTCACGTCACCATGAGGATTTAAATGTATAACAAGGGGCTGCAGAGCACTCTGTGCTTGTTTTGAATGAGCCTCCCTAGTGTTCCCAGGTAAGGTTTCCAAATGTTCAGTTCATTAGTGACCGGCCACGACACTCAGCACCACAGGCCAGCTTTCCCCAGACCCTCTCTGCAATGGCTCCTGCCCTGTCCAGTGGGGCCGAAGGGCGAGTGGTGGTGGGTCATGGACTGCTGGCATCTGGGTGATGTGAGGGAGCTGAGCACGTCCTGTGAAGTAAGCTAAGTCAACTTGCTATTCACAGGGACCAGGCTCTTGAGTAAATGTAGACAGCGTCTGACAATTCACAGGTGGGGTTATCTGCCTGCTCCCCCACATCCTCATGATTAGTGATACCCTGAAGTGAAAATAATTATCAGAGAGAATCCTACTTCACATACAAACATTTCTTAGGAGGCAAGTGCAGAAACATTATGCATCCTGTCCCCATCATCTCAGGCATGTTCTGGTTCTCTGCCTGGTGGGCCCTCAGATTCACACTTTCTGGGGACGGTGCACTGTGAGGTCAGCACACAGCATGCTGGTGGTGAGAGTAGCCCACCTTCTTGCTGCGTCGTGTTCCCAGGGCCTGGCGCATTGTCCATGGAGGGTAAGTATCCCAGGTCCGTACTCTCCTCATGAAAGGGCAAAGGTCCCTGAGCCTCCGTCCAGCTGGCTGAATGTCTTGAACACTACTCATTTCCCCAGAGAAAACACAATTCTCTCATCTCTGCTGCTAATGAGAGAATCTGAAGATGTCATTTTAAATCATGATGTTGAAATAATTTCTCTAGAGATCTTTGGAGAGTAGACTCTTGATTGGGGCACTTCAAAGGTTAACCAAACACCTGAGAGTATGTTATTATTAATTTATGCCCCATATACTTATCACATACTTATACCTGAACTGTTTAAAAATACATGATCATGCTGGGAAAATCAAGGGCCCAGGGTACCAAGTGGTCACAGACCTATGCTACATGGTCTCCTCTTTCCCTTCCTTCTGCTCTCCTACCTCAGCTGGTAAGCTTGGAGCAGGTTTGTGGCTGGCCTTACTCCATGCGAACACTCTAAGCACAGAAAAGCAGGGGGAGGGGATGTTGTCCAGTTTTCCATTTGCAAACAAAAGAACCTACATGTATCTCCCGGAACACTTAACTGTAAAGGGAGACTTCAGGCTGGAAAAGGAAGGCAAACCAGACAAAGAAGGGAAAGGAATTCCCATAAATTGCTCTCAGGAAAAAAAAAAAAATAAGGCAGTTAAAGGCACGGAAACAGATGACTTTCTTTCCTATATTCATTCATTCTAAAATTATGTATCACATTCTACTATGTCCCAGGACTGTGCTGGGTACTGGGATACATGCAGAAGAGGACAAGATATTCACAGTTTTTGCTCTTAAAGAACTTACACTACAATGAGGAATGACATTTGATATTGGCACATATACATTTATATACCCACAAACACCTGTAGATATTTATTCATGTAGCTCAATTTAAGTAAAGATCTGATGGACAAGAAGGGGTAAAAGCATGAAAAGATCTGGAAGAAGAAGAATACAGACAAAGGCAGTAAGATAAAAACAATGAACTAAGTTAGTCATTTCAAGATCAGATCAGAGAGATAAGCAAGACTCCACTTTGTGGACCAGGGAGAGTTTTGGGATTTAATTCCAAGTGTGAAGTCGTTAGCAGGACATTGATACAGTCTGATTTGCTTTTTAGAAGCTGCTCTGTGGAGACTGGATTATCAAGGGACTAGAGAGGAAGGAGAAAGACAGGGACCTCTTGCATCGTTAGACAAAAGATGGTGGTAACTTAGAGTAGGGTGGTAGGAATAAAGATAGGGCAAAGAGACAAATTTAGTAGAACTTTTGAGAAAGAACTGAAAAAACTTGCTGAAGACTTGGGTGTGGGCTAGAATGGGAAAAGAAAAAAAAAAGAATGACATCTAGATTTCTCTTTTCTAAAACTTTGAACAACATTTGAGGCAGAGTTGGAGGCCAACCTAACCCCTAATTGTACTACCTTGTTAATTCCTATGTATCCCCACGGCCTTTGAATGCTCTGATTGATGCCACTACCACCTCTGATTTGACTGTCAAAAGAACTTCAAACTGTCTCCAGTCTCAGTCTTCTGAAACCACTCTCCTGTTGCTGCGGTGGCTTTTCCCAGATGAAAGTCTAATGACTGCACAATGGTTCTTCTCTGCCTGCAGGACAAAATCCAAATTCTCTACAGAAGCACACAAGGCCTTCCCCGATCTGGCTCTCGCCTGGATCCTGCCTGCTTCACCACCTCTCTTATCTCATCACGTGTTTCTCTCTCACCTCTGCAAATCCTTCACTGAGACCACAGCAAACTCATTCCAATTCCCAGAATACACCATGTTCTCTTTATATTGCTGGCTTACTAAGAAAGCCCTCCTTAACTCCTAAGCCATCTGGAAAAGTCCTCTTTTTTTCCAACAGTCATTGAATTTCCCTATACCCTGTTTCCTTCAGTGACATTTTTAGCATTCCACCTTCTGTATAGCTCTAATACAACATTACACTGCTCTCCTAAGGTCTTGCTCGCATCCCTTCCTCCTCCTTGGACTGTAAACTCCTGAGGGCAGACACAGGCAGGCACCTCTTTGTTTGTCCATGTGCCTTTCACAGTGACTGATATATATACCCAATGATCAATAAATAGCAATTAAACAATTAAGTGAAAAGCCTCTAATTATGTCCATCAAGCAGTCATCTAGCCTCTGAATAAATATCTTCACTGTGAACTCAAAATACCTACTCCATTTTTTTGTCCATTTCTCTTTATCTATTGGTCATAGGGCCTCCTTGCTTTTGTAATTTTTTACATATTTATTAAATGCCTGAATTAAAGCAGTCAACAAACTATATGGGGTTTCTGTATTCATATTACATTCTAATTTGAAAGCGAGACAGAGTGACAACAATTAAACAGGGAAATTAAGTGTGATAAGTCCTACATACAAAAGAATATACATTGAGTTCATAAAGACAACAGAGGTTCTTAAACCGGGGCTCTAGTGTTGGGAAGATTGGGGTAAGCAGATTCCAGACAGAAGAGATCATTAGCTCAAGAGCTCTTAGAGAGAAATGCACTCCCTCGGGGGTATACAAGGAATACAAATAATATGTGGCTACATAATCCTGAGCCACAGAGAGGGTGGAAGAAGATGGGCTGAAAAGGATGGGCAGGAGCTGGCTCATAGAGAGTGCGGAGGGCACGGGATAAGTTTGGATTTTATTCTAAGCACATGAAATGCAGTTAGAACTGTAATCAAGAGAGTGTCATGAGCTGAATTCAGGCACAGTTCAGGGAGTGTCTCTGAGTTAGGCACACTATTCTGTCCTTCAGCCTACACAAAATTCTTCCGTTTTGCAGCTATGACCATGTTAACTTCTCAGGAAGCCGCAGGACCTTATACATCTCTACTAAAGTCTTAGTCAACATAGAGAGTAAACTGTTCTTATGCCATTGATTTATTGAAGCTAAAAGCAGGACTTTGCTTTTACCGATAATGAATCCTTATTATTAAATTCACCCCATCACCCACAAGCTCTCTTTACTTCCTCCATCTTTTTATCTTTACATTTTTCTCCCCATCCACCCCCTAAATCTCTAGGAATTAATCATTACATTCACTAAACAGCAGGTGGCCCAGAGGGTCAACAATGGTTCAATCTAGGACTAGGTATTCATTCTTTAAAGAGAAAAAGAGATTATTTAGATTTTTCATTTAAAAACAGAAAAAATTTACTTTGATCTTGCTATGAGTGAAGAGAAGACTTTTATATTCAAACTTTATAAGTCATTTGAATATAAAAGTCTCCTCTTTTAATTGGGGAGTTAAGCTAAAAAAACAATGGATGTGCTAAGGTGAGACATAGTCAAGGAAATGAGAAGGCAAAAAAACCCCACAGTGTTTGAAATTTGCTAAAGATACTTTCCAATTTTGACCATTTAACTTTGTTTTTGAATGAGTGCAGGTACTCACAGAAATGATTCTAAAATAACAAGGGTCTATGACACATACCAAAGAGAAATGTGTCAGACCTTCTAAATCACTGTTGGGGACTTTCAGCATTTCCTCAATTTACCTAAGACTTCCACCTCTGTTCTAGAACCTGTGTGCAGAGGAGGAAGATTTTTAAACACCACACTTCCATGGCACCTCTTCAGCTGGTCCTTCCCTCTCCCTCCTTCTGTGCCATCACCACTATCCATCCACCAAGTAAGAAGGATGGGGCCAACTTAAAGCAAATGGTCTCCCCAACTTTAGAGCTCTGTATTTGCCAACCTATGCTCTGAAAACAAACCACTTTTTAAAGGTAGCAAAACAATAAATTCTTCTTGATTTACCAGAATGAGTAAATCCAAATTCATAAATTCATCAGATTATTTAAGAGTTATGTTTGGTAAAGCCAAGCCTATAGATAGTCACTGGATGGTAAGATCAGATCTTTCCACATAATTGTGTGGGGATTTTCTAGTTATTGAAAACATTATCAATCATTTTTCACCAGGTAAAATGAACACATTTTATTTAAATGTGGTGATGTTGTTTTTTGTTTGGTTTGGTTTTTTTAGTTAGAATTTTAGGAGATTAAGAAATACAAGAATGAGTCCTGGCAATATATAGGGCAGATAATGAATTGTTTTGAGGCATGAATATGATAAAGAAAATATTTAATCCAAGTGCTATTTTAAAATACGGGGGGGGGGGGGGGATGTAAGCAAAAAGGACCTAATACCTGTTGGGATTGCTCACTTTTCTCTGAAATATTTATTGTGATAACTTCCCTGTAAGCCCCATTCTGCAGATAGTGAGGGCTCCTTCACTCAAACACCCTGCTCTACCAAGGGTTCAGAAGAAGACCTTTCTACAGAAATTAGATGACCTATACTTGGGTGTGTTTTAAATATAGCTGACCTAGTATTCGTTTTAAAGAAATGAAAACTATTTTTCATTTTAGAGAAGCAACTATCTGCTCCCTACAATCTCAAGATCAGGACAGTAAATATTTCTAATTTGCACATATATAGGATTCAGGTATTACGTTTGGAAGATATTTTTCCTTCATATAGACACATTTAAAGGTCTTTTATAATACATTTTCTTATTTCAAAAAAGAATAGAAATACTGAGTGTATTTTTATGTTCTCTATCTTTCTATATTGCTTTTCAATAAGATGAAGCCTCTTCTAAGTGGTCTATTATAAAATATTGCAATATATTTTCAAATTTTCAATTTTTTTCCAGAAATGTTTTTACTAGATAAAAATGTTTTTTTGTCAGTGAATCTCAGAATAAAAGGTCTGCAAATTTTATAATTAAGTGAAGATAATGTGAGCTGTGCAATTTCTCTTGCTGAGCATCTGCGAGCCTCCCACAATGACCACACTGATGGAGTGCACCTCCATCCATCTGCTTAGGACATAAAGCTCCTTAAAGTAGCCAAGGCTCACATATTAATTGCATAATAGGAATTCAATAAAGATTTAATAAGCATCTGCCAGTCCAATATAGCCATGACACTCTTTCTGAAAAACAATTATAAAAGATTCATAAGCTGTAAAAGCCTATGGTATAAATAGGGTAGAGATGGAACAGCTCTGATGAGAAGAGATAAAAATAAAGTCAGATCTCCTCCTCCTCTTAAAGTATCATTTTTAGAAGCTTTCCAACAAATGAGGAAAACCACATAGTCATTGTTTCTTTCTGTGAGCCTTATGTGAGCAGTCCAGATGAAAGATCTTTCATTTATCTGCTGCACATCTTGCCTCTGTCTTTGTCTCTGTCCTGCCTGGGTAGGAAGCGGGTTCCTGACTCACTGCGGACTTCAACAGGTGCTCTGCTCCTCCCATCAGATGCACATTCCCATCACGTAGGATGGGACAAGGCAGATGCACGTAGCCTTGTCTCCTACCTGATGATTAATTCCAGACCATCCTTAGGGGCTGAAGGCATTAGAAAAAATATCTAGGCCCACTGCTGAAGCATCCCAGATGGAATGGAAGGCAGTCATGGGTTTTGCTGAGGTGGGGGGAAATTAAAAAGAAGAAGAAGAACATCTACTTTCCTTCATGAGCAAAAATTGATGGGATCTTATTGATTACCACCCAAGGAGTACAGAAAAGCTATTCAAAAAGTGCTACCCTGCCCCGCTGTGGCTCAGTGGGTTGAATGTTGTGCTGTATACCGAAGAGTTGCCAGTTTTATTCCTGCTTAAGGCACATACCTGGTTTGCAGATTTGGGCATGTGTAAAAGTCAGCAGATTGGTGTTTCTCTTTCACATCAATGTCTCTCTCTGTCTCTCTCTGTCTCTCTCAGTCTCTCTCTCTCTTTCTCTCTCTCTCACTCTTTTCCTCTCTCTAAGCATGTCCTGTTCTCAGGTGTGGCTAGAACAAAAAAGAAAAAGAAGTGCTACCCTTCAAAGAGAGCTCTTTGGGATGCAGCCATTTTTAAGAAGCCAGGGGAAAGACGCTGCCTATGGACGGCATGCATGTGACAGCGAAGCTGCGTGTTGGGGTGGTGGGTAGGTCAGGGAAATGTCAGCGAGACTGATAGCCCTGCCTGGCTGCCCACTTCCCTTTTCAGTCCTAGCCCTCCTTCTTCATGGCCATCCACAAACATCATCACATTATCTCGCCATCTTTCTTTCCTTCCCCACTTACCCTGTATACACATGTACATACAGTATAATGGAAACACACTGAAAGTTTTTAGGATGAGCTTGATCTGACTATCAAGCTATAATAAAAATAGAGAATAGCCTAGCCAGTGTGGCTCAGTGGTTGAGTGTCAGCCCATGCACCAAGAGGTCGCTGGTTCGATTCCTGGTCAGGGCACATGCCCAGGTTGTGGGCCCAATCCAAGTGGGGGGCATGCAGGAGGCAGCCAATCACTATTCTCTCTCATCAATGTTTCTATTTTCCTCTATCTAAAAATCAATAAAGAAGAAAAATAAAAAACAGAGAATAATAATTTAGGAGGAATTTCCTGGGATGCTGACTTCCATAAACTACTGATTTTTTCCCTTTATTTTTATTGTTCATGCTATTATAGATATCCCCATTTTCTCCTCCTTTGTCCCTCCACCCTGCCCTATCCCCCCCTTCCCTCTGACTATCACCACACTGTTGTCTGTGTCTATGGGTTATGTATATATGTTCTTTGGTTAATCCCTTCACCTTCTTTCATCCAGTTCCCCCCTCCTCCCACGCCTGACAGCGGTCAGACTGTCCCATGTATCCATGCCTCAGGTTACATTTTGTTCATCAGCTCATTTTGTTCAGAGGTTCCACATGTAAGTGAGATCATACGGTATTTGCCTTTCTCTGACTGGCTTATTTCATTCATTAGTTCTGCTCTTCTCTTTTAGCTGGGTAGAAGAGAAATCCCCGAGAGGGATAAAACCAAGGGCCTCCTTCCCTCTTCCCTTCCATCGTGGGGTTTGTCTTGTATAATAACACTTACTGTTGTAAAAGAAAACAAGAAAAGAAAATACCCATGCAAATAGGCGTTTCTTCTCTGGTGAGGTTCCTCATTGCCTCTTCTGTGAGAAAATGTAGAAAAAAATCTTCTGTCATCTCAAGCTTCTATATTATCTGAAGGGGTCCCTTCAGACCTATTTCTCTTCATTCTATTTTATTACTATATTTTTCTTGTCTTGGTTTTTGTTGCATTTATTTAATAATCCAAATAAAAGTATAAAGAAATAAACATTAATAGAAAAATATTTTAAGTATTTTAAGAAACAGAGAAAAATTGTATAAACCATAAATAGATTATATTACTATATTATTCTATTTCTCCACTTAAATGTAAGAAGATAAACTCAGAGTCAAGAATAAGTAAAGGAATATATACTTTAAGGGGGGGGGGACCAAAATAGTCAATAAGTACAATATAATTGTGAGAAGGTGCAAAACCTAACAATGACCAGTGGAATGCAAATGTTACCATATCTAGTGCACAGTTATTATATGTTTATTTAAGAGTTTTCTAATGTTATCAAAGAAAAGACTTAATGAAGAAACCTGTTCTGTTAAATAATAATGTAGAAAGAACTGAATAATAACTAGCATTTGTTGTGCCAGGCAATATGTCATATATATATAATTATATCATATATTACATAATTATATGTATTATTTTCCTTAATGTAGTTTTGTTATATATTTTCTTGAACCCCTAAAACAATCTTGCAAAATAGGCATCAGTCTTTTCATTTTACAAATACGTAAACCAAGACTCAAAGAAGTAATTTCTTCAAAGCTATACATCTAATAAATGGTATAGAAAGAATTTAGTCAAGATCTCTGTGTGTTTCCAAAGTCTTTGAACCTTCCACTAAGCCATGGTGACTTCCCATTAGTCTAGATCAGGGTTACAAAATGAAATGTTTAGAAACGCTGAGCAGGTAATACAGTTGTGGTGAAATAGGCCTCACAATCCAGCATCAAAGAAAGGCCTATGGTGAGCTGAGAGCACTTTCCCCTCTTCTACAAGGAACCTGCTCTAAGGAGTCCTGCTGATGGCTCCCAGGATGCAGTGTGGAGCCAGTACCACAGGAGCTTTCACTTATTCAGAGAGTTTAGAGATCAATATTGTTTTCTGTGAAATCATTATATTTTTAAATATTGGTGCTAAGGTGACTTGCCAATCAAACCACATCAGCATCCTGGGCACCGTCTGGCCTAGATATGTCCTTAAAAACTTAAAACCAGAGTTGACCTGCTTATAGGGAATCACCATCTGCTCAGCACTATGGGGCAATAAATAGTGTCCGGACAGCTGGAGAGAAGTATTCAGCTCCTTTCAGTTAGGAGGAGGCCGAGACTCAGGTAGTAGCAGTCGTAGTAACTCGGTCACTCCAATGTGGCTCTAAGTGTGGTCCAAAATAGACCATTGCATGGCTCTGTCTGAATCGTGCTTGCACGTTTCATAGACTCTTGCCTGCAGTCCTTCAGAGGGCATAGACTTCATTATATCATTTATAGTATCCAATTACCAACCATCTCCTGGTGCCATTTTCATCAGACTTACTGAGACGTGCCCTGTGCACTCTACCTTTTCATATTATCAGCTGACATTTTCATCCAAGGACTGGAAATGTCTCTAATTTTGTTCAGACACATCAAAGCGGATATGGCAGCCATTCATTTCGAAGCCTCTGGTATCAGAGAACCTTTGAAAATAAGCTCAGCACTAAGCAAGTGAGCTCCCTGCTCCTCAATAAAAGAAACACTTCCAATTCTCCTGAGACCCTAAGTGGGTGGGCTTAGAAACCCAACAAGATGCCAGTAATGATAAAGAAGCTCTGTCCTGTCCCCCAGTCCTAAATCCAAACCTGCTAAGATAACAGAGAATCGTGCTGACTTAAGAGAGAGGCATCAGTTAAAACAGCAGTATAGCTTGCTTATAATATTACATTCCTTTCGCTAAATGTTTATCCAAAATATTCATCATAGACTTGGTATGCTTAGTCTCTTTAGAAGAGTATAGGAAATAATGATACAGATTTACACTGTCATTAAAATATTACTCCCAAAGAAGATGTGGTACATATATACAATGTAATACTACTCAGCCGTAGGAGATGAAATACTGCCATTTGCGACAACATGGATGGATCTTGAAAATATCTTGCTAAGCAAGAGAAGTCAGACAGAAAATTTTAAGAACCATATGCTTTCATTCATATGTGAGATATAAAACTGGAAGCAACAAATGAACAAACAGGTAAATCAAACAAAAACTCATAGACACAGACAACAGTATGGTGGTTACCAGAGGAAAGGGGGTGGAAGGTGATAGAGGGTAAAGGGGTCAAATATATGGTGATGGAAGAAGATTTGACTTTGGGTGGTGGGCACACAATGCAATATACAGATGATGTATCATAGAAATGTGAAACCTATATACTCTTATTAACCAATGCCACCCTAATACATTTAATAAAAAATACATTAAAAATATTTCTCCCAATTTTCCTAGACTCTTATCAAGATCTTACTAGGGAAGTGTATCCTTAACTTTTTTTATGTAGCACAATGAAAACCACAAGGGACTAGGGAATCCAGGCAAATTTATTTGCATTATGAGAAAAGCTCACATAAAAAGAATACTAGGTTTCATAAGTCACCAAGATATTAAGCCACTCCTATAACATGTAACATTAGGTACTAAATTTCTGCTTTTGTATGCTTACCTGCGAATCTTATCTTCATAGTCAGATCCATTACATTTTTGCAGGAAATAAGCTTTGCTTTGCTTTCTTTTGGAAGCTAGAAACATTTTTTAAGTTCTTAACTTTTTAGGTTTTATTCATTCAACCTAACTTCAGTTTATGCCTATTTTAATAGCTGGATTGATTTCAATAACTTTGAATCTATTACAATATTGTCAGAGAAAAAACTCCTTTTGGAAATCTACCAAGAACTTGCAGGATACCATGTTCTGCAAATGTGATTCATAGCGCTTCAAGGTCATGACTTAAAAAAGAATTGCTCAGGCCTCATTGCCTAGGAATCACCAGAAGTTACATAATGCCGTACTATTTTGATTGTCTACACTTTCCTTATGCTTTAGTTTATGCAAAATCCTTATCTCTATAGCACTTCACTCTTGAAAACTTCCTATCAGCTTAGGTCGGAAAGAGATAGTGTGGAGCACCCTGTACTGGGGGACCGCACATTTCAGTTTGCACCAGGACAGTCCTGGTTTCTCCTCCTGTCCTGGTGTAATTATCAACAGTGCTGCTTTTCTCCCAGAATTGTTCCAGTTTGAATGGTCCATCGCTATGCGGTAACTCTCAGAGTACACGCTGTAACCTCCAGGTTAATGGGAGCAGCAAAAGTGAATTTGTTGATAAGACAGAATGGGGCAAAAGCAGGTTTATAGTTTTAAGTACATGAAGCACAGAGTTTATTCATGTATTATTATTCATTAATTACTGTATTATTTTCATATGAACCACTATAAACCTACTTTTGCCCCACCCTGTATATTCATTATCATGGAAGTGAGCCAGTAATATTATTTGGAAATGCTTGCTTTAAATAATGTATATCTCTCAATGATCAGAAATCAACATGATAAATAGTTGCTTAGGTTTAGTTTCAAATATTATTTTCTTCTCTGTAAATAAAGTTGATGTCATTATCTATGTGATAAATGAGATTACAAACCATGTACACTTAATTTTTGCTTATACTGCTGGTAAATAAAGCCCAACTAATTACATAAGCAGTGCAATCTTTTACAAAAGTGCTTAGAAATATTTATTCCCTCTGCTTCCTTCAGATAGATTCTGAGATCTGTCTTACCTTTTATTATCATCCATCTCACGTATTCTTTTGGAACTTAGTCAAGTAGATATTTTATATTAAAAGTAATACTCCAAAAATAAGTAAACCTCTCATTAGCCTTGCCAGTTCTAACTGAGATTAATTAAAAGAGGTCCTATAGGTATCCTTCAGTTGTGAAACTACCTTTGGTCAGCATTCTACTGAGGATAATGAGTTTTCTTAATATCATTATGAGGATATCACCTTCTTGCAAGCTGAAATCATGTGTTTCTAAATTACCTTGAGCCCCTAACATTTATTCCCCTGCTCATGTAAGAATTCGGATGAAATAAGAAGTATCATTATATAAGAATGTCTAGGACTGAGAGCCTCAATAAAACAATTATGACCCAACCCAGATAATGCAAAAAGCATGGTGAACCCTCCTGAACAGTCCTCTATCTGGAGAGGAGCCTAAAGTTCTGCTCTAAATTAAGATTAGAGCAAAAAGAAAGGGAAAGTCCAGAGTCTCGGGTGGAAAGCATAAAGACAAATAATATTGAATTCTGAAGATAATTGTGCTAAGAGAGGCATGAGGAAGACTTCAAATTAAAGTTGGAGGAGGGAAACATTATCAAATCTGGAGACACACATAGAACACAATCCCTCCCCTGAAAAAAAAACACACACAATTAAATCAATAACAACTACTCTTGAGTGTTTGCTCTGTGTCAAACACTGTTCGCAATTTCCAAGGATTAAATTATTTATGGTATTTCATTAAATCTAAGCTACTGTTGATTGTAAGAATCATCCGTATATTGTATACCACTAAGAAAGAAAAAAAATGCCACAAATTATAATGTAACACACTATGGATTGTGTAATATACTCTGAGATATAGTCATTTTTACAACTACATTGTGGAAACGGGTACTATTTATTATCTCTAATTTAACAGATGATCCAACAGTATCATCGTCACTCTAATCTACCAAGAACAGAGCATGGTAAGTGGAAAAGTTAGTATTCAAACTTAGGCATTCTAGCTCCAGAGGGTGTGCTTTTTAAACATCAGGCTATAGATGCATTCATATTCTGGTTTCCATTACAGTGACATCAGCATCTTCTAAGGCAGCCCAGCATATTTCTGGGCAATTCTTAACACTGGAATGTCTTTTCATTTCTTGGAGTGAATAAAAATAAATAACAACAACAGTAGCATCAATGGCTACTATTTATATACCAGGTAGAATGCCAGGTGCTTTATGAAATTCTAGAAGTAGAAATGCTGGTCAAGCAACCCATGCTGGGCCAAATACACAAAAGTCTTTCCATCCCCTGTTAGAAATAGTCTCCAGGGCCCTTACCAAGAGCTTTGGGATTCTGCAGGTCTAGGATAAAGCCTAGAAGTCAGATATTTTAGGAGGGGCTTATAAAAAAAAACATCATTTTAATATCCTACAAAGCATGTATAATTGTACCAGCTTTGTAGTCATGTATCCCTATTGGATCACAGTCTCCTGGCTCAACTGGACTTACAAAACACCTGCCATGTTTCCTAAAATATGCAAATTAGCACTGAGTGGCTATTAGGAAGCTCAGGGGTGTCCTAGCATCAAACCTCACCCTGCCAAATTCCATCAGAGAAAGGTCTGTGAGAGCGTGGCCTTAGCAAGTTCAGGTTACAAAAAAGATTAGTCAGGTAATGATTTTTTGCAGATAATCTAAGTATTCAACAGATAGCTTGAAAGTAGATCCTGAATCTGTTTTTCATTCTGGTCCTTTCATTAAAAATCCCTCCAGATGTTATTCAAGAGGATTTTTGGGGCCATAGTTTCAGCACTGCTACCTTTTTGGTGCTTGCAAATAATAGAGACAGAGTTTAAAATCTAAATAACTGAACTTTACAGTGTCTTTTTGATACCTTTTAATCTAAATGAACTTTTGGGAATGTTTATGGGCAGATGGTGAACAAGATTTATCCCTCGAGTGAATAACAAGAGGATGCAAGCAGGTGTGGGAACTGCCCTTTACACACTGGATCGGCACAGACGTTCCTTATCTGTTCAGCCCACATCACTCTTTGATCCTCCTCATTAGCCAGTGATAGCATCTTGCCATCTCTAGGTCACATCTTTTGTTGGATTTTTGTCCTTGGAACAATTAGGCAAATCAGAGAAGGTACCTTCCAACAAAAACTATTATTTCCTTCTTCTCTATCCATTAAAAGCATGCCATTAATTTAGATTTTAGAAATTACTGTTAAATTATGTTATATGAAAAAGACATTATTATTGAGGCTTATAAATGGGGTAAAAATAGCATGTGTTTTTCATTTGAAAGGTAAAAACTTTGGAAATTCCCTTGGAATAATGACTATCACAAATGTTCTCCTGTTTAATCAGCCTTAAAATAATGTACAATAAGATTTAGTAGTATGATACAAAACATTAGATTTTTTTTTTAGTTTTATATGATGATAAAGTTGATTTAACTTGGAATAATTATTAATCATTACACAACCTCTCTGGATTCTCAATGATTTGTTCTGCTGTATAAACAATGCAGTTTAGAAGCCAAAATACATCATTTAAGTAGGTAGAAAATCATAGACATGAAAAATGACCTTGACATTATGTTTCTTTTCTAAACTTTTGAAAACACAATTTTATCTCTAAAACTTTAAACTGCTCTTGCTGCCTAAAGCAATCACAAACAATTTTATTACCTAGGACATATAATCATCCCAAATTACATGTATTAGGTGTTTGTTTTTTTTAAAGAAATATAAACAAAATGACAGTATTCCTTGGCCTCGTTAGTGTTAGATATACATTTTCATTCCAAAGAAATAGTTGAGTATTTATCAAGGCAATTTTATAGAGAGAGCTACTTCTTGAGGCATAGAGGGAGCTTTATAGACAGAATTACAGGCAGAGCTTCACAGTCATGAAGGCAGGAGTTAAATCCAGAGACAATTCAACCAAAAGATCAGTGGAAGCCCGCAATCAAAATCACAATGCTGAACTGAAACCAAAAGACCACCTTGATGCTGCAAGAAATAATTTCTATCCTAGGAAATCTGTTAGTACACCTTAATGTCCCTGAGGCATAGAGACCACAGCAACTTTCCAAATCTTCAGAGTGAATGCTGGTGAGTTTTAGTGGGGTTGGCATGAGCACAGTGGATGATGAGCAAGCTAGAGTAGCCCAGGAGAGTAAGGTGTGTTAGTCTGTTCTCAAGACTTCTCCAACTTGCTGAGTGACCTCATTCGAGTGGTTTCCCTGTCCTGGACCTCAATTTCTTTACTTGTAAATGAACAGCTTGAACTCGAAAGTCTCAGGCAGCTCTGTTTTTGTTTGTTTGTTTTTTTTCTCTTTGAGAAAAAGCATTAGAATTTGTCAAGAAAATTGCTTATATTGTTGTTTTTACAGCCAGATAAATTGTTCTAGGAGCAAATAGGCAAGTAGCTCATCAGGGCTGCTCTGAACAAAAAGACAGCAGCTAGAACGTGGCTGAAAGCATGCTGTGCAGGAAATTAGAAAAGCTACTCTTGATAGAGTTTCCATGTAAACTCGGGTGATTCATCTTCCCTCATTGAACTTCTTGTTTGTAACAATGGTCTAGAAAAGATTAAATGGAATAATATATGTGAATATTTGGTGAAGTATAAAATGCTGCACAAATGTGAGGCATTTTATTTTGTGCCTAGAGAGAGAGCCCATCCATCAATAATACTGTCAACATTCAGGTCATTTTAAGTCTGACAAGACCTCCACCTCCCTCACCTGAATACCAAATGCAACCACAGTGACAGGAGGGCCAGAGTTTTTGATTAAAGAAAATTACCACGGGACATTTATTTTCACCAACTTGGACACCTTAGACTTCCTTTATTATTTTAAGGATTTAAATATTTTATCAGTACCTGCTTTTGTCTGATGAACTTGCTTGCAACGGACTGAGCACTTTAATCGACAGTTTTTTTGAAACAGGTAACACATTGCAAACCCATTATTTCTGGCTTTTATGCTGAGTAATTTGACAGCCATTAACATGTTTTGCTTTGTTTTATTTAAGGGTTTCACCTGCAGAGTTATCATTGAGTTACAGAATAATCCAGCAGTTCGAGGCACTCCAAAACACAAACACCAGTTTAAATGATGAGCAAACCCTCTAAGAAATTAATTTGAATGTGTAACTTCAGAGACCCATGACCTGTGACATTAGTTTCAATGAGCAAAGCTGCAGACAGCACAGTCCATGGAAGACGTACACGTAAAACCAGGAGGCTGTTGTTATCATCCCAGATGTCATCAATGAATCATCTGGACTGGAGTCGGTAGACGTCCACACACTTCCTTTTCTTTCCTGCTCTCACTCTGTCTCTTTCTAAGGAAACGAGCCAAATATTTTTGTAGCTATTAGGTCCAAAAGTTCTACTGATGCTACTGCTTACTGACTGCTCCAACAGGAAAATCGTGCAGTCACCTTAGTCTCCCCTTCATAATGCCAGGAAATTCTGGTTGGGGGGAAAGTCCTAACTAGATGTGAATGAAGCACTTTAAAAGCTGCCCTTTTGTTCTGGACTCTCAGAACCACATCATTCAAGAGCATTCTCACGTGCATTTGTTTATCAGTTGACCAACTGTTGAGGTGAGGTTTGCCAGGTGTCACTGAGGTTCAACAGTAAACACACCCATCCTGCTGTTACCTTCAGTGAATCCTGCCTTTTAGGATCCAGTATTTGTCATATACAGGGGTTGAAGATGGGGGTTTAAGAGTGTTTTTGTAACAATAAAGGACTCTGGATGGAAGCTGCCTCACCTCCTATTTACTCCTGCCCAAAGCGAAACCTGCTTTGATTGTAATATATGTAGACATATTGATGAATTGTTGTTATATGGTTGAGTTGACTTCAAATATCATTGTAGGTTTTTGTTAATCCTTTTTTCCATTTAACGGTGAGAATTTACAATACCTTTCTTCCAAGCCACAATCCAAACAAATTAGATTTAAGGTGTTTTTTTGTTTTTTTCCAGTCTGAAATATACTATGCACAAGAATTTTTTTATGAATACATATTACATGTTTATGTGTTTCTGACATCCCCACTTGAATAAAAATTCCATGTGGTAAATATCTTTTTTTTTTTTTTTTATCCTCACCCGAGGACATTTTTCCATTTTTTGTTCAGCTAGAGCGGGAGGGAGAGAGAGGAAGAGAGAGAGAGAGAAACATCGATGTGAAGGGACACATCGAGTGGTTGCCACCCGCATGACCAACCAGGGCCGGGGACAAACCACAACCGAGGTATGTGCCCTTAGCGGGAACCGAACCCGGGTCTCTCTGGACCGCAGGCCGACGCTCTAACTGCTGAGCCAAACTGGCCAGGGCGTGATTATCTTTTATTCACTGCTTTATTACTTGGTATTTGACACACAGAAGATATTTACTAGTATTTGTTTAGAAGTTACTCAATGATACTTGTTTAATGAACAGATGAATGAATGAGTCCAAAGTATGTTGAAACTCATTTACTGCCAAAGTAATGGTTCATTTATTTATTTTTTCCTTTTTTAATTAAATAATTTATAATAGGGGAAAAAACACAAAGATGAACAGCGTTTTTTAAAAAAATTAACAAACTATCTTCCTTTGTTTCACTCCCCCTAAGGAATCCAATGTAATACATTTTTCTATCCCTTTTCCATGTTAAAAAAATACATAAATATATGTATGTACATATATATATTTGTACACATATATGCATACATATGTATACATCCATCCTTTTCTTCTTTCTTCCCCTCCTTCCCCTCCTCTTCCTCACCTTTTCTTTCTCTTTAACATTTACTCTGAAGTTCACTTATTCTACTTACTATTAAAACACAACTTTCTCTCCAGTTCAACAGAATTTAAATCTAACACTGGTCTTTCTAAGAAGTGAATAGAGAAATAATTGAATTAAGGTAACTCTTCTTTTTATGGATATTCAGTTGTATCTCAATTCCTATCACTAGAAACAATGTTTATGTAAATATCTTTATAAATAAGTATTTATAGAGACTGGATTTCTGGGCCAAAGCTATACATTAAACATATATATATGTACACACATATATAACATACAAACTCATTGTCTATAAAGAGCGATCTTAATATTCATGAGTTTATTTTACTTTTATCTATGCTATTGTTAGAAGACAACTCTCCAAGGGTCTCTTGACTTTCTTTTTTTTTAATCCTCACCTGAGGATATTTTTTTTCTATTTATCTTCAGATAGAGTGTGAAGGATGGAGAGAGAGGGAGAGAAAGAAAGAGAGAAAGAAACATCAACATGAGAGAGACACATTGACCAGTTTCCTCCCAAACGCAACCCAACCAGGGCCAGGGACAAACTGCAACCGAGGTACATGCCCTTGACCAGAATTGAACCCATGACTCTTTAGTCCATGGGTTGACGCTCTACTGCTGAGCCAAACCAGCCAGGGCAAGGGTCTCTTGACTTTCTATCTCTGTGCTGAGCAGAGGCAGTAAGTGCATGTATCCTATACTATTCTAGAGAACAGCAAGGACAGGCAGAGATGGTACTTCCTTCTGGAGTAGAGGGTAGGCATGCTTATTGTTCATTATAAAAAGTGAGGGTCTCTAAGCTCAGTGTACCTCCCTGTAACCCGCAGTACTGGCAAGGGTCGCCTGATGCTTTGCACTTCACTATGTGGGAATTGGGGTGCTAGAAACAGGTACAAGAAAGTGCTGGTACTCTAGCTACTGCTTTCCTGTGTGTAATAAAGTCCTTTATCTCTGAACAGGAAAAGTGTATCTTCTGTCAGCATCCATGAACTGGTGGCAGGCTAATGCACTAGCATGAAGGTCGGTAAAATCTCACACTACATGGCTTTATAAATATTTTTTTATTGATTGATTTGAGAGAGAGAGGTATCAATTTGCTTTGTTGTTCCACTTATTGGTTGCTTTTTGTATGTGACCGGCAACTGGCTTATCAGATGACACCCTTACCAACTGAGCTACCCAGCCAGGGTGACACTATGGCTTTAGAGAGCTGTATGTGGTTTTAAAAGTGACGGTACAGTATGTGTATCTTTAAGTCTTCTTGGTATCATGTCTAATTTTGATGGTTTCTTACCTTCCCAAATTATGCAAATATTCTTATAAATTTTCTTGTAATATCTTTATTTTTTACATTTAAATATTCAATGTAGAATACATTTTTGTATATTGTGAAAGATAAGGACCTTAGCTTTTATTTTGTTACATGGCAGAAATCTTTATTAAATCAATCATTCTTTACCTACTCAATTAAAAATATATCCTTATTGTATAACAACCCATACATAATTGAATCTATTTTTGGAATATTTTAGGTTTTTCATCTGGATTACTTAGATTTTTGTGAACATGGAATAATGTTTTGATTGTAGTAACTCTGTGTATGTTTAAGTTTTTGTTAAGGCATGACCATCTTTGCTTTTTACTTAAGATGTTTTAGGACATGTTGAGGTATTTTCCTTCTATACCCATTTTTTTTTTAATGTTTTAATTATAAATGGATGTGTATCTTATCAACTGCATTTTCTGCATTTATTAATAACATCATATGATTTTTTTTATTCCTCACCTGAGGAAATTTTTGCATTAAAGTTCAGATAGAGCAGGAGGGAGAAAGGGGGGAAGAGAGAGAGAGAAACATCGACATGAGAGAGATACATCGACAGGCTGCCACCCACACGACCCCAACCGGGGCCAGGGACAAACTGCAACCAAAGCACGTGCCCTTAGCGGAACGGAAGCCTGGGATTCTCTGGTCCGCAGGCCAATACTCTAACCGCTGAGCCAAACCAGCCAGGGCAATATCATATGATTTTTACCCTTTATTTTGTTAATGTCGTGTGCCACATTGATTGATTTGTGTATGTCGACCCATCCTTGTGCCCCTGGAATGAGTGAATGCGCCCACTCGATTGTGATATTTTTTAATGTATGATTATATTCAATTTACTAGTATTTTGTTTAGGATTTTTGCATCTGTATTTATCAGAGATATTGGTCTGTGTTTTTTTGTGTTATCCTTACTAGGCTTTGGTATCAGGGTTATGTTGGCTCATAAAATGTGTCAGGAAGTGCTGACTCTTCTTCAAGTTTTTGGAAGAATTTGAGAAGTATAAGTATCAAATTTTCTTTGAATGTTTGGTAGAATTTATTTACTAGTGAATCCACTTGGTCGTGGACTTTTATTTTGGGGGAGGCTTTTGATGGTTGTTTCAATTTATTCACTGCTGATCAGTCTATTTAGATTTTCCAATTCTTCATGATTCAGTCTAGGCAGGTTACATATTTCTAGAAACTTATCCATTTCCTATAGGTTATTGAATTTGGTGGCAGATAGTCTTTCATAACGTTCTAATATGATCCTTCATATTTCTGTGATGTCTGCTGTAAGTTTTCCTCTTTTGTTGCTGATTTTTTTTTTATTTGAGTCTTTTCTCTCTTTTCCTTAGTGAATCTGGCCATGGGTTTGTCAATTGTATTAATCTTTTCAAAGAACCAGCTCTTTGTTGTGTTAATTTTCTGTATAGTCTTTTTGTTCTCTATTCCATTCGATTCTGCTCCTTTCTTCTGCTGACTGGGCTGCTTTTTTTTTTCTTTCTAGTTCTTTAAGATGTAATGTTGTGTTGTTTACTTGAGACTTTTCTTGTTTCTTGAGATGGCCTGTAATGATATAAACTTCCCTCCTGTTACCGCTTTCACTGCATCCCAGAATATTTTATATGTCATACTGTCATTCTCATCTGTCTCTATATACCTTTGGATCTCACTTTTTATTTCTTCTTTGACCTAGTTATTTTTAGTAGTTTAATCTCCAATAGTGTCTAATGTGTCATTTAAGGTTAATATTTCTTTAGTGATTTTCTGTTTGGATGATCTACCTAGAGCTGTCAATGGAGTATTTAGGTCCCCTATCATGATTGTGTTTTTGTCAGTTTTTCCCTTTAGCTCTGTTAGTAGTTGCTACATACATTTCGGTGCTCCCTGATTGGGTGCATATATATTGTGAAGTGTTATGTTTTCTTATGTAGTGTCCCCTTTATCTTTATAAAATGTCCATCTTTGTCTCTTGTTAGTTTTGTTATCTTGAAATCTATTTTGTCAGATATAAGTATGGTTATGCCTCCTTTTCTGTGGATGTTCTCTACTTGCAGAATCATTTTCCACCATTTTACTTTGATTCTACCTTTTCTTGGCAGCTCAGATGTGTCTTCTGAAGGCAGCATGTGGTTGAGTTGTTTTTTGATCAAATCTGCTACTCTGTACCTTAGTATTATTGAGTTCAGTTTATTTACATTTAGGGTGTTTATTGATGCATGAAGATCTCCTATAACCATTTTATCTTTTGTCTCCTGGTAGCCCTGTGCCTCCATTGGTTCTTTTCCTTTGTGTTTCTTTCTGTTGTTTTTGTTTTGTGGTATTCCATACTTTTTTCTCTTGGTTTCCTCTTTTTTTAAAGTATGTCTCTCAGTTTTGTGAGGGTTTTTAGTGTGTGTGTGTGGGGGGGTGCATTTACCATTAGGTTTATGAAAAAAATGTTTCATATATACAGTAGTCCTTTTTCTTTTGAATGCATCTGATCTCCATCCTCCTTTACAAATTTAGACCTTTACCCCCTTTGCTTTTATGTTTTCATTGTCACAAATTATCCCTGTTTATGCTGTAAGTTTGTTGATGATCTTACTCTTAGTTTTGTGACATTTTATTCTTTGTTTCAAATAACCCCCTTGAGTATTTCTTGCAATGACTGTCTTCTGGTGATAAATTGTCTCAGCTTCTGTATTTCTGGAAAAGTCTTTATTTCTCCTTCATATATAAAGGATAACTTTGCTGGATATATTATTCTTGGCTGGTGATTTCTCTCTTTCAGTAGTTTGAATATGTGGTTCCACTCTCTTCTAGCTTGTACAGTTTCTGCGGAGAAGCCCAATGATAACCTAATAGGCTTTCCTTTCTAGGCTACATTCTTTTCCCTGGATGCCTTGATAATTCACTCTTTGTCATTAATTTTTGACAGTTTTAATACAATGTTCCTTGGAGAAGGCCTTTTTGGATTGAGGTAATTAGGTGTTCTGTAGTATCTAGCTCTTTCCATAGTTTATGAAGTTCTCATTAGCTATTTGTTTGAATAGGCTCTCCATTCCTTTCTCCATCTCTTCTTCTTCTGGTGTGCCTATTATCCTTATATTGCTCTTTCAGATGGAGTCAGATAGTTCTGGTAGAACTCTTTCACTTGTTTTTATGCTCAAGTCTCTCTCTTCTTCCCTCTGTGCCATTTCTAGATTTCTATCTTTAATATCACTAATTCTTTCCTGCATCTAGTCTGCTCTGTTTCCTATGCTTGCTAGTTAATTCTTGATTTATTTTATTTAGTTCTTCATCTCCAGAATTTTTATTTGGTTCCTTTAAAGTTTAAATCTCTTTGGTAAAATACTCATTTTGCTTGATTTTGTTTCTGAGTTCATAAACAGCTTATTTTCTTGCATCCTGTTGAGTTTTTTCAAAACTGCAATCTTGAATTCTCTGTCACTTAAATCATATAGTTCCATGTATTTTTAATTTCCTGGAGATTTTTTGTTTCATTTTTGAGCTGTTTTGTTATCTTAGACATTTGTAGTATTTGATGGAAACAATTTTCTGGCTTTTCAGATCTCTGCAGAGTGGTGGAAAATGGCCTGTTATCCCTGGAAGGTGAGCACTTCCCCTGAGATCAGGTCACCCCGGCCCCAGGGGCCAACCCCACAGGAGAGTGAGGTGGGCAATGGGGCTCCAAATCTATGAAATCCCCGTGTGGTCCCCAGCAGCCACATACTGCCTGCCGTGCAGCCTTGATGTGTGGGGTTGGGGTGAATTGGGGAACATGGCCACCTCTATTGTTCCTTTGCCCTCCCAGCAGTGGTAACCAGTGGACCTCTGAGGCATCCCCCCTGCATCTCCATACAATCCTGGGATTAGTCACAAAGTGTGCCCTTCACTCAAAAAAATAAAATAAATTAAAATAAAGTGCTTTTTAAAATGTGTTTGTTTTTTGTTGTTTCTCACCTGAGATTATTTTTTTCATTGCTTTGTAGACCATTGATTTTTAGAGGGAGTGGGAGGGAGGGGGTAGGGGGAGAGACAGAAAGAGAGGGAGCAGGAGAGAGAGAGAGAGAGAGAGAGAGAGAGAGAGAGAGAGACATCGATGTGAAAGAGACACATCAATTGGTTGGTTGCCTTCTGCACATGCTTGACTGGGGTTGGGGATCAAGCTTGCAACCCTGATATGTGTCCTTGACGGGGAATTGAACTCAAGACCCTTCAGTGCTCAGGCCAATGCTCTAACCACTGAGAAATACCAGCCAGTGTGAAAATGTGTTTTAATGGTACAGTTCTTGGGTTTGCAGATAATGTGCTTTGCAACCAAATATAAAGGGTGAGGGGGAGCAACTTCTGGGAGGTAAAGGAAAAGCAGCCAGACTTCATGGCTTTGTTTCTCTGTCTGGAATGCCAATTTTCAGACAACCATGGCCACACGTCTGTGCTTTATCCCTGCCCAGGTCACTAGGCTCAGTCCCAGATTGTACTGCCCACTCCTGCAGGAATGCTCACTAAATATCTTTGCTCCTCCTGGCTGAATGGCATGCAAGCCACAACCTAATTCCTCTTCTCTTCAGGTTCAGTGAGATCCTGGCTTCAGGGCTACATTGTGTCTCCTTTGAGCTCTTCTCTCTTCAAGTCTACCACTTGCCTACTTTTAGATGTTTCAATGCATGGATTTCTCAGATGAGTTTGTGTGCTGAGCAGGGAATCCTTTGTTGAATTTTAGCTGTTCAAATTGTTGAAACATCAAGGGGAGAGACCAAGGGGATCTCTCACACCTGCATTCCTCAGACATCACCACAATAACCTAATTTTTTGTTTTATCTTTTGACTATAAAAGCAAGAAAATATGGGTCCTCATGGAAACACTGTATATTTTCTAGGAAGCAAGTCAAATTCTTTTCAAGAGGATAACTTATATAAGGGTAACAAAGTACCTTTCTGAGGAAATCTTTGCAATTTAACTGTATCTCACCTTTTCCATGTCTGTCCTTTTGCATCTGATTTATGCTTCCTGCATGTGGTCCATGCACCAGAGTTAGTGTGTGCCAAATATTCAATGTGTTCCCCCATATATCCCAGCCTTCTCTGTGGTGAAGTTGGGGCCATGTGACTTAGTTTGGCCAATGGGCTGTAAGCTTAAGTGTCACTTCTGAGCTGAGTTAATTAAAGTTGGGGGTGCTTCCTTCATTGTTCTTCTCCTATGCTGCTACAAGTGGAGAGGCCACAGGGTGAGAACACGTTATTGCAAGACTGACAGAGCTGTGTCCTCGAGTTACCTGTTGGAGCTGAGCTCCTACAAACTCATAGCAGGCTTTGTGTGAATTAAAAATAAATCTATGTTGCCCTGGCCAGTGTGGCTCAGCAGTTGGAGTGTTGGCCATGCATTAAAGGGTCACAGGTTTGATTTCAGGTCAAAGGCACATACCTGGGTTGCAGGTTTATTCCCTGGCCCTGGTAAGAGTGAGTGGTGGAGGCAATCAATTGATATGTCTCTCTCACAACAATCTCTCTCTCTCTCTCTATCTCTATCTCTCTCTCTCTCGCTCTCTCTCTTTCTCCCTCCCTCTCTCCCCCTCCCTTCCACTCTCTAAAAAAAAAAAATCAATGGAAAAATTATCCTCAGGTGATAATTAACAACAACAACAAAAACCTATGTTGGCTAAGCCACTGAGATTTGGGACTTTATCAGTATTAGCAATGAGCACTAATTACCCCAAGTAACTCAATGCATAATCACAGGGCATTAGGGCAGAAAGGAACTTAAGGGATCACCTATATCAGTGTGCTTCATACTTTTGATTGGAGTCATCAACAGAAGATCTTTATTACATGAAATATGAAATAGTTAGACAAAAGTTGGCTTTGCTGGCAGTGTTGGTGGATCTCCTAGAATCCTAGACATGTCTCTTCTTACTCTCCTCCCCCTTATCTCCACTTTCAGCTACCAAATAATCTCAAACATTTATACCTCCATAAATATACTGATCAAGGACACCACAGGACACAATTTAAAAAGTATGCAGTGATCCCACTTCTAGGAATATACCCTAAGAAACCTGAAACACCAATCAGAAAGAATATATGTACCTCCATGTTTATAGCAGCACTATTTACAATAGCTAAGATCTGGAAACAACCCAAGTGTCCAACAGTAGATGAGTGGATTAAAATGCTGTGGTACATGTACACAATGGAATACTATGCAGCTGTAAGAAAGAAAGATCTCTTATCCTTTGAGATGGCATGGAAGGACCTCGAGAAAATTATGCTAAGTGAAACAAGCCAAGCAGAGAAAGACAAATATCACATGATCTCACTTATTTGTGGAATATAATGAACTAAACAAACTGTTGAACAAAATTAACCCAGAGACAAAGAGGTGGGGTACAGACTGACAAGCCTCAGAGGAGGAGGGTTTGTGGGGGAAGAGATAAACCACAGAACTTACATGCATATATTCATGACCAATGAACATAGACAACAAAGCTGGGGATAGGGCAGGGGGAAGGGGAGGAGGGTGTCAATGGGGGAAAAATAAGAAACATCTGTAACAAAAATAAATTAATAATAAATAAATAAATAAATAAATAAATAAATAAATAAATAAAT
This sequence comes from Molossus molossus, assembly GCF_014108415.1. Classification (NCBI taxonomy): domain Eukaryota; kingdom Metazoa; phylum Chordata; class Mammalia; order Chiroptera; family Molossidae; genus Molossus; species Molossus molossus. The sequence goes on along the minus strand of NW_023425366.1, from coordinate 82,253,959 downwards.
AAATAGACTGCAGTATCAGACAGAGTAAGTACTCATTAAATATTGTTCAATCAAAAAGAAAAAGAAAAGTACTAATTTAGTCTAACTCCTGCAATTTGTAGAAGTTCTAGGAGCTTATATGGTTTGTTCAAGTTTTTTCCCACACATAGAGAGCAGAACCAGGGCTTTTTCCCCTTTCTCTTTCTCTTCTCTCTCTCTCTCTCCCTCTCTGCCTCTCTGCCTCTCTCCTCTCTCCCTCTCTCCCTCCCTTCCTCCCTTTCTCTTTCCCTTCGTGTGTGTGTGTGTGTGTGTGTGTGTGAGAGAGAGAGAGAGAGAGAGAGAGAGAGAGAGAGAATTTTTTCAACCCACATCATGAAATGAAGATTTGACTCTACCAGATGAAGTTTTGGAAAGGAAGGGCTGTGATGATGGTTTCTTGGTTCGCCTGTATGGCAAGCCCTGTTCGCTGCCCAACTGTTAACGCTCATTGGTTGGATATTTATCAAAGGATGCATCAATGTTTGTATATACCCAAGAAACCAATAAACAATTCAAAATATAAGTGGTGCATTCATATTGGAAATCAGTTTGCCATTACAATTGAACTCCTATAAAAAACTCCTACTGCTGAAAAACTACGCAACTCTTGTGGCCCAGGAACTCCAATCTTACTTGTGTATTCCCAAGAGAAACACATGCACTTGTACAACAGATCTTCCATTCAAGGCTATTTTTATCAGCCTTGTTCACTATAGAAAGAACCTATTATGAATAGTGATTTTACCTTGGAGAATTAATGACTATGATGTACATTTCACAGAAGTGAAATGAACAAACTATTTTAATAGACAGAAAACAGATGAATCTTGGCAATGCAATATTTAAATATTAATTCCCTAAACATTACATGTAGCATGATATTTTTTTCATAAATTTAAACAAAAATTGTGTGTGTGTAAATGCATATATATAATACACATGGAAGCAATACATATGTATTTCAGATGCAGAAAGGAAGAGATTAGTGATAAACATATGATTTGGGATAATATGTAGCCTGGATTGAGGGAGGAAAAAGATGCCAGTCACTATTTCCAAGGTCTTAGCTTTTGCTTTAGATTCTGTATTCACAACCTTATTATTTTTAGACAGACCAAAAATATGGACTAACAATGATCCCGTGATTTGAACCTAAAGCTGTGATTAAGTTAATTCTGTGTCTTAGGTCTAAAGGAAAATAATAATGTTGAAGAACCCCTATAAATTTAAGGACAAAAAAATGGAGGAAAAACTTGTTTTCCTACCCCTCCATAAGCTCATCACATACACACTTACCTACTATTGGTTTAAATATTAAAAGAAATATTAGCAAATATTTTATAATATTAGTAGCTTTTGTAAAGAAAAATAACTGTTCTGCTACCTAAAGAGTACAAGTGATCAATGATACCCAATCTAAAAATAGCATGGGCTTTCACACCCCAAGGAACATTCAATTATGGGTGTTCTAATACTACACTCTCATACTCTTTACCAAGAGAGGATACAATGGAACCCAAATGTTTTAAATTGAACAGCTTTAGAATGCATTCCAATTCTCATTTCACATCCACAAAACTAGCATGGTGCACTCTCACCACATCCACTCTCACCAGCTGTCTCCTCTGACAAGGTGGGTGACTTGAGCACATCACCCCATGGGTTTTTATACCCTATTCTCCCCATTCATTGTTGTGAGCATGAGAACGTAAGTAAAAGTATCAGTATAAGGTCTAATCCTTAGTGTTTTTCCAAGAAATGTTGATTAAATTTTAATCTCAGAGTTGACAACAAGGAAAAGATTGTTGAGATGCACAGTTAGTAATACTTCAGGCAAGCTACAATGTGATGATACAGATGTGTCCTTTACAAATGAATAGTTCAGCCTCACTCCTCCCATTTCCCCAAATCTGTTTATCCAGAAACACAGAGACAGAAAAATGCATACACATTGGTAATCTGTACGTGTAATTTAGAGACTCTCTATTAAATAATCAATGTTCATTTATAGAATATTTTTAGTTTCAGAGTTATTATTTTGTTCTATGTGGCACTATTATAATGAAGGTAATGAATTTCATCTTCATTTTTGTGCTAGAATTCCATTAAAACATTTTCTAAAACTAGGGAATTAATAAACCATGAAAACTTAATTGCATTAATTATCCTTTCTCACCCTCAAATGTTTTATAATGAAACTAACTAATAGATGTAATAATGAAGCAAAGGAGAAGTTGGATTTGCACATTTTATAAACATGCTCATGAAAGTACTGTGCTATTTTGTTTGGAATGGTAGTTAGGTTAATCATGTGTTGAAGAAAGAGAAAGCCCTCTTTCCTTGGAGCAGAGAAGGACAAAGAAGGGTGACTTTGAAATAAAATTCTGGCTGTCCTTTGCTCTTCTGTGGGAGAAACTTTCAAAAAAATATTCATGTTTACAGATAGAGTGATTGTGAAATGCAAAGCAGATTTCCATTGACCTTCTCCCCTGTGTCACATAAATACATTAAATTTACAGAGTTCAAATCTAGACAGATTGAGAAAACCCTTTTCAGGCTTTAGTTAATGAAATTTCCTGAACTTGATTTGTGATATAAAGACTTTGCTTAAAAAGAGTGGAAAAGGCTAAAGCACTTGATCAGTCTTTGCTCCTTAGTTCCCAGGAATCCCACTCTTCACAGGATTGGGGGCCCTGTGCTGCAAACCCTAGATACTACTATTCAGGGTAAGACAAACGCTGTCCTTGGCACTCCTCCTCACTGCCCTGCCTTCGCCACCATCACCCCCTCAACATGACATATAACTGAGACTGTAAATCCCTGACAACTGTGAAGCAGCACAGTGTATTTCAAAATCAGTGTTCCTCCAAACAATGTCTTATTGAGTGAGGAATCTAAAATATTGTAAGTTAAGTGGAAATGACATATTGGCCTCTCAGACCAATTTGTTTATCATAAAAGAAAATTTTACATCACACATATCAACAAAGAGTAAGTCAAGGTCAGTCTTTTCTCTCCATTAACTGAACATTGTGACCTATGAAAAATATTATCACTAAGTTATAAATTCAGAAAATAAATGATACTTTTTATAATTCAGAAGAGGAATCAAAAGGAAACTTCCAAGAACTGTTTGATATCGTCAATAAAATTTAAGAGACATGGTCTCTATGAAATAGAAGAAGACTGCAATAAATAACGAGTTGAGGAAAAAGTCAAATGAATGCGATAAGGATGGATTGCTTAAAAGAAATGCCTTAGCCAAGTTAAAATTCATGTTGGAGTGCGGCTGTTGTGGCTGAGTGGATTGAGTGACATCCCATAGAATGAGAGGTCCAGGTTCAATTTCTGGTCAGGGCACAGGCCTGGGATGTGGGCTCGATCCCCGGTAGGGGGTGTGCAGGAGGCAACTGACTGATGTTTCAATTTCCCTCTTCCTTCTGTCTCTCTAAAAAATTATTTTTTTAAAAAAAGTTTCATGTTGGAGACTAGCAAGAAGTGTCAATTCCAAGGAGATATGTGTCAGTGAAGTGTGTGAAAATTCATGAGACTTCTCAGAACTCAGAAGAATAGGAAAAAATTAAAATAATGCAAGTGATACCTGATGTAGAGGATGAAAAACAAAAAACTAAAACACACAAAGAACTATGTATTTTTCTTAAATGCAAAACCAGAAGAATCAGAACAAAAACAATCAGAAATAAAGCACAATCAATATTTTCTGAGCAAATTGAAAACACTTGTGTTCTGAGAAAGATTGATTTAAATAAACCTATTGGTAAATTTTGAACTGTGAGAAAAAATGAATTTCTGGTATGTTTTAAAACTGTAAGAATAAAGAAAAAAAAATGCATATATTAGTTCGCATTTAAAAAAAAAAAAAAAAAAAAAAAGCTGTTCTCCACAAATAATCCAAATCAAGCCAACTTCAGACATTTTCACCATATTATAAAAATACAAGGGGTCAAGGAAAAAACATGCAAATCATGATAAGAGAAGATTATGGCACAAGTTTTAAAAATTTTATGAAAGCTGTTTTTCATGAACTAAGGCACAAAGAAAATGTTCTGAGACATATGAGTGATCATAATACATAGTCTTTGCATGTTAAGGTATATGAGGGGCTACTCTAATTGACCCACAAATAGAACATGATCGATGATTCAGAATTGCCTATCACTATTGTATGCAGCAAAACCAGTTTTAAAGGGCAAGAGACTGGCATTTCCTCTTCTGCCTTCCTACCCTCTGGGATGTTCTGTCATGGCTGGAGCTGGGACTATAAGGAGGAATCAATGTGCTGAAGGGAATGAGGCAACAACATAGAAGTCATTGAAATTTCTAACCCTCAGAAGGCCTTACCAGCCCTGGACTTCCTAAAATGGAGGGGGAAGGGAGGTAAAGAGAAGAGAGGAGAAAAGGAAGGAGAGGAGGGTCCATCTTCATCCAAACTGGGTCTCACAACTATCAGTCTCAATGAGATGATCACTTCAAAAAAGCTCTTGTCGAACTTCCAGTTAGGATGTTGGTAGGTAAACACAGTATTCACATTCTCCCACAAACACATCAAAATTAAAACTGAACTACAGAACAACTATCATTCAGAACTGCTTGAAATTTGGCTGAATAAAGTCATACAACTAGGGACTTAAAGGAAAAGTCACATCAAGACTGGTAGTAGGGACAGAGATGCAGAACAGACTGGTCCCATACCCATGCGTGGTGGATAAAAATCAGGAAGGATATCTTTTAAAAAAATTTTTTTTTCTTTATTGGTTTTAGAGAGAGAGGAAGGGAGAGGGAGAGAGAAATAGAAATATCAATGAGAGATAACATCGATTGGCTGCCTCCTGCATGTCCCCCACTGGGGATCAGGCCCACAACCTGGGCATTGAACCAGTGACCTCTTGGTGCATGGGTTGATGCTCAACCATTGAGCCACACCAGCCGGACTGGAAAGGATATCTTAGCTCTAGAAGTCTCCCCTAAGGAGCAAGTGTCCCAGCCTCACACTATCCCCCCAGTCCAGGGCTCCAGTCCCAGGAAGAGAAGTCCCCATAACTTCTGGCTGTAAAAACCAGTGGGTATTGAGGCTGAAGAAAATGGAGGGCTTCTGGAATACCAGACACTTCTTCTTAAAGGGCCTGTGCTTGGACTAACCCAGACTCATTCCCTCCAAGTTCCAGTACTGGGGCAGCAGCTTGAAAGGAACCAGGGACATAAGAGGAGGAACTGAACTGTCTTGTATTAGGATGAGAGCTGGAGGGGTAGCTTTCTCCCAGACAGAAGGGCTGGCAGAGGCCATTGTTCCTTTGATAAACCATCCCTAGACAGAGCCAGCAGGTGAGCACCATTTATGAGACTCCATCAACCTGGCTCACAAGATTGGCCCTGCCCTGGTGATTCACTGAGGTCATGCTCCACCTAAATTTTGGGCTCACTCAAGCTAATCCCAGTGGCTTTTTCACAGAAGTCCTGTCTTGGCTCATGCATCAGATTTCCCTAAAATCTCTTAAATAAGCATCATCTGGCATTAGTATGCCCTGTAGCTCTCACTAAGTGGCCCCAGGTCCTGCACTAGCAGCAGCTGGCCTTGGTTTGCAATTTGGCCTCACCTGGGCACCTCCAAGTCCAGCACAAGTAGCAACCATTTGCAGTTCCCTTTGTACCTCATGCTGGGTGGACCCAGGCAGAACATAGGTGGCAGCTGACCTTAGCCTGCACCTCCTGAGAGATCCCACAGCCAGAGCACTGGGAGAACAGCTTCAGACCATGTTGAATCACCACCACCCAACCACCTCCACAGGTGACTCACTCAAGGGGTGGATTCAGCAGACAACAGAGCCTTGCTGAAGTGAATCCTGTTCTATGGGTGGACTCCTGAACAGCTGATCCTCCATAATGGTCAGAGGTCACAGCTAGCCCTTGCAGCTGACTTGCCTGGGGATAAATCCCTCCCATTGACATGCCAACAGCAATCAAGGCTCAACTACAACAGGAAGGTGTACACAAAGCACAAGAGGGTTACACCCAGAGGACCCAGCTTGGGTGATCAGGAAGGCTGTGTCACTGGACCCTACAGAACACCTCCTATATAAGGCCACTCCACCAAGCCTGGGATCTTTAGTAGCTCTACCTAATACATAGAAACAAACACAGGGAGGCAGCCAAAATGAGGAGACAAAAAAACATGTCCCAAATGAAAAAAAAAAAAGAACAAAACTCTGGAAGAAAAAAATTCAAACAAAGGAGATAAGCAATCTACCAGAGTTCAAAACACTTGTTACAAGGATCCTCAAGGCACTTAGGGGAAGAGTAGGTGAACTTAGTGAGATAGAATACAACAAAGAGATAGGACACATTAAAATGGAGATAGAATACATAAAAGAGAACCAGTCAGAAATAAAGAATACATTAACAGGAATGAAGGATATATTACAGGGAATCAACAAGAATCAAATCAGTGATTTGGAATTAGAGAAACAAATAACACCCAATCAGAATAGCAAAAAAAATAAAACAAAAAAATAAGAATAATGTAAGGAGACTCTGGGGCAACTTAAGCATACCAATATTTGTGTTATGGAAGTGCCAGAGGAGAAGAAGAGAGCAAGAAATTAAAAACCTATTTGAAAAAACAATGACAGAAAACTTCCTTAACTTCATGAAAGAAATAGACATCCAAGTCCAGGAAACACAGAGATGAACCCAAAGAGACCCACACCAAGACACATAATAATTAAAATGCAAAAGGTTAAAGACAAAGAGAAAACCTTAAAAACAGCAAGAGAAAAGCAATTCTTATCTACAAGGGAGCTCCCATAAGACTGTCAGCTGATTTCTCAACAGAAACTTTGCAGGCCAGAAAGGAGTGGCAAGAAATAGTCAGTGATAAAAAGCAAGAACCTACAACCAAGATTACTCTACCCAGGAATGCTATTATTTATCATTGAAGGACAGATAAAGAGCTTCCCAAACAAGAAAAAACTAAAGGAGTTCATCGCCACCAAACCAGTATTGTATGAAATGTTAAAGGGTCTTCCTTAAGAAGAAAAAAAAATTAAAAATGTGAATGATAAAATGGCATTAGCTACATATCTATCAACATTTGAATCTAAAAAACAAACAAACAAACAAAAAACAAAATAAAGATCAATCAGAACAGAAACATACTTTTAGATACAGAGAACATTCTGATGATTACCAGATAGAAGGGATGTTGGAGAGATGGGTAAAAAAGGTGAAAGGATTAAGTACAAATTGGTTGTTATAGAATAGTCACGGGGGTGTAAAGTACAGCATAGGGAATATAGTCAATAATGTTCTAATAACTGTATGGTGTCATGTGGGTGCGAGATTTATCTGGATGATCACTTAGTAAGTTATGTAATGTCTAATCAATGGGGTGTACACCTGAAACTAATATAATAATATATGTCACCTGTAATTAAAATTTTTTAAATGATTAGAAAAACGAAGTATTTCAAGCAAAAAAAAAAAATAAGGCAGAGACAATTATTTTTGTATCCGGTAAGAACACTAAATAAAATGCAAAAAAAAAAGCTCCAAAGATCAATAATAAATATTTTGTCCTTCAAAAGAACCTCTTGCTTTCATGAGCAGTATGGCTAACCAGTGATCTGCTGAGATCTTATGAAGACTCAGAATCTTTCAGAACATAGTGTTCTTAGATATTATTATCAATTTATTAAAATTTGCCTTTAAGATAAAACTATTTGACAGCACAGGGTTAAAAAATAGGACTGTAAGCTAGAGAAGATAATAAAATGAAAAAATTTTATTAAAAACTTTAACAAATGAGACCTAAAGATAAAGATTTGGAGAAACTTTTAGTTAAGACTGATTTATTGTGATATATTCCCACTGTGAATATAGTTATGCATCTCATGAATACATAAAAAGCCCTGCTGTAAATAGGATGTTACAAGGCTGGAATACATGTGGACAGATTGGAAGGCAATATGCAAATTTGAAACAATTTTTGATGGTTACCAGTGACTATTTAGTTTTCTTTTTTTAATGCAATTTTTATAATTTATAAAGGAAGAGAAGAAAAGACTGCATGATTTAAGATAGATCATTAATTCTATACACTTTTATTACCCTAATTTAGAATTAAATTCAATATAATAATTTGTAGAATAAATAGGATTAATGACATGTTCTGATCCTATTTCCAATTCAGACTAGACCATTATTTCTCTATTCAGTGAAGCCTCTCATCTTAATAATTTACTTCTTTGTGCCATGTTTTATTTCTTTTTTTTTTTTTCTTTATTGATTTGAGAGGGAAAGAAACATCGATGAGAGAGAACATTGAATGGCCACCTCCTGCATGCCCCCCACTGGGGATTGGGCCCACAACCTGGGAATGTGTCCTGACTGGCAACCTCTTAGTACCTGGGTCAATGCTCAACCACTGAGCCACACCGGCTGTGCAGTGCCATGTTTTATTTCAACTCAAAGCAATAAAAGTATGGCTAAATCACTGATTCTTTGTGGAATATAAAGATAGTGGGATTCCAATAGTTTCTGTAATATTATTTATCTTTGGGATATCACTATAGGTCTTAAAAGTAAAAAAAAAAAAGAAGAAAGAAAGAGAGAGAGAGAGAAGAAAGAGAGAGGGGGAGGGAAGGAGGAAGGAAGGAAGGAAGGAATTAAAATCAGGGGATTAAAATTGCAATTTTTAACTGAATTTAATACTTTGAACTCAATTCATTTAAACTTATTTTTGCCAACTCAGATGCTAATGGCCTCAAATCCAATTATTCTACAAACCTGTCCACCTGTAACAGCCTAATGCCAAGTAGAAGGTTTTAATTAAAAAAAAAAAAAAGTATTTTATGGGATGGCAGAAATTAGAGAAGAGGATAAGATGTGATTAAGTCATCCAGTGATGGACAGGGCTCTAGAGGATTCACCTTTCCTAATTACACACATTTTAGCCAACCAACTCAGCCTAAATTTTCTCTTAATTGGCTGTCATAGTTTTTAAACCATAACTAGAAAACTTAATTTACACTTGGGTTAGAGAAATATTAGAAGTAGAAGTCTAATAAATGTGACCGCGGTGATCATTATCAGCATAACTGATCACAATGTCATCTACAATTACATAAGAAACTAAATGTCAAAGAACAGAACCGTTCCCCTAGGCAGCTTTAAAACAAGGCCACCACTTCTCTTTCTGTCTATCATTTTATCTTTCAGGAATGAAGACTCCTACTTTAGCTCTAAACTTACTTTTCATAATTCTCCTTTAGAAATAAATACATTTAAAGGACAAAACGGATTGCCAATCCATCTCCAAAGAAATGTAATCTCTTGTTTTTAAGTCAAACTCTAATTTCTATTGTGTTAGAGACATTTTCCAATTGTAAGTCTATTTGTTATAACAATTTGGTATATCTATCAAAAATACCTGACATTCAATCCAAGAAAAGATTTTGTGAGGTGTGCTCCAGCTGTGAGGATGTATCCAGTGAAGTTCAAGTCTATTTGCAGAGCTTAGTCCCCCTTCACTCTGTACCCCCAACCCTAATTCCTGGCTCCAAAACAAGGACTTATTTCGCTGTCCCACCTTCCCTAGATTGCCACATATTTTCAAAGGTCCAATTGCTTCTATCTTTGTTAGTAGCACCCACAATAGTAGTTAGACTTTTTTTTTTTTTTTTTAATCCTCACCCGAGGACATTTTTCCATTTTTTGTTCAGATAGAGCGGGAGGGAGAGAGAGGAAGAGAGAGAGAGAGAAACATCGATGTGAAGGGACACATCGAGTGGCTGCCACCTGCACGACCAACCAGGGCCAGGGAAAAACTGCAACTGAGGTACATGCCCTTAGTGGGAACCGAACCCGGGTCTCCCTGTACCGCAGGCTGATGCTCCAACCGCTGAGCCAAATCGGCCAGGGCATAGAGTTTTTCCAATAATTAAATCTGAACAAAACAAGGTTATTTTTTTTTAAAGTATATGTATTAACTTTTGCTCCCCTGTCTTCATCTCCTAAATCAAATAACAACAAATAGAATTTTTAAAGAAAGAGCTTTTTCTAAATTCATAATATTTGAAAGAACTTCAGGAACTTACATATGAAACACAAGGGTATATGAGGTAGTCAACAAAGATAAAAAGGGAGGGTTTTGTTTGCTTGTTTGTTTGTTTTTGTTTGTTAGTTTTCTTCTAGGAAAAAGAAGGAGTTAACTATGCCAAGAGGACTATAATTGCTCTGTTTGAATATAAAGGTAACTTGGGAACTCCTAGACAAGAAAAGCAAAAAAGGAAATGCACAAAGTGATTGTAGAAATATTATTAGATGATAAAAGAAAATAAGCTAGTAGTTCACGTTTTCCAGGACCCAAATTCTAAAAAATAAAATTATCACATGAATCTTTTTGAAAATAAACACTGAGTAATATAATGAAAAACATCTTCATCCGGCCTGGCCACTTTGGCTCAGAGAGCGTTGGCTCTGGGGACCAATGAGCGGTTGGATTCCAGTCAAGGACACTACCATGGTTGCAGTTCCTCCCTGCCCTGGTCAGGCAGCCAGTTGATGTGTCTCTATCACATCGATGTTTCTCTCCCTCTCTCTCTCTCTCTCTCTCTATTCCCCCCCCCTCCCTTCCACTCTATCTGAAGATAAATGGAAAAATATCCTCAGGTAAGGATAAAAAAGAAAAAAAAATGTTCATCTGAAGTTCTGAAAAAGGATATGTACATTTGTTTTATTTCTAGGGTAATCATATATTTTTGAAGCTTTAACTAATGTAATTATTTAATAATTTTTAAAATAAAATTATTTTCTCTGAACTACTTTTTATATTTATATTCCAAAACAATCTATTCTAATGTGTTTCTTTTTTAATATTAAGGCACTAGGTAATAATCCATGAAACTGAAAAAAGATTGCTGTTACTGCCTTTTATGTTTTAAAGTAAAAAAAAAAAAAAAAAAGACAAATGTAAATGATGGATTTTATGCATAAAAACAAAAAGCCATAATATAAAGTTTAAATCATATTAATCCAGAAGTATCCTTTTTTCTTGTATATGATTGATAATATTCTCCACGTTCAGAACACATAATAAAATAAAGAAGTCAAAGGGTGAAAAACATGAATATACACTTTTCAAGTAAGGAGCTGACTCAGAAAGCTCCATTTACATACCAGAAATGGAGCAACATAAAAAAAAATAAAGTACTTTAAATAGAAGGCATTATACTGCTATTTGGTCTTTGTTCTGATTAAAGACAAAGTCCAACTATTTCCAATTATTAATAGCTACTGAATTTTTTTCCCCAGAACCAGAATACAACATCATGACTTTATTTAAAAGACTTAGATACCTAAAGGTTATACATTTTAAGCTCACTGCTTTTAAATTTGTTTGGTTAGGAATATTTTGAAATGTGAAATGCAGTCACCAAACTTAGTTTTATTTTATTGTTTTGGTAAATGCCACACTCAAGATTTTCTCCTTTGCTTCACATACTAATAGTTATATAAATATATTTTGTATACTTCACCTAATAGGACTCCTAATTCATACCTTCTTCACTTAATTTTTAGGCTTATATTGAGAAGGGTCTCCATGGTTACTGATTTTTCAATGAAATGGAATTTGACTTTTTTTTTTTTTTTTTGGTCAATCCTCACCAGAGGATATTTTTTCCATTGATTTTTAGAGAGAGGGGGAGGGAGAGAGGGAAGGAGAGAGAGAGACAGAGACAGAGAGACAGATAGAATGTGAGGGAGACACACTGATTAGTTGCTTCCCACATGCACCCAACCAGGGCTGGGATAGAACCTGCAACCTAGGTACATGCACTTGATCAGAATTGAACCCAAGACCTTTTAGCCTACTCTAATCACTGAGCTACAATGGCCAAGGCAAAATGGAATTTGATTTTAAAGAAATTAAAAGGACATCTCAAGACTGAAATTCTGTTGTTCCACCTGAACTTCAAACCTCTTACTTAGATTAAAATGTATATCCATGTTTTTTAGTCTTCCCTAGATTACAAGCATATATCAATAGGAATTTTACCAAGGCTTGAGACTTCATAATCATAATCATCATCACTAGTGTGTGACACATCTAGCCATTCAAATATTTACTGAATGAATGAATGAATCACCAAACACCCATCTACTATGTTCCAAGATTATGCTTCATATGCATTCTTCATGTATGTGTTTCAGGTTCGCTCTTCACCGCAACATTGCAAGTTAGAAAATATAATCCTTATTTACAGAAGAGCAGAGAGATGTGTGGAGGTTAATTCCCAAACAATTTCATGCAACTAAGAGAGACAGAATTAAGATTCATGCTTTTTCTTTTTTTCTGGTTCCAAATTGGACTATTTTTCTACTAATCCTGCTACTAAAGGTATTAAGGAACTTATGATATCTCTTCAAATAAATTAAAAATTCTGTCAAGTGCAAGGAGCAAAGACCAGAAAGATGAATGGATATGGGCTCTCTGCTCAAGGAGCTTGTAATCTGTTGAGAAGACAACTGTGTGTACAGCTAATGATAGTACTATGGTGGAAGCCAGAATGGGGTAAGTGTGGCAGTACTAATGTACAGAGTAATGCAGAGGACTGAATAAAGGATAAAGTTACTTCTGAAAGGAAAGGGGTCAACGAATGGTTCAGAATGAAGAATAATTGGATAGGCCTTGAAGAGTAAGTACAATTTGACAGGTAAGAGAGGGAATAGCAGGAACAAAACCTAGGATGTAGAAAGACACTGTATGTTTGTCACTCACATTAGTGTTCACTCACTCACTCACTCACTTACTCACTCACTCACTCAGTAACTTATTGAGGAATGTAAATGTTGGGCAAATATCGAATTGGACAAAGTCCCTGCCTAAAAGAGCTTGCATTCTAGAGGTGAATGGAGTAAAATTTCCAAACAAATAAATGAACAAAAATGTTCAGAGAGTGGTAAGTTTGAGTAAATTAAAGCAGTGTTTTGGACTGAGTAGCCAGGGAAGTGAATAGGGTAAAGTGAAAGAAATTCTATAGTGTCTGCTAAAATTAGATATTCACATGTGATTTGACCTAGCAATCTTTCCTTACATGAGAATATTTGTTCAAAAAATGCTTATTGTTAACAATAGCAACAAAAACAGAGCAGTTATAATCTTAATAAGTACCAGCTAGTATGAAACATTATGCAGCTATTTAAAAGAATGAGTTAGATTCTCTTTTTTATTCACCTCAAAGGATAGCCATGATACACAGTTATTATAATAAAGAGCAAATAGGAAAATATAATCAGATTGAGAGAAAAAATGATTTGATTATATTTACTATTGTGAAGATAAGAACACATGCACTTTTAAATACTGTTGATAGAGTATAAACAGAAGACTTGACAGTATCTACCAATGTTAAGAATACTTGTGTGAAATGAAAATTAAAACAATGATGAGTATCACCTCTCACCTGTCAGAATGGCTATCATTAACAAATCAACAAACAACAAGTGTTGGTGAGAATGTGGAAAGAAGGGAACCCTTATACATTGATGGTGGAATTGGAAATTGGTACAGCCACTATGGAAAACATTATGAAGTTTCCTCAAAAATTTTTAAATAGAACTAATGTATTAAAATTTTTTTAAATTTAAATGCTCACATCATTTGATCCAACATTATTAAAAATCAAATACTCTAAAAGATTCTTCCATTTTTTGTATTTTAAGAATATTTCATCTATGGTTTCCCTTATGTTAACACATATTTTTTAAATTTAATGTATTTGTATATAAACCTATGAAGAAAACGGGATTTTTTTTCTTCCTCCTACCTCATAATCCTCACTGAACGCTTACCCACTATTTCTTCTGGTGAAGTATTTGAGGATTTAGTCCTAGATTATTATTTTTTTTATTTTATTGATTGATTGATTTTAGACAGAGGAAGGGAGATTGGGAGAAAGAGAGATTGATTAGTTGTTCCACGCATTTATGCATTCTTTGATTGATTCTTATAAATGCCCTGGCTGGATTAACCCTAAAATCTTGGTGCATCAGGATGATACTCTAACCAACTGAGCTACCTGGCTATGCAGCCAGGACTTATGTTTTTTTATTGAAGCATATTATATAGACTTCACCACCTGTTTTATTTATTTACTTGCTCACCAGATCATGTCCTTCATCAATCCTTTTTGTCTTGCCAGAGCACAAGTTTAACACTTATTTTACAGAGGTCTGTAGACAATTGTATTTTTGAGTCTTAGCATATTTATTAATGTCTTATTTTATACTCACCCTGAAATGTTCATGTAACTGGCTATAACATATTAGATTCAAACTCAATACCCCTCAGAATTTGAAATTTTGTCCCACTTAGGATCTCATACTGTTAAGTCTAATACAAAGATAATTCTCATTTCTGTCTTTTTTTTTTCCCTTTGTAGATATTTGGGATTTTTTTTTTCTTTACCCATGCTGTTCTCAAAACATACCATTTTATGTTTAGCTTCATTCATTCGATAAGTATAACTGCGGATATAACTGCGGAGACAAGAGACAGAAGTATGTGTCTTTTATTATTTAATCCACTGGCCACTTGGAGGGTCCTTTAAATTGTGTTGCACCTCACTTTGAAATATTGGATAAATAATTTGATTACTTCTTCTATTTCACCCTCTCTGTTCCATGTTTGGAATGCTTAGAAGACAGGTACTTTGCACATTCTGGACTCATCTTCCATATAACATAAAATTTTTAAACATTTTTTACAACAGCCATTTTTAACATCTGTTTTTTAATTTTATTTTGTTGTTGAAGAAACCCTTGACTTTTTAATTCAGTCTTTATCTGTGTCTACTCTGCCATTAAGCTAACTAATGAGATATTGAAATTTCTACCAAGATATTTAAATTGGTGTAAGTATTGTTGTTAATCCATGTTGTTCTGTATGAATCAAATTCATCTGCTTTCTTGTATCCCATCAGCTTTCTTCCTGTCATGAATTATTATTTTATAATTATTTTAAAATTATCAATGATTTATAAATACCAAGATATTTATTTTTCTTCTAATAATGGCTTTTTTAAATAGATGTTATATCATCCTTCAATATCAATTATAGTTTCTTTCACTATTTTTGTTTAATCAACTGAATTTTCAGGTGTAGAGTCATCTATTTGGTGAATTTACCAACTCTCTTTGATAAAGATAGACCTTGAGGTCCTTGGTTCTCTGGTTATCCTTGCATTCCAGAGTCCATGTTGGACTCTGAGATGCTGGCTCCTTGCTTGGCTAGCTCCCTCGAGGGCTTGTGGGAGAGCACAGGGCATGTTTGTAGGTGAGATTTTTGTAGCTAGTCATCTGGTCCCTGGCTGCATGCTTCTCCTGGAGGTCACTAGCCACACCAGGGACTACCTCTCTGGCCTCACAGCCTACATACAGTCATCACTTCATCATGACAGCAAACTGCTGCTGCACACTGCTCAAACACTGGAGACTGGTTTTTATCCTCAGAAATAAATTACACTATTACTGATCCCCATGATCCAGAAGCCTCAACCACTTCTGCATTTGCGGCTCCCTTTGAGATGGCAGCTCCCAGGGAATCCCGCCACACGCTTGGTGGTGTGTGCACCTTCCTCTGGGCGATGCCTTTTCTCTAGCGCTGCTCTGCGTGACTCACATGCATCTGCTCTCCTGTTTTCCTACTCTGCTTTCTTCCTGTCATGAATTATCACTGCTGGATAATCAAGGTTATTTTTAAAAATACCTTTTCAGCCATTTTAAGAGATTTGGGGAAGCACAAGCATTTGTTCAGCCAACCATCTTTATTCAATGACTTTCTCTTCACTCTCCATTGAGCTGATTCATCAATAAATTTTTTTTTTGAAAAATGGTTACTTTTACCTAAAATATGAAAGCCAAAATATTGACTATCACCCTCATGAAATAATCATATAGAAGGCAAGCAAGCCAAGTCAGTTTTGTTTCTTGTTTTTCTTGTGCCTGATATTAAAGTATTATTAGCTTCAAATCGGCTCTTTCTTCACTTTTTGTGACTCTGAGGCTGGGACTCTGCAAGGCAGTTCTTTGCCAGCTAGATCACTTCCAGGCTCTGGCGACAGGGTGCACTAGGGAGAGGGCAGATAAGAGGAGAGAGAAGATGTACTTTCCTACCAGGTTATTCCTGGTCCTGTTTTGATTCCTGTTACCTAAGCATCACCCTACAAAGACGTGCCCTGCCGCTGGCTGACACAGCAGTCAATTGCAGTTAGATTTATTTTCCAGCACTGGTAGAACCAACCTCACCGTGGCCCCTCACAGGACCCCTGTGGCCCACGGGCACTCCCTCCACAGAGGGTTGGTTCCCAGTCCCACGCAGCACCTCTGGGGCTTTCCTGAGGCACAGACACAGCTCCCCAGAAAGCAGAGCCCACGCCCTGAGTCCCCCATCCAAGCTTCTACATTTTAATACTACTAACCTCTTCCTTTTATTCCCTTAGCCCTAGGGATGTTCTGTGAAATTTTACTGCTTCCTTTTACAGATTTTCAATGCCTGGCTGACATTCTTTGTATGACATTCTGTTAAAATTACTGTGGTTTCTGGCTCCTAAGTGAAGTCTGAATAATACGCTTCTCTGCCTATCGTGACTGACTTCAAGGGCCCGGTGCGATGTCCGTCTTACTGTCAAAATGACCATTTATTTTATTACATGTGCAAAGTACTATACACTATTGTATAGTTTATTGAAACATTTAAAAATATGGCTAAAGGAAAATGGACATGAGTCCCCTCTCTCTCATAACTGCCAAGCAGTTAGTTCAAGATGATTTTAAATGGATAAATAAATGCATTTCCTTAAGATTTCTCTCCAAACAAGTTTCTCTGAAGCACCCAAGTACCAGAATTCTTACGACATCTCTTTGGAAATCATTTCATTCCAATAGACTAATCATGGGTTACTTGTGTTAATGGGAAAGTGTTAATGTCAAACAATGAATGCTATTAATTGAAGTATAATTGTGCCTAGGTATTTACATTTCTTTAACTGTATTAGGCTTAACAGTATGAGATCCTAAGTGGGACAAAATATGTAGCAAATAAGAGCAGAAATGGTTAGATATTTATTAGGTTTATGCTTTATTTTTGTAGAAAATCAGTGTATGCTAACTGGCTTAGTAGACAGAAAGATAGAAGTCAGGAAAGCAGAAGAGACCTCAATATATATTATGAGCCTGACATTCATCCTGCTGCCCTAAGTAATTAAATATCTTAAGTCCAAATATATACTTCCTGTGGCAGCCCACCCTGAGTAGGTAGCCACATTGCCAGTTTTAATAATCAATAACTCCAGATTTTAAAAAAAAACATATAAGATATAGATATTTTTCATAGTTGACTTGCCAACAGGTACCAAGTACATAGATATTTTGATACTGGGATCACCTGTCAAATGAAAAGCCTGGCTTTTTACGTTAATGTCTCACTCAGACTCAGCAGTCATGAGAATATGGACAAAAGCCATGTCTTTCTAAGGTAATCACAGAATTAACAAAAGAACCTTGACTATTAGTGCCAGTATCATAAATGTACCCATTTATGACTACTGACTAGCAAGCTGGGTGGGGAAGAAAAGTTTAAAAGAATGACTGTTATTCTGCCACGATGATTTGACCACCAGGCTGGAACTGCCAGGCCACCTTTGAGAATGCCCTAAAATAAGATTTAGGTAGCAATGCAGCTTCAACATAAAAATTGCTTCTAGGCTGAACAAGTGAAAGTGAAAAGCTTATGTCTCTCTGTTTCATATAAAAATGACTGGGTGACATATCCTGAAAGGAAACTTTACTAAGAACTTTATCTTTAAAAATATGTTTCTGCTTTCCAACCAAGAACCTTCTGTTTGTTTTTGTTGCTGTCCAAAGAAAACCAAGTAATTTTTTAAACCTAAGATTAATTTATTTAAGGACCTAAAAAAATTTCACTAAAAACTGCCTCTTCAAAAATTATTCTTTGAAGCTTGTTATAAGTTCTTAAAAAGGTAGACTTTGTAACACATTTGTAATCAGCTTCATTTTTATCACTGTCTTCTGGTAAGAAGAGATCACTGATATGATTCTATGCATTGATACATAATCTCAAAATGCTGTCTCTCATCAGAAATCATTCTTAAATTTTTATTAAGAATATATCTATTAACCTGAGAAATATTTTTCAGCATCTTTTACATGGTGGTCACTTTTCTAAGCACAAGGTGAAATTTCCCAGGGATAACAAACACAAATAAAACATTACTTTTTGTTTTCTTTTTCCTACATTATTGAAATTCCAACTGTTTATCTTTTCTTAGTATAATGATTGTCAACAAGTGAGAGAAAGAGCAGTTAATAGCTGTAAAAGAGTGAATTCCTACATTGGAAATACTTGAAACCATAGGAAGAGAGGAAAGTCCAATTGAAGAAAATTCAGCTAACCTAACTTTAACAATTTTAAAAATAAAATCATCGTGTTTTACATTTGAATTAAATGCACATATTTTACTACTAGTTTTACTCACCACTATTACTTATATCCCACTCCATTCCTTGGATTCACTTTTCTTTTTGCTGGAGTCCATCTTTTATAGTAGTCTCAGGAAGAATCTGTAAGAAGTAAATTCTATTAGACTTTGTCCCAACTTTATTTATACTTACTCTTGAATGTTAATATACTCCTGAATACAGCCTCCAGTTATGATTCCTTTCCCTTCAGCCTTCAAAGATTTTATTCTATTGCCTTCTGGGGAAATAAATTTCACTGTAATTGTTGCTAGTTTGTAAGAAATTTGCAAAAATAAATCCTAATTAGATTTTCTCATTTTTTTGCTTAGGGTCACACCATGTACATTTCTGTAACTCTTGCCCTGTACAAAAGAGTATGGCTAAAGGAGCAAGCGGGATGCTAAAAACTAGGCCAAGGGGCACTCATTAAAGTCATGAAATTAAAGTACAGCATCTCTCAGAGGGCACTGTTTTATATTTCACAAATAAGTCTTATAAGATGACGTAGTGTCACTATACTGTAAAAAGGATTTTTACTTCACATATTCACTACTTTGGTCACTATCTACATGAAAATATATGTCTTTCTTCAAAACATACTCTCTCATTTCTTCAAATATAGCTTCTATCCCACTGTGTGTATGTATTGTTGTTAATCCTCAGGAAAATCAGGATATTTTTCCATTAATAGATAGAGTGGAAGGGAGGGAAGAAAAGAGAGAGAGAGAGAGAGAGAGAATCATCAATGTGAGAGAGACACGTTTATTGGTTGCCTCCTGCATGACACCAACTGATGCCGGGAATTGAACCTGCACCCCAGGTACATGCCCTTGACTGGGAACCAAACCAGTGACCCTTTGATCCTCAGGCTGATGCTCTAACCACCGAGCCAAGCCAGCCAGGGCCCACTGTTACATTTTTTATTTTTAGGACACATACTAAGCATATGTTGGAACTTTTCCATCTATTTCCTGATCCAGGTCTAACTTATTTTCTTAAAAACACTTGATGGGAAGAAAAAAAATGTTGGTGGAGTGAATGGAAGCTACACAGCTGATCTCCCAGGACCCAATGGGAATTACAACTAAAATAAAGACACATTGTTGGAAAAGCAGCAGGACAGGACCATATAACCAGGAACACAGGTAGGATCTGCTGAGGCACGAGAGGGTGGCGGGCTGAGAGCCCACAGATAACAGCAGTCTTAGCTGTGAGCAGCGCCCTTGGGGATAAAATACCAAGCCTGCTCCACAGCACAGAGGGCCAGGACAGAGCATTAAATTAGCCTCAGCCACTCACCTGGGGCTCTGGCAGAAGGAGGGTGAACTGGACTGGAACTCTGTGGGGACACCCGGGGTTTGGGCAGTGCTCAGAGATTTTGCTGAGTCTTGGTCACAAAGGATGGTGGCCAGCTTGCTCCTTCCCAGAGCTGTGAGGAAAAGCAGTAGCCCCTTCTTTGGGAGAGTCAGCCCCTTTCCAGTGAGGCAAAGAAATGCAAATTGAGGCTCATTAACAATCAGCATCTGTCCTACCCTCTGGAAATCCTCTTACACAGAACACCAGGGCTGCATTCCAAGGCCCTGAGTAACTGAGACTACTAGCCACCAGGAAAAAGCTAGAGGATACCTGAACCTTTCCTGGGCTTTCAAATCTACACAGGAAAATAAGACTTGACAGTGGTGTTTAATGTGGGCCTTCCCATGCTCATCCAAACCCAGTTGAGAGAACCACCAACAGTAAATACCAACACCCATAGGGAAACTTTGGCAGGCTCAAAAATCCACTGAGATAGCCAAAATGGTGAAACAAAGAAACAAATCCCAAAGGAAAGAACAAGAGAACTCTATCAAAGATGAGATCAATGAAATGCAGTTAAGCAAGTTATCAGAGGTAAAGTTCAGAGCCATGATCTTGAGGAAATTCAACAGCATAAGTAAGGACATCAGCACCATGAATAAAGATATAGAAACATTAAAAACCAACCAAGTGGAAATGAAGAATGACATAGCAGAAATAACGAACACATTGGAAGGACTAAATAGCAGAGTAGAGGAAGCTGAGGACCAGATCAGTGAATTAGAAGACAGGGTAGAAAAAAATCAATCAGCCCTGGCCGGTTTGGCTCAGCAGTTAGAGCGTCGGCCTGCGGTTCGGAGAGACCCGGGTTCGGTTCCCGCTAAGGGCACGTACTTCGGTTGGAGTTTGTCCCCGGCCCTGGTTGGTCATGCGGGTGGCAACCACTCGATGTGTCCCTTCACGTCGATGTTTCTCTCTCTCTCCCTTCCTCTCTCTCCCTCCCACTCTATCTGAACAAAAAATGGAAAAATATCCTTGGGTGAGGAAAAAAAAAAAATCAATCAGAAAACTAAAAGGAAAACAATTAAAAAACAGCAAGATAGCTTAAGAGAACTATGGGACAACTGGAAACATAGTAGCATTCATATCATAGGAGTCCCTGAAGAGGAAGAAAACAGACACGGGTAAGAGAATATATTTGAAGAAATAGTGACAGAAAACTTTCCTAACTTGGTGAAAGAAGAAGGCATTCAAGTTTAAGAAGCACAGAGAGCCCCAAGAAAAAGAACGCAAACAGGCCCACACCAAGACACATAATAAGTAAAATGACAAAAATAAAAGACAAAGAGAGATTCCTAAAGGCAGCAAGAGATAAGCAACAGGTTAACTACAAAGGAACCCTCATAATGGTATCATCTGACTTCTCAAAAGAAACATTACAGGCCAGAAGGGAATGGCATGAAGTAATCAAGGTCATAAAAAATAAGGATCTGGATCCAAAACTACTCCATCCAGAAAGGCTATCATTCAAAATAGAAGGTCAAATAAAGAGCTTCGCAGACAAAAAAAAAAAAAAAAACAAACAAAAAAAAGTCTAAGGGAATATATTAGCACCAAACCAGCACAGCAAGAAATGCTAAAAGGACTGCTGTATTTGGTAAAAGAAATAGAAAGAAAAATATAATCACACTAAACAAAAATGGCAATAAATAATTACATATCAATAATCACCTTAAATGTGAATGGTTTGAATGCTCTGATAAAAACATACAAAGTAGCTGACTAGATGAGAAAGCATGACTCATATATATGTTATTTACAAGAGACCCACCTCACAACAAAAGACTCACATAGGTTGAAAGTGAAGGGATGGAAAAAATCTTCCAAGCTAACAGAAAGAAAAAAAAGCTGGGGTAGCAATACTCATATCTGATAAATTAGATTGCAAAATAAAGGCCATAACTAGAGACAAAGAAGGTCACTACATAACATTGCAAGGATCTATACAACAGGAAGATATAACCTTGGTTAACTTATATGTACCCAATATAGGATGAGTCTAGCTAAGGGTTCATCAATCTTGTTTATCTATTCAAAAAAACAGCTTTTTGTTTCATTGATCCTTTGCATTGTTTTTCTGGTCTCCATATCATTTATTTCTGCTCTGATCTTTACTTTTTAAAAATAGTAACTATATAGCAATATATTTAAAAATATATTTAAAATCTTATGGAGGACTTCAAAGGAGAAATCAACAGCAATACAATCATAGCAGGGGACTTCACCACCAGGCTCGCATCACTGGATAGATCATTTAGATAAAAAATTAACAAGGAAACACAGACTCTAAATGAAGCACTAGATCAAATGGATTTCATAGATATCTACAGAGAATTACACCCCAAAACTGTAGAATTCACATTGTTCTCAAGTGCACATGGGACATTCTCAAAGATAGACCACATGTTAGGGCACAAACTAATCTCTACAAGTTCAGGAAGGCTGAAATCATATCAAGCATCTTCTCAGATCACAATGGCATGCAACTAGAAACCAATTGCAATAAGAACATGCAAAGACATTTGAAAATATGGATGTTAAATAGCATGTTATTGAACAATGAATGGGTTACCATGGAGACCAAGGAAGAAATTAAAAACTTCCTGGAAACCAATGAAAATGAACACATAACAACACAAAATCTATGAGATGCAGCAAAAGCAGCTCTGAGAAGGAAGTTCATAGCACTGCAGGCCGACCTCAAGAAATAAGAAAATTTCTAATTGACTACCTAACCTCATAACGTAAAGAACTAAAAAGCAAACAAAAAGAAAACCCCAGAGCAAGAAGGAAGGAAATAATAAAGATCAGAGCAGAAATCAATAATATGGAGACCAGAGAAACAATTTAAAGGATCAATGAAACAAAAAGCTGTTTTTTTTTTAAATAAACAAGATTGATGAACCCTTAGCTAGACTTACTAAGAAACAAAGAGAGAGAACCCAAATACACTAAATCAGAAATGAAAGAGGAGAAATAATAACTGACAGCACAGAAATACAAAGTATCATTAACAAATATTATGAACAATTATACAGCAACAAATTTGACATTCTAAGTGAAATGGACAAATTTCTAGAAACACATGGTCTCCCAAAACTGGACTAGAAAGAGATAGAAAACTTGAACAGACCAATAACAACACAAAAAATTGAAGATGTAATCAAGACTCTCCCAGCAAACAAAAGCCCAGGACCAGATGGCTTCATGGGGGAATTTTACCGAACACTCAAAAAAGAACTAACACCCATTCTCCTCAAACTATTCCAAAAAATTCAAGAAGAAGGAAGACATCCAAACTTGTTTTATGAGGCCAGCATAATTCTAATTCCAAAACCAGAAAAAGACAATACAAAGAAAGAAAACTACAGGCCAATATCCCTGATGAATATACCTGCCAAAATCCAGAACAAAATACTAGCTAATCAGATCCAGCAATACATCAAAAACATTATTCACCATGACCAAGTGGTATTCATCCCAGGATTGCAAGGCTGGTAGAATATTTGCAAATCAGTAAATATGATACACCACATAAACAAAATGAAAGATAAAACTACATGATCATATCAATAAATGCTGAAAACCATTCGACAAAATCCAGCACTCATTTCTGATAAAAACGTTTGGCAATTTGGAAATAGAGGGATCATATCTTGACATAAAAAAGGCCATGTATGAAAGACCTACAGCCAACATTATACTCAATGGGCAAAAACTAAAAGCATTTCCCTTAAGAACAGGAACAAGACAGAGATGCCCACTTTTGCCACTCTTAGTTAACATAGTACTGGAAGTCTTAGCCATAGCAATTAGACATGAAGAAAAAATGAAAGGGATCCAAATTGGAAAGGAGGAAGTAAAACTGTATTATTTGCAGATGACATGATATTATATATAGAAAACCTCAAAGATTCCATCAAAAATCTACTAGACTTAATAAATGAGTTTGACAAAGTAACAGGATATAAAATTAATGTCAAGAAATGGACAGCATTCTTATACACCAATGGTGAACTCACAGAAAGAGAAACTGAAAAAATCCCATTTACCATCGCGGCAAAAAAATTAAGATACCTAAGAATAAACTGAACCAAAGAAGTAAAGGACGTATTTGCAGAAAACTACAGGACATTGAAAAAAGAAATAGAGGAAGATATAAAAAAGTGGAAGCACATACCTTGTTCATGGATTGGAAGAATTAACATCATCAAAATGTACATACGACCCAAAGCAGTCTATAGATTCAATGCAATCCCCACCGAAATACCAATGACATACTTCATAGAACTAGAACAAATACTTCAAAAGTTCATGTGAAACATAAAAGACCCTGAATAGCCACAGCAATCTTGAAAAAAAAAAAAAAACAAAGTGGGTGGGATCACAATACCGGATATCAAGTTTTACTACAAAGCCACTATAATCAAAACAGCCTGGTAGTAGCACAAGAACAGGCACATAGATCAATGGTATAGAACAGAGAACCCAGAAATGGACCCAAAACATTATGCCTAATTAATATTTGACAAAGGTGGCAAGAGTATACAATGGAATAAAGACAGCCTCTTTAATAAATGGTGTTGGGAAAATTGGACAGCTACATGTAAAAAACATGAAACTAGACCATCAACTTACACCATACACAAGAATAAACTCAAAATGGATAAAAGACTTAAATATGACTTATAAATCCATAAAAATTTTAGACGAAAATGTAGGCAACAAAATTTCAGACATCATACGCAGCAGAATTTTCACTGATACATCACCTAAGGCAACGGAAACAAAGGAGAAAATAAACACATGGGACCATATCAAACTAAAATGCTTCTGCGCAGCAAAAGAAACAACCACCAAAATGGAAAGACAACCCACTCTATGGGAGAGCATAATTGCCAATGATACATCAGATAAGGGGTTAATTTCCAAAGTATATAGAGTGCTCATGCAACTCAATAAAAGGAAGACAAAGAACCCAATTAAAAAATGGGCAGGGGAGCTAAATCGACACCTCTCCAGCAGGATGTACAAATGGCTAAGAGACATATGAAGAAATGCTCAACATCACTAATCATCAGAGAGATGCAAATTAAAACAACAATGAGGTATCACCTCACACCTGTCAGAATGGCCACCACCAACAAATCATCAAACAACAAGTGTTGGCGAGGGTGTGGAGAAAAGGGGACTCTAGTACACTGCTGGTGGGAATGCAGACTGGTGCAGCCACTATGGAAAACACCATGTTGTTACCTCAAATAATTAAAGATTGAACTGCCATTTGACCCACTGATCCCACTTCTAGGAATATACCCTAAGAAGCCTGAAATACCAATCAGAAAGTATATATGTACCCCCATGTTCATAGCAGCACTTTTACAATAGCTAAGATCTGGAAACAGCCCAAATGTCCATCAGTAAACGAATGGATAAAAAAGCAGTGGTATATATACACAATGGAGTACTATGCAGCTATAAGAAAGAAAGCTCTCTTGTCCTTTGAGATGACATGAAGGGACCTGGAAAGTATTATCCTAAGTGAAACAAGCCAAGCAGAGAAAGACAAATATCACATGATCTCACTTATTTGTGGAATATAATGAACATAACAATCTGAAGAACAGGGTAGTCCCAGAGACACAGAGGTAGGATACAGACTGACAATCCCCAGAAGAGGGGATGGAGGGGGGAGAAACCACAGAACTTACATGCATGCACGCGTAACCAATGGACATGGACAACAAAGCTGGGGACAGGGCTGGGATAGAGGGGAAGGAGGGCATCAATGGGGGAAAAGGGAGAAACACCTGTAACAAAAATAAATAAAAATACTTAGTGTTTTTTCGGGGTTTTCTAATTTATTAATTATCTCTCTAATTATGTACATCTATTAATTAAAAATAACTATAGTTTTTAATTCCAGAATTTCTAATTGGTTCTTGTTTTCCTTTTTCTGGCAAACATTTGTCTGTTCATAGTTCATGATTCCTTCACCTTGTTTTATGAATAATACTTATTCTTTGTCGTTTAAAAATTTCAAAATACTTATTTTAAAAAATCTGTTTTGAAAGATCGTGTTAGTATTTGTATTTCTTCAAATGATAGTCACTTACTGAGTTTATTGGCCATTTCTCATTGTTTTGTGTTTGTCTTAAGCAAAACTTTTCTCCTCTTTCCTTTTGCTCTCTGCCATAGTGATGTAGCATCTAGGTACTTTAAATTTATATTTTAAAATATTTTGTCTAGCACTGTTATGTCAGGGACAATGAGTGAGGTGGTCAATGCTTTAATTAGCAATAGTATTAGACATTTTAAATATACATTTCTACTGTATTATTTCCTAAACTAGGAGGTGCTCAAAAATAGTTTATAGGCTTGGTTTGTAAAATTAAGTCTTCCGAAGTGACTGTACTATTTTGCACTTCAATCAGCAATGAATGAGAGTTCCTCATTTCACATCCTCGCCAGCTTACAGTGTTGTCAGTGTTCTGAATTCTGACTATTCTAATAGGTTTGTAGTGATATAGTATTGTTGTTTTAATTTGAATTTACTTGATGACATGTGATGTGAAGCATCTTTTCAAATACTTATTTATCATTTGTATATTTTCTTTGGTGAAGTGTCTATTAATGTCTTTGTCCCAATTTTTAAGCAGGTTGGTTGTTTTCTTATTGCTGTGTTTTATATTTTGGATAATAGTCATTTATTACACGTCTTTTGCAAATATTTTCTGCCTCTCTATGACTTATCTTTTCATTCTCTTGACAGTATAGAGAAAAAATTTTTCAGGACAGAAAATTTTAATGTTATTACAGTCCAGCTTATCAATTCTTTCTTTATGGATTGTGCCTTTGGTGTTATATCTAAAAAGTTACAGTCAAATTCAAGGTCATCTAGATTTTCTCCTAAGTTATCTTCTAAGAATTATATAGTTTTGCATTTTAGATTTAGGTCTCTCATCTATTTTGAGTAAATTTTTGTTAAAGGTATAAGAATTGTCTCTAGTTTCATTTTTTTTTTTTTGCACCTGGATATCCAGTTGTTTTAGTACCATTTGTTGAAAAGACTATCATATGTTATTCATTATATTGCCTTTGCTCTTTTGTCAATGATCAGTTGACTATATTTATGCAGGACTATTTCCAGGTTTTCTTCTGTTCTACTGATCTATTTGTCTATACTTTCACCAATATCATCCTGTCTCGATCACTACAGTTTTATAGTCAATCTTGATGTGAGATAGGTTAGTCGTCTGGTCTTCTTCAATATTGTGTTGACTATTCTGAATTGTTTGCCTCTTGACATAGATTCTAGAATAAAAATTTCAAGAACTACAAAATAACTAGCTGGGATTTTTATTGGGATTGCATTGAATCTATAGATCAAGATGGGAAAAACTGACCTCTTCACAATATTGAGTCCTCCCATCCATGAACATAGACTATCTGTCCATTTATTCTTTGACTCCTTAGATTAGAGTTTTATAGTTTTTTTCACAATATTTGTACATATTTTGTTAGATTTATATGTAGGTATTCTCAGGGGTGCTAATATACATGGTTTTATGTTTTTAATTTCAAATTACACTTGTTCACTGATGATATATAAGAAAACAATTTACTTTTATATATTAACCTTGTATCCAGAAATGGTGTTATAATTGTTTATTAGTTCGAGGAGTTTTTTGGTCAATTCTTTTGAATTTTCTACATAGTGAATCATGTCATCCGTGAAGAAAGTTTCATTTCTTTTTTTATCATTTTGTATACCTTTTCTTTCCTTATTGCATTAGTTAGGACTTCCAGTATGATATTGAAAAACAGTAGTGACAGGAGACATTGTTTTTTTGTTCTTGATCTCATTGGAAAAGCTTTTAGTTTCTTACCATTAAGTATCAGGTAGATTTTTAAGTTGCTGTAGATTTTTGTAGATATTATTTATACAGTTGATGAAACTCCTATTTGCATTTTACTGAGAGCTTTAGTATAAATGGGTGCTGGGTTTTTATCAACTTCTTTTTCTGCATGTATTTATTAACCAATTATTTCATTAAAAAACATGAATGAAGCATGGGCATTTATTTTTACATAAGACCACAGATGATTCTGATTCACATGGTCCTAAGACCACACTTTGATTTAAACTGTCCTAGGAAGTCCACACACACTGGTTTTAGAGACATGGAGATCCATCAACCTTAGTTTTCCCAAAGTGTTTAAAACAGAATCAAATCAATTGAGCAGCCATAACTGTCATTTATTACAGAGCCCTGTGTTAATTAATAGTCAATTATCTTCCATGTTAGCCAAACCCAAATACCATATAAAGTGCAGTCTCCCTTCTGAGCACAAAATTGAGAAAATAAGTTACTTCCTGGTTTTTTTTCACATGTTCTTGAAATTTCAAACTATTTCTCTTTTCTTGGTATAGTAATGTTATACTGAAGAAAGAAATGGAAAGTTATTGGTTGAAAAAGAGTGAGTCACTAAATCAGGAACATTTGAAAATCATAGCCAGAGGTAGAATCCCAGTTGAAGTAACTTCACCAAACCAAACTTAATGTTATCTTTCTTTTTTCAATCTGCTTTTATTGATTTTTTTTTTAGAGAGAGTGGAAAGGAGAGAGCGATAGAAACATGGATGTGAGAGAAACATCCATCAGCTGCCTCCTGCACGCCCCCTACTGGGGATCAAGCCTGCAACCTAGGCTTGTGCCTTGACCAGGACCTCTCAGTCCATGGGACAACGCTCAATCCACTGAGCCATACTGGCGGGTTCAATGTTCTTTTCAATAAAATAATGGAGTTGTATGTGAGAATGAAAAAGAACCAATATTGAATAATTAGATACACCTTTAAAAATGTTACATGTAAATTATACCTCAATTGGCGGGGGGGGGGCGGTGGATTAAATACTTCATTTGTCCCTGAGGATAGCTTAGACAGCAGGCCAGTTAATAAAAATGCCTCTTATTCTAGGTGGTAGAGTACTAGAACTTGTTTATTTCTTAGTCCTATTCTAGGTAGTACAAACTGCTGAAAAATTTTGACCTAAACAGAAATGTTTCCAGACAAATTTACATCCACTGTCTAACATAAAAGTACAAAAAGAGCTTCTAAATGTGAAGGCTACAGGTGACTTTTGGTTGGTTATGAGATAAGAATCTACCTTCACTTCTTATCTCTTACCAGAGGAATGGGATCCAGTAACTTATCAATGCAGAAATACCTGGTGGAAATTGTGATGTGAAGAAAGAGAGGCTCAGGAAGATAATGCAATGGGAGGTCTGATCTGTAATAGTTTTATTTCTTAGGCTCTAATAGGATTATTGACTTAAATACAGTGACTGCACTTGACTATTTTTCAAAGCCTAGAGACAGCATTATCCCTTCCTGCCTTAGAGTTTTAGCCCATAATCATGCTGGAAAGAATTTAGTGTAACTGAGCATAAGGAATATGTTTTACAATGAAGAAAAGTAACGCTTCTTTGCTATTCTTTATCTAGCATCTGTTTCCCAGCTGAATATAAAGTACATTTCCACTTTAAAAACACCCTTTAGAAATTGTCTTCTTATTCATTATGGTAGAGAAGATGAACATTGATTAGAGTTTCTATCCTCAGACTAGATCCTGGTTATAGCTGACAAGTCTATATTCTAGGAGGAATAAAATCCTAACGATTGCTATCTTGCTGGCTTCCTATACAATACAAAAACAAACTGAGAACTGAATTCCTTTGAAAAATGAAAATATTTTATTAAGTGTATCCAAGTTATTCTCCTGGCAAAGTAAACTGTTTCTGTCACCAAATCAAGGCGTTTCTTCCCCCTCCTAAGTTCTTGGTTATGTGAAGGTAATAATAAGGAAACCTTTCCTCTGATCTTGGTTGCAAATGAGTAATAAGAGACATAGTGTCTAATTATTCATTTGGAACTGATGATACCATCTGTTTCTTGTTACCTAAACCATGTGTCTGTAACATAAAAGTTAGTCATCGATGACTTTACTGAATTACTCCTTTGGATCAATATTGAGGTTGCTTTAAAATTTTTCCTTCAGAGAAAGTTGTTTTTTGTTTGTTTGTTTGTTTTTGTCTTTAAGTGTTGGAGGGTTGAAATGCACTCAGGCTGTAACTTTTACCCTGTCCACATGACAACTGCTGACTTAGTGCCATTAATCCATTTTCCCTATTCATTCTTTGAAAGCAAGCATTTGACACCTATGGGGATTACCAGTGTCCAAAGGAACACAGTGATGAGCACAGGAAAAAGCTGCAGAAGTTGGGAGGAATCCTCTACCTCTTCTTCACCAGTGAGCTCTGAGTACCTGTCTTTACCTCTGTCAACTTCTTCTCCCTTTTAGGTAAGTTTCTACATCTGGGTGTCTATCAACTCTTTGAAATGCCTGTGCATTTGTTGAGTCTGCCTAGTAGTAAGAGTGTAATAATCTTTCCAGCTGGAGCAGAACTTAGCTTCATTACCAAATGTTCATTATGTCTACTTTTTAAAAAACTAAAACAGGGGCAGGTGTGGACAACAGGCCAAATTCAGTCCATCATCAGTTTTTGGAACACAGCCATGTGCATGCTTTATACAGTGTCTATGGCTGTTTTCTACCTACAGTGGAAAAGTTGAATAATTGCAACAGACACCCTAGGCTACACAAAGCTAAAACTATCGAATACCTACCCCTTTACAAGAAATGTTTGCTGACCCCAGGTCTAGGGTCCTGACCCTATTTGTGTAGGACTTTCTCTTGCTTTCTGTGTGACCTTTTTATGGCTGAGCTTTATCATCTGTAAAGTGTGAACAGAAATATCCCCTATCTCCATGGTTCAGTGAGGATGAAATCAGACAATGCCTATGAAGCACGGAGCACAGGGTTAGGGAAAGCATTCAGTCAACATTAGCATCATTAGGGCTTGATGTCTTACTTGGAACGATCAGTTTGAACTATTTCTTATGAAGCAGTTCATATGGAGAACAAGAATTTCTAACTCAGGCTCAATTTATACAGTTGAGGTTATTATTTACACTATCCTAAATGAGTTATTGTACCCTTTGAGAATCTATATAATGGGAATACATGAGGACTTCTATGGAGGATGCACAGTGAACTACCCAAGTAAACATGGGAGATTAGATACATGCCTCCTTCTAATGTATAATTAAAAAGACAGTAAAAGAGTAAAAAGCACAAACTCTGTAAAATCCAAGAGTGCTGGTGGAAAGATGAAGCAGATAAGAAATGCCAGCAAATGTTTGCAAGCCAGAAGGCAAAGTAAGTGCTAACTGGTTAGACAAAGCTGAAAGCTAACAATGGACAGTGGACAGTGAGGGGGAAGAAAAAGCAAGCCAAGCCACACTTTAAGAACATGGAAGGACTGAGAAATGGGAGAACAGAAGAAGGTCAGAAGGTGGGTGGGTATATGCATATTCAGAAGCACTAAGGAACTAATTCGGCTCCCATGTTCTGTCATAAAACTGGAAGTGTGGAAGGGCTGAACCAGGGGGCCTCTGAACTTGGCATAAGACAGGGATATGCACAAGCAGAGGCTATAATGCTGAAAACAGGGAGATTAAGTGGAAGTGTAGATTTACATACTGAAATTCTCAATCTCTTTTCCTACTTGGCTCCTAGAAAGCTGGCAGTTTCATGTCCTCTAGGAGGAGACCAAATGATCTCTCTGTAGAAAAACTTATTGAGGCATGAAACAACACTTGGATATTCTGACCATAAAGGGCCTGGTTTCACATCATCACCCTGCTATGTGGCTCAGCAGTCAACAAAGCTGCCAATGAGCTTCTTAGTATCTCATGCTTAAGTAAGAGATCACATCAAAGGCCCTAAGACATTAAAATAAAGCATTTAGTATGAATGATACCAAACAAGATGAACATTAAAAAAAGGGACATGTAGGACAAAATTTCAAAAATAAAATAAAACTACCAAAGACTTTAAAAATACTAATTATAATCCTTGGTAAGTAGTTATGTTTATACCTGTCAAAGATACAGAAATATATATATATATATATATATATATTAATCACAAACAATAAATAATATTTAGTAGGAGTTTATTGTGCATATAAGAAGAGCTTGCATGTTGGAAGCTTTCCAATTTAAAACTGATATGAGCCCGGCTGGTGTGGCTCAGTGGTTGAATGTTGACCCATGCATCAAGAGGTTGCCAATTCGATTAATGATCAGGCCACATGCCCAGATTGTGGACCAAGTCCTCAGTGGGGTCCATGCAGAAGGTGGCCAATCAATGTTCTCTCTCATTGATGTTTCTATCTCTCTCTCCCTCTCCCTTCGTCTCTCTCTAAAATCAATAAAAAAATTATTTTTTTAAAGAAAAAACTGATATGAAGCTCAGGGGCATGATGTTGTAGGATGGCTTGTAAAGTGAAAATGAGGACACAGTTTAACCTTTACAATGATAGGTTATTACAACCAAACAGCAGGGCATTGGTTAAAAGTGATCATCTCATATCAATTTTAAAACATGACGTAAATTCTTTCAAGTTAGTGTCTTAGGTTTCTTTGGATAAATTCCCAGAAGTGGAAATGCTGGCTCATAAGACTGTTCCATTTTTAATTTTTTGAGATAACTTGATACTGTTTCCAGTGACTGCACCAATCTGCATTCCTACCAACAGTACACAAGGGTTACCTTTTCTCCACATCCTTGCAACACTTGCTTGTTGATTTATTGATGATAGTCATTCTCACAGGTGTGTGATGATCCCTCATTGTGGTTTCAATTCACATATCTCTAATGATTAGTGATGTTGAGCATTCTTTCATATGTCTATTTGCCATCTGTAAGTCCTCTTTAGAGAAGTGTCTAGTCAGGTCCTTTGCCCATTGTAATTGGATTATTTGTTTTTATGGTATTGAGTTTTATAAGTTCTTTATAAATTTTGGATATTTACCCCTTATCAGATGTATTGGCAAATATGTTCTCCTATTCAGTGGGTTGTCTTTTCATTTTGTTGATGGCTTCCTTTGTTGTGAAAAACTTTGTCTGGCTTGGTATTATTTATACTAAATGCTTTACTTTGATGTCTTTGGGTCTTTGATGTTAGCTCTTATTAAGCATGAGATACTAAGAAGCTTATTAGCAGCTTTGTTGATTGCTGAGCCACATAGCAGGGTGATGATGTGAAACCAGGCCCTTTATGGTCAGAATATCCAAGTGTTGTTTCATGCCTCAATAAGTTTTTCTACAGAGAAATCATTTGGTCTCCTCCTAGAGGACATGAAACTGCCAACCTTCTAGGAGCCAAGTAGGAAAAGAGATTGAGAATTTCAGCATGTAAATCTACACTTGCACTTAATCTCTCCATTTTCAGCATTATAGACTCCATTTGTGCATATCCCTGTTTAATGCACTATATGTTCATTGCAGCATTATTTACAATAGCCAAGATTTGGAAGCAGCCCAGTGTCCATCAGTAGATGAGTGGATAAAACAGCTATGGTACATTTACACAATGGAATAGTACTTGGTCATAAAAAGGAAGAAAATTTTACCCTTTACAACAGTATGAATGGACCTAGAGAGCATTATGCTAAGGAAACTAAGCCAGTCAGAGAAACACAAGTACTATATAATTTCACTCATATGTGGACTTTAATGAACAAACTGAACTAACGAGCAAAATAGAGACAGACTGACAGAGAGAGAGCAGGCAGACAGCTCTGGTGGGGGCGGGGGGTGTCAGAGTGGTGGAGGGATTGAGACAAAAAGAAAAAAAGAGAAAGAACTCATGGACATGAACAACAGTGTGGTGATTGTTCAGGGGAGAAGGGTAAGTTGAGGCGGAAGAGAATATAGGGGGGAAAATGGTGATGGAGAAAATAAAATTTTTTAAAGTTTTTCAAAAAGACAACAAACACAAAACAACAAAATGGTTGTTAGGAAAAAGAGCCAGCTCTAGAGATAAGAGTTGTACTTCAGCAATGGATTTGGGGACATCTGGTGTTCCCTGCCCTGAGTTATAACACTAAGGGACTTTTATCATTAGAACCAAGTCTAGAGGTGTCCTCTAATGTTCTTGTGGAATAAAGGCATTTCTTGGTAAAAAACAGAAGAAGAAGAAGACAAGTTTCTTTTATTATTTTATGATTATCAGAAGTATTCATAAAAAATTACCTATGTTTTACATACATTCATGAGATTAGCTGGATTTTGTTGTGCTTCTGTGGTTTAAATGGTTTTGTCTGCTCAGGGAATTCTCAGCCTGTCTTTTTTTTTTTTTTTTTGGAAGTCCCTGTCCTTCACTGGGAAGTTAGATTCTCATAAGTAGTTAGAAAGCTCCTGGCTGTGCAGACACCACTGTTTCCTGGAATTCGGTTCATGTACCTGCTGAGGCTAAAGATTTAAGGGACTTGGATACTTCTTGTGGCTCTTTAGTAGAATCTTACAAAAATAAAACGGCAAATTTTGAAATAAAGGAGAACCCTTGAAAGCTAGGAGAATAGGAGCCTATTTATCAAAGACTAGAGTTTGTGTCGATTTCAGGGTCACAATTATTACCGACCATGAGAGAATGTGAGGGCCCAAAGATCACTAGAATGGGGGCTCCTCAGGACAGGGACTTTGTCTTTTTCCTTGCTATATCATCAGCCCTTAGAACAGTGGCAGGCACTTGATAAGTGATTAGCAAGTATTTGCTGAATGAATGACTCAGCATTCATTCCAAGCATTACTTGTCCAAGCATTTGATTAAATGGAAATTAGATGAAGTGACACCACTGTTTTATGGAGTTTTATGGCCAGAGAAACCCAAAGCCTTTCAAACAATCTAGTTTGGGTAGGATTGACCCCTTATCCTCAATTCCAGCATTGTCCAGTCTCCATTTTGTATGTAATTTTAACACACCCATTAAGCTAAAACAGGATGCTATAAGAAAAAGAACACAGAGATAAAGAAACGGTTCTTAGAAATTAAATACACAATGGTAGAAAATTCAAAATTCAAAAGAAGTTTCAGAAGATAATGTAATCTGTAATAGGGCAGAAAAAAATGCAAAAGTTATAAAAATAGGAAAAAAAAACAGAATTAAAAGATTAATCTAGAAGAGCCAACATTTGAACAATAGGTGTGGGAGGAAAAAATAACAGAGATCATTGAAAGGAAGAAAATGTTAACAAAATAATACTAGAACATTTCCCAGAATAAAATGAAAAGGCCTGTCAACTCCCCAGCATGATGTTTGAAGAAAACCTTACAGTGAGACACCGCATGGTAAAATTTCAGAACACTGGAGACAAAGAGAAGTACTTAAAACCTTCAGAGAATAGCAAGACCAACAGCAATAGTAAAACAAATGACAAACAATGAATTGGCAATCATAACAATAGCAGACTTTTTAACAACATTAGGAGCTAAAGAAAAATGAAGAAATTCTTTCAACATTTTGAAGGTAATGGATCTTTAGCCCGAATGCTCTACTTAGCCAAACTATCAACTAAGTGTAAAAATAAAGACATTTAAGGAGTGCCAATTATAAAACATATATATATATATATATATATATATATATATATATATATAATTACACAAATCCTTTTTTGGCCCTTTATGATGGATATGCTGAATAAGAAAAGAAAAATAACCTAAGAAAGAGAAAAATGTGTTATCTGGAGGCATTCTGGCAAGAAGGTGGGGGTGCAGTATAGATTGTAAATCTCCCTGAATTATCCCTGCCACTGTTCTAAGGGTTGATGATATAGCAATGAAAAGACAAAGTCCCTGTTCTGAGAAGCCCCGATTCTAGTGATCTTTGGATCCTCACATTTTCTTGTGGTTGGTCATGGTTATGGCCCTGAACTCCTGACATAGACTTGACAGATTTAGTCTTTGAGAAATAAGCCCCCATTCTCCTAGCCTTCAAGGGCTCTTCTTTATTTCGAAACTTGCATCTTTTTTTGTAATATTCTACTAACAGTCACAAGAAGTCCCCATGACACGGCATCCTTCCAAGTCACTTAAAAAAGTAAGATAAATTAAACAAAAACTAATAGACAACATCTACAACAAACCTTGGTGACAATTTATCCCCTGACATCATGACATATGAGTGGGTGGGGAAGAGCCACTAAAACAACAAGACCGGAATTTTATCAACAATGGTGTGGTGGGGCAAGGTCAGGGGGAGACCCAGGAATTTCTGATGGTCTTGACTGAGAGCTAGAGGACCCAAACATTAATACATTTTGGTTTCCTGGTCTAAAACTAGTCAATAACCTTCTACTTTTCTCCTTTTCCCCTGAACCTAATTTCAAGAAACATCTTTTTTCTCTCAGCCAAATTGCAAAGGCATTTATTAGACTTACCGCTACTTTTTTGTAAACTCACCCATTTCTTCCCACATCATTAATAAGTTATATCTACATTATGAGAGCATATAACCTTTACATATGCTACTACCTCTCATAACTCGAGGACATTTACATAATTTAATAAGTCAGAAAAGTTTTCACTCTGGCCTATTTGGCTCAGCTGTTAGGGCATTGGCCCTCAGACAAAAAGGTCTCGAGTTTGATTCTGGTCAAGGGCACATACTTGGGTTGCAGGGGTAGGGACTCTAGGTGAAAGAGGTCAAGGGTCTAAGAAGCACAAGATGGTGGTTATAAAATAGTCAAGGGGTAGTAAGTAAAGCATAGGAAATATAGTCAATAATATTGTGATAACTATGCACGGTACCAGTTTGGGTACCAGAAATATCAAGGGAAACACTATGTAAAGTATATAACTAACCACTAAAAGATACACCCAAACCCAGTAACAAAAAATTTTTTAAATAAAATCCAAAAATGGAAATATGATTCATGGACTTTTATTCTGTCTGCAGGGGTGATTTCATTTTCAATAAAGTCATCTTTTAGTGTACAACCATATAACACCTTAAATATTACATGTTTCCCAGACCAAAGTGCCATCACGTTCAATGTGCAAAGCACTGAGCAGCAAGTTTTCTAAGTGGCAAATGGTTAAAACTCCCAAGTTAAAGAATATACTGGAGAAATAGTGAACATAATAATTCTAATAATTGAGGCACAAACTATTTATTCACCCTTATGCTTCTCTTCTCATCACCAGCAGTAACTACAAGTTTTTTGATGGATATTCGGTTGTTTCTCTAGAATCTAAATTGAAAAATTATCGTTGTATTACAAATAATTTTTTTGGTTATATGAATAGTAAACTCACTCATCAGGTATGGTAATGGCATGTTTTCAAAGAAAAACATTTTTCCATAATTATTGCTTGATATAGAGGTACTCTGTAGAGTGTTCAATAGAATGATTTTCAACACATATAAAATGCTTACCCTTGTGAAATTTTAGAATAAGGGCTGGTTTGTAAGCCTGGATGTTCATGGGAACATCTAGTGAGCTTCTAAAATGTACTGATACCTGAGCTTCACCCTCAGAGATTCTGACTTCACTGGCCGAAGGAAGGGCTTGAGCATCAGTTTTGTAAAAGCATGCCACGTCATTCTTTGTGCAGCCAAAGCTGAGATCTACTGTTCTACAGATGGATGGTTTGATCAATACACTCAGAGCCATGTGGCAGATCTGGTCTTGGACACTATTCCTATGCATTGAAATAGGAGAGAAAGGAGTAAGTATGGGAAGGATGGAAAGTTGGGAATTAAGGAAATTATCACTTGGAATTCTTTATTCTCTCCATGAAGTTAAAGGTAAAATCTTCCACTGAGAGTGATAACTAAAGGAGACTTAAGAAAGGGACAAGACCCTGGCCTGTTTGGCTCAGCAGTTGACGTGTCAGCCCACAGACCAAAGAGTCGCAGGTTTGATTCCAGTCAAGGGCACATACCTCGGTTGCAGTTCGGTCTCCAGCCCTGGTCGGGGTCGAGCAGGAGGCAGCCAATCAATGTGTCTCTCTCACATTGATGTCTCTCTCTCTCTCTCTCTTTCTCTCTCTCCTTCAAATCCTGAAGATAAATAGAAAAATATCCTCGGGTGAGGATTTTTAAAAAAAGAAAGGAAAGGGACAAGAATCTGGATGGTTTACCCTCACAGTTGGAAGAGGAAATGGACAGATACACAGTCAGGGAGATTTGAGGACTCAGACGAAGTCAGAAACTGATTTGTATCTATGCTTGATTTTCCGTCACAAATGAAGAGAAATATGTCCTATCTTATTTTTTTCTTATTTTATTCTTATTTTTGAGATCATGGTGTGATGTTAGTAATGCTAATCCATACAAACTGAATAAGCAGCATAACCCAGTGCCAGTGCCATCCCAGCCTAAATTCCCATAGGACAGTTTGATTCCCACATGCATGGTGCCTTCACACTGGCCCCTTCTGGGCTTTATACATACTTAAGTCACTTGTGATTGAGATGGGGCTTTTAATTCAACAACGGAATTTGCTATCACTTTGATTCTGTGATGAGAATCTGCATTCTGTTCTTACATGCCTTTCAGCATGTAAATGGCAGAGCTGGGTAACTTTGCTGTATCAGGTATTACTGGAGAGATGAATTATCATTTAAGAAAAGAGTCTAATGTTTTCTTCCTGAAATGGTCCTCAAGTGGTAAATATAAGCAAACTTAATGTTCCCAAAAGTCACTCTATGATAGTCACACTGAATTAGGAATGTTACTGTTTGCCTTTATTTCAAGAACAACAACAAAAAACTCCTACAATGATTTAACAAGGGGAGGGAGATGAGTCAATAATGTCCCCAAACAAGAGCTATAATAAAAATGCTTAAGATGCTGGAAATCAAGCAACACACATCTGTTGAGAATGTATAGGTCTTTCGGTAAAGATCACACAATATAATATGTATTGACATACAAAGTTGACCAATAATTCATGGCCATAGAAAATGCATGTGCAATGATGAGAACCATGAAATTATCTCAGTGATACACATGTTTCAATTTTTCCTTTCATGAGTTAGAAGACTGCATCCTAGGAAGGATAGGACCTGTCCAAGGCAAAGTTTATTCAACAAGAAGAATGTTCTGGGTACATATTTATCTGTTGGCACTGAACAGCATGAAGTTCTCTATATGTTCAGAAAGCAGGTACTCTTAAAGGTCTTCTCACAGTCCAGTATTTTTTCTGCTACATATGCTACAAAGCCGAAACTAAGTCACAAGGAAGTCAAGAATAAAGACACTTCCCTCGACTCCCATCCAGATCAGCTTTGGAGACATGATCCATTACAGATGCCCTCTGAATAGGTGTTGAGTACAGGAAAGAGTCTATAAAAAGAAAGAAGGATATGATAAATATGTACTAAGATAGATTGAGTGAGCACACAGGAAATTCTAAGTGAGAAATAGAAGAAAAGGCTCAAGTTAGAAAGGGGAACTATGACTTTGTTGTCTAGTGCACAGATTGGCTTGGCTGGAATGAAGGGGCATTTGGTTAAAATGTGACACAAGATGAGAGAAAAAACACAGAATGGGACCAGGCCTAGGAAAATCCTCAAGTTTGACTCTGTCATCTTTTACCTTACTCCATGGACAAAACAGAAGCAACAGGGTGTTATGCAGGTGAAAGCCAGAATGAAAGGAATATTTTAGGAGAGCTTCTTGTGGAGAACAGCCTGGAGTCGAGAAGGCCAGTAAAGGAGCCACTAGTGAGCTGTGGAGGGTCTGGAAGGGCTAAGGAGGGTGATGATGGGAGAGAAAGAAGGAGCTTTTGAGAGAAATTCAAAAGAAACAATAATGACCTGAATTTGGTACTAAAGCAACCTTAATCCTGGAAGAAAAAGGAAAACCTTAATTTAAGATCTCTATATATGAGAGTTTGTGTATTTGGAACTGATAGCTGAAGTCACAGAAACAGGTATCTTGATTAAGCAAGTTAGCATATAAATTAAGAATGTTTTGATTTCAGGTTAGATTTAAGAACTCTTTCAGAGTTGTCTACTGACCAACAAAAAATACAGTCAAAGTAGGAAACAAAGCCCCTAGCTACCATTTATGAGAACTACGCCAATTTTTATAAACTTCCGTCTTGTCGTCTTTCCTAGAATAAAACTGTAAATAACAGTTACAGAGGGAAGGAAGCCATTGTTTAGTACTAGCTAATGCATTAACAACCTTGCTTCTGAAGAATAACCACATAAATTTTATCTTTTCACACCCTTTCTAATTTAGTAGAAAGCAGATGGCTTTGGTAATTGTTAAAAGCCTGTAAGTATCATCACTTATGGTTTATGATATACTGCTGAGAGCAGTTAGAATATAGACATTTTAAATTAGGTATAAAATATTGAGAAAGATGTATTTGTAAAATAGAGACTATCCTTGAGTTATATTTATTTCACTTAATTCAGATTTAAACAAGTCCCCATTGGTTCATTTTGGGTTGTTTCTTTCCAAAAAAGACATCTTCTGAAAGATCTTTATTCTAGTGATATGTTCTGCTTAATATTCCATTAAATTTGGGATGATTCTATTATTTTGTTTTCTTATACCACCTACAGTGACCAAGGCTCATTTCTTTTCATTCATCCTTCTATTCTTTTTTTTTATAGGTTATTTAATACTGCAAAATAAGGCAATTAGGCCACAACCCAGTGCACTCTAAGTGGCATGAGAATGATCCAAAAAATGGAAAATGAAGTTAATGTAACATAAAAATGACTGTGCAGCATATAAAGAAATCAGATTACTAGTAAACACTTTAGTGTCATTAGGATCCACTGTAAAGTCATTCAGCAAATTTAATATCTCCAGTGTCTTCCTTACTGGGTGATTTTACCAAACTATTCTCAAATAAATTTAATATATTTGTTATAAAGTTAGAACCTCAAGTTTAAATATATATCCTATTAGCTCTTTGTGTTCATAACAACTAATATTTAGTCAATTTTGCCTACACATAGGATGGGTTTTGCCAAAACATAGGAGCAGCCTATTAAATGAGAAGAAAATGAAGAATCCTCTCATGCCTTTACGTTCATTTAAGCTTGCTTCTTCCTGCGAGTCCACAGCTGACTGAACAGATGCTGACTCCTCCTTATCAGACAATTCAGCCCATTGTTTTCAAAGTGAGTCTTTTATGCAACAGTGGTTTGAAGTAATCTCTACTCCTACTGGGTTTTGGAGATTATATTAATGACAAAGCAGTTATGCTGTGGTAACAAATTGACCCTGAAATCTCAGAGAACTGACACAACAAAATATATTTTTGTTATGCTACCTGTCTAAAATTGGTAAGCACAGAACTCGGCTCCACAAAGTCACTCAGGCTGTTGAAGGTTCCACTATAACATGACACTGGGATTTCATAAACAAATAAATAAATACCTACAGGGTGTGTTGTGACAAGGAAGGTAGAACATGAACTCTCTCTCATCCTCACTTTCACTGCTACTTACTTGGCAAGGGAGTCCAAAAGACTTAGGTGAGGGAAAGGAAAAGGATGTGGAGACATCTTTATATCCCGAAGTCACCTCTCCTAGGAGGCAGCACTGTAAGCTCAAAAGATCACATTCGGAGGCAAGAGACCTAACTAATTTTGGACAAGTCACTTAGTTTTTTTGGGCCTTAACTTGCAAAATGAGGAATTTGGATGAGATTGTGGGGAAAGGAATATTAGGACATGAGAATCTTGTCCTGTCACACCAGGCCAATGGGTTTAAATGGTGAGTTTCACCATGTGGTAAAGGTTAACATACAATAATAAACAAAAGAGCTCTAATACTAAAATAGAATTAGACATTAAATTCAAAGGGACCAAAAATCTTAAAACTCTCCTCCTTCCCTCATCCACTGCTCATGAGCAGATTTCACCCAGCAACATGGCCTTGAGTGGTAGGGCAAACATACAACGTCTTCCCTTTCCTGTTAAATTGTAATTCCCCTGGTAAACAATAATGCTTCCATGGTTTGAACCCAATTTGAGTGCTCACAAAATAATATAGGAAAGGTAAATAATGCCTCTTCCTCATTTGATGTATAGTATCTGATATTTATGTCTAATACCAAATAAGATATCTAATAAAACCAGGGCTCTTCAATTTTTTCAGGTGAAAACTGAACATTATAAAATAGCAAGAAATCACAATGACAAGATGGTTTTCTACAATTCAGAAATAAAAGAAAAGCGGACTCTATTACACTATTTCTCTTAGTAAGGTTTCTACTCCCTACCACCAGGCCTGTTGACATTATATAGATATGGGGAAAGTATTGTATTAGAAAATGATTGGAATTAGTAGGAGAGACCTGAAAAATTGTGTCAATTTTGGGGTTTATAAATTTTTTGAGAATGCTTCTTTCTTTGAGGCATAGTTAGCCTGGTCTTTGCTTGAATCTCATTATAGGGGAAAGCCTGGTGTCCAATAAAATCAATTCTGTCATGCAAATTATTTATGCTTTAATTTGACTTATACCAGGGCCACAAAGGCCATGGCTACTAAACAGAAATATAAATGATAAGTTATTACAGTTATAAAGCTATATACTATGTCTGGATTGGGGTTAATACCTTATTTTCAGTCTTATATCCAGGTATGAATAAGAGGCCAATATCGAGTTTGG
Source organism: Molossus molossus (assembly GCF_014108415.1). Lineage (NCBI taxonomy): Eukaryota > Metazoa > Chordata > Mammalia > Chiroptera > Molossidae > Molossus > Molossus molossus. The sequence continues at coordinate 82,211,470 of NW_023425366.1, read as the reverse complement.
CTGGAAATTTAATGCCATGTAACCAAAGACTATACAAGCAAACCAAAGATGTGATAGTTTTCCTGAATAAGGTTTCAAGATTTTGTCCCCACAGTGCTATCTGAGGAAGCTCACAGACCAAAGGAAAATAATTTAACTGGTGCAAATTATTAAAAAAAAAACACATTTATTATTTATAATCTATGGAATTTGTTCTAAATGTTCTATAGCACATGGAGAAACATTACTTTAAGAAAATCTACTAAATCTCAGTAAGACGAGTGAGGGTTCATTCTCTAGTTCTTGGGAAGCTCTACCCCAAGTATGTGCAGCCAAGAAGACAGAAACTCCCTCTCCCTTCAGCTCCCAGCTTAAAGATACAATTTCATTTCAGAAGAGGTAGGCTTCTAAAATTTCTCATCTGCAAACCCCATGCCGTAGAAGCTCTATTCCAGGCAGGTGAAGTCTGTATTCTGCAACCCTGTGACTATTACATATAGTGTAGAAACTCTATTCCAGGTGCTACAGGCTAAAAATACCAGGGCCCTGATGGCCTCTGTTCCTACTCACTCATAGGACGGAAGTTCCACACTGAAAGGAACAAGGCAACCAGAAGCAAAAATTACAGAATTGAAGGATATACATAGAAAGTTCAACCTGACAGTTGGAGACTACCCCATTTGCAGGAAGGGGTAGAACAACCTGGCAGAAGATTAACAAGAAAATAAAACACTTCAGCAATTCTATATACAAATTAGAACTGATAAGTCTCTCTAGAACAATAGAATACACATGCCTTCCATGTACACACACAAAACATTTCCAGAGTAGACAACTGAGCCATAAAACAAACCTCAATAATTTTAAATTAATGGAAATACTAGAATGTATGTTTTCAGACCATATAGGAATTACATTAAAAATTAATAACTGGGAGAGTGGAAAATGGTGGTGGAGTGAATGAAAGCTACACAGACCGTCTCCCAGGATGAAACTGGAATTACAACTAAAATAAAGACAAATCATTGGGAGAAACCAATTGAAAAGCTGGAGAGAATCTGTACAACCAAAGACAGAAAGATGATGCCATATTTAGCCTGGTAGGAACTGCAGAGGCCTGTGAGGGCAGGCTGGGAGCCCACCGACAGGTAAGGAGAGCTTTATTAACTGAGTGCACTTCCCACTGAGAAAGTGGGGTTTTTTAAAAGCACCCAATCGTTACAGCCACTCACCTTGAGCTCTGGCAGAGGGAGGGTGGACTAGACTGGAACTGTGTGGAGAGAGTCCGGCATTCCTGGCTCAGGAGCATGCTGGACAGAAGAACACCATGAGTTTTGTGTCGAATCACTTTCTCACAGGACAGTAGCCATATTACTCAAAGAGCCCTTTCTCAGAGCCCCTGGAAGAAGCAACAGCCACTCCCTCAGGAATTCAACACAACCAGGCCAGGTCAGAGAAATGCAAATTGAGGCTCATTAACATCTGATAGCAAGCAAGTGCTCCACCCACTGGAAATGCTCTTACACCTGAGGGATTTTTCATTCAGCTAAGGGCTACTAATCAAAGCTGATCAAGTAACTGAGACTAATAGCCTCCAGGCAAAAAGCTAGAGGATAACTGAAACTTTCCTTGGCTTGCAAATCTACCTAGGGAAGTAAGACTAGACAGTGGTGTTTAATGTGTGTTCTCCCACACTCATCCAAACATAGTAGAGGGAGATAAAACCAGTGGAATGCCAATACCTTCAGGGAATGTTTGGCAGGCTCCAAAACCCATTGAGACAGCCAAAATGGTGAAGTAAAGAAAAACAAATACCAAATGAAAGAACAAGAGAATTCTGCAAGAGAAAAAATAAATGACATAGACTTAAGCAAGATATCAGTGGGAGAGTTGAGAGTAATAATCATGAGGAAGCTCAACAGCATGAGTAAAGATATAGAAACAATGAAAACCAACCAAGTGAAAATAAAAAATGACATAGCAGAAATTAAGAACACATTGGAAGGAATAACCAGTAGAGTAGAAGTTGAGGACCAGATCAGTGAATTAGAAGACAGAGTAGAAAAAATTACCCAATCAGAAAACCAAAAAGGAAAAACAATTAAAAAACAGGAAAACAGCTTAACAGAACTGTGGGACAATATGAAACACAACAACATCCACATCCTAGAAGCTCCAGAAGAAAAAGAAAATGAGCAAGGGTTAGAGAATATATTTGAAGAAATCGTGACAGAAAACTTCCCTAATTTGGTGAAGGAAGAAGGCATTCAAGTTCCAGAAGCACAGAGAGCCCCAAGTAAGAAAAACACAAACAGGCCCACATAAGACACATAACAATTAAAATGCCAAAAATTAAAGACAAGAGAAAATTCTAAAGGCAGCAAGAGATAAACAACAGGAATACCCATAACACTATTAGCTGACTGCTCAACAGAAACACCACAGGCCAGAGGGAGTGGCATGAAGTCATCAAGATAATGAAAAACAAGGATCTAAATCCAAGACTACTCTATCCAGCAAGGCTCTCATTCAAAATAGAAGGTCAAATAAAGAGCTTCCCAGAGCAAAAAAAAAAAGGCTAAGGGAATATATTAACACCAAACCAGCAAGAAATGTTAAAATGACTGCTGTAATAAGCAGAATAGGAGGAGAACCATAACCATAATGAACAAAAATAGAAATGAATAAGTATATATCAAGAATAACCTTAAACATAAATGGATTGAACACTCAGATCAAAAGACACAGAGTAGCTGAATGGATAAGAAAGCATGACTCATATATATGTTGCTTATAAGAGACCCATCTCACAACAAAAGACTCACATAGGCTAAAAATGAAGGAATGAAAAAAAAAATTTCCAAGTAAACAAAAAAGGAAGAAAAGTTGGGGTAGCAATACTCATATCTGATAAAATAGACTTCAACATGAAGGCCATAACTAGAGACAAAAAAACCCCACTACATAATATTGAAAGGATCTATTCAACAGGAGATTATAACCTTGATAAACATATATGTACCCAACATAAGAGCATCAAAATACATTAAAAAACTTTGAGAGGACTTCAAAGGAGAAATCAACAGCAACACAATCATAGCAGGGGACTTCAACACCCCACTCACAACACTGGATAAATCCTTTAGACAAAAAATTAACAAGGAAACAAACACTCTAAACGAAGCACTAAATCAAATGGGTTTAATAGATATCTATGGATAATTACACCCCCAAAGTACAGAATTCACATTCTTCTCAAGTGCACATGGGACATTCTCAAAGATAGACCACATGTTAGGACACAAACTAAGTCTCTGCAAGTTCAAGAAGACTGAAATCATATCAAGCATCTTCTCAGATCACAATGGTATGAAACTAGAAATCAATTGCAACAAGAACACGAAAAGACATTTGAACACATGGAGGCGAAACAGCATGTTCTTAAGCAATGAATCAGTTACCAAGAAGATCAAGGAAGAAGTTAAAAACTTTCTGGAAACTAATGAACATGAACACACAACAACACAAAATCTATGGGACACAGCAAAAGCAGTCCTTAGAGAAAAGTTCATAGCACTACAGGCCTACCTGTACAATATACAGGTATTTACAATAGCTAAGATCTGGAAACAGCCCAAGTGTCCACCAATAGATGAGTGAATAAAAAAGCTGTGGTACATATACGCAATGGAGTACTATGCAGCTGTAAGAAAGAAAGATCTCTTATCCTTTGAGATGCCATGGAGGGAGCTGGAAATTATTATGCTAAGTGAAATAAGCCAATCAGAGAAAGACAAATATCATATGATCTCACTTATTTGTGGAATATAATGAACAAAATTAGCTAATGAACAAAATAGACCCAGAGACATAGTAGTAGGGTACAGACTGACAAAAACGCAGAAGAGGTGCGTCAGGTGGGGAGATAAACCAAAGAACTTATATGCATGTATGTATAACTAATGGACATAGATAACAATGCTGAGAGGGGGTGGGTGCAGGATGGGGAGGAAGGTGTCAATGAGGGGAAAAGGAGAAACATCTGTAACAAAAATAAATTAATAAAAAATATATAGAAATAAAAAATAAACAAACAGTTGTTTAGTTTCTCGTATGAACTATCATTATGTACTTTAAAGATAGATCCTTCTTTCAATGAACTTACCATCTTTTGGGGAAGGCTGTACATGATAGCAATACAATACAGTAAATGTAGTAATAGTACTGCTATTGTATATTTTCCTTTCTGATATAATTTGGAAACTTCACTTGGTGGTTGGATTATGAAAGCATCCAACGAACTTTGGGGGGATTAGTGAAAGAAGAAATTCTGGAGGTGGTGACACATAGTGTGGTTTCTTAGAGATGTAAAAGAAATAGCCAAGCACAGTGAGATATAAACAAAATAATGGTAGATTAATATATGAGTTTGAGAATTATATCATGCCCAAAATAATCATGCCTGAAATGATCGAATATTATGTTATGAAAGATTGAAATAATCTGGAGGACATGAAAAGCCAATTGCTGAGTGAGAGTCAACGTGCATTTGAATAGAAGTACTGAGTATATTGCTGCACTATTAGGGTATCACTGAAAGCAATGAGAGAAATGACCGAGAACAAGTAAAAGGATTTTAAAATGTAAGGAAAGAGACACTGAGATCCCCACTGATGTTTAAGTTTAGCAGGTGTTTACAGTGGACACCAATTTGCAGGTGAGAAGGATGTTCTCTGTGCATACTCAGCCTCTTCCATATGAAAATAGAGCAGGCAATTTTGCATTTTTTTCCCAGTCCTGGAATTTTTTGGTAGGGAGCCAGCTTTGCTTCTGATGTCTACTTGCATCAAATAAATGTCTGCTTTGGAAATACCTAAGGTTTTGAGTGTGGAACACATTTAGAATGTATAAGCCATCTTCATTGACTGATTTTGTGCTAAATATATGCACTTAGAGAAAATAATTATTGAATATATTTACCCAGAAAACAAAATCAGAAAAAGGATGCCACAGAACATGAAAATTATGAGATTATATATTTGTTGTCTTAGAAAAGTCTCTGTTCCATACCACAGACCTCATCCCTCAAATTCCGCATAGCTACAGAGGAATTTATTCTTTATCAATCAGGATTCAGCCAGAGAAACAGAGACTTTATAAATAAAGGATATATTATAACACATAAGTGGAAAAAGCTTGGAATTAGAGATCTCGAAGGGGAGGGACATTGGAGATTTAGAAAGTCACTAACCAATCCTTGAAAGCACTCAAATAAGGGAAAAGTCTAAACCTCCATGGAATTCTAAGGAGCCAAGTCAGTCCAGCTCTCAATGTAGAACCATGAGAAGGGAGCCTGTGGAGAGGTGTATGGTAAGCTGTTGCTTCTAAGCATCAGCCACCTTTGTGGTCCATAGCCAAGTATCTGTTGGTTGGTCTAGGGCCAGCAGTGAGGATTATGGTCAGGGTGCACTGCAGAGGAGAATAAGGCCACACTTGTATCCACTGGACAACTCTGCATCTGTTTGTCACTATATGTGACCACAGTGATCATTCAAGATTATGGCTATTACTTCACTTACGCCTTCCAAATTCCACACAAATTCCATGTATGTTCCTCTTTGACCAACTCAAACATACAAGGAAGGGTTTTCTGGGAAATGTAGTTCCCAACTTAATCAAGTTAATAAAAACATAATTCAGTACAGTCTGTCCCTTGTAAGTTGATGATTGATATTTATACATACCTTTTAAAAGCATAGTAAAATACTATATTGTATACTTGAAATTTGATGAAAGAGTAGATTTTAAGTGTTCTCACCACACACACACATAGACACACACACACACAAACACACAAAATGGTAACTATGTGAGGTGATGTATGTTAGCTTGATTGTGGTAATCATTTCAAAATGTTCATGTATCATCACTTTGTACAGCTTTAAAATATCATATTATACAACCTAAATATATAAAATTGTATTTGTCAATAATACCTTAATAAAGCTGAAAAAAAGTATATTTAACTTTCAAATAAAGTCAATTACAAATAAAAAAAGAAATCAATAACAGAAGGAAATTTGGGAAATTGACAAATATCTGGAAATTAAATACACTAATAACCAAATGGTCAAAAAAGAAACCACAAGGAGCATTAGAAAATATTTTTAAAACATAAGAAAGCCAATGGAATGTAGCTAAATCAGTGCTCACAGAGATTTATATCTGTATATGCGTGTATTAACAAAGAAGAAAGATCTCAATGAATAACCTCATGTTCCATCTTAAGAACTAGAAAAATAAGTGCAACTATAAACAAAGCAAGTAGAAGGAAGTAAATAATAAAGATTGGACAGAAATAAATGAAATAGAGAAAAATACAATAGAGAACATTAATAAAACCAATAATTAGTTCTTTGAAATATCAATAAAATTGACAAAGCTTTTGCTGGAATGATAAGCAAAAAGAGAGCAGATGTAAATTACCAAAATCAGGAACAAACCAGTACATAACTATCAACCTTAGAGAAACATAAAGGATTATAAGAGAATATTATGAATAAATGTATGCCAATAAGTTTGGTGAAATGGACAAATTTCTAGAAAGACACAAATTATAAAACTGACACAAGTAAAACCCTGGCCAGTTTGGCTCAGTGGTTAGAATGTTGGCCTGCGGTTTGGAGAGACTTGAATTCGGTGTACGCTAAGGGCATGTACCTCGGTTGCAGTTTGTCCCCGGCCCTGGTTGGGTTGGGCAGGAGGCGGCCACATGATGTGTCCCTTTCACGTCGATGTTTCTCTCGCTCTCTCTCTTCCTCTCTCTCCCTCCTGCTCTATCTAAACAAAAAATGGAAAAATGTCCTCAGGTGAGGATAAAAAAATAAAAATAAAAAACTGACTCAAGAATAAATAGAAAATCTTAGCAGGCCAATCATGAATAAAAGAATGAGCCACTTAAAAACTTTCCACAAAGAAAAGCCCTAACTCATCTGGCCCTCTGGTGAATTCTACCAAGTATTCAAAAAAGAATGACAACCAATCTTCTACAAACTCTCTCCAAAAAACAGAAGTAGAAGAAAAATTTTCCAACTCATTCTGTATACTAGTATTATCTTGATACAAAAGATGTACAAGAAAGGAAAACTACAGAATAATATTCTATATAAATACAAAAGCAAAAAAAAAAAAACCTAAATAAATACTAACAAAGTGAATCCCATGACATATAAAATATATTATATACCAAGGCTGAGATGAATCATACCAGGAATGCAAAATTGGTCTTACCTCTGAAAATTAATTAATATAATCACTATAGTAATAGAACAAAGAGTAAAATAATTTAATCAGCACAACAGAGTAAAAATAGGCATTTGCCAAGATCCAGTACTCATTCATGATAAAAACACTCAGCCAACTTGTAGAAGGAAACTTATTCAACCTGATAAAAGGTATCTACCAAAATTCTGCAGCTAACATCATATTTAATGCTGAAAAAAATATGAATGCTTGCCTTCCCCTCAAATCAGGAACAGTATAAAAATGTCTGTTCTTACCATTTCTATTCAACATTGTACTAGAGGTTCCAGTCATAGCAATTAGGCAGCAAAAGGAAATAAAAGGCATCTAGATTGAAAAGGAAGAAGTGAAACTAAACTATCTCTATTCATACATGATATGATCTTATATATACTAAATCCTAAGGAATCAACTAAGACATTAATAGAACTAATAAGTGTGTTTAGCAAAGTTCAGGAAAATGTAATTGAACAATCACAATAAGATACTTCTACACTTCACCAGGATGGCTATGATAAAGAGGGAGACAACATTAAAGATTGGTAAAATTGTGGAAAAACTGGGATATTCATGCTGGTAGGAATGTAAAATGACTCAGTCACTTTGGTAAACAGTTTAGCAATTCCTCGAATGGTTAAATGTTGTAAAATTATATGGTAGTGATGATTCCACAACCCTGTGGATATACTAAAAAACATTCAATTTTACACTTTAAATGGCTTAATTGTACATAACATGTTAGTTACAGCTCAAAAAAGTTTAAAAATTTTTAAAGTAAAAAATTACCACCCTGGCTGGGTAGTTCAGTTGGTTACTGCATCGTCCCAACAAGCTAAGGTTGTGGGTTTGATCCCCAGTCAGGCATCAACCAATGGCATACAAGAATCAACCAATGAATGCATAAACAAGTGGAACAAGAAATCAGTGTTTCTCTCTTGCTCTCCCCCGCCCCCACCAGTCATCGTCGTCATCTTCTTCGTCGTCGTCGTCTTCTTCTTCTTCTTCTTCTTCTTCTTCTTCTTCTTCTTCTTCTTCTTCTCCTCCTCTCTCTCTCTCTCTCTCTCTCTCAAATCAATGAATAAATAAAAAATTTTTATGTAAAAAAACTCACACAAATTTTGATGCTGCAATCATTCCTTAAAACATATCTTTTTTTATGTCTGTGTTTTCTATGTTTCTAGAGCTTGAATCCCAGGACAGTGGCAGTCCTGAAGCAAAGAGACTGTTTGCTACAAAGTATGTTAGGTTTCAAACATTTAGGGACAAATGAAAAAAATATATTTATTTCTTACTTCAGACAAAACAAAGAACGCCACCCCCCACACCTACCACCACCCCAAAATTCACATATTTCTGAAGAAATTTTCTTAGTTTAGTTTGGAATCAGCCAAGGGGAGGCTATTGAGAGAGAAATCTGAACAGCACTAATTCAAAACATTGCCTTGTTGAGCTGGAATATATCTGATGAAGACTTGCGCTCTCACTTTGGGCAGTGGGGAAAGCTGAGGACTTTGGAGCAAAACAGACAGCAGTGCTGGTACCGAGTGAGTGTCTCGGAACTAACGATTTCTCTTTACATAACCTGACTCTATTTGCCCAGAGACAATTTTCCTGCAATGTTAGAACAAACCTAAGGCCGTGATGGAGCAAAATAAATCCAGTTCTTTCAAATAATCAAAGACCCAGATGCTGAGCTGAGCTTAGTGTAGAGTTTCAGAAAATGCAGTTAGTCACAGAGGAGAGTTATTTCAGGAGCCGGATGCCATGGGAAGGATCCAAATTGGGTTGCTGACCTAAATGCTCATCAACAGAAGGATAAAGAAAAGTGGTATATGCATACAATGGAATATTCTCAACCCTTACAAAGAAGGAAATTATGCAATAAGCAGCAACATGGATGAACCTTAAGGACATTAAGCTAACTGAAATGACCAACTCATAGAAAGACATGATTCACTACCCCACAATTCCATTTTGTGAGGTATCAAACGCAGTCAAATTGAAAAAAATAAGAGTTGGGTAGTGGCTGTTAAGAGCCGGGGGAGGGTAAATGAGTTCATAATTAATGGAGTATAAGTTTCAGTTACGCAAGATGAATAAGTTCTGAAGATCTGCTGTACAACATTGCACCTATATTACACACTTAAAAATTTGTATTTTTCGGTATTGTATTGCACATTTTAAAATTTGTTAAGAGTGTAGCTCTCATGTTAAGTGTTCCTACCATACTAAAATAAATTTTTAAAAATTTTAAATTGAGTTGCCAGATTAAAGACAGGACACCTAGTTAAATCTGAATTTCAGATGAGCAACAAACTTTTTTTTAGTATAAGTATGTCCCAAATTATTGCATGGGACATATTTTTATTTGCTAGATTTGTATCTTTATTTGTATTTATATTTGCTAAATATGGCAACTCTAATCCAAAGGACAAATCAGTTAATGAAATATCAGGGCAATCATTTGACATTTACAAAGGCTTGGAACAGAGGGAGAAACTCCAAGAGATGGAGACTGAGATAGAAGGACCAGAAGGCTGGGGGGAAATGTTGGAAAAGTCTACACCAGCAACTTTTTAGAGGATTTTGTAGCTCAGTTTTGTTGCCTGTGGTAAAGAAATCATTAAAGATACATGTCTACTGTGGGAAGAATATAAAATACTTTGAGTTCTTTATGTTTCATGTCTCATGATATAAACATTTGAGAACCTCAAATATGAGAGAGAAACATCAATCAGTTGCCTCTCCTACGCGCCCTGACTGGGGATTGAACCTGCAACCTAGGTCTGCGTGCTCGCTTTACCAAACCTTCAAAGACTCAAAGAGGCTGCATACTGTACATTTACTACTGAAAAATAAAGTTGAAAGTTATCGATAACTCAAGTTAAACATTAATAATAATAATTACTAACACATACTGAGCATTTATAGTATGACTGATACTCTGCTCAGTTCTTTTCATCTGTTTTCACATGTTCATAGTTAAAGAATCAAGGACTGTCACCATGAATGGGTGTGGAGCACTTCAGTTTCAGTCCGTAACCTCCATAAGAACTGTGTTGCTAGTTTCACAATGTCATCCTAAAATACTCTGATCACCTACTTTGAGAGTCAGTGACCTGAGATTCCATGAGTGAAGAAGGGGGCTACGGAGAATAACAGCCTCTTCCTTTAACCTATCATCCTTCTCTAGTCAATATCTAATCAAAATCAATGCAAAAATATAAAAGTACTATAACTATGTCACTCTGTCTCTTTGGTATAATTATTTTCTTATTTTACTTAAGTTATTACATATTTTATTTTATTATTATTATTTTTTTTTATCCTCACTCGAGGATATTTTTCCATTTTTTGTACAGATAGAGTGGGAGGGAGAGAGAGGAAGGGAGACAGAGAGAGAAACATCGATGTGAAGGGACACATCGAGTGGCTGCCACCCGCACGACCAACCAGGGCCGGGGACAAACTGCAACCGAAGTACGTGCCCTTAGCGGGAACCGAACCCGGGTCTCTCTGGACTGCAGGCCGACGCTCTAACCGCTGAGCCAAACTGGCCAGGGCAGTTATTACATATTTTAAAACTACTAATGAGCAAAGATGGTAACATTTTAAAACATCTATATACTTATGACCCAGAATTAAAAATATTAACATTTGATATTTACTCTCGTTTTTTTAAAAAAAATAATGTATTAAAGATAGAATAGAAGCTTACTATATATTGTTTAAATTTTATTATATATTTCTATACTTCAAAAAATTTTACCTATTAATAAGCAATATACAAAGTGAAGAATGGTGAAAGATGGCAGTGGGCAGGACCCGAGGGAGGGTGAGAGTGTGAGAGAGTGTGACTGGAAGTGAAGGTGGACAACCAAAGTCATGCAGTTCAGAGACATGGAGCAGAAGGTTCCTGTGTGGACTGGAACAGCCGACTACCAAGGTAAGCAGCCCTTCTGGGTGCTTCTCCCTGCACCACAGGAAGGTCCCACCATTTTGGAAGATCCCGGGTCTATCCTGGGAGGAGGCAGTGGGAGCGGCTAGGGCCTAGCAACCTGAGCCCACCAGCACACCTGGCACCATCGGACCAGTGGACACTGTGTCAACACAGACCAATGCACAGTAGTGGAGCTCCCAAGGTGCAGGTCACGGAAGCCATAGACAGCCCAGAGCCCAGCACCATCCCCCACAGTAGCAGTCCAATCAGAGTCAAGATATACCTCCAGCAAGAAAGGCTGGGGAGCAGACATCCATCCCCAGGCAACAGAAGCACAGATCAGCAGCTGAGACCCATTCCCCAAAACTACAGCACAAGCTGAGCAGGAATTGAGCCACACAGGGCAGCAGCACTCCCCAGCCACCAGCAGTGGGACCTGGGGCTCCACAGAGTCTGTGCAGTCTAGCAGCTCACAAGAGCAGTGGGAAGCCAGGACCCTAGAGAGACTGGTGCCATCCAGCTGCCTGCCCAGGGGAACTGCAGGGTGCAGGGGCACCAGAGAGGCCTGTGCTACCCAGAAGGTACTGTGCAATCCAGTTACCCACGGGACCTGTGGGGTGGTGCTGAAGAACCAGAGGCCTCTGCAACCTAGCAGGGACTGTGCGATCTAGTTATCCCCTGGACCTGCGGGGTGCTAAAGCACCAGAGAGGCCTGTGTGACGCAGCAGGGACTGTGACATCCAATTAGCCATGGGACCTGTGGGGTCCTGGAGCACCAGAGACGCCTGTGCAACCCAGCTGTGCGCAAGATAGACTTAGAGGATGTGAAAATGGAGGCAGAGTGAATGGAAGCTACACAGTCAATCTCCCAGGACCAAACGGGAATTACAACTAAAATAAAGACAAATCCTTGGAAAAAAGCAACAGAAAAGCAGCAGGACAGGACCATATGACTAGGGACACTGGTAGGATCTGTGGAGGTGTGAGAGGGTGGCAAGCTGGGAGCCCACAGACAGCAGCAGTCTTAGCTGTGAGCAGCGCCCTTGGGGAATAAAGACCAAGTCCATTCCACAGTGCAGAGAGCCTGGACAGAGTGCTAAAATAGCCACAGCCACTCACCTGGCTACGGCACAGGGAAGGCAGACTGGGTTTTAACTCTGTGGGGACAACTGGGATTTGGAGGGCACTCATAGTTTTTGCTGAGTTGCAGCCACAAAGTACAGTGGCCAGTGTACTCCATCCCCAAGCAGTGGGGAAAAGCAGCAGCTCCTCCATCGATAATTCAGCCTTTCCTAGGTGAGGCAAAAAAATGCAAATTGAAAAAAAAAGATGGCAACAGGCAGGACCAGAAAAAGGGTGAGTGTGTGAGAGAGTGAGGTTGTGAGAGAGTGTGAGTGAAGGTGAAAGTGGACAACCAAACCCGAGCAGTGCAGAGCCACAGAGCAGAAGGTTCCTGTGCTGTGGACAAGAGCAGCCAGCTACCATGGTAAGCAGCCTTTCAGGGCACTTCTCCCTGCACCACAGGGAGGTCCCATCATTTTGGAAGATCCTGGGACTTCCCTGGGAGGCAGCTGTGGGAGCTGCTAGGGCCCAGCAACCTGAACCCAGCAGCGCACCTGCCACCATCGGACCAGTGGACACTTGGTATCAACACAGACATACCTGTGCACAGTAGTGGAGCTCCCAAGGTGCCAGTCACGGAAGCCACAGACAGCCCGAAGCCCAGCACCATCTCCCATAGTAGCAGCCCGATCGGAGTCTCGATATACCCCCAGCAAGAGAGGCTGGGGAGCAGACATCCATCCCCAGGCAACAGAAGCACAGACCAGCAGCTGAGACCCATTCCCAAAATCTACAGCAAAAGCTGAACAGGAGTGGAGCCCCATGGGGCAGCAGCACACCCAGCCATGAGCAGTGGGACCTGGGGCTCCACAGAGGCCTATGCGGTCCAGTAGCTAACAAGAGCAGAGGGAAGCCAGAGCCCAAGAGACGGGTGCAATCCAGCTGCCCACCATCAGGAACAGCAGGATGCAGGGGCACCAGAGAGGCCTGTGTGACCCAGCAGGGTCTGTGCCATCCAGTTACCCACGGGACCTGTAAGGTGCGGAAGCACCACAGAGGTCTGCACAACCCAGCAGGTACGATGAAATCCATTTACCCTGGGGACCTGCAGGGTGCTGAAGCACCAGAGAGGCCTCTGTGACCCAGCAGCCCATAACATAGGCATAGAGCCTGGTCCCCACAGGGACTGTGCAATACAGTTACCAGCAGACTTGCAGCATGTGGGGGCACCAGGAAGGCATGTGCGACACACCTGCGCACAAGATAGGCTTAGAGGATGTGAAAATGGAGGCTAAGTGAATAGAAGCTACATAGATGATCTTCCAGGACCAAACAGAAATTACAAATAAAATAAAGACAAATCCTTGGAAAAAAGCAACAGTAAAGCAGCAGGACAGGACCATATAACCAGGGACACTGAACACAAGGGCTACATTCCAAGGCACTGAATAACTGAGATTACTAGCCACCAGGAAAAAGCTAGAGGATAACTGAACCTTTTCTGGGCTTGCAAATCTACCCAGGAAAGTGAGACTTGACAGTGGTGTTGAACATGGGCCCATCCAGGCTTATCGAAACCCAGTAGGGGGAGCCACAAACAGAAAAACACCAACACCCACAGGGAAAATTTGGCAGACTCCAAAACCCACTGAGATAGCCAAAATGGTGAAACAAAGAAACAAATCCCAAATAAAAGAACAAGAGAACTCTATTGAAGATGAGATCAATGAAATCAATGAAATGCAGCCAAGCAAATTATCAGAGGTAGAGTTCAGAGCCATGATCTTGAGGAAGCTCAACAGCATGACTAAGGACATCAGCACCATGAGTAAAGATATAGAAACATTGTAAACCAAACAAGTGGAAATAAAGAATGACATAGCAGAAATTAAGAACACATTGGAAGGACTAGCCAGTAGAGTAGAGGAACCTGAGGACTACATCAGTGAAATAGAAGACAGTGTAGAAAAAATCAGCCAATCAGAAAACCAAAAAAACAATTGGAAAACAGGAAGACAGCCTGAAATGTAATAACATTCGCATCATAGAAGTCCCTGAAGAGGAAGAAAATGGGCAAGGGTTACAGAATATATTTGAAGAAATAGTGACAGAAAAATTTCCTAACTTGGTGAAGGAAGAAGGCATTCAAGATCAAGAAGCACAAAGAGTCCCAAATAAGAAGAACCCAAATAGGACCACACCAAAACACATAGTCATTAAAATGCCAAAAATTAAAGACAAAGAGAGAATTCTAAAGGCAGCAAAGATAAGCAACAGGTTACCTACAAAGGAAACCCCATAAGGCTCTCGGCTGACTTCTCAATAGAAACACTACAGGCCAAAATGGAGTGGCATGAAGTCATCAAGGTCATGAAAAACAAGGATCTGAATCCAAGACTACTCTACCCAGCAAGGCTATCATTCAAAATAGAAGGTCAAATAAAGAGCTTTCCAGACCAAAAAAGACTAAGGGAAAATATTAACACCAAACCAGCACTGTAAGATATGCTAAAAGGACTGCTGTAATTAGTAGAACAAATAGGAACAAAAATAGAACTACAACAAACAAAAATGGCAATAAACAAGTTCATATCAATTTTCACCTCAAATGTGGATGGTTTGAATGCTCTGATAAAAAGACACAGAGTAGCTAACTGGATAATAAAGCATGACTCACATATATGTTGTTTACAAGAGACCAACCTCAAAACAAAAGACTCATATAGGTTGAAAGTGAAGGGATGGAAAAAATTTTTTCAAGCAAATGAAAAGAAAAAAAAAAAAAAGCTGGGGTATCAATACTTATATCTGATAAAGTACATTTCAAAATAAAGACTATAACTAGAGACAAAGAAAGCCACTACATAATATGGAAAGAATCTATCCAACAGGAAAATATAACCTTGATAAACATATACGCACCCCATATAGGAGCACCAACACATATTAAAAATCTTCTGGAGGACTTCAAAGGAGAAAACAACAGCAATACAATCATAGCAGGGGACTTCAATACCCCACCGACATCACCGCATAGATCATCTAGACCAAAAATTAACAAGGAAACACAGACTCTAAATGAAGCACTAGATCAAATGGATTTAATAGATATCTACAAAGAATTGCACCCCAAAATTACAAAATTCACATTTTTTCATGGTTACATGGGACATTCTCATAGATAGACCACATGATAGGACACAAACTAAGTCTCTACAAGTTCAAGAAGATTGAATTCATATCATGCATCTTCTCAGATCACAGTGGTATGAAACTAGATATCAATTGCAACAAGAACATGCAAAGACATTTGAAAACTGGAGGCGAAATAGCATGTTATTGAACAATGAATGGGTTACCATGGAGATCAAAAAAGAAATTTAAAACTTCCTGGAAACCAATGAAAATGAGCACACAATAACACAAAATCTATGGGATGCAGCGAAGGCAGTTCTGAGAGGGAAGTTCATAGCACTACAGGCCCACCTCAAGAAACATGAAAAATTTCTAATAGACTATCTAACCTCACAACTTAAAGACTAGAAAGCAAGCAAAAAGAAAAATGCCAGAGCAAATAGAAGGAAGGAAATAGTAAAGATCAGAGCAGAAATAAATGACATAAAGACCAAAAAAACAATTCAAAGGATCAATGATACAAAGAGCTGGTTCTTTGAAACCATAAAAAAGATTGATGGACCCTTAGCTAGACTTACCAAGAAACAAAGAAAGAGAATCTAAATACACAAAATCAGAAATGAAAGAGGAGAAATAATAACTGACACCACAGAAATACAAAGGATTGTTAACAAATATCATGAACAATTATACAGCAACAAATTCGACAATCTAAGCAAAATGGAAAAATTTCTAGAAACACATAGTCTCCCAAAACGGAACCGGTACGAGATAGAAAACTTGAACATACCAATAACAACAGAAGAAATTGAAGATGTAATCAAGACTCTTCAAGCAAACAAAAACCCAGGCCCAAATGGCTTCACAGGGGATTTTTACTAAACATTCAAAGAAGAACTAATACCTATTCTCCTCAAATTCTTTCAAAAAATTCAAGAAGGAAAACTTCCAAACTCATTTTATGAGGCCAGCATAATTCTAATTTCACAGCAGAAAAAGACTCTGCAAAGAAAGAAAACTACAGGCCAATATCCCTGATGAATATAGATGTCAAAATCCTGAACAAAATACTAGCAAATCACATCCAGCAATATATCAAAAACATTATTCACCATGACCAAGTGGAATTCATCCCAGGGATGCAAGGCTGGTACAATATTTGCAAATCAATAAATGTGATACACCACAAAAACAAAATTAAAGATAAAAATCTTATGGTCATATAGATAGATGCTGAAAAAGAATTCAACAAAATCCAGGATACATTTCTGATAAAAACGCTCAGCAATTTGGGAATAGAGGGATCATACCTTGACATAATAAAGGCCATGTATGAAATACCTATAGCCAACATCATACTCAACTGGCAAAAACGAAAAGCATTTCCCTTAAGAACAGGAACAAGACAAGGATGCCCACTTTCACCACTCTTATTTAATATAGTACTGGAAGTCTTAGCCACAGCAATCAGACAGAAAAAAAATTAAAGGAATCTCAATTGGAAAGGAGGAAGTGAAACTGTCATTATTCGCAGGTGACATGATATTATACATAGAAAAGCCCAAATACTTCATAAAAAATTTACTAGACTTAATAAATAAATTTGGCAAAGTAGCAGGATACAAAATTAACATCAAGAAATAGATGGCATTCTTATACACCAATGATGAACTCACAGAAAGAGAAACTAAAAAAACAATCCCATTTACCATCATGGCAAAAAAATTTAAGATACCTAGGAATAAACTTAACCAAAGAAATAAAGGACCTATTCACAACAAACTACAGGTCATTGAAAAAAGAAATAGAGAAAGATATAAAAAAGTGGAAGCACATATCTTGATCATTAATTGGAAGAATTAACATCGTTAAAATGTCCATACCACCCAAGGCAATCTATAGATTCAATGCAATCCCCATCAAAATACCAATGACATACTTTACAGAACTAGAACACATACTTCAAAAGTTCATATGAAACAAAAAAAGACCCCGAATAGCCACAGCAATCTTGAAAAAGAAGAACAAAGTTGGAGGGATCACATTACCAGATTTCAGGTTATACTGCAAAGCCACTGTAATCAAAACAGCCTGGTACTGGCACAAGAACAGGCAGATACATCAATGGAATAGAATAGGAAACCCAGAAAAGGACCCAAGACAATATGCTCCATTAATAGTTGATAAAGGGGGCAAGAGCATACAGTGGAGTAAAGACAGCCCCTTTAATAAATGGTGTTGGGAAAATTGGACAGCTACATGCAGAAAAATGAAACTAGACCATCAACTTACATCATACACAAGAAAAACTCAAAATGGGTAAAAGACTTAAATGTGATTCACGAATCCATAAAAATCCTAGAAGAAACTGTAGGCAACAAAATTTCAGACTTTATACACAGCAGAATTTTCACTGATACATCACCTAAGGCAACAGAAACAAAGGAGAAAATGAACACATGGGACTACATCGAACTCAAAAGCTTCTGCACAGCAAAAGAAACAACCACCAAAATGGAAAGGCAACCCACTGTATGGGAGAGCATCATTGCCAATGATATATCAGATAAGGGTTTAGTTTCCAATATATAGAGAGTGCTCATACAGTTCAACAAAAGGAAGACAAAGAACCCAATTAAAAATGGGCAGAGGAACTAAATAGACACCTTTCCAAACAGGACATACAAATGGCTAAGAGACAATTGAAGAAATCCTCAACATCACTAATCATCAGAGAGATGCAAATTAAAACAGCAATGAAGTATCACCTCACACCTGTCAGAATGTTTGCCGTCAACAAATCATCAAACAAGTGTTGGCGAGGTTGTGAAGAAAACAGGACTCTTGTACACTATTGGTGGGAATGCAGACTGGTGCAGCCACTGTGGAAAACAATATGGTGTTACCTCAAAAAATTAAAAATTTAACTTCCATTTGACCCAGTGATCCCACTTCTAGGAATATACCCTAAGAAGCCTGAAACACCGATCGGAAAAGAATATATGTACCCCCATGTTCATAGCAGCACTATTTACAATAGCTAAGATCTGAAAACAGCCCAAATGTCCATCAGTAGACAAATGGGTAAAAAAGCTGTGGTACTTATACACAGTGGAGTACTGTGCAGCTGTAAGAAAAAAAGATCTCTTATCCTTTGAGACGACATAGAGGGACCTGGAAAGTACTATCCTAAGCGAAACAAACCAAGCAGAGAAAGACAAATATCACATGATCTCACTTATTTGGGAATATAATGAACATAACAGTCTGAGGAACAGGGTAGTCCCAGAGATGTGGAAGTGGGGTACAGATTGACAATCCCCAGAAGAGGGGGTGAGGGGGAATAAACCACAGAATTTATATACATGTATGCATGAACAATGTACATGGCAACAAAGCTGGGGACCACGCGGGAGGGAGGGGGAAGCGGGTATCAGGGGAGAAAAAGGCGAAACATCTGTAACAAAAATAAATTAATTAATAAAATAAAATAATAAAATAACAATGAAAATAAATAAAAGATAAGAATGGGAAAAAAACACAATATACAAAGTAATGTGTTGTGTTTATAAAAGTCAACTAATGATGTTATACCATATGTATGGCCCTACGAATTGCTTTTATTTTTCATCAATATCATTTTCTTTGGACTGGATCTATGCTGTGTCCTAGAGATTAAGTTTATTAATACTTCAAGTGCACAAATATGACACTACTTATGTATCTATTCATCAATTTAATTTCTGATGGTATATATACGTTATTTTCCATTTGAGGTTATTATAAACAGAACAGCAGTGAAAATATGCTAGAATTTCTCTAATGCATATCCTAGAATCACAATTTCTAGGTGATAAGGTGTTTACATTTTAAACTTCTCTTGTAAGGAGTAATTAAGTTAATATAGTATTAAAATGATTTGTAATGCTAAAAAGTTCCTGTTAAACATTTAAGATATAGTGGCTACAGATATTTTACATTTTGATGCAAACAATCAATTTTTCTTTGTTTATTTGCATCTTGTCCTTCCTTACTATGTTGTTATAAAGATAATCTTGTACACTTTAGGTTTATTTTATTGTGTCCTGTGAGCTAAAATAATAATCTTTTATTAAGGATAAGCCACTGTCTCAACACCATGTTTTCTCCAATCTATTGGCAATTTCATTTATAAATTAAAGATAAAATCATATCTATTTCATAGGTTGCTGTGAGAATTAAACAAACTTATGCAAAGTGCTGAGAATACTGCCTAGTATATAGCAAATAAAATTCACAAGATAGTTATTGTCATAATTTTATGTCATTGTTAATTTTATGTGTCAGTTCACCTGAGCCACCAAGTACCCAAACTATTGATCAAACATTATTTTGAATGAGTCTGTGAGAGTGTTTTTGGACAGGATTAACATTTGAATCAGTAAATCCAGTAAAGCAGATTGCCCTTCTTAATGTGTGTGGGCCTCATTCAATCAACTGGAGAACTGAATAGAACAAAAAGCTGAATAAGAAAGAGTAACTTCGCCCTGGCCGGTTTGGCTCAGCGGTTAGAGCGTCGGCCTGCGGTCCTGAGAGGCCCGGGTTCGGTTCCCGCTAAGGGCACGTACCTAGGTTGCAGTTTGTCCCCGGCCCTGGTCGGTTGTGCGGGTGGCAGCCACTCGATGTGTCCCTTCACATCGATGTTTCTCTCTCTCTCTGTTCCTCTCTCTCCCTCCTACTCTACATGAACAGAAAATGGAAAAATGTCCTCGGGTGAGGATAAAAAAATAAAGAAAGAGTAACTTCTACTTGACTGCATAAGCTGGGACATCAGTCTTCTGCACTCAGTGTGGAATTCACACCATCAGCTCTGCTGTTCCTCAGGCCTTCAGATACAACATGGAAATATACATGGACTCTCCTGGCTCTCCAGTTTGCTGACTTAAGATCTTGGGATTTCTTAGCCTCCATAATTGTGTGAACTAACTCATTATATTCATTATAACAAATTTATCTCTCCCTCTTCCTTCCCCTCCCACCCTCCTCCTCCTTCTTTTGACACATATATTTATTGTTTACTTCATTTATGCTTTCAAAGTTATTGTCATAAAGTTTTACAGTAGGTTCTAAGACCAATACGGTTGTCCTTTGTGGACTTCCAACTTCAGTACACAGGCACTTGCCGGGCTTTGCTTTCAATTCTGTCTCTGTGCCTCTTGCTTTAGACACTGACCTGCTATTGGTTCTGTTTCTCTAGATAATGCTAAGAAATGCAGTGACTCCACAGAGTTAGGAGAATTGAGATTTTACAATACTGAGACTGACCTCCTTGAACAGGTTGAGTCTTCTTTTATTTTTATTGATTAAATATTCTAATTTTTCACATGATAAATGTATACAGTTTCTATAAGAATTATTACTAGTTTTTCTTTACTATTATGAATGAAATTTTATTTTAGAAATTTATTTTTTATATGTTACTGCATAGGAATTCTGTCAAGTTTTATATATGGATCTTGCATTCAACAAGCTTGCTGAATTTTTTATTACTGTGAAAAATTTATTTGTTTCCTTCCTTGAATGTTCTGTCTACACACTGTTTAGAATGCAGTTGATGCCAGAATTTTTTTCTTTTTTTCTATCCTTATACATTTTTATTATTTTTGTCCTTTTGCATCATGTAAAACTTGCAGTAAAACTTTTATACTAGCTTATCATCAATGTCCTAGCCTTCTGATACACAGAAATGTATATGATATAAAGATAACATTTGCCTTCACTGTCCCTAAAAGCCTACTAGGAGAAATAAATCTGAAACTATTTTTCTAGTTAATTACTTCCCGACTGCATCAAGACTGTCAAATGGCTACAGCCTGGACTAGGTCCCTAAATTAAGGGAAGTCTAGTCTAGGAAGACTAGAGTCCCATTTCCCTAGATATTTACATTTCAAATGGTATGAATGCCAGACCTTGAAATCAGCACTATATCTTAAAGGCCAGAAAACAGTTGTTTTTCTGAACCTTAGAAAGACATTTTACATCCCCTCTCAAATGAGTAAAAATATTTTCTTTCTTTTATGAGGAAAGGAATGTGACTCTCCACCTTCTCTATGTAAAAGGAGTGAATCCACTGTCCTTCATTCCCCGTTTACGGAGTGTCAAGCTGCTCAGGTAGGAGGTTTTTCCATCTGGCTTTTATTGTATTATCCTAGGGGTAAGGCCTGCGGTCAAAGAGGGTGGAGAGGTGATGTCCTTATTATTTACTATAAGGTAATTAATAATAAATTTGTCATCTCATAGACCATTCAGGATAAAATTGATAGACATAAATATAAAAAAACTCCCCACATCATGGCCAGTTTGACTCAGTGGGTAGAGCGTCGGCCTGCGGTCCAGAGAGACCTGGGTTCGGTTCCCGCTAAGGGCACATACCATGGTTGCAGTTTGTCCCTGGCCCTGGTTGGGTTGTGCAGGTGGCAACCACTCGATGTGTCCCTTTCACGTCGATGTTTCTCTCTCTCTTTCTCCCTCCCACTCTATCTGAACAAAAAATGGAAAAATATCCTTGGATGAGGATAAAAAAAAAAAAAACTCCCCACATTTTTAGATTTTTCTAATGTTAAATCACTTCTGCCTTCCCGATACAAACCCTAACTGACGATAATTTATTTAATTGTAAACATTCTCTAATTTGAGGTATACCAACATTATATTTGGAACTTCTGTATCAATGTTGATATAGAGGTTGTCTCTTGATTTTATTGCCTTATTCTATCAAGTTTAGTGTTAAGATTATACTGGCTTTATAGCTCGGGTAGTTTTAGCGTCTTCCTCTGTAAGTTTGCACAAAGTAAAAAATTATCTTTCTTGAAGGATTGTTTAATATATTCTGCAATACCACTTGAGCCTGATAGGGGAGGGGGAATGGCAATGGGTTCAAAATCTTTAAAGCTTAAAGCTTATTATTTTGTTTTTGTTTTTTGTTTTGTTTTGTTTTACATTCATCTTCAGATAGAGCGGGAGGGAGAGAGGGAGGAAGAGAGAGAGAGAAACATCGATGTGAGAAAGACACATTGAGTGGCTGCCACCCACACAACCCCAACCAGGGCTGGGAACAAACTGCAACCGAGGTTCATGTGCTTGGGGGGAACTGAACTTAGGACTCTCTGAGGGCCAACACTCTAACAGCTGAGACAAACCGGCCAGGGCATTAAAGCTTATTTTTTAAGTCAGTTTTTAGCATTTATAGTTTTCAAATAAATTGTCCATTTCATTTGTGCTTTCAAAGTTATTTACATAAAGTTTTAAAATAGGTTCTAAGGCCAATACAGTTGTCCTTTGTGGACTTCCAACTGCCTGGCTTTGTGCTATATTTTATATCTGGGATCTTTCCTTTTTTGCTTTTGAGCTCAGGTCTATTTGTCTGTCTATCTATCTATCTATCTATCTATCTATCTATCTATCTATCTATCTATCATCTGTTTACTTACTTATTATATATATTTTATCCAGCCTCTGATATGTTTGGAACATGAATAACATTTCTTATTTCAGCTCATATTAACCAGAAAACTTAATTTTTCTTTTAGTGACAGTTTTTTCATCCTTTTATTCCAATTTCTGATGAGTTAATGTGAGGATATGCTTTTGTATGTTCTATAACCCAGCACTATTTCATCTGGATTTGTTGGGTTGCCATATTGCACCCAAATTACCAGGACTATCTGATGATACCAAATTGTTAGGCAAAAAATAGATTATACACATGTGCTTATTTAATATATTTAGTCATAGAACTAAATTGTAATTTTTCACTAAGATGACATTTAAGATTGCAGAAATCCCACAATTCCTCAATCAAAGGAAAAGGGAAGAAAACTGACACTAGGTTTGCTAGGAATTGAATAAGTAAATAGCAACATAAAAAATAGTGAGAAATGAACAATATAAATAAGGTTGCACCCATTCTGCTCTAAAAACGTAGGCTTCAGCTGCAGAGTTTATCTGAACTATCACATACAATTCAAACTTTTCAAGGTCTCCATAGTGCAGTCACCATTATATTATTTCTGCCTGTTCCCACATAAAGGTCCATGAGTCTTCACCAGATCAAAGCAAATGCTTTACCCAAAACCTGCTGATGAGCACCAGAAGGCATGTTACTTTTGCTCTGGTCTCTCCTCATTGTTAGTCAAATTCCTTGAATTCTGAGCAGTCATTCAAAGTTTGTTAATGATTAAAATGCAAATCTCATTTCCTTGCTGAACCAATTCCTACCTTATTTTCAAGACTGTCACATGGTCAATAATATTATTCACATATAAGACTAAATAGAATCTTAGAACTGATAATTATGCTTAACATTTTTTTGAAGAGGAAATTTAGACCAAGAAAGGTTTAGTAATTTGCACTAGGACACATACTTGTAGATAATGTCAGAGCAGGCCTTGAGCTCAGTTCTATTTATTCCTCGTCCTGTGCTTTTTCCACTGTTTCATGTTTCTTTTTGCCCTTTTTAATTTCAGCATTTTGAACCACCTGGAGGATAAACAAGATGCTCATGAGAATTAACCGCCATACTTATTTGTCAACACCGCCAATCTTTCTAAAAACTAAAATAAAGTCTCATATTATAGCATTTAATTTAAACAATGAAAATGGCCTGACCTGGATAAACTTGAGTAGATTTTACTTCCTTTTAATTGAGAATTTCTGTTTTAAACAATAGGTTTAAAGTGACTGCTACTAAGTAATGTACAGATGTGTTGTGAAAAAATAACAACACTTACATTCAATGAGTATTATACATATTACAAAATCAAATCCAAAAGTAATTATTTTAAGGATAATCTGAAGCCTCAGAAATTATGGTAAATATAGTAAGGAGTTAGGGAAGACTTAACTAAACATTAGTTGAATGCCTATGCTGTACCAGGAGAGTATAAGCATTTTGCATCATTTATCTCAGTTAATCTTAAAGCAAAACAAATTGTTAGAACTTCACCACCCAATTGTCTCAATGTTTAAAATATCAGCATGTGTTTTTAAATATAAGCAACCATTCTAAATATTGTAGCCACTAGCAAAGGGCCACAGCAGCGGGCCATGCTAACTCATACTGAGCATTACAAACTTTTCTCAGTAATACTGAAGAAATGGCATAGTTTGTCATGATTATAGAATTTGAAATCAAAACATATTTTTTTATTCCAAACATTTTTCTTTCTGTATATTCTTTTATGATGTTTTGATCTATGTTGCTTTATTTACTCAGCACTTCCAGGAATTTCTCAACATTGTTACCAATCTGATAACATTTTGGGGTTTTTCCAATTATGGAATCATTTCTGAATTCCACACCAATTAAAGCATTTCCAAAAGCTCTGAGGCAATCCTGATGATTTGCACATATATTTATCAGCTAGCACTGTTTTGAGAAAACTATGGTACTCTTGAGTTCTTTGTAGTAGAAATGAACTTTCACCTTTCACAATCCTTGGAACAAATAGAAAAATCTAAGCAACTTAGAATGCTGTAGATATACACAGGAAAGAGTAAGTGGGCAATATGATACAGTGGAAAAACACTGAACTAAAAGCTTTTAGACTAAGTCTAAGAACTAACTCTATCACTATCAAGGTGCATATTCTTCGGCATGTTATTTTACTTTTCTAGGATTTAATACTTGCATTGGAAAAGAATGAAGGCTTAAAATCAATGACCTAATGTCTACCTGCAGAATCTGTGGAAAGCAGAGCAAAGCAAAAGCAAAATAAGTAGAAGGAAGAAAATAGTACAGATTGGGGTGGGGGCAGGATCAATGAAATGGAAAACTAACAGACGACAGAAAATGTTTAAAATCCTAAATGATAGTTCTTAGAAAAGATTGACAAAATTTATAATCACCTAGCTAGTCTGATCACATAAAAAAAGAAAAAAGCAAAAAGCATACAAATTACCAACAACAGGAATGAAAGTGGAGTTGTAACTACAGATCCTACAGAAATAACAAGATAATAAGAGAATGTTATGAACAATTTTATACAATAAATTCAACACTTAGATAAAATGGACAAATTCTTCAAAAAAAACATAACTTACTAAAACTGACAAAAGATGAAGAAAAAATGTGAATATTTTTACATCTATCTAAAATTTATTTAGTTTAAAACTTTTTCACAGAAAATTTCATGCAAAGACAGTTACTTTAAAAAGTTTCTCCAATATTTAAGGAAGGAATACTAATTTTAGACAAACTGTCAGAAACAGAGAACACATTCCAAACTTATGTATGAAGGCAGCATAATCTTGATACTAAAAAGTGATAGATATTTCAAAAAGAAAACCTCAGATCAATAATACTCATGACTTTGGGGGAAAAAATGTCTTCAATTCAGTTTAGCCATATATAAAAAAGATAATACATCATAACCAAGTGAGGTTTATTCCAGAAATTCCAAATTGGTGTAACACTTAAAAATAAATCAATGTGATTCATTTCATTAATATTATAAAGAAAAATGTTATGGCCAATTCAATAGATGAACAAAAATTTTTCACTAAATTCATAATTAAACATAAAGTACTCTCTACAAACCAGGAAAAGAAGGGAAGTTCTCATTCTGTATAAGAGCATCTGTGAAAAACCTACAGATAATATTCTATTTAATGGTGAAGTATTAATGCTTTCCTCCTAAGTTATGGAACAAGGAAATAATACCCACTCTCAAAGCTTCCGTTCAACATTATATTGAAAATTGTAGCCAATGAAATAAAGTAAGAAATAGGAATAAAAGATATAACAATCAAAAAAAAAAATGAGTCACTACATGCAGATGCTTAATTGTTTACATAGAAAATCCTACAGAATTCATACACAAATACTAGAAGCTAATATGTGTATTTAGAAAGATAGGAAGATACAGGCTAATATAAAAATAGTTATATTATTATATACAGCAGCTAACAAATGGAAATGAGATTAGAAAACCATTCTTTTTACAAATGTGCAAAAACATAAAATATTTAAGAATAAGTGTAAAAGAGAACATTAAAATCCTCTATACTTAAACTAATATATTCCTGGAAGAATGTAAAGAAAACCTAAATAAATAAAGAATCATGTAATGTTAATGGATTGGAAGGCTCAATATTTATAGTACATAATTTCTTCTCTATAGAGTCAATGCAGTTCTATGATGACTTGCAGTCATTATTGTGAAATTGAAAAGATGAATCTAAATGTTATAGATATAAAGAACCATGAGTTCATAGCAGTATTTCAAAAGAAGAATAAAGTTAAAAGAGTTATACTACCTAATTTCTAGGCTCACTACAAAACTAGAGTAATAAAGACAGGCTGATAGAATCAAACCACATCAACAGAATGAAATAGAAAACCCATTAGTAAGTCTATACTTCTAAAGTAATTTGATATTTAATAACATCAAAGTAATTCAATGGAGGAAAACGTTTTTTCAATGAAGGGTCCTGGAAAAAAATGTATATCGTATTTTTTTAAAAAAGAATACCAGTCATTACCCCACATAACACACAAACAAATAAAATTAATTCAGGGTGGATCATAGACCTAAACATGAAAGCTAAAACTATAAAGTTTTAATACTGAAAAGTTTTAATACTATGTTTGGGAAGAAAACATAGAAGACTATCTTTGAAACTTAGAGCTAAGAAAAGATTTCTTAAATAGAAAGCAGAACAAAATGACAATATAAAAAAACAGATAAATTAAACTATCAAAATTAAAAGTTTCGGCTCAACAAAGGATATTATTAGGAAAGTAAATACATATACTGGGAAAAATTAAATGCACAAGGGATTGCCATTCAGAATATAAAGGAACTCATAACTCAATTATAAAAAGATAATCGAACAAAAAAGGGCAAATTATTTGAAAAGACTTCACAATAGAAGTTATATGAATAGCAAATAGACACATTAAAAAGTACTCAATATTTGCCTAGTTAGTGTGGCTTAGTGGATTGAGAATCATTCCATGGACTGAGAAGTTCCAGTTCGATTCCTGGTCAAGGTACATGCCTGAGTTGTAGGATCAATCCCCAGTAGGGGGAGTTCAGGAGGCAGCTGATCAATGTTTCTCTCTCACATAGATGTTTCTATCTCTCTCTGCCTTCCTCTCTATCTAAAAAATAAAAATATAAATATAAAAACATATTTTTTAAAAAAGTACTCAATATCTATTCATTAGTAAATATAAATTAAAAGCTCAAGGTGATAGCAATAACTACAAAGTAGAATGACTAAAATTAAAGACTCACAAAACCAAATGTTGGCAACTAGATAACCTGAAACTTTCTTGCAAATGATACAACCCCTATGGAAAGGTTGGCAGCTTCTGAAAAACTACTTTTACTAAAACTATGAGCCAAATATATGTCTACTCTATGACCAAGCAATTTTAGTACTAGGTATTTAGCCAAGAGAAAAAAACTTATGTCCAAAAAATGACTTGCATGAAAGCATTCATAGCAAGTTTAATCATAGAACCAAAATATTGAAATGGCCGAGGTGTCCATTAAGAGAATGGATAAACTTATATCCATATAATGGAGTACTACTCAGCAATAAAGAGATGAAATATTGCCACTGGCAACAACATGGTGAATCTTGAGAGTATCATGTTAAGTGAAACAAACCAGATGAAAAAAGACAAGAATCATATGATTTCACTCCTATGTGGCATATAAAACAAAAAGCAACAAACAAACAAAACAAACTCATAAATCCAGATAACAGTTTGATGGTACCAGAGGGGTAAGGGGGTAAGGAGAGGATGAAGAGGGGAGAGGGGGTCAAATATCTGGTAATGAAAGGAGACTAGACTTTGGGTGATGAACATACAAAGGAATATACAGATGTTATATTATAAAGTTGTACATCTAAAATTTATATAATGTTAACCAATGTTACCCCATAAATGTGCTTTAAAAAGTATGTTTTACACAGTTTCTCTATTAATTCATTGTAATATTATACAATGTTATAACATCATGTCTACATAAAAATAATTAGAGAAATAAAATTGCTTTTATTTCTGTATGACATGTTCGTGTACATAAATAATCCTAAGAAACATACAAAAACATAAAACCAAGGAGCCAGAGGAAAAAGCCAGAGGATATAAGGTCAGTATACAATAACATATTTTTATATGTTAGCAATAGACAATTAGAAAATGAAATTAAAAATCCATTCCATTTATAATAACATAAAAACAAAATACAAAAAATTTGACAAAGTCATGCATACCTCTACATATCATTAGAAAAATTAAAGAAAACCAATAAATGAAGAAATATATCATTTCATGGCTTAGTAGATCCAATGCTATCCCTCCCAATCAATATCTTAGTAGACACTGTTTATACAAATTAACCAGCTGATTCAAAATAGATATAGAAATGTAAAGGATATAAAATTTTCAAAATAATCTTGACAACAAAAACAAAGGTAGATGATTTATATGGCCCAAATTCAAGACTTTCTATAAATCAACATTAATTAAGAAGTCAGGTATTCACAAAATAAATGAAAAAAGAAAGAACAGAGACAGATACAGATCTAAGCAGTAAATTGATTTTCAACAGAAGTGCCAAAGCAAAATCCTTTTAACAAAACATGTAAGAACAACTGGATGTACATATTTTAAAAAATTAATTTTGATTCCTACCTTACACCATGCAAAATATTTATTCATGGTGTATAATATACTTAAATGAAAAAACAAAAATGATAAAGCCTTTAGAGAAAATGTAAGAGAACATTATCTTGAACTAAAAATAGGCAAGATTTCTGAAGATACAGAAAGTAGTAATTATAAAAGACTAAAATCATAAATTTTGTGTCATCAATCTAAAAACTTCTCACCTAAAGATTCCATTAAGAAAAAGGTTAAGGTGCCTGACCAGTGTGGCTCAGTGGATTGAGTGTTGTCTCATGGACTGAGAGGTCCCAGTTTGATTCCCAGTCAGGGCACACGCTTGGGTTTTGGGCTCATTCCCTAAAATGGGGTGTGCAGGAGGCAGCTGATGGACATTTTTCTCTCACATCAATGTTTCTTTCTGTCTCTCTCCCTTAAAAATTAAATAAAAACATATTTAAAAAAGAAAATATATAAGGCAAATTCACTTAAATTTGTACAGCTAAGATTTATGCATTACAATGTTGGTAAATTTTTCCTCCAAAAGATCCATTTAATGACATAATAAATGTGGAAACTTAAATAATTAAAAGGTAAAGGTATTCTGGTAACAAAATTTCCTCAGAGAGAGCTTCCTGATTAGCCTTTTCCATCTCCAGATGGAATTTTCCAATTCAACCTGTAAATTCAAGTGATATATATTTATGGGATTATTTTAATCTGTGCGTGTGTGTGTGTGTGTGTGTGTGTGTGTGTGTGTGTATCTCCTTATCCAAAATCCTTGAACATTTTTCATTTGTCTACCTCAATTATATATACAGAGATGGGGGGATGAGGTAGAGAGAGAAAGAGGGAGAATTCTAACAATTACCATAGAACATTTACTAATTTCTTCAGGGAAATATAAAGCTTTAGCTTCCTTTCTTTCTTGATATATACTAACACCTTGGAATTTTTTTAATAAAGCTTATTCTTTTCTTCAGTCATTCAAAAATAATCCCTTAAATATTATATTTTCTATTATTTTATAGTCATGCCATGTCATGATTCAAATACAGCATCTGGATAACTACATATTTTAGGTATAATAGTATTGTACCTATCAGGCAGGTTAAACTGAAGAGAGGAAAAGATTACATATAATTTTTAGCCTCTTTAAGAAAAGTCAAGTATGTCAAACTAATTTTTAGTCTAGGAAGAATACTTACTTGTTTCGCTCTCATTATGTAGCACTTATATTTTAACATTATTAAAGAAACACAAAGAAATTTAGTTAATGCAAAGGTTTTTATCATTTATGAAAAGGAAAAAACAAAAACTGGCTATTAAAACTTGCTATAAATTACTTTTTAACCAGAGTAAAAAAAAAGTTCTAACTCTATTCTTTTGTATTAATTTTAATCTTACAATGATCATATTTTATTATGGTTTAATGATTCACATATTTCCCTCATAATGAGGAAATACATTCCTTTTACTACTTTTTTTTTATAATGATTCTGGTATATATTTAGAATTTACAACAAACTCTTTGAAACTTCTTCACCATTACCTAAGAAATATTTCCTTTTGGTAGCAATTTGGTTTTCTATTCTGTTTGGCAATCTCTTTAAAGGATTTGGGTCAAATTAATTAAAATTGGTTTATAAGTTTAGATGTTTACCATAGCTGATAAGTATAATACTCTTTTGATGTAATATTTTTAAATTTTTTTTCTAACTTGATACAAAATGCTAACCAAATTGCCCAAAGAGCATGCAATTGAAGGATTTTTTGCTCCCATTTTACATCCACATTTGGGCAGAGACACGCCTCCTCTCTGCTTCAGCAAAGACTGCCCAGAACGTGTCCAGGTGGCCTCTGCCCACGCACAGACCATCCTGCTGTCACCCTCTTAGGCTTTTAAGTGCAAAGCTTTAAATTGCTTATTTAGTATGTTGATACATACTTTATGCTAATTTTCAACTATCACATTCTGTTCAATAAGTTCTGCAGATTTTTATAAAGAGAAGTGAATAACATTTATTCTACACAACAAGTTAACTCATTCTCCTGATCATTCACATCTGGGTATATGTGTAGGTGGCAAACAAAATCACCAAAGGCAGAGATCTGTTTAAAAACAACTGTTATTATATTCTCTATGCTATAGTCAATAATATTGTAGTAACTATGTATGGTGTCAGATGGGTACTAGATTTATGGGGGTTATCACTTTGATAAGTTACATATATGTCTAATCACTGGGTTTTACACCTGAGACTAATATAATACTATACAACAACTGTAACTGAAAAAAAGTTTTTCAATGCTTAAAAAAATCATCTGTGAGGCATCACCCTTAGAGGTATGGGAACAGCACAAATGCCCAAGAACTTTCCTATAAAGACTCAGAAAGGCAACAGAACTTCAAGCCTGTTATTTCTCCTAGTCAAAACCCCAATTACATTTTCTTTAAAAATGATTATTAATAAAGATGGGCTCAGATGCAAGCACTCTGTTTTCTTTATAGACGTCCTCTCTGGCATTGAAGGAGCCTTTATATAAGCAAGTATAATAAAGCCAAACTATCCAGTATTTTTACATAAAACTTAGCTTTTATTTTAAAAATAGCTAGAATGAAAACACTAATATTTTTATTTTAAAATTGTTTTTAAAATAACACATGTGCTTGTTTCAATGCAAAGTACCCCAAATTTGGTGTGTATGTAGGATTAGCCATAAAAATAGAAGCCAGGGATTTAAGGAGGAATCTACTTTTTAGGACTATTGATCTGTGTGAAATGTATTGCCAGTGTAATTGTGGCAATAAGGAATAAAATAAATTTTATTTGTACAGTGAAATGTACAAAATGAGACTTGGTAGGAGTGACACAAGTTCTGTGTGGAGAAGATCATGAACTCAAATTGAAACTTGAAGGGGAAAAAAAATGTCCATATGGATCTGGGAGGGGGGAATAAGAGTGATGAGCGTGTCATCTCAAACTAGTTTATCATTTCTTATTCAGCCTTTAACTTGCATTCCTTTTTTTTTTCTTCTTATATTTGCCCACAGAGTGTACCCAGCCTGGTACATTAGGCAAAAGACATATGGACAATCTACTTTGTCCTAGAGAAGTCACCTTTAACTTTCTTAAAAATATATTTAATAGTTTAAAGGAAAGGGGGGAAAGTTGGTTTGTTAAAATGGACTAATATGAATGCTTGCAACTGTTTCTTGTGTTTTAGCTCTATAAATATTTTTAGTTCCTTGAAGGTAAAATCCATATTTTCTATTTCTTTGCATAGTCTCTATAACATTATGAGAATGTGGTTTTTGGTTTTTTTTTTTTTTTTTTATCCTCACCCGAGGACATTATTCCATTTTTGTTCAGATAGAGTGGGAGGGAGAGAGAGGAAGTGAGAGAGAAAGAGAAACATCGACGTGAAAGGGATACATCGAGTGGCTGTCTCCCGCACAACCCCAAGTGGGGCCGGGGACAAACATGCCCTTAGCGGGAAACGAACCCGGGTTTCTCTGGACCACGGGCCGACACTCCAACCGCTGAGCCAAACCGGCAAGGCTGATTTTTATTTAATTGTTTAATAAAACAAAAAATTTAGAATTACTTTATTACTGAGCCTTATTTGAATGAGTAAATGTTCTGCTCTGAGGAAATGGGTAGCTAGCGTTGCTGTAGGCATGAGATCGTGTCTGGGGGGGTAGACATGAACCAAGGGAAGCCTAAGGGGAAATGTCTAACATTTTCTTTTAGAAGTTTAAACACTGTCTAAAAATGAACAGGGCAGATTCCCAATGTAAAGAAAGCATAATACAGTGAACCGGAGCGTGGGCTGTTTACCAACTTACTGGCTCTGGGACTTTAGGCTAGTGATTAATCTCCTTTGAGCCTCTGTTTTCTAAGTGAAGATAGTATGCTCTGCTTGAAAGCATCATAGGGAGTAAGAGAGGAGGTTATTTCAGTACAGCACTTAGTAGGCACCTGCTAAATGAGAGCTATAATACTTTTGGTGTCAATTTAGGAGTTCTTGTGTAGTACCCTCTTGCACTGTACAAGAGCTGGCCTGTATGACTGGATCCTATGGCTGATGTGCTGCTATGTCACTTCTACAGGTTTTTGGATGGTGGTTTCTATCTTAGGCATTGTCTTATTCTCTTCTGCCTCTCTTGTCACTCTGGGGGAAGCAAGCTCCCCAGTTATGATCAGGCCTGTGAAGACGCACATGGCCTCTGGCCAATAGCCAGCAAGGAACAGAGGTATACCAACACCTAAAAAGAGTATGTTTGCTCACAGACTCTCCAGCTCTGATAAAGCCCTATGGTCTGCAGGCCCAGCCAACAGTTTCACTAAAACCTGTCAGAGTACCTGAGCCAGAACCATCAGGTTAAGCCAATCAGAGATTTCTGATCATAGAAACTGTGAAATAATGTATACTGTTTTAAACTAGTACATTTGGGAACAATTTGCTACATAGCAATAGGTAATTAATACAGTTCCTTAAATTTATGTTCCATCAAATGAATTATCTTTTGGAGTCATCTCAACACGCCTACAGATGGTAATGTCATCCTATTCAGTCTCCAAGGGCCAAACCATTTCCATACTCCCTCTTAAACTATTACCAGAATTAGAGGAGATAGAAGGTCATAGAAAAGAAACAGAAAAGAAAATGCACTTGCCAAGTACTTCTGATGTTAACTCAGAAAATACGCCAACCCAGAACATCAAAGTACCACCTAAATTTAATATAGCCACCCAATGTGACCTCCTTAACAAAATGACAAATGAAACCCCAACTTCAGGTCCAATCTAAATTTTAGAGTGCAATGAAATACAATGATAAATTAACTGCTGTATTTTTTATACTGTTCAAAGGAAGCACTTAATATCAAAATAACAGTGTTGTATAAAAGCAAGAGCAGCCCCACTAAAAGACTAGGTGAACTGAAGTGGGAAGGCTATGCATCTGAGAGATTGCAAGGGAAATAAATAGGAAGCCGGCTTTGGAGAGAAAAGAGGTAATTGTACCTGAAACTTTTCATTTAGAGTTTCTGATAATCTAACAGCTTTGAAAATATTTTACATCCAAAGAACAGACTATCTTTAACAAGTTTGACTACACATGGCTTCTCCTAAAATGTAACATGATTACATAGCTGTGCGTGTCTGAATTCATTTGTCTTCAGATGGACACATTACCAGATGAAGTAAATCCGATCAAAGTGGAGAACTGCAGATGGCAGATACTTTATGGAACTGTCACTTGGCTCCCTGCCATCTATTTATTCAAAGTTTTAAGTTATGGGAAAAGTTGAGCCTCTGTAGAAGTCAGAAGATACACTTCAAGAAATCTGTATATTTCTTATTTAAATACTGACAAAAATGTAAGAAACACTTTACTGGTCTATTTTAGTGTCGTTATTGCCCTCACTTTCTTCTTTCATAGAAGGGAATGAGGAATGAATAGGAAAAATACAGAAGGAGCCACACTGTCACATTTAGGGTTAGGTTTATTGCCTTTCATGACTGTGTAAGAAACAATGTCGTGCATAGGAACTGAAAGAGAGTCTAAGTGTAAGATGCGCTTATCTAAAATGGACAGGCTGCAGCACTGAGTTGTAACATATGCTGTTTTACAAAGACCTCAAAACTAGAATGTTTTAAAAGGCCTTTATTTAATCCAATGTCTAACTGCTCAGAATTATTCTTTTCATTTTCTTGTCTTTCCTCTTTTCCTCTCTTTGAGAAAAGAATATTTTAAATAAAATACAAAAGCAGAACACTAGGATAGTTAAGTCTTGATTCATCACCTCATTTTAACTAGAAATAACTCTAGGCCTTCATAGAGTTAGCACAATTTTAATTAAAGCACTCCATGAAAAAGTAGTCTATTAATTTTAATGATATATTCCATATAAACCAAGTAATAAACCAAATTTTACCTCAGGTCCCCAACAATGGTAAGCTATTGTTTCACATATGAATTATTATTAACCTATAATTATTTTCTTGTGTGAGGTGAGATATATAAAACAGTATTATTATTATCTAACATTTTATATCTGGAATTCAATAATTCAAAGATCTTAGACAGGTGATCTAAGGGTGTGGAAAATGGATGCAGTAACAGTAGACTACTTATATTTAGTGAGAGTTTCAGAGGTGGGTACAGAGAGATGATGATTTTTTAAAAAGAAAGAGCCCTGGCCTGTTTTCCCAGTGGTTAGAGTCTCAGCTAGTGGACCGATGAGTTGTGGGTTCAATTCTGGTCAAGGCCTGTACCTCGGTTGTAGTTAGTCCCCAGCCCTGGTTGGGTCATACAGGAGACAGCCACTTGATGTGTCTCTCTCACATCGATGTTTCTCTCTCTCTCTCACCTTTCCCTCTCCCTCCCACCCACTCTATCTGATGATAAACAGAAAAATATCCTCCAGTGAGGATTATAAAAATAAATAAAAAGAAAGGAAAAAAACCCTCTTTCTCCTTGAAGGAAAAAGAAAGAGGAATGGAGAAGAGGGGGTGCACATGGGAAAGGAGAGATCTTCTGGAGATGAAAGGGTTTACCTTAGAAGAGATAAGTATCTCTGTCTGTCAATAGATGTCTAAACCCTATTAAGAATATTGATTGGAGGTGAATGCGTTAGTGAAGTTCTATGTTAACTTGTAAACTTTTATCTTATAGTGATGTAAATCATCTCTGGTGGGGAAAAAATGAATGCCCCAAAGTTATTACTGTCCTTAGAAAACATTAACCAATTAACCAGTTCTGTGTCTAAGACTCGTTTATTCCATTGCCTATGAATCCCTAGCTTCTCAAATGCTCTTTGGGCCAGTTTAAGATTTTACTGGTTTTCTCATTAATTAACATGGTGAATGAAAGAAATCTCTGGCGTGTGTTAGTTTTATATTTAAATGAGAGTTGTGATTAATGACTAATAGCTTCTAGTAATAATAATAATAGCATTGCCTTATTACACATGCATCATCAAAAGCAATTCCATTCTTCTCAATCATGTGTGTAGTGCTTTCTTCATGTTATTCAGAATGTAAAGTATGGGAGGAGCACTGGCCCACGAGCACAGTGTTTGCTAAACTAAACTTACATGTTCAACCTCCCAACATCTTTCAGCTGGCCAAAGCTGGTTCAACATTTATGTTGTAATTTTCCTTGACATGAATGAGTGAGAAATTATTTTCAAATGGACAAAGAATTAAGAAATTGAATACAAAAAAAAAAAAATAGAACCAAACGATGTTATTGCTTTGTCTGCAGTGGTTCTCAACCAGGGGCAATTTTACCCCTAGAGGACACCTGTCAGTGTCTGATGACAGGTTTGATTGCCACAAGTAGAAGGAAGGTGCTAGTGGCACCCTGTGGTTAGAGGCCAGGGATGCTGCTAAAAATCCTACATTGCACAAGGTGCCAAGAATGAAGAATTATACAGCTCAAATATTAATAGTCTGAAGTTTAAGAAACACTGGTCTATATTAGCAAAGCAAAGTCAGTTGAGAAATTATCAGGCAAAAACAAGGGAGAGACAATTACAGATTAAATGTAGTTCTCCACAATAAAAAATACGGATGAGTATATTATATTAGTCTAAGAAATAATAGTATCACAATTACCTTTGAAACTCATTCTGTTTTCAGGTAATACAACATGCGATTCGTTTCAGAACGGATATAGAGTGTTAAGAATAGCAAATTTTCTCATTGTTCACAATAACTTTGGCAAAATGGCAAATTATACAGCAGTTCAACTAAAGTACAATCGCCATTAGTTTTATGGGCTATGTTAACCCTCAAAATAAAGGAAATAGTAATTCATAAATTTAATTTTATTTTTGGTCATTTACTATGTGAACTTTGAGATACCTATTTTTCCCTGGAAAGTATGTGCCCTTGAGTATACCTATACATTCTGTCTCTTTTCATCATTCACTATTGGAATTGGAAAAGTATTTCATCTACATAACTAATACTATTTTTTGACCAGGGTTTTCACAGTAGAAAGAATCTTACCGGGCTTTTCTCTTTGAGCACACCAACAAACATCCTCATCTTTTCCAAAGCTATGCAGATCCCACCATATCTAATTATAAGTCTTATTTGCCTTTGTACATACACCTGATAGTTTAAGAATCTATTGAGGTAATCATGAGCACATAAGTTTTATTTTTAGAGAAAACAGTTTCTGTCTAGAAGTGTAAAGCTTAATGTAGCAGAGACCCAAAATCTATAGTAGTTATGGGCAGAAACAGACCGCCAACCCTCAGGGAGAAACTCTGTGATATATATACATGGAAGAATATGACAGTTTCCTTATCCTTATGTGTGAGAAGAATATTAAAGTAAGAATTCCCCATAATGCTAGCCTAAAGAGAAAATAATTGTTAACATGATAATGTTCATCATTTCTAGTCTTTTTAGAAAAACACTTCTAAAGCCACAGTGTATAACTACCTCTCTCCAAACACGCCCAAGTTGATATCCCATGCTGAGAAAGAAAAAGGAAAAAGAAAAGCCCCCAGCAATAAATAGTACTGTATTAGACGTCAAAAGTGAAGCAGTGTTAGAGGGAGCTGAGGATTTTAATTATTGCCTGAAGTGAGGATACAGCAAGATTCATGTAGCCCATTGAAGAGGCTTTGATTTCATATACTGAGGGCTCAAATAACTTCCCAATTCCCTGCCTTGCCTTGGACAGAGAATCCAGTTCATTTTATTGACATTTGGCAATTTTTAGAGCATCCAAAATCATCCCAAGGATGAAATATTATGTTTTAATCCATGACCAGAAGAAGCAGGCAAGAATTAAATTTTATGAAATGCTGTTTCATTGTAAGGGAAACAGACAAATCCATCTTCAAGGGCATGCCAGACAGAGGTTTTCCATTGCATCTGAGCAAACCCAGTTTGCCTGACTATAGCTCAGATCTTTGAAATATACATCAAAGCACATGCAATACAGAATAAATTCTTCCAGTTTTGTTGGTTAGAGGATATTACATGTCAGGCAAAGGTCAGTTAAGAAGTGGAGTTGCAATACTATAAAACTCATGCTTTATAAAGTTAAAATGAGACAAAGGACAGGCCAATTCCTGTAATCTACTCTAATCACTCTTGTCTAGACGGTTCTAAACTCTACAGGGCAGCCATTGCACATCTGTTGTGGGTCTGTCTGTGTCACTTCTTAGCTAGAGAATAGATTTATTGCAGGAAGCAATTCTTCAGAAACATTGTGTGTTGTTTTCTAAGGTAACACAAAGTTTCCAACAGAGTTCATGTATCTTATGAAGCTGTGGCAACCACTAATAGGTTATATTGGGGTATCAAATTTGCCAGCTGTCCTTAGGTTTTCTAAGATTTTTTTTTTATTCAACACTTATTTCAACTGTCCTTAATTTTAAGCCACTTGAAGAGATTAAGAATCATATTTGAGTTATACAAAACATTTTATTAAAAAATAATTTGGGGGAAATGTACCCATTTAGAATTTGTTTGTAAAATCTAGATATATAAAGGCTCTTTCCTTATAATACTTTGTCTTAGAGACATTTCAGAAGCAATAAAATGAAAGACATTATTTTATAATTATATTCTTTTGAATTTGTACTTTTAGACATGGTCACTGATGGAAAATAAAAAATAATTAAATTAAATTAAAATGCTCTAACATTTTAAAGGACTCATCAATCCATGCAAGGTGAAGCATTAATATCGGAAGGTAATATGCACACACAAAAATCGAAAATCTCCCTTCTGGGAAGGAGACCATGCTTTCACTGGAATTCTTCAAAGTTCCTCTTTTGACTTTCTGGTGTATTAAATACCAATTCCTAAAAATCAGCATGTTACAATTTTAGAGACCAATCAGTGCAAAATCTGAATAACAGCATACAAAACAGGGTCTGTATAGATGGGTCTTCAAACATCTGATCCTACATGTAGGCTCTAGAGATGTTTTTATATACACATTCTCTAAGAGAATGCTATGTTTTTAATTGCAGCTGTTAGCAATAGAAAAAACTGAGAAGAATTTCAATGATAATTAATAAAAGAATGTTTAGATTATAATAGAAACTGGGAAAGTCATTGAAACAGCCATGTAAAAAACCAAGTTAAAGTTGCATGTACCGCCCTGGCCAGTTTGGCTCAGCGGTTAGAGCGTCGGCCTGCGGTCTGGAGAGACCCGGGTTCGGTTCCCGCTAAGGGCATGTACTTCGGTTGCAGTTTGTCCCCGGCCCTGGTTGGTCGTGTGGGTGGCAGCCACTCGATGTGTCCCTTCACGTCGATGTTTCTCTCTCTCTCTCCCTTCCTCTCTCTCCCTCCCACTCTATCTGTACAAAAAATGGAAAAATATCCTCGGGTGAGGATAAAAAAAAATAAAATAAAATAAAGTTGCATGTACCAACATGTAAACATTCTAATATACAATGAAATGAAATAACTAAACGGGAAAATTTTATACACACGCACATCATATGGAGCTATGTATCAGTCACCTCTCTATATGTCCCCCAGTTGAAAGCTCCATCATAAAGTATAACTGTCCCACACACTATATTTCTCCTAATCTTCAGAAGGCCAGGATCATTCGCTAATTCTTAAGAAGCTGTGAATATCCCAGTGATAGATAAAAGAGAGGTGAGAGAAGTATAAGCCTGCTCTTTTGGTTCTATAACAATCTGTGCAATTTATGGCTCTTATGCATAGATACTGACTATTGGAAAAATTCAGAATTAAAATATGTTGGTAGGTGATAAGAAGGTTGGAATGGTTGAAGACTTGACTTAATAGGTAATACTGTAAATCTTAGAATTTCAAAACCAAGATAAGAAATCTAGAAATGGAAGCACACTTTCTACCTCCTTTGTTAATATTAATGAGTACTTTGCATGATGCCTTGCCCTTAAGAGGCACTAAATAAACATTTGTTGAATTAATGAATAGTGCTGGTCAGTCACTTGAAGGTGTGAATTGTTATGCTGAGATAAAGCGAGGCTTGTTCAGAATTGAGAACCAACTAAAGAAGCTATTAGGATCATCTCCAATGTTTTTGTAATTATTTTATAACCTTGGTCAGGCTTGGAATGGGGTGGCATCCTAAGATCCATAAGATGTCCTAAATTCATAAGACCCAGACCAGACCCCATGCATTTCACCTTCATTGCTTTACAACACAATTATAGTTCTTAATACTGTACACCTACAAATTGGAATGATTGTACAGGTAAATTATTGTCCCTCCACAATTTAGTTCAGTTTCAGGCTACATAAAGTCAAAGAAGTCACAAAGACATGGCCAAGCAGCCATAATATGACCTTCGATAGATCAAAGAGTACATTTATAATCATTGCGCAAAATTTCTAGTGAGTAGTCACGTAGGTACTGATTCATAATTAGGGCTGGGCATCAGGAGGAAAATATGAAAATGGATATAGCATGGCTCCCCAAAAAGGCATTTAAGAAGAGCAAAATTCTGGAATTCCAGAATCTTAGATAAGTTTTAAATCTAGAGAGGGAAGTCTGTAAGGTAGTAATAATATATCTCCATATATGTAATGAGGAGAGTAATAAGAACCTGAATGTATACAGTGGATTTCTGTTCTGCCCCTAAGGAGAGGTAAAGGGAAAATTCTGTGATGCTTTTGAAAGAACTTATTCATTGAATAATTTGCAAATCT
Source organism: Molossus molossus (assembly GCF_014108415.1). Classification (NCBI taxonomy): domain Eukaryota; kingdom Metazoa; phylum Chordata; class Mammalia; order Chiroptera; family Molossidae; genus Molossus; species Molossus molossus. The sequence continues at coordinate 82,170,702 of NW_023425366.1, read as the reverse complement.
CACTGAGTTCTTTCATTGATTCTCCAAAATGGTTTGGTCAAAGGAATAGTACTGATATTTTTCAAAGCAACGAGAAACCAATTGAAGTATCAAGTTTCTGCTTCCACTCAGAGGGCATTTTCCCTGTGAGGTATGTGTCATAAATGGGGAAAATATGAAATGTTAGTTTTAAATATCTGGTGTGATGTGGCCTCCCAGCTAAGGACAGAGCTACTGAAGTGCCTACCTCCTTCCTAAAATTAGCTTTTGCATTAGTCCTTTTAGATGTGGTCACTGATGCCTACAACACAAGAATATTAAATAAAAATTTTAAATTTAGAAACCAGTGGAATGTCAGAATTTAAATGTAAGAATTAGTACTTGAAAGCCAGACCACCACATTGTATTCATTCAAGGCTGGGTAACAAATATGAATTTGAGCATCCTGGTAGGCTGAAGCAGAAAGTAAAATAGACTCAGAGTACCCATATGATGAAAAGAAATTAATTATCAGAGAAAGAATAGCTTAAGATAATAAAGTAATATTTTTTGGTGGATTTTCATAAAGAGGACACTGGCGCAGCCCAAGCACAATGGTTTATAAAGGTTTTATTGAGTTTAAAAATACAATTTAAGACATAAAAAAAAAAATGTGTGTGGTGGTGGGCAGGTGTGGGTGTGTATTGTGGGGAATAATGGAGACAGATTTTGAATCTGTATTCTCTGATAAGACATGAGATACAAATATGTTATGCTATCAGCTGAAGGAAGAACCATAATTCCAACTCTCAGCATGTGGAAAGTAGGATATGGTTTGCATCTTCTCATGAAAATGCGTCCATTCACGTGCAGGAAAGTGTAGCCACCCCGACTTCCTGCGGAGGTGTGAAATTTCATCAGGCATCCACAGATAGGGCCAGGTTTGTCCTTTGAAAAAAATGCTGGTCTCCTAGCAACCACACAAATGAGGCTCAATATTCCATACCATAGAGCATGGCCAAAATAATTTTATCATAGAAAAATTTTAATATAGTCATTAACATTTCCCCACCATTACCTGAATGCATACAAGATCTCATTTTATGTAAAGTAGCTTCTTGGTGAATCCTTCAAGATCATTTCGTTAAAATATGTATTGCCCGGTAATTGAATGATTGGACCTGCTCTGTCACAGTGCTGCCTGTGAGTTAAGTGATGAAGAAAAACTGCCTAAAAAATTATGCTTTGGGATTAGGGTAGTTGATCTCAAGCCAAAGTTTTGACAATTATTAAATAACAATCAATTTTCTACTTAGATGGCTCCTAGTATATGACAATATAACATACTAAGTAGGGATAATCATCTTTCTTCTCATCATAGCAGGAAAGTGTGCTTCTAACTGATCTAGAAATGATTCAAGTCATTAAGAGGCAGGTTAATAAGAAGGGGCCCTACACTTATCTCTGTTTCACAGTGATTAAAATGGTCTTGTCTCAGACAATTTTACCTATCCTTATCTTCCTTGACATATTAAGTAGTGGCTTCTATGAAACATCAGTAACCTGGGATCTATATTAAGCTCCTGTAACTTAACCCAACTGTCCCGAGGACATGGAAAAGGAGAACATGTAAGTTCATGTTCAATATCTCTTTCCACCTCACTTCTCGCCAAGAGGGGAAAACATGAGTGATTGGTTAGATTGAATCCTTGTTGGGCCACATGGCAGGCAGGAGAGGTCAGCGACATTAGAAGATAGAGTACATGATAATAGTTCTTTGATATGCGTCCTATCATTACCCAGCTGCAGAGGCATAAGAGATCCAGAATCAAATCCTCAGAGCATGTTCACTCATTTCTCCCACTTGCCTCTGCTTCATCCTTTGCAGTCAGAATGTCTTCATACTGAGGGAAATTTGACATTCTTTCTTCTCACTCTGACTCTTACCTTTTGTTGTAGGTTTAAAGTTTTGCCTGAGAGAAGCGAAGAGCCCCCACCCCCATCCTCTTGGATACTCTTGTCTTCCAGCCCAAAGGACCTGAGTTCCAGCAAGAACATTCCCATTTGACATTGCTCCATGTATACATATTCACATGTGTAAGTATACATGTACATATATATGTATATTCATGTGTATGTGTATGTACATATTTTTTCTCTCTTGGGTATCTTATTTGGAGTGAGGAGAGGTGGTAGTGGTGTAAGGTCATAATTCCTGGATCCACTGGCCATATGTCCTTAATTATATTAAAACCTCACTCTAATGATTGCCATTTGGCATGATGTAAACAAGCGTGAGAGCAGGGACTGGCCTTGTTACACACCCTACAGAAAACCACAACACATCGTTACACCAGCCACTGAATCTGAGGACAGAGAGCTTAGCCCATAGAAGGTTCCTATCCACAGAATAAAATACAAAGAAAATATAAATTTAAATCTCTAAATATTTTAGGTTATTTTCAATAAGGTTTACTGAAAGGGAATCTAACAGTAGAGAGCTGGCGTAACCAATACCTAGTCCTCAGGAAGATTGTTAGCCTGAGAAACTGAGGCTTATAATTTGTCAAGGAAGGAGATGGCCTAGTGATGAGAAGGAAGGGTCAATCTAGCAGGGGTGGGGAATGTCGGGCCCACAGGCCAAATAAGGCCCATGAAATTAATACCAGCTAACATCACAGCCTCACCAAATTAGTCTGACCACGTATAGCAGGCTAATTTTTAAGTTGCTAATTTTGTATGGGCCACGAATGATGTTATAAACATCCAAATGGCCCTTGGCAGAAAGAAGGTTCCCCACCCCTGAGAAGTTTACATACTGAAAGGACAAAGAAGCAAGTTTTAGACAAAAATAGCCAAGACTATTTTGAAGCAGATGGCTAAGTATAGGGGACTTGTCTAATATAAAGCTCTATTAAAGAAAACATGGTACGGGCACAGAGAAAGAAAAACAGGTCATTGAAACCGAATAGAGAACTTATAATCAGACTCTTGTAGATGCGGAAACTCCGAGAGCGCATGTGTGTGCGTGCATGTGTGTGTGTGCATGTGTATGAATAGCATTTATAATGCCACCTAGGTTATGTATATATCTAAAAACTGCAAATAAGTCCATCAAAAGGTGAACACAAATCATGCAATACTTATACAATGGTATAATTCTCAGCAATAAAAAGTTACAAACAACTGATATTTGCAACAACATGAATGAATCTCAAAAATCGCTATGATAAGGGAGAGAACCTAAGCAAAAGAGTAAACACTGTATGAGTCCATCTATATACAATTCTATAATATACAAACTAAGCATTGGTGGCAGAAAGACGGCCAGTGATTGCTTGGAATTTAGGTGGAGCATGAGAGAGACTACAGATTAGCACATGGAAACCTTTTGGGTTAAATGTTCATTATCTTGATTATAATGGCAGTTTCTCAAATGAATACATAAATGTTTAAACTAGTCAACCTGTACATTTTCAATTTGTGCACTTTATTGTACTCAATATTTTTAATAAGACAAGTTCAAACAGAAGGGTTCAAAATATAATAAAAAAAATAATAGATATTATTAGTTTATTGGCTAGCTGGGATAGGTTTCAACGAATAAGTAGAAATTATGAGTCTTAAGTAGGAGGGCTCTTCCGTAACAAGAAGAGAGTGAGAGCACACAGAGGTAGATGGGTATGTTTGTTAGTTAAAAATAAGGCAGCAATCTCGTCTGGCCACTTCTTCGGGCTCTGAAGTGATGGCAAGGTTACCTGCTCAGAGTGAGATGGGGGGAGAGGGAGAGTTTAAAAAAACAAAAACAATAGAGAAGGCATTTCAGTTACTATTGCTGTATAACAACGTGATCTTAGTGGCAAAAATAATAACCATTTTACTGTCCTCAAGAATTGTGTGCATCAAGAATTTGGAGAAGGCCTAACAGAAATGGCCTATTTCCACTCCCAAATGGCTAGGACCTCAGCTAAGAAGACGTGAAGGCAGGAGGCAAGTGAATGACCAGGGCCCGAAATCATGAAGGTTCACTCGCTCACATGTCTGGAAACTGATGGTGGCTGTGGGTCAGGATCTCAGCTAGGGCTGTTGACTGATATCTCCATGTATTCTGGAGACTTTCAAGAAATCTGCTTAGGCTTCCTCACAGCACAGTACCTGGTTCTACACCAGAAGAAAGCCTCCCAAGAGAACCAGGTGTAAACTGTATCACCTTGTATGACCTACTTGAAAGCCATTTCTTTAATAACATGCCTGCCTAGATCCAGAGGTAACAAACCTTGCCTTTCTAATGAATAGCAAATTCACACTGTTGTATCAGCAAGGAGGATATTGTTGTGGCCTTCTTCCGGAAAATACAATTGGCTACAGAAAGTTTGGAAAAGTCATTAAACACTGCAGAGTGTGTTGATCAGAGAAACAGTGCCAGGCAGCATGTAAGACCCACCTGAGGTTGGTGACACCTAACACGTAGAACTGCCTGATCTGTGTCCCTTTCTCTAGCAGTTCTCAGTGGCTATGGGGCAACCACCAAGAAAGCAGAGCTGGGCTCATCAGGAGCAAAGGTTTGCCAGAGGCAATGACAGAGGAGGAAGAGGATTTAGGGTGTTGGCTAGGAGTGTTTGAATCGCAGGATTAAATTGGACAAGAAGAAATTCTTTTAAAATTAAGGACAGACTGCCACTTCCTTTCAACTGGAAAAGTTAACAAGAAAAAAACATATTCACAAGAATCAGAGCAAGTATGGAAAGTGGGTAAGAGCAGGGAGCCTAAAGCCAGACTATCTGGGTTTGTGTCTGACCTTAACCACTTACTTGCCTTGTAAGTTTAAGCGCAGTGTACTGTCTTTGCCTCAGTTTCCTCATCTGTGAAATGGAATAAAAGTACCTTCCTCATGGGATCATTAGGAACACTGAGATGGTTATTAGATGTAAAGCACTTAAAATAGTGTGGCCTGGCATGCAATAATCACTAAATAAGTGCTATTATTAGTATTAGAAAAAGCCAAAATAATTCTTGGCATATAAAGTCTTTATTAGATGCTTTCTTTAATTATAGTTTTAACATTGGCTGTACAGCTGTGCCTAGTAAAAGAAGAGACTCAATTATTCACAACTTGCAGGCTCCTTGCATTACTAAATTGAAATAGGTACATCTCAAATGTGTACTCACAGTCTCAAGAACTCAGTTCCTGTCACAGAATTCCAGCTTTAATGGTCATGTCCTGGCCCTTGGGAAGTGTTGTACTTTAAGTAGTTTTCTTAGAGGCACTAGCATTGTATGATAACTTCAATTTGGTAAATGTCCAAGGTTGCTATTTCCATTCCTTTCACATAGCACCTCAACAGACTGTCCGAAGTAAGTTTAGTTTCTTATAGTCCAGACTATCCACGTGGAAAGGATGTAGTCAGTTTTGTCAGCAATAATTTTTTTATGGTAGTGACTCTAGAATTTAGTCTTAATGTTCAAATGGAAAGATAATTTTAAATTATTTATGACTGAGATAAAAATAGACAGTCTTAATCCAGTTAAAGGCTGCATTCGTTCTTACTACCACATGGTCTAAGTACTTCTTATCTTAATTATAGCCTCATCCTGGTCCTAATGACATACATTAAAAACAAATTTTCTTACTAATGCTGATTCTGGGGTCACGAATTTGTTCTAAATATCTTGTATTGGCAAATTGGCTTTATTATGCTACATCTCTCAAGAGAGTAATGCCCTTCTGAGTTCTTTTGTAATCCTTCCTGTAAGACAAAGTGCTATATTAATTCACTGGATATGAGCAATTCACATTTTCTGAGAGTGAGGTTTATTCCATGAGTTTCACAAGAAGACAGATCCCCCCAACCCTGAATAATGAACTGTCTTCTTCTGTCAATATTCTGCTTCCTGACTGAGATGAACCATACCAAAAGTGAGGCAGAGAAAAATTGCTAACTTATGATCATATAGCAGCAGCAGAATGAGGCCATGTCTTCTAACCATTCCATTAATTCTCTGAATCTCCTTTAAATGTGTCCAAATATATGTCTCTCATTTTTTCTTTCTTGGAGTCTTATTACTCAGATATTATACATCCACTATTTCTAAACTTACTTTTTAATTTTCCACATGTACATATTAATTTCTACTAGTTTTTCTCTGAATATTTTTAAAAATTATATCTTGTGCTTGTTTTACAGATCTTATTTTTTTTAATGTCTGAGAATATTAATGATCAGTTTTTTAAAGCTTTCATTTTTCTGATAAGTCTGTTTTTGTAACTTTTGTTTGTTTCTATCTCTTTCATGCTAAACATTTCCTTAAGTGTCTGTTCACTCTTGTCTGCTTATATCTATAAAAACTGATAGAAAATTCTGTGAGTTGTGCAACAATGGCCTTCAGATAAGAGAATATGGCTAGCCTTTCTCATTAGAGAAAACCTGGTGTTAGTATCTTTAAATATTTTGTCTTAGGCTTGTCAAAAATCCCAGAAAATAATTTTCCAATCATTTGAGTTTTGGGAGCCCAGTGGGAAAAGAGGAATATGTTGGGGAAGAGGGTCTTACTATTGAGATGTAACCTTTCATTTAATATCTCTGTCTCATGTTGGTTCTCTTCCCTCATGTGTGCCCTTTTCAGAAACACATGGATTATTACATAGAGGGGAAAAAGTACTCTTAATATCTACCAAGAAAACTCTTCAGTCTACTGTTTGGGTGGAGTCGGGCAGGCTGAATGGGAGGGGAAACTGGTTCTCCAGGAGTCTCTCAGCCAGTCCTTTTGGTCTGTACCCCGCCTTCACCCTCACTTTCTCGGGTATCTGGGTACCAATTCCTAGGTACATGCAGGGTCTGCTGTGAAAATCAGAGTGTTTTCTTTGTTTCTCCAGGAATGGCTTAAGATTCAACTCTCTCAGATCTACTCTCATTTCTTAAATATTTCTGATGTTGTTACCTCTTCTTCCTGCTGCTATCTTATATCAAACTCAGACATTTCTGCACAGCCGAGGAAATGATCAACAAAATGAAAAGACAACCTACAGAATGGGAGAAAATATATCAAAACCATATATCTGATAACGGGTTGTTATCCAAAGTACATAAAGATCTCATACAACTCCACAGCAAAAAAAAATAAACAATCTGAATTTTTAAATGGGCAGACCTGAATAGACTTTCTTCTAAAGAACGCATAAGATGGCCAACTGGTGCATGAGAAGATGCTCAATATCACTAATCATCTAGGAAATGCAAATCAAAACCACAATACACTATCACCCCACACTTGTTAGAATGGTTATCATCAATAAGACACACAAAAAAACTAGTGTTGGTAAGGATGTGGAGAAAAGGAAACCCTATGAAATGTTGGTGGGAATGTTAAGTTGGTGCAGCCACTATGGAAAACAGCATGGAGGTTCTTCAAAAATATTAAAATAGAACTACTATATAATCCAGCAATTCCACTTCTAGATATTTATCAAAAAAAAAAAATTCAAAACACTAACTTAAAATTATATATGCACTTTTATGGTCATTGCAATATATTTACAACAGCCAAGATATGGAAACAAGTGTTAATCAATGAAAGAATAAAGAAAGAAAATGTAGTATATACACAGTGGAATATCATTCAGCCACAAAAAAGAAAGAAATTTTGCCATTGTGATAACATGGCTAAACTTAGAAGACATTATGCTAAATGAAATAAGTTAGACCAAGAAATATAAATACCATATAATCTTACTTATTTGTGGAATTAAAAGCAGACAAACAAGAAAATCAAGCTCATAGAAACAGGGAACAGACTGGTGGTTGCCAGAGGAAGAACATGGGAGTGGCTAAAATGGGTAAACAAGGTCAAAAGGTACAAATGTCCAGTTATAAAATAAGTCATGAGGATGTAATGTACAGCATGGTGATTAAAGTTAATAAATACTGTGTTACATATTTGAAAGTTGCTAAGAAAGTAGATCTTAAAAGTTTTCACCACAAGAAAAAAAATTTTTGTAACTAGCCATGACAGATGTTAACTTGACTTGTGGTGATCATTTCACAATGTATACAAATATTAAATCATTATATTGTACACCTGAAACTAATATGATACTATATGTCAATTATACCTCAATAAAAATCATTCTACCCACTTAGGTTAGTGAGGTTTTGGTAAATAATTTGGGAATTATACATGTGTGCTAGATAATGTGATCATGCCCTATCTTTAATAAGAAATTCTCAAGTTTCTTGTTTTTCCTCCTATTGCAGAGTAGAAAAACGTTAGATAATGCACTTTACTTTTTTATATTTGCTTGTGTTTGGTTTTCCCTTTGTTCAGTCAGACACACAGTTGCTTTGAGAAAGGTTGGGATTATTAGAGCTGGGACGCAAAGAGAAAAGTATTGTAAAATAGGCCCTTGGAGCCCACTGCAAGAAAAAAACACGGCAGAAAAGGCAAGCTTTCCATGACAAGAGACATATATACTTAAGGAGATAATAAACTTTCTATATTCAAAATCCCCCAACAAGCCCGGCCTGTGTAGCTCAGTGGTTAAGCATCAACCCATACACCAAGAGATTACCAGTTTGATTCCCAGTTGGGGCACATGTCCAGGTTGTGGGCCAAATCCCCAGTGGGGAGCGTACAGGAGGCGGCCAATCAATGTTCTCTCTCATCAATGTTTCTCTCTCTCTCCTTCTCTCTTCCTCTCTCTCTAAAAATGAAAAAAGAAAAAAAATCTTTTTTTAAATCTCCCAACAAATATCAAGGACCAACACTGAAAGGAATGAGCATATGGTTTTTACAATAAACCATAGAATATGAAATGTCTGCTATAGAAGGTAGTAATAAATATTCCTTCATGAGGTAGAGTAACTAGCCTGGACAGAGAAAAGAAATGAGGTGACCTTAACCCTTAGCCTCTCCGGTGCTGGGTAGGGAGAGGAACTGGTATAAAAAGAATCTCAAGATAAATATAGGAATCTATGAGCAGGAGATGTGTGGCCCACTTGCTATATGAAAATCTGAGCACAGACCTCCTTATGGACCTCTAGTCAATATGAGGTAGGGGCAATAAAGATGTATATTTAGACAGATGTGATCTTTAAATGGAGTCAAAATAAGCAACTTAGAGAAACTGCCTCTGTATAATAACTGGAAATATATTAGCTACCTCCCTGCAATATTCTAAACACATGGAATCCATATGAATTTTTAACCATCAGTAAAATATCAACAAGTTCCTCAGATGGTAAAAATGGTACTGAGGGTAAGCACCAATGCCCGGACGAGATATGCTATTGCAATTAAACATTTGTTTTTCTATAACTGTTGAGTGCTTCACTTATTTATAATCTAATTACCTATGCAGATTACTTTTAGGTAGACCTGTAGCAGTTTTCACAGATCACAGAGTGACACCAGGCAGTTCACCAAAAGAATGAATCTTTTAACAGCCTCAGTGAGACTGCGGTGTCCCAATAACCAAGGAGAAGTGAGAAGCATAGCACTTGCTTCCTCGACTTCTTGGGGGGGGAGGGGGGGCAGAGGTTAAGGCCCAGAAAACACACAGTTGAGTTCCCCAACTTTTTATTCCCCAAAGAAGTAATTACAAGGAATATTAAGAATTACAACCAAAATAGCAAAGCAAATCTAGTCAGTGTGTGTGCAAAGTAAAATTCCTATTATGATGATTATAATTTTCAAGAAGTATTTTTACGATCAAATGTCAGATGAATCACATGATACAAAAAGAATCATACAAATAAAAGCCCCTGGACTATATCAGTAGAATCTCTAGGGCATATCACGTCTCTGGTAACTCTAAATTAATGTCAGAGGAATACATCTCAGAAATTAAAAATTGGTCTAATTGGAATCAGAAATTATTATAAATGACAGACTCAGATAATTATCAGACTGAAAATAATGCCCTAATCATATAGAATTATATTAGGTCCTTAAATGTAGGTATAGACAGTAAAACCAAAAAAATATATATAGATATTTTCTGGTTTTGAAATTATCTTAATCAGAACTGGGCACTAAAGGAATATAAGTAGCAGAATCTCTTGTTCTCTCTTCCCATTTAGATGAGGGTATGTGAAAGCTCTCTTTCAACAGAGTATCACTGTTCATGTATCTTTCAGAATAGTATGATCATAAATAAACTAAGTATGACCTTCTGCAGTTCTAGTCAATTTTTACACTTTTCATGATACAAAATACACTAGTTGTGCTAGTTATCTTAGCAAGCCATTTCTCCTGCTTAATATATTATAAATAAAGACATTAAACAAGACCTTTTCCAAGATTGGTTTCTATGGCAGTGGATTTGATGCTTTGCTGTTTGTCACGATGATTTATTTATGGCACTTCAGTCATTTAAATTGGTGTTGCCAGACTCCAACAAGACATTTTGAAATAACAATGAAACAGTAGGCTGTTTCTCTAAAAACCAAGATATTAGATGTTAAGAATTATTGAGATATAGTCTTATCCATACCTAGTTTCTTAATATTATAAAGAAAAAAAGTAAAGTATATTAGACAGGATTTGAATATGTCATTTTAAGAACTCCTTGGGAAACAATATAGGTTTTCCATTTACTTATGGATGATCATGGTTTTATTTTGGACCTAAAAATTAAGGTCATTTGTTTGCCATAGTTTGAAGCTTGTCCCAGACTGAGGTCAAACTCTATAAGCCACATGGTGCAGCTAGAGTAGTCAGGTCAAAGCACTGAGCTTTTGTGAATGGCTATTGTACATGGATTTATATGAAAACCTGTGCTTTTATAGCTATACAGTATTTGTCTTACATGCATAGAATTGAGGTTCTCTGCATTTATCCTGGTTATACACTTGCATGGATTGTGTTAGTTCTGGGCTGTAAAAAACAAATGTTGCAAAGTACATAAGTTTTTTTTATTTTTTGAGTAAAGATAAAGAGAAGCAAAGCTAGGTAAAGAGATCCAGATAGACCACAGGCACAAAACCAGACTAAATCTACATCCAACTCTGCGAGTCAGAGGTGACAGTAACTCTATACAACTGAGATGGAAAAACAGTCTGTATACAGTCAAAGAAGCAGAATTACAGGATGTTAATCCATAAGAACTGGGCAGTAGACCCAAATTTTGGTAGACAAGAAAAGAAAAACTGGATCCTGTTTGAGTAGCTCCAATAGGAGATCCAAAGCCTCTGCTTCCTCTTATGGTTCTCAACTTCCCAAATGAATGAAACAATGGCAGGAGCCCCATAGTTTCATCCTGCTTAAGTTACTAGTGCCTAAGTAACCAGAAAAGAAAGCTAAAAAAAAAAAAAATACACCACTCTATTACTAGAGAGACAATAGGCTTACGTAGATCTATAATAGATCAAGAATGAATAAACAGAAAAGAAGAATTATTCACATAACTGCAAAACAAAAGAAACAATCTATGTAGTATGCTAAACAAATTTAAAGAGTCTCTTTATTAAATTTTATATCTGAAAATAAAATTATAAGCAGCAACTTCTTTGTATTCTTAAATGATGGCAGGAGCTGATATACTAGAGAACAAGGTCAAGGTGATGTCCTATAGGATGAAGTATATGTCTTAAATTAACAGTAATAGTGTGTCTCCCTCATTAGCAGAATGAATGGGTCTGGGAACAAGACTGGAGATCGGAGTAACTCCTCTCACAATTACATCTAATAATGCTCACAGAGAACTTTGGGCTTGATATGTTTGGAAGTTCTAGGGTCCATAGAAGGAGTGATTCTACTAGGAAAGAGAGTTATATGAAATAAAATAGAAACAGAATATCCCCAGGTCATTTGGGGTTCCTCATGTCACCAAACCAGGAGTCTCAGAAGGTCTCCATCCAAGATTATTGACCCTGACAAGGAGGACATATGGTTGCTGCCACATAGTGAAGGACTCTATGTGAAACCCAGAGTCACCTCCAAGCGTCCCCTTGTCCAAAGTGAAACTGCAGTGACCTAACAAAAATAAGACCACTGAGGACTCAGATCCTACAGGAATGAAGGATTGGGTCACCAACTGAGTAAAAAACATCATCCAGCTGAGGTTGTAGCAGAAGTAAGGGGAACATAGGTAGAAGGAGACTGCTCTGATTAGCAGTGTGACCAGATACAGATCACTAGCTCATCTATCTATGACTCTTAGCCTTTCTATTTTTTCTTCTTGCTATCTTACATGAAGAATATCAGTGGAAGCTGATGTGTTAGGTTGGAGTATGACCCTATTGGTGTCATCCCTAATAAGGTAGCTAATGGAACTTCTTATATTCCCTCTGTTGAGTTTCGACCAGAGGCGGGGGAAAAAGTGAATACTGAGGTGCAAAAGGGACTAGCTGTGCTGGATATCTTCCCATGCACTTCATGTCTGTTCTCCACCCTTGCAAGCCTGACATGCATGGACTATACCAAAGGCCTCTCTTTTACTGTGGATTCCAATTGGATTTGGCTAATGGAGAGACTCAGCACGAGATAAAGAACGAGGGGAGTAAGGTTAGGATACCTATTGTCCTTGCTCCCTCCTATGTCCCACAGTTAAAGGTTATTGCTACTCTTTCCCGTGACAGCTCCCTCATCTCTTTCCTTCAGATCTAGGGATGGTAATGGCTCTGTTGTTAGCCCAGGAACCAAACCCACATCTTCACAAATGATTCTTGAATTATCTTAATCTGAGAGTGTCACCTGTTTTCAGCTAGAACCCTGACTAATGCAAGTTAACATAACAATCAAAGACACTTTTATTAATCTAGAAAATCACATAGTTTTACTTTACCTAGGCAGGGAAATTAAATATTAATCTGAATTTGGAGTAGGCTTGGGGGAATTCATGAATGTAGGAAAGCTCAAATAAGATTTAGATTTACTGGAATTGTCCTTGATAGTTTTCCATTTGATTTTCTGTTTTTAAGTATTAGACAGAAAGTAACCTGAATAAGGAATGCAGACTGACTTAATGGTAAGGATCCCCTTAAGGAAAATCAGGCAGACTCTAAACAGAGCACCACAGCTTAATCTTAACATGAGTCCCAAAGAGAACATGAATCAGTAGAATCACTGTTATACATAGAATTGTGTCTCCCAAAACGATATACTGAAGTTATAACTTCCAACACCTCAGAATGTGACCTTATTTGGAATTAGGGTCTTTACAGAGGTAATTAAGTTAAAATAAGTGATTATGGTAGGTCCTACTCCAATATGACTGGTGTCCTTATAACATTTGGGGAAATTTGGACACAGAGTGGGATGATGATGTGAAGAGACCCAGGAGGACATCCTGTGAAGACAGACAGTAGGAGTGATGCAGGTACAAGCAGGAAATGCCTGGGGCTACCAGAAACTGGGAGAGACAAGAAGGACTCTTCTACGGGTTTCAGAGGAAGAATGCCCCCCCCCCTCCAGCACCTTGATTTTAGGCTTCTGACCTCCAAAACTATGAGACAATAAACTGGTGTTTTATTCTACCCATTGTGTGTTACTTTGATATGGCAAGTCTAGGAAACTAATACAATCACATTTCATTTTCTACAGGAGGAGTTCTAGGAAAAAAAAGAAGTCCTAAATTTTGGTTAATAATCCACCCAAAACTATATCTGGATTACTCTGTCTACATAACAAACAGATGTTTCTGATCAGGTTTAAATACACTTGGATTTTTACTTTTAGCCAACCTCTCAAATCCCTCATTAACAGATGTGGTCCTGATGTTCTCAGAAATTTTGTCTAGTCATATCCACAGGCACAGAGAGATGCAAAAGTATGATTAGCACTAGATAACCAGGCTCATAATGCAATTCCTCTTCCACTGCAGGTGGAGTCTACCTTGGCTCTAACCACAAGTGAAAAACTCTCTGAACCTCAGAATTCCATTTGCAGAGTAGGGTAATAATATTTCTTAACTTCCAGTATTTGCATAATGGTTTACTAGTCATTACACATAAAGTACTTAAAACCACAGAAGGCACCTGGTAATTGTTCAACAAATGTGAATGAACTGCTACAAAAAATACCCCAGGCTGACTCCAGGTGGACCTCAAGACTGTTCCTGGTTGTGCTGAAGATCTACAGAGAAGCAGAGAAGCCATCAAATGAGTGGCCTCCTCCCCTTTTAGGAAGCTGTTGAGTAGAAGACATGAACAGAAGTGAACATCTTTCCTCTTTACTGCAGATATATTTGGGGGCAACAGTCCCTGCCCTTTCTTTTTCACTAGTTCATCGAGATTACCACCAGTGATATTGATCAGAATGAATTTTAAAATGTGCAACAGGATATAAAAATAAAAACTTCTACCTCGATTTCAGCTGAGATCCCAAGACAACACAGAAGTACCAGATCCCAAAAAAGGTACCAGATCACTTAGCATGACTTTTAAAGAAGGGGAATAAAAATGATTTGTTGTTTTCGGGTATTATTTTTGTTTTTGTTTTTAATTTATAGCTTAATAACTATCATGAGGGTATAAAAAGTTGACTTGGTTTCTTTGTTACATCAAACCCCTCAATTTAACATATTCTGTCATGACACTATTTCTTCGATATATATAGATTAGAGCAAACATCTAGGTAGCCAATTGCCCCTTTTAGTTGAGTGCTGGGGATAGAGCAATTATCAGAACAAAAAAGAAGTCTTCATCCTCCAAAGCTTACATCTGGTGAAGGGGAAAGAAAAAATAACAAGATAGATAAATAAAATATTTACAGTGATAGATTTGATCAGGCTGAGAAGAAATAAAAAGCAGAGAAGGCCAACAGTGTGTGTGTGTGTGTGTTGGTGGTGCACACCAGTTTTGTGTAACCAGGGAAGAAAGGCCACATTGGGCCTGAGAGATCTGGCAGAAGACTGAAAGGAAGCGAGGAGATGAGGATGCAGGGTTCTGGTGGGAGGACATTCAGAACAGAGGAGACAGCGATTGCACCTTCCTGAGGCAAGTGTTTGCTTAAGACTAGGGAAGAGGCCACTGTAACTGGAGCCAAGAGCTGGGTGGACAGTTACTGATGAGGTTGCACAGGTAATTGTGGGTGGGCAAGGGGAATTACTCTTCTTGTAACAATTTATATCCCCCAAAGGCACACGCAATGTTTCTTACTTCACTAACTACAGTAAATTCCAGGGGGCAGATTATGTTTTTGAGGTTGTGGTTTCTATCTGCAATAATTCAGGCTCTCCAAAGTCACACAGTGTCCTTTGCTGCCCGCAGTGAATTCCAGTTTTGCACAGATCCATGTAATTTGTTCCATGATTTTTCTCTTCTGGGTTTCTGAATAAAAGTTGCCAATATTCAAGAAGTATTTGTGATATTGAGGCAGAACCTGGGGGAGTCATTTAAAGGCCCTTTCCTTTTATTTGAACATTCAATAACCTCTGGTAATTTTAATCTACTCTTCATCCTTGCCTCCACATTGTCTTTCTTATGACACTCCTCTTAGCTGATCAAACTAAAAGAAAATTAAGGAAGTCAATAAAATATATACTCATAATGCATATTTTATAAACTGTAACAAGCATGAGGTATTTGTGACACCTTGTTTATGGAGATAAGAAAACATTTCTAAAGAAAGCAGTTAAAAACCAGATGAGTTGAACGAGCAGCTGTATGACTGACAAGACCCGGTGTAGCCAAAAATTCCAAAGAGTAAGAACAAGGAAAAAAACTTCAGGAAACCAGGGTAGCTGCTCAGGGAGCCCCTGAGTGGGGCATCATTCTACAGTCATTTGCTAAAAACTGGACGTGAGAGCACATGGACCAGGAGAAATACAACAGAGAGGTGTGAATCTTTCAAAGTATCCACAAGTCAAAGTGACAAAAGAAAAAGGCCAAAGACAACATGAGGAAGGATTTTACTGGACCTGATAGGAAGCATTAAGACAATGTACCTTATTGAGCATTGAACTCATCTTAGTATCAGCAGTTCTCAACCTGTGGATGGTGACCCCTTCGGGGGTTGAACGACCCTTTCACAGGGGTCGCCTAAGACTATCGGAAAACACATATTTCCAATGGTCTTAGGGAACCCAGACACCGCCCCTCTATCCATCTCCAGGCGGGTCCGCCCACATGCAGACACGCCCACATACAACATGAGGAAATGTAGTAAAGGGTTGCAGGATTAGGAAGGTTGAGAACCACTGGTATGCTGAGAATGTACCTGCTTGCTTTGAATATTAGCAAGCCTCTAAGCATAGAGAAAAAAAAAAAAAAATGGGCAGAATAATAGCCCCTTGCAAATGTGATTAAAGAATCTGTCAATAATCATTTGGAACATTCCAGTGATTTAGAGATATAACAGATCTCTGGACAAAAGAAAACATAGCCTCAATTAACAGGAGTGCTGTCTGGTTCACTTTTCATGTGGATTTATCTTTGTGTTGTATTGTCTTATGCTGTTCTTATGCCATGTCTCTACACTGTTCTTTGTCGCATAAGCCTGCTTTCTGATGGATAGACATGTCCTTCAAAAGTTCTTAATTACCACTTGCCGAAAATGTGTCCCTAAACACCTACAGCACCTATTTTTAAAGACAGGGTGTTTATCTTCTACTTAAAAGACATTATTTTTCTCCAATGTTCTTAACTAAATATCTGCTGCCTGTAACTTCCACCCCAAAGGCAATTTCTCTTTCCACGTCTGCAGGCTTCTCTTCCCTGTGCTCTTCTCCTTCTTTGCCTCTTCTCTCTGCTGAGAAATAGGGTGCTTCACATCCCTCTCCTTTTTATTGAAGGGAGTAAATTCCAGCTTTGAGTCTAAGCTTAACACGGATCCTCCAATGGACAGTGCAGAGAGCCTCTTATTTCCTAAGTGCAACTAATAAGTACCCTCCTCAACTGAGCCATCCCAAGGGAGTAAGGGGTCCTTGGCAAATAATTTTGTGGGCCTTACATCTAATACTGGCAGTTTGAGTTTTTCAGTGTAATACAGAATCCATGGGCTCATGTGAGGTATAGTGATTTTTCAATGAAGAGATAGAATAATAGGTAGAGATATATAGTGTGTATTTTCCAATTATGCATCTGATGTTTTTTCTTACTGTCCAAGTACCTTCTCTTTCTGCCCAGGTTCAGTCAGGACTCATCAATGCATGTTCTTTATTGCCATATGCATCATTCCTGGCTAATTTCATATCACCCACTGTGAGAAAAAGGTAGCAATGCTATTACTACTCACAATGCCATGCCTCTTCAGAACCTATTTGTATGGGGAAAAACACAACATAGGTTTTCTTGCCTCTGCAATTCCCTAATTTCATTTATTTAATGCTGGTTACATCATTACTCCTTACTCTACATCATCCATCATGCCGCCCATGAATACTGACTTCCTTTGACTCTCACAAAAGTTTTAATTGTTTTTCACTGACAATGTCCACAAATGCAAGTCTTACATAGAAGATGTGGGGAAATGCAAATGATATTTGTTTTCTGGTCATTTTAAGTGCATTGTTCAGAAAAGTATGGTAGAAATATAGAAAAACACATCCTCCAACCCCATGTCTTTTTTGAACTCTTAAGATATAATCACAGCATTGATAGAATGTGATCCTTCTCAGGTTGACCTCACCCTTGCCTTCCACTCACTACCACCAGTGGGGAGAATAAAGGGAGCGTTCCCATTAGGACAAGGAAGAGACCTGGGAGAGCATGACATCAGAACATCAATTGAAAGCAAGAGAGGACATCATTTGAGAGGGTCCATTTACACTGCAGAGCAAGTCTTCAAATACCTATGAGGAGATAGGCACAGCCAACCCCAGGGGCAGCCCAGCATGTGGTATCATGCCTGTGGAGGAAATGGGGCAACTGCCCTGGATGCAGGAGATCATGGGTAAAGGACCTGCCTCCAACCCCTCAGGTGATGCAGACTAGAGATAAAACTCACAACGTGGACAGGCAAGAGCTAAAACATGGGTCCCTATCAATGGCTCAAGCTCAAAGGATAGTGGTGGACCATAGAAACCTCAGTGGCCCTACACTCATCCTATAGTCAACATGTGTGAGTTACCAAAATTGGTTATGTAAGCAACATTTTGACAGCCTGATCTTGTGAGAGCTCTCAAAAGAAATACATACTTTACTGGCCAATAGCAGTGTTCTGATCACTAAGCCACAGTTTGGAACCAGGGTTCAGCCATATGAGCCCAGCCATGGAGTCCTGGCATGATCCCATAGGTGCAAATTCCACAGTTCCTCGGCATATCTGGTCAACTCATTCCATGAGATGGAGAGCTGCAGATACCCCAAATGGGAGAAAATGAGACTGAGGCCCACTCATGTCCCAATCTAGGCTCAGGGCACCCTAAGTGGATAACACTTAAAGCCCCTGGGACAATTTCAGATAGCAGAGAGGGACTGACAAATTTCCAAGGGAGACACAGGGCATCTCAAGGCATGAGGCCTGGGACAGGGGCCCCACTTGATCAAGTCTGAGGGTAGAATTGGCCCTAGATACAGCAGCTCATATATTTAAGTATACTCAAGAATCATGCAGTATACACAAATATGTTCACCAAACAAAATTTAATTAAATATGTCAGTATTTCTTGACACTCCACAAAATGCCAAAGTGTTTCACGATCTGAACAAATATAAAAAATGGTTATTATTTAGGCTAATTTACTATTTACATGAGTATTGATGATACTAAAACCAAGTAAGATATCAGTCACTTGCATTTTGACTTCCTCCTTCACACCCTACCGTTCACTCTCTGCCACTGGTTCCCAAAGTATTAAGTGGCCCTTCCTACTTCCTCCAGCACAGTTCAAGACACGGCTTCATCTCAGTGCTCAATCCATACCTTCCAAACACAAGCCCCATATTCCCAAACCTGGGTGGCTCTAAGAGAGTTTGCATAGTGTACTTCCACCAAGAGGCGATGGTACAGCAGAAGTTTATTACATTATGAACATGACAAACCAAGAGAATCCTGAAGAGCTAGTCTCAGCACTGCCCCCGGTGACGAGATGGACAAATTGGCAGCTGTGATCACTCCAATGTAATCCTATTAATCATGAGAATAAAATAGGAGACAATCAGGACTACTGCAGCAGCACTGAACGCACCTCCCCCACCACTGTCACACCGGAGGAAGCGATTCATCACACTGAAGCCTGCAGCTCATTTTCTGCATGAAAAATGAACTTAAATGTAATTTAATGAAACCACGGGTACATTTCCATAATGTTTGGGGATTTATTTTTTTTTAAATCAAGAGCTTCCTGGCTAAATGATGATCAAAGATAGCAGTACTGCCCTGAATAGAGTTCATTTAAAAGAGCTATTGTTGACCTTACCAGGCATAGATTCCATATATGCCCTGACTTGAGTAAATAAACAATTTACTCAGTGTGTGTGTGTGTGTGTGTGTGTGTGTGTACGCGCGCACGCTTCTTTTTATTCTTTGTGATTTTCCATGGCCTAATGGCATAATAATGATGATCCCTATTATCTCAAAACTTCATACCAAACACCAAGACATAGTAAATCTGCCTCAGTCTTTCTCCCTTGGCATGGCCACCCAAATAGAGCATTCGGGTTATAATCATTTTGCTTAGTGATGAAAGCTTCTGCGGATTTCAAGGACATGTATGCTTTTCTCAAAGGCTGAAGCAAATGCACCCTCTGCTTTTCAAAATGACTAGAGGGGAGAAGGGAGAGGTCAGTGTGGACTGGGTCCACAATGAGGGCTTCTTAGAACATGCAGATCTTAAGCTGGGCATTGAAGAAAAGGGAGGATGTGACCAAACACAGAGGAGGAAGAAAGTGTCCCAAGAGGGGAGATTAGAATGCTCGAGGCACAGAGGTAAGACCTTCAGGAAAAACAGAGGGGACCTGAGAGATGGGCAGCTCACCAGCATTAGTTGGTGTGTAAAATAATAGTGGTTAAAATAACATCAGCTAGATATGGTGAAGCCAAATCAGAACACTGATGTGTATAGATTCATGTGATATAAGCTGAAAAAAAAAATTAAAGCACAAAAAAGGCTTTTTATTAAAAGGAAGCCAATGGGGAGAGCCTTTTAAATGAGAAAATGCTACAATTTTTCCAAATGTATCAGGTTTTTACATACCAGTTTTATGTCTGATTCCATTGTCTGAACACAGTGTCTCTCCATGGTACTAGTTAGTGGTCTGCAAGTCAGAACACTGAGCTGTAGGACCAGCTCCTGGGCCAAACCACTGAATAGCTTTGGCTAGATCTGAAAAACTATTGTAACCAAATGTAGAGAACAATGAAGGGATTCTCCTGCTAATATGGCTTTCAACAGTATTTACTGAGCACTCAATGTCTCCATGTTAAGGCATCAACACCTTTGGGTTTTTTGCATGTTACTCATCATGACCATGCTGTAAGATCACCATTATTATCCTCATCTTACATATGAAGAAACTGAGGCTGTGAGACCAGAACCCCAGGTCTGTCCAACTCCAAGGCCTCAATCCTCAACCCCTCCACCATCCTGCAGAAGTGCCACCTTCTCCAGATGTGCCCGAGTGTGGAAACGTGAGAAGGATGCCTCCGTCAGCAGTGTGGAGAGTGTGGTTTTAGTTTTGCTTGACAAAGATTATCCTTTAGGTATGTATGGATGACTGTCTCTCACATATCAATATTTTTAATATAATAAATGTGTGGGGTGTGTGCTGGTGGCTTTAGGTCTCCTGGACATCATATGAGCATCAAAGGTTTAGCTTTCATCGGGCTGGGGAAATTATATAGAGTAAATATTCCCTTTTATAGCTCTCCAATTCCATAACCAGACCCTGCTGTAGGTGCAGAGCAGCTGTATTAACGACACAAACCTCTGACTACAGCAGGGCCCGTCTCTCTTCTCT
This sequence comes from Molossus molossus, assembly GCF_014108415.1. Classification (NCBI taxonomy): domain Eukaryota; kingdom Metazoa; phylum Chordata; class Mammalia; order Chiroptera; family Molossidae; genus Molossus; species Molossus molossus. The sequence continues at coordinate 82,149,907 of NW_023425366.1, read as the reverse complement.
GCAGTTCTGTGTGTCTGATGTATTCCAGCCTCTGCCTCTTGCTAGCTCTGTGACTTTGGGCAACTCAGTGCACCTTCCTGAGCATCTTTTCTCAGCACTACTATTAAGAATGATAATAATACCTATCTGTGGAGATTAAATGAGATAATGCATATCAAACATGTGGCAAAGTGCCTTGCCCAATATAAAGGCTCAAAGAATGTTAATAATGTCGTTATGCCCAGTTCTGTATTGGTTCATACAGTTCTTCCCACCTGAAAATCTTCCCTTCTTCTCAATGGACCCCCTCAATGTTCCCATTCCTTCCAGCACAGGGAATAGTCTTATTTCCTCCAGACTCTTTGGTTTGTCCCTTCTCTGGACACCTGGGTCCACACATACTGATAAACAGACCGATAGGCTTATGTACTTCACTGTTCTCCAGTCACTCCATAGGCAGACTGTTGTCATCCAGAGCATTTTGTCATTGCTGAAGAAACAGTATCCCAGGCTCTGGTGCTGGCTACTCCTAGGTGTGAGGGACTAAGCTGAAACACTCACTGTTCGGTAGAAATAATAATAAATGAGGCCCACAAAGGGTTTCCAGAGCAGCCGTAGTGCGTCAGGTAGGAGAACAGATAAGATACAGATTCCTTTCCTTCAATGTCACTGAAAATAGCTTTTTGGGTTCTGAGTTGTCACACAGTGTAGATGCAAAAGTGACCAAGGTAGAAAACCTTCAGTTGGGTCCTAGGTCTGATGCTCTCTGCTACTATTAAGCAAGGTTTCCAATATGCTTAGTCATGCCCTGAACTCTCCTGTAAAATTAAGCCAGAAATCCCCTCTTGGCTCTATGTGCCCATGTTTCCACTCACATTGTTTCTGTGGCTGAATGTCTACCATTGTGAAGGTCACAGGGCCCTCCTAACCTTCTTAAAAGCAGAGAAGACCGTTATTAAACAAGAGCTGTCTGCCCCTCTCCCTGCATAATTTCTCATACTCATGGTAGCAGATGGTAATTTTATGATGAATCAAACAAACTGGTGAATAATTGTCCAGGGAAGCAAAAGATGAGAACATGTCTTCATCTTTCTAATCTAAGAATAATTTTTAAATAGCATAAATTAATTGACAGTTGTTTGAGACCAGTCTCTTACAATTTTCCAGAGAATAAAATATGGAGAAAGTCCAAGTAGAAGGGTACCAAATTTGAATGACTAGGGGAAATATCATCTTTACATTTGAATTACTCAATGCTGTTTAAGTTTCAAAGTGGGCTTGAAAAACATATTTATAATCATTAGCGAAGAGTGCATGAAGTAATGGGTATTGTTAAACTGCCTCCTAACGTATTTGCTTAAGTGGGTAAATAGCAACTCTCTTCTGACACAATTAATTTCCTAGTAAATCCTTTCTACATACTTTATTAGCCAAACATCAATCGAATCCTGGTTCGATGACCACAAAATCAATGCTAATGGAGATAAGGAAAATCATGATATTTTTACATTTACATTTTTTAATTCTTTTAAAAAATCCACATTCAATAATGACTCCTTATATAATTTTTGGATCATTTTCATCAGGTAATCAAAAAACTTTCAACTGTTAAATAATTCTCCCTTTGCCTTTTTTTACCATAGAGATCATTCATTGCTTTGCTTTCCTGATATCTCTTCTCCCTTCCTCTGACAATGACCTTCTGGTTTTCCTGTAGGGATTTCCCTTCTCTCCCATTCTCACTCTTTGGAACTTGAGGGAGCTTGACCTCCCATCTGGGGTCCTGGGTAACCATTTCATAGACATTTCACCTGGGAGGAACTGGAACCACTCAGACGCCCCCTCCTCTCTTATGTCTTCCTTTCTCTGCTTCCTGCTTCATTCCTGTCAATCTCTGCAGATCTGCATTCTCTCCTCCTACATTCACAGGGCAGAATGTGGTGCCCAGATACCACAGCTCCAAAGTTGTGTTGCTACAGTCCCATTCTCATAAAAACACCTCTAATGGGCCCTAGGTCTGCTGCTCTCTGGTTACTACTAGCAGTTTGTCCAAAATGCTTTGTCATGTCCTGAATTCTCCTATAAAAATAAAGCCGGGTGTCTCTATATCCCAATTCCAAAAGACCAAGAGATTCTAACAAGCACATATCTATCTACTATTGGACAAAGTAGCTATTGCCAAGAACATAGGGGCTTATATTAGCACAAATATAATATTGGTTGGCCCATTCCTCATGAATCTAGAATCAAACACCAAAAGAGAAAGTGGGTCATTCATCTGGGCCATAACCCAAACGTGGTCTACTCTAATCTCTGTTCCCTTTTAATCACAATGTTCTTTCCCCTCTGCAATGTGGCAGTATTTCCCAAATCACCAGAATGGTGACCTCTCAAGTGACAAATAGCCTACTATGGTTCAAACAAGGGAGCTAAACTTTGAAAGCGTGGACAGCAACATTTGTTACAAAGAGAATCTGACATTTCCATAGCAACAATGGCATCAATGTTATCTCCCACAAAGGATGATAGATGTTATCTAAGTGATTAGGTAGGATTTTCACAAGGACTTTTTCATCAGCCTTATATATTCAGATGCCTTCATACAGGTTTCTAATAGCTAACCCGCAGCATAGAATGTTATTTTGTTGTTTTTATAAGTTGCGCAATACTAGCCATGGTTGAGGTATAGTAAAAATATTTTACAGGTGACTAATGGTTGGTACTTAATATGGTGTTTAAAATGCAAGTTAATAAAGAGAAAGGACATTTGCATAAATTAGAAAAGTTTGAAGTTTCCTGGAACATCTAAATTATTGTCCATATTTTGCTAGTTGGAAATACATATTTAATAAACTTAGGGTTTAAACTTAATAAAATTAAACCCTAATTTAATCATTAGGGTTGGTGAATTTAACACAAGCCTGACATGTTACTAAATTGCTTCAGAGCAAAGAGATTCCCAGAATGAGGAAGGAGAATTAGAACTTCTCCACACCATGCTACCACAGAGACTCTATTAGTCAATAGAAATGCAGGCAGACCTCAAATTATTTTTACATTATGTATGTTCCACTAATACTGTGAAGGGGAAAATATTTTATGACATAATTTAGCAAAAATCTCCTCAGAATCCTAGCCACTTCTTCAGCTGTTAATCCTGTGTTAGGTTGCAAAATCTTTTGATTGTCTTAGGTTGTCAGGTGGTGGTCTATGTTTTGACCTCTTCCTGGCTGGATAACAAATTCCATCAGAGCCCAATGCCTGGCATAAGTGGACATTTAATGAATATTTTCTGAGCAACTGATTATACAACCAACAGTGATCTGCTATCTGATGACCACTAGATTAGCAAGGAACAGTCCAATTTCCAATATCCAGAGTCACCCAAACAATCATTCTGTTTTATTCATGGTCAAGAAGGGAGGCATGTTTCAATTGTTAATTTTACTTTCTCAGTTGTAGTCCTAGAACCCTTAACAGTGCCTGGCACAGACAGGAAACTGCATATTTGTTAAATAAGCGAGTAAATTCCACCAGTGTCATCCAAGACCACAGAAAAGGTCTGCATCGATTTAATTTTTCACACGTAGCACCATCTTTCAACATACCTACTTCTACCCTAAATAACTAGAGAGAAACCAGAAGAAAAAACACATTTCTATTAAAGGTTTGGAAAAGGGACTTTTGAGAAAAGGAGTTGTTGGCTGGAGTTGTTTGCCCTTGTGGGTTGTCACTAACTGGTTGTCTACAATTCCTTTTAGTTTGCTTCTCCACAGTCAGTATATAATTGCACACTGCTCCTTTAATTTATTTTTACTTGGATGACGAGGCTAAGATCTGACTTCATTAATCTCCTCACTTATGTGAAGAATTACTATATAAACATATCTAGGCAGCTGCCAGTCATTCTGAATAAGAAGAAATGTAGAATCTAAAGAATAAAATAAATAAGCAAAACAGAACTGACTTGTAGACACAGAGAACAGACTGAGGGTTACCAGATGGGAGAAGGTTGAGGGAGCTATGTTAAAAAGGCAAAGGGACTCATAAGTACAGATTCGTAGTTACAAAGTAGTCACAGGGATGTACAGTATAGCATAGGGAATATAGTCAATAATATTGTAATAACTATGTGTTTTGCCAGATGGGCACCGGGAATATAGGGGGCATCACTTTGTAAATTATATAACTGCCTGACTACTATGCTGCACACCTGAAACTACTATAAAATAATATTGACTATCAAAAATATGTAAATAAAATATTATATTAAAATAAAAAAGGAATGCTTTAAAGTACAGTATGAAGTTTGACTAGACATGAAAAAGAACTTCAAACCAGTTAAATATTAAAGTCTCCCAAATAATAGTAATAAAATGGTTCTATTTAGAGGTCTTTAAAGCAGAAAAAGCAAAATTTATTTCAAGTTTTACAAAATCCCCAGAGGAGACCTGTCTTCAGTGGTTTCATGAGACTCCTGTCTGCTCTCAGAATCCTGATTCCTTCTCCATCCTGAAAACAGGTATCTCTATCTTAGCATTTGAAGTAAAAACATAAAGCAGTTCAGACTTTGGCTAATTGATTAAATTAATTTGTGCCTTTCAAATTTCCAGGTATTTAAAGTTACCCAATCAAAGGAATTATTTTCTCTAAATTAAGAGGGTAGAGAGAGATGTCACTACCACATACAGACAGACACATAGTGAAGTAATATGTCCTCCCTCCCACATGCAAAACTGGTGTTATTCATCCTTTAAGAAATTATTTTAATTTAGTCTGGAAAATAAAACACAATTTAATATAGATACTTCCTGTTTCCCTACCCACTTACTTATTTGCATTTTCAGCTTTTAATTAGGCTTGTAATATTTAAAAAATGCTTTTTAAGTTTATAGTCCTCTGAGATTAACTGCTTTATTCAGTTTATATACTTATTAGACTATCGCCAGGCCCAAAGTCACTATAATTAATTGGTGAAAAAGGTCAAATTAGATCAGTGAGTTTTTGCCAAATCCCATATGACCCAGAAGCCTTATTAAAGTGTTTATTTCACTCTGGTCCATTTGTTTCTCTTTGTTGTTTCCTCTTTCTCCTTTCCCCTCTTCTGGGTCATATCATCCATGCCCAGGAATTGCCAAATATTATCAGAATTACATATACTCCAAACTTTTACTCTAAATTCTGGTCCCATCTAGCAAATGCCAACCTGACATTCTCTTTTGGACATTTCAAATGCCTCTTGAAATCCTCAAATCTAAATCTTAACTCAACCTGGACCTCCCCTAGGGATGTCTGTCTCAGAGACTGGAACTACCATCCATGCAGTTGTACAAGCCAAGAGCACTGTCACAGCAAGGCCTCCTGATTCACACCTCCTAGAGCATCTTTAAGACTTCTTTTCAGTATTTCTGTAACACCACCCTAGCCCGGTTACATTATCATTTACTGTAATATCCATCCTGATGATCTCCCTGAACCTGCTCTGGTCCTCTTATATCCATTTTTGACTGTGTAGGCAATGTGACCTCTTAATTTTTTTTTTTAAAGAAGCTTTCATCCTGATAATGTTATAGGAAAAACAAAAAATCCTAAACCTTGTATAAATGGACTTCATGACCAAGCCTGTCCCTCTATGATGACCCATGACTAAGACGTCATGTGTCTCTGTTTCTGGGTCCTACTGGTGCCCCAACTTTGTCATGTGTGGGTGAATCATTCATAAGTGACATCTCACTAGACTAACCAATCTTTAAGGCAAGAACAATGTACAGTTTTCTAACAGGTTTATTCCAGCATTAACACAGTTCATAGCACCAATAGTGCTCACCAAATAATCATCCCATGAGTGAATAGACAGATGACCTTTTATTGAAGGGTAAGTGGCTACCTATAGGTATGAGTTCATAAAGATATAGATACAGGACCACTTCCCTGTGTAACTCATCTACCTTTCCCAGAATATTTGAAATTCAAAGACTGAAATACAAGGTCTTTTATTCCGCCATTTGAAAAAGGCTTACAATAGAAATGCCCTTGGGACCTGAAGGGTAATAGGAAATATTTGTCGGCCCTGGAGACAGTGTGTCAAAGAAAATTTTTTTTAAAAAAAGGAGAAGATGAAAGGGAAGCTTTTGTTGCCAAGGTCTCTGAGGCCTTGGAGAAGCCATCTGACTAGAGATCCTGTGAAATTTTCTGATGTAGAGCTTCCTCTTCTCATAGCTGCAGGTTTAATTCCACTACAACCCCTAGACTCAATCCTGTCCAAGGGGAGGAGAAATTTAAGGAGTTAAGAATCTAACATGCTTTGGGATTCACCTAAGCTGGTCTTGACCTTGTTACTTAGGTGTGACATCTAGGTTTCTTACCCAAAGCCTTCTCCTGAAATATCTGTTGCAGTTCTAAAAATGTGTGCAGTTATTCCTTATACCTGTATCTTTATTTCGATATCCTGCCCGGCATTGGCTCCTTCCTCACATCCCTGCAAGTCCAGGAACTGGAGTACTGCTAGAAATCCCCACGCCTTGACAGGGACATACTGCTGACAAAGCCCCCAATGGCGAGCATCTGCCTTGTTCACCTGGATTCTCTCTGTGTGTTCTGTCACTGCTGGGGCATTGAGGAGGCCCACTTCTGGACCCCTTTGAGCTGTAATTGAACTGTTATCAGTTGTTTGTCTATTTTTTTCAAACTCTTCCTCATGAGAGTCTCTGCTCTACATGTGTGGACATGTCTAACTGATTCCTGCCCATACGCCCGACCCACTGCATTTATTTGGTCATATTCAGTTGTGTCCTTATGCTCTGGGGTGTTATGGCTAAGAAAATTTTAAAAAGCTGGGCTTCTCTGGAGAAGGAATATAATTACCTCTGACACTAGTTACGATGGACAGATTTTAAGATGAACCCAATTATTTCTACTTTCTGATACCCCATGTTCTTATGTAATCCCCTCCCCCCGGGTGTTGGCAGGACCTATGATTTGTTTCTGAACAAGAGAATAAGGCAACGTTGATGAGAAGTCACTTCCTTAATTCTATTATATATAATTCTATTCTATTCTATAATACTTTATATATATAATATTATATAAAGTCTTCCTCGAAGACTTTCTCCATTGCTGGTCTTGAGTAAGAAAGCTGCCCTATGGTATGGCCTACATGGCAAAGAATTCAGGGAAGACTCGGCCACAAGTCAGCAGGGAACTGAAGCCCTCATTCCAACTACCCACAAGGAACGGAATCCTGGCAACAACCACAGGAGTTCTGCAGTCGATCCTTCATCAGATGGACCCCAGTCCTGGTCAACACCGTCACTGAGCCCTGTGAGAGACCCTCAGAGCTGATCTGTGCCAAGATTCCTGACCCACAGAAAATGAAATAATAAATGTGTACATTTTAAACTACTACATTTATGATCATATGGTATGAAGCAACAAATGACTAAATTCACTAGTTATTAAAATTCCTTTTGCCTGGTGATTTTAAAGCTTAAATGCCTTCCCACTACACAGAAGATAACCAGCACAGTCAACTGGGTAAAATCCTAGGAGATATATATATATATATATATATAGATATAGATATATATATAGATATAGATATAGATATAGATATAGATATAGATATATAATTTTAAATTGTGATCTGGAAAGCTGAAATATGCTTGATTTTCATTATTTGTGTAACCTTCAGCAATTGCTTATCCTACCCTATCTGGGCCTCTATTTCTGTGTTTAATAAATAGTAAAAGATCACAAACTGGTGGGCTATGGAACCCATGCTGTCACCAAATATATTGTTTATTCCCCTGTATTCAACTCACCTTGTTTGTTTGTAAATAATTACCACCATTTAAAAAGAGGAATATCTTATCCGGCCAGTGTGGCTCAGTGGTTGAGCATCGACCCATGAACCAAGAGGTGGCCGGTTGGATTCCTGGTCAGGGCACATGCCCAGGTTGTGGGCCAAATCCCCAGTAGGGGGCATGCAGGAGGCAGCCAATCGATAGTCTCTCTCATCGATGTTTCTATCTCTCTCTTCCTCTCCCTTCCTCTCTCTAAAATCAATAAAGAAAAAAAAAGAAGAATATCACACATAAAAAATAAAGATTTTTAATTCTCTTGGAATAAAAAAGACCAAATCCTTATCTTGAGATAAATGGTCACTGTCGATTTCTGTGGGCACTTACTTTCCAGTCTCAATTAAATCCCTGAGATCAAGTGTTGCTTCCTATTATTCATTCAGTATGTATGTATGGATAGCATTTTTCAAATAATAAAAATAACACATGAAATATTTTTAACACAAATGTGTCTTTCAAAAGCAGGAAAAATAAATCTAGATAGGATTGATCCCTAGTGCATTTTCATTTAACCCCTGAGACATTTGGAGGTTAACAAAAGATGTACAGGATCTGTATGTAGAAAACACAAAACACTGATAAAAGGCATCAAAGAGAATCTAAATAAATGAAGAACTATTCCATGTTCATGTTGGAAGTCTCAATACTATTAAGATGTTAATTTCTCCAAAACTGATCAATAAATTCAATAGAAAGCAATCAATGCCACAGAAAGCTATTTTGTAGATATTAACAGACTGATTCTAGAATGTATGTGAAAAAAGCAAGACCTAGAATATCCAACATTTCCACCATCACCACCTTGCCTCACAAAGTGTACTGCAAATTCCTCCACAAACTGTGGAATAAAATACTAATCTACTCAAACAAACGGTTATCCCTGTACTTGACAATTGCACTATTAAGCTTAAAAATGATTAATTTTTCACAAAACTGTGACTGATTTATTTTATTATTATTATTATTTTACTATTGGTTATTTTGTGTAGACCTACATAGCTCAAATTTTGAATCCTGACGGTCAGATCATTGATGTCCTAAAGTAAGGGCCTTAGGCTTTAGGGTGTCATTGTATTGAAGGAAGGAAGTGAAATACTTGTTTGTAACTCAAACTTTTGAAACATTTACTTAATAAAATAAAAGACAGTCTCAACCCTGGCCTTGTAGTCCTAGGAAATGAACTATATTTCTGATTTTTAAATGGATTCTCTACATCTTATGACTATATATATACAGAAAGTGGTTATTTGTTTTTCTTCTACTCTTGTTTCCACTCTCTGCCCACACCTTCCAAGTTGTATTTTCTCTTTAAAAATTAGGCTTGCAAAGCTCGTCATATAAATGTGATGCCTTTAAAGACACAATGGTTTTAATTCTGGCAAGGCTACCATAGTACAGTGGTGTTTTGGAACAGGGATATAGAAAATAATTAACTAGGCTTTACCAAGTGAGGATGGCAGAGAGTATCATTCTCTTCAACTCTTCTTTTTCTGAATAAAATTGCTGTTCTTTATACATCAGCATCAATCTCTGACTAAATGCTCTGACATTAGAAGTAAGTAATGTTTGGAGCAAGCTGTTAAGAAGTAGCAACCCCTAAAAATGACAACATTGTGGTCTTTAATCAAACAGTGGTGTTTGGACCATTGCATCAAATCATCAGTGATGCTTACCAAAAAGTTCAAATGCCTGAGCTCTTCCCAGTCCCATGAAGATAAATAAGCCCTGAGAACCTAATGCTCAACAATTCCTCAGGTGCTTCTTATTCCTATTGTCACTAAAGTTTGAGAATCACTGGTTTGGGTTTTATAAAAGGCTTGCAATCAATTGCCAGAGAAAGAAGGACCAAACCATAATCCATTAATCAAGGTCCAGCTGACCCACCAGCTAGTCCCTTGAAGGCCTTAAACCACTAATTTACCAAGTGTGGTCCCCAGACCACCAAGCATCAAGATCACTGAAGAACCTTAAGTCCCCACCCAAATCTACTGAATCAGAAACTCAGGGAGAATGAGGCCCAGAGATCTGTGTTTTAACAACCATCTACGTTATTTTGATATATACTAAGGTTTATAAACCATAGCTCTTAAAAAAAAAAAAAAAAGCCACCGCTCTGTCATCCTCTGCCTTCTAATGAGCTATATTGTCACTGCATTCATGTGCTGCTTCTTGCCAGATATCTAAGTGAATTTTAAAGGAAGAGCCTAGGTATAAAGAGCAAACTAATCCAGAAATTATTCTTAAGATCAAAAGTTACATTCTACTGCTCCCAGAAATTTGGACATTTTGCCCCTCACATTGTAAGAAACTGTGCCTTGTTGACCATTAATTACTTGTTTATAATTCATTATAAAGTAAACATAATAGCTTTCCTAAAACTCCCTTTTACTCTGTTCCAAGAGAAATCTTCATTCAATTCAAGAAAAAAAATTACTTTTCTCATTCTGAAGATAAAGTCTGTATTTGACCTTCAGAGTTCTAAACTACCAGTCCCTGCGTATTCATTCCTACATTGCTAGGAGACAGAGACGGAGGGAGCGCAATGTCTCCTTCAGACTGCAAACCACCATATCAATTTTTTTTCACATTGGAGAAGAATCCTTTGGCAAACATACTTCTAATTCACTCTTCACCTTGACCCACAGGGACTGATATGATCACAAAATGGATACAAAGGTATATACTCCTGAATCTAGGTGCTTTTATTTGACACTACCCTAATTGATTATTTTTTGCCCTTCTGAATTTAAAGAGAAATTAACAGAATCATTCTTTAAAAATAACATAGCTAAAATTGCAAATAAAATTTGACAATTATTAAAATACAGAAAAGGATACAGACAGCACTGTGGGCCATGATCATTTACAATTATTATTCTGTTATTCAGAGAAATCTCGTTTCCTTTCTGTAAGTTAGAAGTGAATGCACATAATAAGAAAACCAAAGCAGTACGGAAATGTAGAGTTAAAAGGACTCTTCCCAGCCCCTACTCTAATAGCCACTATTACCAGATTAACATATATAATATTAGAAAGATATAATGCATATCCTTTTTATTTAGGCAAAAAGAATATCATATATACTTTGGGGAGGTTATTTAAAATATCACCAGTCCCCTTGTAAGGATACAGAAAAGCTTCAATTTTACAAATGTTAAAAATCAAAATGAAAAAGTAGACAGACCTTCTAATGGAGACTTAAAAAATAGAGAAAAATGTGTGTGCTATTCAGTGAAAAGAAACATAAAAATTGAAGTTAAATGAGTGAATTTGTTGGAAAACAAAGTATACTGAAGTAAAAAGAATTAACCTAGATGTTTGCATGGACAAATTCTTCCCAGTCTTCAAGAAAGAGATCATTCTTATGCTGTGCCATGCAGATTTTCAGGTGAGAGAAAAAGATAGCTAATTACAAAGCAAGCATAACCAGTGTTTGAGAATTTGGTGAACTCAGCTTACCAAAAAAAAATCAATAAAAAGGAAAAATAAAGTTACTTATAAGTCTTATTTGTGAATTAAAAATGCAAAGATTTTCAGTAAAATACTAAATATTCTAACTCACCCATATGTTGAAAGAATAAAATACTAAGACCAAGTAGGTTTTATTCAATTAATGACAAGATGTTTTAATAGCAGAACATCTATTATCACAATTTATCATGTAAATTTCACTAGACTATATATATAATCCCTGAGAAGACAAGAACAGAACCTTCAGACTTTTTATCACCATAAATTTAGTTCCAATCCCTGGGACAAGATAAGATTTCTATAAATATTTCCTAAATTAATAAATCAACCAATAAACTAATAAGTCAATCAGAAAAATCAAGAGAAAAGACATGATTATCAATAAATGTCCAGTTATTTAAAGAAAGTCAACATCTATCCCTAATGAAAAAATCTTGCTATAATATGAATAACACTTTCTTAATATGAAAGTAACAACTAAGCAAATCATCACGAATATTATACTAAACAACAAAATAATGGACATCGTTTTCTTATTCATAGGAATAAGTCAACAATGGTCGTTATTTAAAAAGCATTTCTTGCCTTGGCCGGTTTGGCTCAGTGGTTAGAGCGTTGGCCTGCAGTCCAGAGAGACCCGGGTTCGGTTCCCGCTAAGGGCACGTACCTTGGTTGCAGTTTGTGCCTGACCCTGGTTGGGTCGTGCGGGTGGCAACCACTTGATGTGTCCCTTTCACATCGATATTTCTCTCTCTCTCCCTCCCTCTCACTCTATCTGAACAAAAAATGGAAGAAAAATGTCCTCGGGTGAGGATAAAAAAAAAAAAAAGCATTTCTTGAATTAAGTCAAGAAACAAGAGGTGTAATATTGATAACTAGTAGAAAATTATCATTTGCATAATTCTTGTTTATCCAGAAAATTTAAGAGAATTAAGTTTTAAGAAATCAACTAAAAAGGATTAGCAGGTATGGTAAATTATTAACAGTAAAACTTGATGTTGAGTACCTGGATGTTCACTAAAGATGCTTTCATCTTTTCAGCATGTTTGAAATTCTTAATGTAAAACATTGGGAGGAAATATTAGAAATAATAATATATTTTAGCATAATATTCACTTGGAAAAAACACAGTTTGAATAACTCTACTATAATCATAAGAACAACTTTGGAAAAATAATAAATGAATGATCTTATCTGACTGATAAAAATAATATAAAATGTCTTAGAAAAATATAACAAAAAATGATAGCAACTGAAAATTATAAATTCTGCTTTTTACTAACTCAGCTGAGGACTGAGGACTTCCTTCAGGACTAACTTTATTCCCTAAATTACCCTGGTATTTGGACAGCAAAAACCATGTGAAATTTATTTGAGTATTTAAAATAAAATTATAAGATAATTTGATTAGAAGAAAGCAGTATTACATACACATTGTTAAAAATGGGAACATAACATATCTTGATTTTTTAAGTCTCTCTTAAGATTGACTCATATCATTTTATCAACTCAATCTTGTTTGACTTACAGGTGACTTGATTTATAGGTGACTGCTAACAGGAAACATACCAGAAGCAAATGGGACTAGCACAGAGAATGCTGTCAGAGAAGTCGATATGCTTTTGTTTTTAGCTTCTTTGTTTTACCTTTTAGCTGTTGAATATGCAGATACCTCATATCCAGATCAAACATCTTTCTGTAATAATGATTTCTATTTCAATAATTTTTATTGACGGAGAGTTCAACAACTCAACAACCAGCACATCTCTAAAGATGAACTTTGAGCAGACAATAAATGGACTCCGGGGTGTGCAGAGATGAGTGCGACCTAGTTGCTGCCCTCTGGGACAGACAAACTCTAGTCTAGGTGAGGATTTATCTGAGATTACACTGTAGTGTAATTGCTGACAGAACATTGCCAGGGGTACATAATTGCACTTGTGATGAATAAATCTGTTGTAATTTAATGTGCTCATTAATGAATCAGAGGAGAAGATAGAGTAGGTGACACTCGGCAGCTGCTTGCTGTGCTGAGTATTCCTTTGTTCCTGCAGCAGGATTATTTCCACTCCCTGAGCCCCATCCTCTCTCTCCATCTTCATATTCAGGCAGCTAAGTCTGCCTGAACATGCTTCCTCCATCTCTCTCCTTTCCTTTGCCTTTCCCCAGCCTCTTTTTCATTCACATCTCAGCATAGATGTAACATTTTCTCGGATGTCTCCCCTCAACTCCCTCTTCTGGGATAGGTGCGCCTCCGATGAGCTCCCACAGAAACCTGTCAAGTCACTGTTATCACTTGTGTATTTGCCTATTTGTATGTGTACTTTTCTTCTCTAGCCTGAGAAGTTTCAGAGAGTCTGAGACTGCTTTGTCTTTTCCACTGTGTAATCTCTAGGAACCAAGGTGTTGTAAATTGCATTGCACTTTGTGCCACTGCATAAACCATTAGGTGAATGGCGCCCCCTAGAGATGTGTAGCATGCAGCCTGTACCAGGTCTACTATAATTCTGTCATGTAGGTCTAAATTAATACTATTTGTGAGATGAATAGATATTAAACCAAATAGTCCCTAAAATTTTTCCTAATTCTAAAATTCTATAGCTATTCATAAAATTTATAAAATAGATCCCAGTATAAATTACAAGGTTGATATAATTATGTATATATATAAACTTTCATATCACTATGGACTTGTAAGGTTCTTTTTTATTAAGTTCTTAATATTTCTTATTGAAACTATTATTTCGATTTAAATTGTCCAAATTTGTCCAATGGGAGTGCTTTCCTGAACCTTCTGGCATTTCCATATCAGTTGTGAGTACTTGTTACTTTGCAGTAACAAAATACTTTAGGCTTAGTTTCCATTCCCTCAGACCCCAAATCTATAATTTCTGCAAAGAGCCCTAATCCCTTCCATTCAGAAACCAAAATCTGGGTTCTAGGTATCTCAATGCCACCAAGGGTCCATTGCTTCTAGGCCCTTTAGGTGCCTAGAACACATATATGCGCACACATTAGTTAATATATTTCTTTGGAATTCATTTTGCTCTTAGAATATATCCCACCAAAGGGATAAAGTCAGAGAACCACATATAAAAGTTATTTGTACTGTGTTTCACTTTGTTGTTATAAAGTTGGTATACATTTGAAGCCATTTAATTTTAGTGGTTTTCCCCATCCTCTGAAATTCAACTTTCCCTTTGGATTATGTAAAACACTAACATGGTTCAAAGGTCAGATTTATAGTAAAATTACATTCTGTGATGTCTCATTCCTTTCTACCCTATTTTCACCTACTGCTTATAGATCATTTAATCATGGTCTGTAAGTTTGAGATTTATAGGGATGTTTAAATTAGGAATAAAGATAAAATGATAAACAGCAATTTGTGAAGTAATACATAGTGTATCTCTTAGTCCTATGGAGTTAATACCAAGGATTACATTTTAGGTATGATATTTTATATTTTACAGCATAAATATATTTAATGACTAACTAAATATTGGTTTCAATGTTTTATAAATCAAATTTTTTTAAATATGTTATTAAAAAGAAACCTTTATTGGTGAACCTCACATCAATGATGGAAGTCAATTAGAAAATTATGATATCTGTAGTCATTCATTCTACATACAGTCCTTTTGACTAAGTATCATTTGAAAAGTAAGGGCTACTACATTAACAAAAAAGTACTCTAATCTGGTCAAAAAATTATTTTTCCAGAAGAAAAATTTAAATATACACTGCCAATGAGCTCTAAATATGAAGTCAGAAGAGTATTTAGTCTTAACTCTGCCTTAAGCAGTTGTTGGACTTGGGCAAGAAATTTCTCCCCTCTAAGCCTCAGTTTTCTTATCTGCAAAATAAATACAGAGGTGGAAAAGGAAGTGAAATGATTTTTTTAGTCTAACAATTTATGATTTTTATAATGCTATAAGTTGTAACCAAAGAATATGTTTATTTTTTCAGTGATCCTCAAACTTTGTGTTCAATGGTTCACTTTGAGTCACTCATTATATGCCAACTATCAGCCCTTATAACCTACTGAGCTGGGGCCCAGAAATATCCATTTTTAATAAATTAGTGTTCCAGGTGATACAACTGCAGTGATCCATGGACCATACTTCAAACACCTTGGTCTGCATATTCATGTATGTCACAGGCCTGAAGTTGAACAGACCTTAATATTGAAGGAAAAAGTTGGCTGCCTATGTAGCATGATTCCAAGAGCTCTGAATGTGTCTTTGAGTAACGAAAAATACTTCTCACATCACATTTGATGAACTATTACTTTCAAAATAAGGTCAATCCTTCAGAGAAAAGCCTAATCCACAGTAAACTTGCTTCCAATCATTTATATTTCAATAAAAGTAATTTGTCAAGTTATACAATGTTATAGCTTGGAGGGATATTAGTGAATTAATTCAAAGCCCCACTTATACAATTCTGAGAAGTGAAGTGCTCAGTTCACGATCTGACAATGAATATAATGTCAAATTTAAGACGGAAGTCAAATCTCTTGGCTCAAAGTTTCATATCATGTTCATAAAACCTCAGAACCTTTCTTTTCTCTGAGAAGTCCTTCATAGGATGTATGAACAAGAGCACCAGATACTTTCTAATCCCTGGACTCTGTGACTGTTACCTTACATGGTAAAAGGGGCTTTGAAGGCATGATGAAGTTCAAGATTGTGAGATGGGGAGATTACCTAGGTGGGTCCAATGAAATCACAAAGGTCCTTTTATAAAAGGAGGCAGGATGGTGAGACAGAGGGCCGAGTATTGAAGCCGAGGGAGAAAGCATGAGGAACCGAGGAACAAGGACGGCTTCCAGAAGTTGAGAAAGGCAGGAGAACAGAGTTTTCCCTAGAGAATCCAGAAGGAACCAGCTCTGCCATTAGCTTGATTGTATCCCCATAAAACTCCTTCTGGATTTCTGACTCTAGAATTGCAAAATAATAAGCTTGTGTTGTTTTAAGCCACTAAGTTCATGGCAATTTGTTGTGGCATCAGAAGAAGCTAATACAGGAGGTTGGAGGAAACCTAGGGCACTGGAAGCCAGTAAGCAGAAAACTGAGAGAAGAAACCAAGAAGGAGGACTCTTTTTGTTTTTGTTCATCCTCACCTGAGGATATTTTTTCCACTGATCTCTAGAGAGAGTGGAAGGGAGAGGGAGGAGGAAAGAGAGAGGAGAGAGAGAGAGAAGCATCGATGTGAGAGAGACACATCAATTGGTTGCCTCCCACATGAGGCTGGGGATCGAACCTGCAACCCAGGCACATGCCCTTGACGGCGAATCAAACCCACAACCCTCTGGTGCACAGGCCGATGCTCTAACCACCGAACCATGCTGGCCAGGGCTAGAAGGAGGACTCTTCCCAAAAGTGACTCACTTAATGAACCTGGGTGCAGCTAGTGGCCACATTCAGAGTTGAAGGCAGAACAGATGTTCTAATCAAATAATTTGTACTCCAATACTATAAATGGAAAGGTAACGTTATCCACTTTACCCATGAAGCATGAATGAATATTAAACACACACAAATGACACTTGTGACTCACCAACTGGAAGACACAGCCAGTTTTCCAGCAGTGCTAATGGATTTCCACAGATACTGTAACACTCTGCTTTCCATTCTCCTTTTACGTGCTGCCACTCACTTGTAGCTCAGACAGTCTGTAATTCAAACAGATTAAAATCGACTGGACTCTGTGGAAACTACCTCCCCAACCATAGCCATATTCCCCCATGCAAAAAGTAAGTTAGGACCAATAAGTAATTTGTAATGTCACATAGGAAAATAACGTTTCTTAATCTTTTATCAAGTCTAACCATTACTCTAGGTCTACTCTTCAATACACTTAGGATTCCTTAACAGCAAGAGATATAACTGCCAGAGTAGAGTCAGATGGACCTGAGTTCAAATCTTTGCTCCTCTACTTACTTGCTGGGTAACTGTGGGCTAGTTACTTGGTCTCTGTGAGTCTGTTTCCTCATCCATTGAGTGGAAGTAAGAGCAGAACCTACACTATTAGGGTCATGGAAAGATTACATGGGATACACTATAGAAAGTATGCTTAGTTCAGTTGCTATTTTATTGGTCCACCCTGTAAAGGATTCAAAATGAACATTCTCTTTCTTTGAGCCCCTTTCTCTCGATACCTATGGTTTTCAATCAGCCAGGTGAATCCCTAGTGTTTCTGTGGCGGTCGCAGGGACTTCCCTGTGCAGAAAAATGGAACCTGTGGGGCTTTGGATCCTCCACACCATCTTCTACTGGAGCTGGGCATGAAAGTCCAACAGAAAGGCTGAGTAACATTGATACATACAAAGGGGGATTTCCCTCTCTGCCATTTCCCACACACAGAGCACATCATCTTCTCCCCATTCGTGGTATAACTTTGCACGGACTCCCAAACAGAAATAGTCCTCAAGGACTTCCTGGCTTTTGTGATAGAAGCCTAAGCCCTTGGGGGAACTGCAGGTGAGGTAAGGATGTGGAGGAAGTCAAAGAAGAAGGTCTGTGGGAAGGGGCAGAGCTGGGCAGTACCCCAAAGGGGAGAAGGACTGTCCTAAGGTTACCCACACCTGGAGGAGATGAGCAAGGTCTGAAAATGCAGGTCTGGATTCTGAACTATAGCCTGACCGAGAGGGAGAATGACTCTGTGAGGTGTGGACTATCATAATGATAGCTTGATTGCAAGTCTCTTTGCCAACTAGACATGCAAATCCTTATTTTGTCTTTATTATGTAACACTACTTGTAATTCCTGATTGTGTTACCAAATCAGCCCAGGATTCAGTGCACCATAGTCAAAGTTGGTACCCAGTTCTCTGTTTACCCTCCTTTTAACCTCCAAACCACGAAGTCCCATACAGGAATAGATTACTGCCTTGATAATATCTGCTCCGCCCTTTAAATGCCTGATCTCATCTAAATGTGACAACAAGCCCTAGAGAAAGGTAGTTTTGTGGGGTAGTAGTTGACATGCATGGCCAAGATCATGGAACTTTGGGAGAGCTGCAGAGCAATAGTGTGAGCCCAAGTCTGTTTGGCTGCTGAGCCAGGTTCTCTGCCAGTAAATTAAGCTGCTCCAAGGCAGCAGTTGCAACCCGTGGATCAGACCCAGAGGCCCGTCAAGTCATGGCAAGGGGTCTGCAAATCCATACATGCTTTTTTTTTTACCCTCAACCGAGGACATTTTTCCATTTTTTGTTCAGATAGAGTGGGAAGGAGAGAGAGAGAGAGAAACATCGATGTGAAAGGGACACATCCAGTGGCTGCCTCCCGCACGACCCAACCAGGGCTGGGGAGAAACTGCAACCAAGTTATGTGCCCTTAGCAGGAACCAAACCCTGGTCTCTCTGGACCGCAGGTGGATGCTCTAACCGCTAAGCCAAACCGGCTATACATGCTTTTTTCTGTGTG
Organism: Molossus molossus; assembly: GCF_014108415.1. Taxonomy (NCBI): domain Eukaryota; kingdom Metazoa; phylum Chordata; class Mammalia; order Chiroptera; family Molossidae; genus Molossus; species Molossus molossus. The sequence goes on along the minus strand of NW_023425366.1, from coordinate 82,131,169 downwards.
CATATATACATATATATAACATAGCCCATTTTCAAATCTATGTAGTGCTGATGCACTTGATAAAAGACAGACTCATTTATATAAATATAAAGTTAAATAACCTGAACAACTAAACTATTTTAGGCATTCTGTCAAAAGAATACAGCAGGTATGTATATATAGGGTCCACTTTGTAAGTCAAGTGGGGATTCTTGGGGACAGAGGAAGATTCTTCTACAGGTAAATGGAATATACAGAGAGCAGAATCCAACCCCAGGGATGAAGAGCCAAGAGGAGTGAGGCAGATGACGTCCCTGAGGCCACCTGCTGTACTAAGCAGAGAGAAAATGTACAAGGTGGAGGTTAGGAATAAAGAGCATGTGGATGGTGGTTAAGAGCATAACCTCGGAAATGATCGGAGTTGACTCTCAATTCTGCCACTTGCTTTGTGACCCTGGGAAATTGAACTTGTTAATGAGAACATTCTGGAATAGAATTCGTAATTACATCCTGTTGCTAAATCTGCCCCCAAGACTCAGTGTACTGAGGTCGACTTCTCTGCTTTGTTTTACTTTGAAATTAATGTTCCTCCTGTGAAGTACACAGGAATGGTTTGAGCACTAAGTGGGCCAATATGTGTAAAGCACCTAGCACAGCACCTGGCAAAGCTTGCTCTATGCCTTGTTGTGAGGTTTAAATGAGATGAGGCAAAGGGCCAAAAACCTTAAGTGGTCAGCAAAGTGCCAGTGAGTGAGGAGGTCTTTGGCCCGGTTCTGCTATCCTTCTCTCCCTGGGACAGTCTGCACAAGCCTGCCTCGAGACAGCAGAGGGCATGGGAGCGACGTGCATGTGGTCAGAGAGAAAGAGCTGCCACAGTGCTTCTCCCTCAATCCCATGACAGAAGACTGGAGGCAAGTCTCCTACAGAAGATGTATAAAATAAGACCTAAGATTTAAAGCAACAGCAGGCAACATACTAGCAGCCATAAGAAAGAGCAGCTTGTAGAGAAAATTAGCACATAAAAATATATAGAAAATTAATATATATAAAAAAAGCAGGACTGAATTATTTAAAAAGCACAGAGTACTCCACTGTGTTGTCATCAGAAATCATCAGTAAGGACGCTAAGGAAAGTGCCCATTAGAAGAACTCTGATTCAGAGAGCAAAGCAGGCGAGCGTGCAAAACTCTTAGAAATATTTCAACCTTATAATGGTCAAAATATGTTTTGATTAACTTTTTGGCGCGTAAAATGTTTTCTTAAAATTCACTATGGAGCGGCTCTTTCTCCAGCAAAGCTGAATTGTGAAATGTTACTATACTTAACCTTTAAGGATTCACATTACTTGTTCCTTTTCTGATTCAAAATATAGAGAATTATTTTTTTCTCAATTCTAAGCCTATTTTTCTTGCCTTTTGGGCTCACAGGATGGCAGGGGACTATCTAGGGAAAGGTAAGGCAGCCAACACATGTTGAAACAAATAGGACAATCCTTCCTTCCACCTGCACCTGTCCACTACAGGGTGTTTTTGGAAAAACTCTGTAATAATGCAGATCCATGCTAAGGTAAAATGGTCAGCCTGAATCTATCCCAGTCATCTTCAGAATCATTTCAAATAACTCAGGCCTGCTAGATGTCATCACCTATTCTGAAAGGAAGACCTGGGGCATGGGAATTGAGGAAGCAGGATAAGCAAAGAATGTCACAACGCAGCCAGGTAGCCACCGAGATACTACCCATCTGCTAGGGTGTGAGCAGAAAACCTTCTACAGTCAGTTCAACAAGCTCTCTTTAGGGAAAGAAAAAGGTCAGACACACACATACCCAAAAAAAAGCCAAAACAAAACAACTAAAAAAAAACCAAAACACTACAGCATGGTAATTGGCAGACACAATGATTAGTTGAAATGATAACTGGATTTATTCAAGCCTCTCCCATTGTATACAGATACAGATGGGTTACTTCACCTCATAATACTTCAGTTTTTCATTTGTAAAGTGAGGCAAAAATATCTGCGATAAAGAACACTCTAGGCTGCAAGTGACAAAACTCCACTGTTAAGGACAGAACATCTGTACCCTCTCCAAGTTCATATGTTGAAACCTGACCCCCCAGTGTGATGATACTGGGAGGCAGGGCCTCTGGGAGATCATTTATGGTTAGATAAGGTCACTTTGGTGGAGCCCTCAGGTATGATGTTATGAGAATCACCGGACATGGCTCCTCCCTGCTGTCTGCCACGAGACAGTACAGTAAGAAGTCAGCAGTCTGCAGCCCAGAAGAGGGCTGTCACCAGAACTCTGCCATGCTGGCACCCTAAGCTGCTTTCCAGCCCCCAGAACTGTGAGAAATCAATTTCTGTTGTTTCTAAGCCATCCAGTCTATGGTACTTTGTCATAGCAGCCTGAACAAACAAGACACCCATCTAAACCTTAAGAGAAAAGAAATTTGGTATTGGCTCATGAAACACAATTCAAACACAGCTGGGTCCAGGGCTTCAACCCAGTGAGCAATGCTTATCTTTTTATTTCATTTATGCTCTCCTCAACATTTTGACCTTGTTCTATCCTACTCTGGACAACTTGGACTTTCCAAGCAGCTCTAAATCTATATCCATCTAGTAACACTATCCCAGAAGCAAAAGGACATTTTCCTCTACATCAATTTCAGTGGGAGCGTACAGGAACTACTAGAACCACATGCAATTTCTTAAGCATTCATTGTGGATAGGATGCTAAGGGTGGTTATTTTGACTGACCAGACTCTGTAGCAAGAGGGCAGCAGGGGACTGTCATTAACTGGAACCATGTGAGAGAGGCAGGGATTTGCCTAAGGTCGCTGGAAAGCAGTTATTGGTATCAAAAGATGGAAATACGAAAAAGCACTGAGCAGAGAAAACTATTGGTATCACAGACGTCTACAAAAGCTTTCTCAGGATGGTAATATGAGGATGAAAATAATGTGAAAAACACTTTCTAAACCATAAAATTCTATTCAAATGTTCCTTATTCAATTTATAAATGTACTATATCTACATTCAAAAACTATAAAGCTATGCTAAGGGTAATATAAAGAGAAAAAATATTATGAGACAGTTTTTAGATTTTGTCACAGTGCCTGGCTATGGTGATGGGTTTCTGGTTCTCAATTTATCTTGAGATTTGGGGCCTGAAGGATCACAATACTTGTTCAGGTTTGACTAAAGGAAGAATTCCTTCTGAGAGAAGGTTGAAAAAGAATATGATAAATTATAGACATTCTTCACTGAGGAAATGTAATAAGAAGAGGTACAAATATATAGTAATGGTTATGGATACAGTCTTCCCTGTAGGACACATAAACCTGTGAAGATTTTATCCAGCCTTCCAATTTGGGGTAATAATTCATGTCTTTTCTCTGCAAAGCAAAAAAAAAAAAAAAAAAAAGAGTTTCCTCCTTAGATTATACATTTATTGATGTATTTTTTGTGGAAATTGTAGCTCATTGTTATGATATCTTAGTGTACCATAGAAAAAAAAAACTTAGGAGAATCAAAATATCTTGATTTTTTTTTCTCACCTTTAAGTCTCCTTGACCACTGTAAAGACCTTCCTAAATCCTTACCCGCCAACTTATATAACACTATAAAACACGCCACATCAAATCTTAGGTCATTCAGAGTCTATGAAATTGCTTTTTCTCTCAATACGTGAAAGATACTTGGAGCAACAGCACAGCATAGTTCACATTCTGAAATTAGGATTTTCCTACTTAATTGAAAGTTGTCTATTGATGCAGTCCTTCAGTTTTTTCTGAGACACAATCATGAGAATGAATATCTATTCAACATCCAAACTCAGAAATAAAACATTGGAAAACAATAAAGATATTGAGGAAAATTTTAACAAAACAAGAAAAAAATTCAGACCCCTGATTTGTACTTAAAGTATAAACAGGAGGACTAAACAATTCTGAAAAATTTCTCCAACTTAAATTCTACTACTTCTCTGTTATCTAAGACAGTGGTTTAACCCTGTCTTATAAGACAGTGGTTTAACCCATTATATACAGTAAGCACAAGCTAGTTATCAGTCATTGTTAGAGGTGTCAATAATCTTTCTTCAGCAATTGATGGAATAAAGGATAAAACTCAGAATATAAATACTTAAAAAATACTATCAATCAACTGACCTTGTTGATATTTACAAAACAATCTACTTAAGAACTGCAAAATAAAATTATTTTCTAGTGCATTCGGGACATTTACCAAATTCAGTCATATGATGGGTTATAAAACATGACTCAGTAAATTTAAAATAATTGAAATTTTACAGAATGTATTTTCTTACACAACAGAATTTAACTGGATATTAATATCTTAAATCTGGAATTATAGTAAAATTGCAAGATACAAAGACTCCTGAAACTTAACAATAAGAAAAAACAACAACCCAGTGAAAAAAATAGGCAAAAAATCTGAATAAACTTCTCATCAAAGAAGATATGCAGATGGCAAATAAGTATATGAAAAGAAGTTCCATATAATATGCCACTGGGGAACTGCAAATAAAAGCAACAAGAAAATATTACTGCATATTATTAAGAAGGGCTAAAATAAAAACTGACAATACCAAATGCTGATGAGGATGCAGAGCAAAGAGGACTCTCATTCTTTGCTGGTGAGAATGCAAAATGATACAGCCACTTTGGAAATTTTCCAAAGCAATCCTATACTCCTAGATATTTCCCCAACTTATTCTAAAACATAGCCGCACAAAAACCTACATATAAAATGTTTACAGCAGCTTTATTCATAATTGCCATAAGCAGGAAGCAATCAAGATGTCCTTCGAAAGGTGAAAGAATAAACAAGTGTGGTACATCCGTACAATGCAGTAATATTCAGCAATCAAGAGGAATGAGCTATCAACACATAAAAAGACAAGAAGAAACTTTAAGTGCATATTACTAATTTAAAGAATCCAGTCTAAGAAAGCTGCATACTGTATGATTCCAACATTCTGGAAAAGGCAAAACTATGAAGACAAGAAAAAGATAAGTGCGTGTCAGGTGTTAGAATAGGGAGGGAGGGATGAATAGGTGGAGCACAGGGGATTTTCTAGGGTATTGAAACTACTACTCATGACACTAAAATGGTGGCTACATATCATCATAATTTTGTCAAAACCCATAGAATATACAACACAAAGAGTGAACCCTAACATAAACCCTGGACCTAGTTAATAATAATGTATCAATATTGGTTCAATTGTAACAAATGTACCACACTAATATGATAATGACAGTGGAGACTCAGTAAGCAAGAGAGGAGGTACATGGGAACGCAATGAACTATCTGCTCAGTTTTCTGCGAACCTAAAATTGTTATAGAAATAGTCTATAACAACCTTTTGTCTTTAAAAATCTACAATTTTAAAAAAATTAATTCTAAAAATGGGTCAACAAGAAAATACGGAAATGTAGAAAGTATTCTGAACTAAATGAAAGTAAATACAAATTTCAAGACTTGTGAGATTCAAATAAAACAGTGCTTAGAGGGAAATTTACAGCTTCAAACCCTTGTTCAAGAAAAAGTATGCCTAAAATAAGTTATCTAAGCTGCGAACTTAAAAGTCTAAAGGGGCTAATTAAACACAAAGTGGAACAGAGATAATAATAAAGATATAAACAAAAAATTTTTTAAAATGAAAACAAATAATAAAAAAAGGAACCTTTTTTGAGTTAACACCATAGTGTTTTCCACAGGGTCTGCACCAGTCTGCATTCCCACCAGCAGTGTACCACAGTCCCCTTTCTCCACACCCTCTCCAACACTTGTTTGATGATTTGTTGATGGCAAACATTCTGACAGGTGTGAGGTGATACCTCATTGTTGTTTTAATTTGCATCTCTCTGATGATTAGTGATGTTGAGCATTTCTTCATATGTCTCTTGGCCATTTGTATGTGCTTTTTGGAGAGGAGTCTATTTAGTTCCTCTGCCCATTTTTAAATTTGGTTCTTTGTGTTCCTTTTGTTGAGTTGTATGAATACTCTATACATTTTGGTAATTAACCCCTTATCTGATGCAGCATTGGTGATTATGGTCCCTATATACTGGGATCCCTTTCTGTTTTGAAGGTTGTTTCTTTTGCTGTGCAGAAGCTTTTAAGTTTGATATAGTCCCATGTGTTCATTTTTTCCTTTGTTTTCTGTTGCCATGGGTGTTGTATCAGTGAAAATTCTGCCGCGTATGATATCTGATAGTTTTTAATTGATTTATTTATTTTTGTTACAGCTGTTTCTCCTTTTCCCCCCACTGATTCTCCCTTCCTCCTCCCTCCCCGCTGTGTCCCCAGCTTTGTTGTCCATGTCCATTGAACATGCATACATGCATATAAGTTCTGTGGTTTATCTCTCCCACCACACCTTCTTCTGGGGTTTGTCAGTTTGTATCCCACTTCCATGTTTCTGGGACTATTATGTTCATTCCTCAGACTGTTATGTTCATTATATTCTACAAATAAGTGAGATCATATGATACTTGTCTCTCTCTCTTTGGCTTGTTTCGCTTAAGATAATTCTTTCTAGGTCCCTCCATGTTGTCTCAAAGGATAAGAGATCTTTCTTTCTTACAACTGCATAGTACTCCATTGTGTATATATACCACTGCTTTTTTATCCATTCGCCTACTGATGGACACTTGGGCTGTTTCCAGATCTTAGCTATTGTAAATAGTGCTGCTACAAACATGGGGGTACATATATTCTTTCTGATTAGTGTTTCAGGCTTCTTAGGGTATATTCCTAGAAGTGGGATCATTGGGTCAAATGAAAGTTCAATTTTTAATTTTTTGAGGTAACACCATATTGTTTTCCATAGTGGCTGCACTAGTCTGCATTTCCATCAACAGTGTACTAGAGTCCCCTTTTCTCCACACCCTCACCAACACTTGTTGTTTGATGATTTGTTGATGGCGGCCATTCTGACAGGTGTGAGGTGATACCTCATTGTTGTTTTAATTTGCATCTCTCTGATGATTAGTGATGTTGAGCATTTCTTCATATGTCCCTTGGTCATTTGCATGTCCTGTTTGGAGAGGTGTCTATTTAGTTCCTCTGCCCATTTTTTTTTTTAATTGGGTTCTTTGTCTTCCTTTTGTTGAGTCGTATGAGCACTCTCTATATATTGGAAATAAACTCCTTATCTGATATATCATTGGCAATTACCCTCTCCCATAGAGTGGGTTGCCTTTCCATTTTGATGATTGTATCTCTTGCTGTGCAGAAGCTTTTGAGTTTAATGTAGTCCCATGTGTTTATATTCTCCTTTGTTTCTATTGCCTTAGGTGATGTATCAGTGAAAATTCTGCTGCGTATGATGTCCGAAATTTTGTTGCCTACGTTTTCTTCTAGGATTTTTATGGATTCATGAGTCACATGTAAGTATTTTATCCATTTTGAGTTTACTCTTGTGTACGGTGTAATTTGATGGTCTAGTTTCATTTTTTTTTTTTTTTTTTTTTTTTTTGCATGTAGCTGTTCAATTTTCCCAGCACCATTTATTAAAGAGGCTGTCTTTACTCCATTGTATGCTCTTTCCATCTTTGTCAAATATTAATTGAGCATATTGTCATGGGCCCATTTCTGGGTTCTCTGTTCTGTTCCACTGGACTAAATGCCTGTTCTTGTGCCAGTACCAAGCTGTTTTGGTTACAGTGCCTTTGTAGTATAACCTGAAATCTGGTAATGTGATCCCTCCTACTTTGTTCTTCTTTTTCAAGATTGCTGTGGCTATTCGGGGTCTTTTTTTGTTTCATATGAACTTTTGAAGTATGTGTTCTAGTTCTGTAAAGTATGTCATTGGTATTTTGATGGGGATTGCATTGAATCTATAGATTGCTTTGGGTAGTATAGACATTTTAATGATGTTAATTCTTCCAATCCATGAACAAAGTATGTGCTTCCATGTTTTTATATCTTCCTCTATTTCTTTTTTCAATGACCTATAGTTTTCTGCAAATAGGTCCTTTATTTAAGTAGTTAAGTTTATTCCTAGGTATCTTAATTTTTTTGCAGCGATGGTAAATGGGATTGTCTTTTTAGTTTCTCTTTCTGTGAGTTTATCATTGGTGTATAAGAATCCTGTGGATTTCTTGATGTTGATTTTGTATCCTGCCAAATACATTCATTAAGTCTACTAAGTTTTTGATGGAGACTTTGGGGTTTTCTACATATAATATCATGTCATCTGCAAATAATGACAGTTTTACTTGCTTTTCTCCAATTTGGATCCCTTTTATTTTTTTCTTCCAGTCTGATTGCTGTGGCTAAGATTTCCAGTACTATGTTAAACAAGAGTGGTAAAAGTTTGCATCCTTGTCTTGTTCCTGTTCTTAAGGAAAATGCTTTTAATTTTTGCCCATTGAGTATAATATTCGCTGTGGGTCTTTCATACATGGCCTTTATCATGTTGAGATATGATCGCTCAATTCCCAGATTGCTGAATGTTTTTATCAGAAATGGGTGCTGGATTTTGTCAAATGCTTTTTCAGCATCTACTTATATGATCATATGATTTTTATCTTTCATTTTGTTTATGTGGTGTATCACATTTATTGATTTGCAAATATTGTACCAGTTTGCATCCCTGGGATGAATCCCACTTGGTCATGGTGAATAATGTTTTTGATATATTGCTGGATTTGATTTGCTAGTATTTTGTTCAGGATTTTGGCATCTTTGTTCATCAGGGATATTGGCCTGTAGTTTTCTTTCTTTATAGCGTCTTTTTCTGATTTTGAAATTAGAATTATGCTGGCCTCATAAAATGAGTTTGAAAGTCTTCCTTCTTCTTGAATTTTTTGAAATAGTTTGAGGAGAATAGGTATTAGTTGTTCTTTGAATGTTCGGTAAAATTCCCCCTTGAAGCCATCCGGGCCTGGGCTTTTGTTTGCTGGGAGAGTCTTTATTACATCTTCAGTTTCTTTTGTTGTCATTGGTCTGTTCAAGTTTTCCATCTCTTCCTGGTTCCATTTTGGGAGACTATGTGTTTCTAGAAATTAGTCCATTTCGATTAGATTCTCAAATTTGTTGCCATATAATTGTTCATAATGTTTGTTTAAGATCCTTTGTATTTCTGTGGTGTCAGTTATTATTTCTCCTCTTTCATTTCTGATTTTGTGTATTTGGGTTCGTTCTCTTTTCAAAGAATCAACTCTTTGGTTCATTGATCCTTTGAATTGTTTTTTTGGTCTCCATGTCATTTTATCTGCTCTGATCTGTACTATTTCTTCCTTCTACTTTCTCTGGGGTTTTCTTTTGTTTGCTTTCTAATTCTTTAAGTTGTGAGGTTAAAAAGTCTATTAGAAATTTTTCTTGCCTCTTGATGTAGGCCTGTAGTGCTATGAACTTAACTCTCAGAACTGCTTTCACTGCATCCCATAGATTTTGTGTTGTTGTGTGTTTATTTTCATTGGTTTCTAGGAAGTTTTTAATTTCTTCCTTGATCTCCATGGTAATCCATTCATTGTTCAACAACATGCTATTTAGCCTCCATGTTTTCAAAAGTCTTTGCATGTTCTTGTTGCAATTGATTTCTAGTTTCGTGCCATTGTGATCTGAGAAGATGCTTAATATGATTTCAATCTTCTTGAACTTGTTGAGACTTAGTTTGTGCCCTAACATGTGGTCTATCTTTGAGAATGTCCCATGTGCACCTGAGAAGAATGTGAATTCTGCAGTTTTGGGGTGTAATTCTCTGTAGAAATCTATTAAATCCATTTGATCTAGCATTTCATTTAGAGTCTGTGTTTAGTTGTTAATTTTTTGTCTAGAGTATCTATCCAGTGATGTCAGTGGTGTATTGAATTACCCTGCTATGATTGTATTGCTGTTGATTTCTCCTTTGAAGTCCTCCAAAAGATTTTTAATATATTTGGTGCTCCTATATTGGGTGCATAAATGTTTACCAAGGTTATATCTTCCTGTTGGATAGATCCTTTCAATATTATGTAGTGGCCTTCTTTGTCTCTAGTTATGGTCTTCAGTTTGAAATCTGCTTTATCAAATATGTGTTTTGCTACCCAAGCTTTCTTTTGTTTTTCGTTTGCTTGAAAGACTTTTTTTGATCCCTTCACTTTCAACCTATATGAGTCTTTTATTGTGAGGTGGGTTCTTATAAACAACCTATATGTAAGTCATTTTTTCTTATCCAGTCACCTACTCTGTGTCTTTTCATTGGAGCATTCAAACCATTCGCATTTAAGATGATAATTGATATGTACTTATTAATTGCCATCTTTGTTTAGTGTGGTTATATTTTTCTTCCTATTTCTTCTACTAATTACAGCAGTCCTTTTAGCATATCTTACGGTGCTGGTTTGGTCTTAATATATTCCCTTAGCCTTTTTTTTGTCTGGAAAGCTCTTTATTTTACCTTCTATTTTGAATGATAGCCTCGCTGGATAGAGTAGTCTTGGATTCAGATCCTTGTTTTTCATGACCTTGATGACTTCATGTCACTCCCTCTGGCCTGTAGTGTTTCTGTTGAAAAGTCAGCTGAGAGCCTTATGGGGTTTCCTTTGTAGGTAACCTGTTGCTTATCTCTTGCTGCCATAGAATTCTCTTTTTGTCTTTAATTTTGGGCATTTTAATTACTATGTGTCTTGGTGTGATTCTGTTTGGGTTCTTCTTACTTGGGGCTCTTTGTGCTTCTTTAACTTGAATGCCTTCTTCCTTCACCAAGTTATGAAAGTTTTCTGTCACTATTTCTTCAAATATATTCTCTAACCCTTGCCCATTTTCTTCCTCTTCGGGGACTCCTATGATGCAAATGTGATTACATTTCCAGTTGTCCCACAGTTCTCTTAAGCTGTCTTCCTGTTTTTTATTGTTTTTTCCTTTTGGTTTTCTGACTGGTTGATTTTTTCTACCCTGTCTTCTAATTCACTCTGTTGTTTAGTCCTTCCAATGTGTCCTTAATTTCTGCTATGTCATTCTTCATTTCCACTTGGTTGGTTTTCAATGTTTCTATATCTATACTCATGGTGCTGATGTCCTTAGTCATGCTGTTGAGCTTCCTCAAGATCATGGTTCTAAACTCTACCTCTGATAATTTGCTTAACTGCATTTCACTGATCTCATCTTCGATAGAGTTCTCTTGTTCTTTCATTTGGGATTTTTTTCTTTGTTTTACCATTTTGGTTATCTCAATGGGTTTTGGAGCCTGTCAAATTTTTCCTGTGGGTTTCAGTGTTTTGCTGTTTGTGGCTCCCTCTACTGGGTTTGCATGAGCCTGGGTGTGCCCACGTTAAACACCACTGTCAAGTCACTTTCCTGGGTAGATTTGCAAGCCCAGGAATGGTTATCTTCTAGCTTTTTCCTGGTGGCTGGTAGTCTCAGTTACTCAGTGCCTTGGAATGTAGCTCTGGTGTTCTGCATAAGAGGATTTCCAGAGGATGGGTAGATGCTGGTTATTAATGAGTCTCAATTTGCATTTCTTTGCCTCACATGGGAAAGGCTGAATCTCCAAAAGGGGGGGGGGGGCTGCTGCTTTTCCCCACAGCTTGGGGAAGGAGCACACCAGCCACTGTTCTTTGTGGCCACAACTCAGCAAAAATTCTGAGTGCCCTCCAAATCTCAGGTGTCCCCACAGAGTTCCAACCCAGTAGCCCTCCCTCTGCTGTAGCCCCCAGGTGAGTGGCTGTGGCTATTTTAGCACTCTGTTCTGGCTCTCTGCACTGTGGAGCAGGCTTGGTCTTTATTCCCCAAGGTTGCTGCTCACAGCTAAGACTGCTGCTCTCTGTGGCCTCCCAGTCTGCCACCCTCTTGTACCTCTGTAGATCCTACCAGTGTCCCAGGTTATTTGGTCCTGTCTTGCTGCTTTTCTGTTGCTTTTTTCTGAGGATTTGTCTTCATTTTAGTTGTAATTCCCGTTTGGTCCTGGGAGATTGTCTGCTTAGCTTCTATTCATTCTGCCTCCATTTTCACATCATCTATGCCTATCTTATATGCAGCTGGGTCGCACAGGCCTTTCTGGTGCCCCTGTACCCTGCAGATCCCATGGGTAGCTGGATAGCACAGCCCTTTGGGGACCTGGCTCTATGCTTTATATTATGGGCTGCTGGGTCACACAGGCCTCTGTGGTGCTTCAGCACCCCACCGCCCCCATGGGTAACTAGATCGTGCAGTCCCTGCTGGGTATCATTGGCCTCTCTGGTGTTTCAGCACCCTGCAGGTCCCAGGGGTAACTGGATTGCACAGTCTCTGCTGGGTGGCACAGGCTTCTCTGGTGCCTCCACACCCTGCAGTTCCAGAGGGCGGGCAGCTGGATAGCACCAGTCTCTCTCAGGCTCAGGCTTCCCACACAGACCTCTGTGGAGCCCCAGGTACTGCCGGCTGGGGAGTACTGCTGCCCTGTGGGACTCAACTCCTGCCCAGCTTTTGCTGTAGTTTTTGGGGATGGGTCTCAGCTGCTGGTCTGTGCTTCTGTTGCCTGGGGATGGATGTCTGCTCCCCAACCTCTATTGCTGGGGGTATATCTCGATTCTGATCAGGTTTCTACTGTGGGGGATAGTGCTGGGTTCAGGGCTTTCTGTGGCTTCCATGACTGGCACCTTGGGAGCTCCACTACTGTGCATCAATCTGTGTTGACAGTGTCCACTGGTCAGATGGTGCCAGGTGTGCTGGTGGGTTCAGGTTGTTGGGCCCTGGTCACTCCCACTGCCTCCTCCCAGGGAAGACCTGGGATCTTCCAAAATGTTTGGACCTCCCTGCGGGACAGGGAGAAGTGCCCTGAAGGGCAGCTTACCATGGTAGCAGGCTGTTCCAGTCCACAGCACAGGAACCTTCTGCTCTTTGGCTCTGCACTGCTCGGGTTGGGTCTTCCACCTTCACATCTACTTACACTCTCTCACACTCTCACCCGCCCTCTGGTCCTGCCCGCCGCCATCTCTAGATGCTCATATCATGTCTGAGATTTTGTTGCCTACATTTTCTTCTAGAATTTTTATGGATTCACAAGTTACATTTAAGTCTTTTATCCATTTTGAGTTTATTCTCGTGTATGGTGTAAGTTGGTGTTCTAGCTGCCATTTGAGTCAGTGATCCCACTTCTAGGAATATACCCTAAGAAACCTGAAACATCAATCAGAAAGAATATATGTACCCCTATGTTCATAGCAGCACTATTTACAATAGCTAAGATCTGGAAACAACCCAAGTGTCCATCAGTAGATGAGTGGATAAAAAAAGCTGTGGTATGTGTACACAATGGAATACTATGCAGCTGTAAGAAAGAAAGATCTCTTATCCTTTGAGATGGCATGGAAGGACCTGGAGAGTATTATGCTAAGCAAAACAAGCCAAGCAGACAAAGACAAATATCCCATGATCTCACTTATTTGTGGAATATAATGACCTAACCAAACTACTGAAGAAAATTAACCCAGAGACATAGAGGTGGGGTACAGACTGACAAGCCTCAGAGGAGGGGGTTTTGTGGGGCAGGGATAAACCACATAACTTACATGCATGTATGCATGACCAGTGAACATAAACAACACAGCTGGAGATGGGGCGGGGGGGAAGGGGAGGAGGGTGTCAATGGGAGAAAAATGAAAAACATAAACCTCTAGATACACTGGATCATACAGAATCATAAAGATAAAAAGGGACTATATTACAAATAATTTTATATCAATACATTTGTCAAAATAGATAAAATAAGAAAATTCCATGAAAGACTCAAAACGTACACAAAATAAACTGATAATCTTAACAGTCCCATGTCTATTAAAGAAATTGAATGTGTACATGAAGACCTATTTTCATCCCCAGACCCAAATGACTTCACTGGTGTATTGTATCAAACATATATATGGAAGATCTTACATAAATTGTTTCAGAAAACAGATGAAAAGATAAAAGTTCCAAACTTTTTTTACATGGCTAGAATTCCCTTGATAGCAAAATCAGAATATAAATATGCAACGCATTCTGCTGTTTCCTAAATGGGTGACCTTGAGCTAGTTGCTTTCTCTCTCCAGCTCTCAATTTTCTCATCCATGGTCATTCAGTAGACCACACTGGCTTGGAATCTGGCACTGTGGAGAAGCGCCTGGAGGAGAGACCAGCATCTGGCTCATTTCCTGCCCAGGTCTTCAGGAGAGAGTCTCCCAAAGGCAGATATCTCACCTCTTCACACTTCCAAATAATAGCAACTGAATGTGAATTAACGAGGGTCCTTCCTTTCTAGGTTTTCTTTTCAAAAAATAGGTAAATTCCAAACAATGAAACTCAGGGGAGCAAGGGGGAGCCTGTTGGAAATGCAGGCATGCACTACAGAGGAGAGAGAATGGATTGAGACTATCTAGGTGATACAATTTCGTATCATCACCCCCTGTCCCCACCATGTCTGTCTACCTCTGTCTCTGTCCCTCTCATTAAATAACGACTGCTTCTTGATTTTCCTCTTACACTTATCATTGTGACAAGACACATTTGAGAACTGCTTCATAGATAATCCGTAAGAACCTAAAGAACCTTAAGAACCCCGACCTCCAATAAATCCTGAGAGCTTACCATGTGCCAGACAATGAGGTAAGCAAAATCAAACATGCCGTTTGTCCTCATGGAGTGGATGGTCCATGTCTAAAAGCATTCCAGACTAGATGAAACAAGAACAACTAGTTACCTAGTGACTCCGTATGTGAACTATTATTACCCATTTTACAGCCGAGGCGGCAGAGACCTGGCGTGAATAACTTGCTGAAGCTGGAGAGGCTCAGGAGAAGAGCTGCATTTGAGCCTGGGTCTGTCCCACCCCAAAGCCCAAACTATTTTCACTGTGCCGTGCTGTTCACTTAAGAAACAGTTGAACATGATTCTGATTACATTTTATATCTCATTAGCAGAGTAATTGATTTGTATTTTATCATGACTAACAGTGCTGTGTTGGACTCACTGCTTGTCAAATTTTTAAATTTTGAATTTGAAGTTTGCATTAGAATATATTAAAAATTCTGCTAGACTGCATGACATGTAAAAATTCTTCAAATATTTCCCTTAATTATGAAATAGAAATTAACGCAATAGAGAGTGTCGACCTCACTCAGAAACCTAGCGAATGGATGCCTCTGCAAGGGTTTGTACACAGGCTTCTAAGGGTTTGGGTATATTTGAGGCTGGGAGTAGTAAGAATTTCTGATGTCAGATGATAAGGTTACTAGACATATACACACACACACAAATGACATTTTTTCTCACTAATGATTCTGATACATACCCTGTCTTCTCATGATGTTAGCAGATACTCTGCAGGAAGAGGTAATGGGGCATGATGTATCAAGTCCAAATTCTTGATTCAGACCCCGAAACCCCTGGCAATATGACCCAATGCCACATTTTCTTGCCTCACCATCTGCCACCAATCCCTTCCTCTGTCCACCTTTACTTCAGCCATAACAGAAAGCAAACCACTTGCTACATATTCCTCTAAGCCTCTAAACTCTTTTCTATGAAAAGATCTATCCATCTCCACCTTTTTGCAGCCTGGAAGGCTCAATCACCTTCTCTTCTAGAAAGTCCCATCCCCATGGGAATTGATCTCTCCTTCCACTAGGTTTTCAAAGAATGTTGCACTCTTCAGTGACCTACCACTCATCACTTGTCCTTATCAGGGCACAGTGCATGGAGGAAGGAGCCTGGATGGTGTCCTCTCGTCTTAGAGTCCTAGTGCCTAGCTCAGCAGTGACCCAAAATAGGCACTAAATTAGGAATACGTGAATTAATGGGTATGGAGGGGAATCATGCGAAGAACCACAGTTCCACCAGGCCCTGACCGGGCGGCTCAGTTGGTCGCAGCTCCATCCTGTACACCAAAAGCTTTTGGGTTCGATTCCAGTCAGGGCACATACCTAGGCTGTGGGTTCAGTCCCCAGTCAGGGTGTGTATGGGAGGCAACTGATTGATGTTTCTCTCTCACATCAGTGTTTTTCTCTCTCTTCTTCTCTCTAAAATCAATAAACATATCCTTGAGTGAGGATTTTTTTTAAAAAGCTCCACTCATTTTCATGTCAACAGGACAGGGATGAGTCAGCCCCCTTTCTGGATTCCTGACCACGGTCATTGCTTTGTAGGGCCTGTGTGCTCCATATTCTAATTTACCTTAAATCATTGATGTGATTCTCCGTTTGGATTTCCAATTTAAAGTGAGACCCTTAAGGTATTTTTCATTATTTCAAATCCTTTTAATCATTTTCTAATACCCTTCAAAAGCTTGGAATTTAAATGTCGTGACTGGCCCTGGTTTTCTGTGCTATATTTGCACAGCGGATGGTCTCAGACGTGTACTATAACTGTACTGATCATTTCCCTTAAGTAGTATTTATTTTCTTTCTTTGAAACAATACTATGAAACCAATAACACAGACCAAAGAACATACCCAGAGAGAAATCTTGGGAATATTTGGAAATATACCTAAGAAATACCTTTGTCTAAGCAAATGAAGTCTCTCCTGAGCTCCGTTTCCGAGGGCCCAAAGTGGTGGGTGAGGGGAAGGGCAGGCCTTCCCAGGCCCCTTCTCTGACCCACCACCCCAGGGAGGCTTCCTCCCAGCTGGAGCAGAGAGAGTCCTCCCATTTCCACACACCTGCTTTGTGTCTAGCAGCTGCTTGTAGATGATGTGTCCAAGTGACTGCCCCCCTGCCCGGGAGCTGGGCAGGCTTGCAGCCTTCTGGAGAACACACATCTGCACTCCCTCTGCGGCTGCAGCCCCTGCCTCTTTAGTTTCCCAAAAACTGCAAGTGAAAGCCAGTTGCCATGATCCCAGTGCAGGTAAATAGAAAAGGAAATGCTTCAAAACAGCCCCTGCCCCTGATAGAATGTGCAGAACAGGGGAAAAGGGTCATAGGTCTTTGAGATTCAGGGCAGGGCCTCTACCTTTTCATCCTGGGACATGAACGCCCTTGCACTTCCCAGTGTTTTTAGTGCCCTGCATCCTATATGCCCTGCTGCCCACACAGTACAGTAGAACCCCACAGTAAGGACCCAGGATGGCAAGTGTGTTCATCCACACTCCAGCCACTCTGGGCCACACTGAGCCTCACCTCCACATGAGATCCTGGTAATGTGGAATGGTACTGGCCCCCCATTCAAACATGTCTATTCCAGCATGGAATCAGTGTCTGAGCTAAGGCAGACCCCACTGCTAGTGGCAGAAGTTTCCATGGAGTGCAACTCCCCACTTCCTGTGACCCTGGCTGGCTGGGAGAAGATGCTTAAGTCTCTGAATACCTTGGGGTCTGCCCAAGCCATAGCTGCATCCGCAAAGCACTTCCAAATGAAACAGCCTTTGAAATAGAATAATACAAATTTAAAAGGGAAAATGGGCATCTTTCTGCCATTACAATCAAATTATTTCCTAGGGATAATTCATCATACCCCAGACTTTTAAAAATCACTATTAATTCATTTTCCAAAAACCTATACCCTCTTTTAGAAAATCTTAAGTTATATAAGCAGAGCAAAAGTGATTAAAATGAAAATAATTCCTAGATTTAGACCCATACCAGGGGAGCTTGGGCAGGTGACAAAGCTCTCTGAAAGGATCCTCTTTCGTAAAGATGATCTCCAAGGTCTCTTCAGCCCTCAAATCACATCTATTCTGGTTTTGTCCCAATGATCCCTGTCACTTTGCTCTGACTATGATAGAGCAGAGGTCCCAACATGAGCTGGATTGCACATTACAGTGTGGGCACCTCTGGTAGCTGCCAGGAGTGTTCTCTCCACCGTGGCCAGCAGCAGAGCTGCCCCTTGAGCATTGACAGCTGCCACAGACAGCTGCAGCACAGGGACCCTGAGCCGAAGAGGGGGGATGCAGGGGAGGCATGATGGCCAACAATATTCTATCTCAGAGAACGAACATCAGTGATATCCACTGAGGACCCTAAGAACTTCTACAGAGGAATTTAAGAAAGGGTAGAATTCCTGGACAGCAGTACTGGGCTATTAATTATCTATGGCTAAATAACAAACCATTCCAAACTTAGTGGCTTAAAACTACTATCTAGCTGACAATTTGGGCTGGAAACAGGAGGCTGTTTCTTCTGCTTGTGTCATGTGGGCTTAACCATGCACCATGGTGAGCTCAGTGGCTCTGATGTCTGTGGGCTGGGCCATGTGGTCTCTCGTCCTCCAGGAAGCTCCTCTAGGCTTCTTCACACAGTACCGGTGACATGGGTCCCTAGAGCACCAAACACAAGCCTCGTGTGCAAGCATTTTTCAAGATCCGTCTTCAGGCATGTTTGCTAAAGCCTGCTGGCTAAAGTAAGTCACATGTAAAATCTCAAGGAGAAATGAAATGTGTGAGCCTGCAGATCAAAGAGGAATTGGAAAGGATTTTTTGCAAATTGTGGGCCTCACTTAACTTCTGGGACTCTGTGCAAAGTTATACATGGAAATGCAAATGTAGGGAATTCCTCATGGATCGTTTGCCTCGGTATCTCATATTATTCTTGACCTTCAAAATCCAGCCCTCTGAGCTTATGCCTTCAGGCAAGCCACTCAATGACACCTTTAAGAAATTCATGAGTAATCAGTTGATCAGAATTCTTAAATCTCTAAAGTGTATGGCTATGAAATATATAGCACTTCTTCCTATCTGCAATCTGTGATTGGCAATTAAACAGAGCATTATACCAGTTCATTCAACAATTTCTTACCAATTAACTATGCACTAAGCACTGTGCTAAGGGTTTATATTTCCTAGAGACAGGAAGAGGGAAGGGCAGAGGGGGGCAGGGAAGAAATAAACCTGCCTTCTGATGCCGTGTGGTTCAGTGGGATGTCAACCAGCAACTTTTGCAAGGAATACAGTTCAAGAACTTCATTTCCAAAATCAGAGTGAATTTTCCATCTTAAACACCCTTCCATGAATCCCTTTTAATTTTCCTGGAATCTGTCTTCTCTGAAGAAGGTTTAAAAGTGACCTGACTCTCTTCCTTCCATTGTTAAATTGTCACCAAGCTATTTTTAATTCTGATAGTGCCCTCGGACCCCTTCTGAGGACATTAATTTCTTTGGCAGTTGAAAATAATTCTGAGTGAATTTCCTCGTACACTGAGCCACCCTTTCACTTACATACCTCTTCAAAGGCAGCTTGCTCTGCAAGGCAGAGCCGGAGCCTGGCGAAGAGGGGCTGGGAACATGGGCCAGTGCCACTGCCCTAGCGTTCTCCTTCAAAATCCCACCAACATGATCCTCAGCAGATCTGAAATGAGCCAAGTCTACTTTGGGCCTCTGATCTTGTTTATCCCTTCGAAAGTACTTCTTGGTGTTTTACTCTTTAACTACATACATCGGGAGGATATTTTTGTTATGTTTTTTTTAATAACAACCCATCTCCTTTCAGAAGATTTCATTTTAATAGGCTATCTTAAAGATCCTCTCCTCTTTTTCTCCCCCTCACACACACTTTTAAAATTCATGAGAGATTGACTCAATTGATGAAATTTTAGATAATAAGGTAAGAGAAAGATTTTGGTAAAGCATGCTTACTCTCAAGATAGATCCCATCAATTCAGAAGCCAGTGAATTTTAGAGCATGTGGATTTTACCTAGTTCTGCTAATCAGTTTTAAATCCTACGTTTTTCTAAAGATGACATTTCAATGGCCAACAGGTACATGACAAGTTTCTCAACATCACTAATAATCAGGGTAACGCTCACACCCATTAGAATGGCTATTATAAAAAAGACAAGAAATAACAAGTGTTGGTGAGGATGTGGAGAAAAGGGGACCCTGTGCACTGTTGGTGGGAATGTAAATTGGTGGAGCCACTATGGAAAAGAGTAGGAAGGTTCCTCAAAAAAATTATAAATAGGCCCGGCCAGTGTGGCTCAGTGGATTGAGCATTGTCCCATGAACTGAGAGGTCCCAGTTCAATTCCCAGTCAGGGCACATGCTCAGGTTGCAGGCTTGATCCCCAGTAGGGGGCGTGCAGGAGGCAGTCGGTCAATATGTCTTTCTCACATCAGTGTTTCTATCTCTCTCTCCCTTCTTCTCTCTCTAAAAAATCAATAAAACATTTTAAAAATTATAAATAGAACTACCATATGACCCAGCAATTCCATTTCTGGGTTTTTACCCTAAAGAAACTAAAACACCAGTCAAAAAGATATATGCACTGCAGCATTACTGACAATAGCCAACACATGAAAGCAACCTAAGCGTTCATAGGCAGATGAATAAAAAAAAACAAAATGTGGTGTGTGTGTGTGCATGCATGTGTGTGTGTGTGTAATGGACTATTATTCAGTCACACACACAAAAAAATGTGCCATTTGCAACCACATGAATGGACCTTGAGGCTAATATGCTAAGTGAAATAAGTCAGACAGAGAAATATAAATATTATATAATCTCACTTATATGTGGAATCTAAAAAACCCGAAGTCATAGATACAAAGAACAGACAGGTGATAGCCAGAAGTACAGGGTGAGAGTTGAAGAAATGAGTGACGGGGGTCAAAGATACAAACTTTCAGTTATAAAATAAATGTCATGAGATGTAATGAACATCATCACTATAGTTAATAATACTGAATGGCATATTTCAAAGTTGCTAAGAGTAAATCTTACAAGTTCTCATTAAGAGAAAAAAAGTGTAACTGCGTAATAACAGATGTTAACTAGATTTATTGTGGTGATCATTTTGCAATATGTACAAACATTGACTTATTATGTTGTACACCTGAAACTAATATGTTACATGTCAATTATAGCTCAATAAAAATTACTTTCATAGATCCTCACAGAAAAGAAAAATCAATGAGAATTTTTTTTTAATGGAAAGATAACTTTTGTTTTCATTTTAAAAGAATAAATAGGGGCAGTAAAAGGCCCCCATAAATTTCCAGAAAAATGTTGAAAGTTGTAGATATTATCCTATTTTGAGAAACTTGAAAGAAAACAACCCCCACTTACCATCAGAACATATTTGAATGAAACCCCATGTTATATAGTGCAAAGTAAGGGAACTGTATTTTGTCTACTGATGTGTCTAAGAAAATTTACCCACAAGATGTGATTGTGATTGAATTTGAAGTGACTTAGAATCACAGGGTGTATTGATGGATATGTGAACTTAGATTTGTAAAGGAATTAGGTCCTTAGGATATATGAATAAAATAAGTGATTTGAAACCACAGGGTGGCTTGTTGTGGGCTAAATTGTTATGATTTCAAATCCATGTTTTGAAAGCTAGTTTTAGACAAAGGTGCTTATGGTTTAAACTTATTTTGTTGCAATTCTTTAGAAGTTGGAATGTTGGAACTTTCTTACCCAACTCTCGCACCTGGAGTGGAGAGGACCTTTACGTCATTGACACCATAGTAACTGCAGTGCTGTACATCATGTGATGGATTTTCGAGCGGTAAAAACCAAGGGGCTTGAACAGCAATTTGCCAGTGTTCGGTGGAGATAAGGTTACTCCTGCTGACTGAAGGAGTTCTCCCAAGATCTTGAGACGTGTGCCTGCCGTGGCCGAGTTACTCTTGGTGGACAGTGATACTAAATCATGTGGCAATCTCGGGCAGAGAAGGGACATCTGCTCCTGCCTTGACGAGGCTCCTCCCCATAGGCAGGGGTACAGCTGTGTTATAGCCCCTGGAATAATGACCTTCGGAGCACCCACCCTGCAGGCCAACACTGGTGCCGTTGCCCACTAGCTACCTGCCCCAGCAGCAACGGACCTAAACTGGTAGCTGAGAGTTGGAAAGACTGACTCTACTGAGAGCCAACAGGCAGAAATGTACACGTCACTAAATTTGGACTTTATGGCTTTCTTCTCCCCTTTGCCTGGAACCACAGTGTAATTAATCTAACATTGGTTCAGATTATATGATTCCTTTATTGGCTTATGAAGAGACATTATCCTGTATGCTACTGGCTGGTGAAATATTATTATGAATTAGAATTCACACAGTGAACCTGTGTTAAATAAATTATGGGCAAAGACAATCTGTCTCTGAGCATAATTTTGCCATGAACAAAACAGCATGTCGCTGAGCTGGCAATAGCTTCCCCCACATAAGGTTGGCTGTGTGGTCTGTCGTGCCACCTCCAGGGAGGTGGTGTGAACGCCTGCATCTTGGGATAGTCCGCGAGTATGAGAAGGATGGCAAGAGGTTTATCCATGGGCTCTTCCTCTATGACCTCTCTTTGGTCAGAGCCCATTCATTATGCATTAAATCCCCTAGAATCTAGATCACTACCTGGCCCCTCCAGCATCACAGGGGAAGGCAGAGCCTCCGACATCCCTCTTTGTGTGGGGTGCTGGGTGTGGGGACCCTGAAATGTACGCCAGCAGAGGCCACAGCAGCCTGGCCTTTCACCTATGAAAACAGTGTGAAGGGACAGGCAGGCAGTTCTGGCTGAAAGTCCAAGGCTTAGGTTGACAGGCTCATTGACCTGAAATAATGAATCAATAGGGTCTGGAATGACTGCAGACCATTATGTAGCCTTAAAATTTTTATGTGGCCATAAATTTTCTGTGAAATTTTTATATTTTTTCTATATCTTATAAACTCAAAGTTAAGTTTTCTGCCCAAGACTATCTTCTAAAGGGGGCACAATCTTTCGTGTAATATTCAGAAATTAATTTAATAGTTATCTTCCAAGGATGACTGACCTTGATGCTAAGTACAATTGTACTTGATGCTAAGGGAAAATACATTCTTAGAATATTTCATGTAAATTTAGTTAGTTTGTTTGTTTGTTTACCTAAACGTGTAAACAACTTCACCAACAGGAGATTATGTACTTACCAATCTTGTGATAACCATCAACCGTGACCTCTGTGACTTTGTTATAATATTCTCTTATTAAGAACATCTAAAAACCTTTCTCTTGGAAAAAGTTAATTTTTGTTTGTAAAATGAATCTGTGATTCTGATTAATTTTAAAGTAAAACATACATCTCACTCATTCTTCCACACTTGTAAAAACTACACACACTATATAACTAAAGATCGGTATAAATAAAATTCTGTCTGTAAATACATGAAAGAAAATGTTGAAAATGGCCATTAATAGCATGGAAGTGAAAACTAACAATATGGTGAGAGATGTTCTCAAGTTCAATTGGAGTAAGTAAAGCAGGAATCAAATGCTATACAGAATATACCCAGCCCCTGTGTGGGAGGTGTAGGGTGTGGATCCCCACACACAAAAGAGAAAGACAACAAATGGTAATGTAATTACAGATGGTTTCACTAAATCTCTTATTATATTTTTCCATTCTTTCCCAACTTCCTACATAATTATTTCCTAATCAGAATTTTATAGTTAAAGCGAATCTAAAAATACCTTAAATTGTGAGTTATGATAGGCAGTCAAAACCAAAATGTTCAATAATTTATTAAGCAGGAATATAATCATTTATATCCTGTTAGAATTAAGATTGTGTGAACAGAATGGTTTAATTAGCTTAAAGGAGTAACTCACATATTACGGAGACAAAACCAGGAGAGTTTGTTGAAAATATAGATTCATTTCATCAATTCAATACAGCAGGTCAGGGTGAGACCAGACATTTGCATTTTATCAAGCTTCCTGGTGATTTTAATGCAGTTGGTTGGGGCCACCTTTTGATAATACTAGCCCAAAGAAAAGTCCAAAGCATCAAAATTTCAGAGACTCTCATATACCATCTAGAAGCAATGCTCCTCTGGTTCCCTGGGCACATTCTCCAGTGGCCATTACACTCCTCTTGTTCTGATCCATCTCATTTAGCAAATTGTTTATGATTGGCTTTCCTTGTGGGTTATGTCTGGGAATAAAATGGACTGCTCTGTCAATGGTGGCATTTGAGGTTGTCAGAATGTCCTTCTCATTGTGAACTAATATGTCAGCACTTGATTTATACATCAGTCTTCCTGGGCCCAGATAGTATGAGTCTATTCCTAAAACCTGGGTCCATTTTCAGATAATGGACAAAAAACAAGACATGTGAGTTCTCAAAGATGAACCCCTTAAACTTGGAGGAATTGAGCCCCATTCCCACAGTAGTGGATGTTTGTTACTTTTGCCAGCCTGGCATCCTTTTCCATGCTTCTAGGACAGCATCTTGAACTTCCCCCGGAATTACCCACTTCTCCTCTCAGATACCTTCCAAATGTGAGCTTGCCTGTCCATTTAAACTCCATCCTAGAATCTTTGTTACAACAAACTAAGCTTTCCAGATAAAGCTCAGATCTGTTGTTGTGTGTCATGGAGTCACAAGAGAAAAGTGTACCTGAGAACAAAGCCATCATGGACAAAAGAAGAATCAAGAGTGAGAGACAAAATTAGAGAGAGAGAAAGAAAAAGGGAGACAGCTCTTTTCAACATCATTGATGTTCCTATCCATGGCTTTTGTCTTATTTGAGCTAACCAATTTCCTTTTAAATGAGCCAGTTTAAATTGGATTTCTTTCATTTAATAAAGAAAGAGCATCAGATACAACACTTCTCTATCTCCACGTACAGAGAATCCCTTCCACCCACGAGCAACAGTTAGGTCCAAAGATCTACCACTGTTCAAGGGAACATTTGGAAACTCCATCCTCACAGGAAGTGGAGACTAGCTGGATATTGACTGCATGTCAAATCTCCTTCATTTGAGAATAAGATGAACCTAATAATTGTCATTAAGAAACAGTAACACAAGCTTAGGAGTTTTCTTTTCCAAAGACAATTCCAGGTTGTGACATAGCATAAGAACAAATGCATGTGATGTTTTATAAATCTTTATATCTTTCTCTATGCCAGAAGAGTCTTTCTGTGCTTATTACTTAGGAATATTTCTATAAAAATGAGAGGAAGACATCCCCCACCTACACACACCACCTTTGGTGCCCCAAGTAGAGAAGGATACTTGATGGCTGTATATCATCACAGTCAATCAATCACCTCAGTTATGAGTATCATCACAGTCAATCAGTCACCTTAATTATGGGAAATAGGAGGGGAGTTATCTGTCCACAGGAAAAGCAATGGTCACATTAACTTCACCAACTTTAAATGCAGATAAAATTCTTTGTTCTTGCCTTTTCAACTTTTCTTGACAATCGTCACTGCTTCTATGCATAAAACAATAAAAAGGGGAAAAAATCTCATTGGCAGATTACTGAGAATGCAATGAAAACATATTTTTCCAGAAAAAAAAAGTATGCACGAACAAGAAACCATTTAGTGTGTTAGACTTTTGATTCTCTTACATGATGGCTCCTACAGACAGGGTGTGACTGAGTTGCAACATATAATGATATCAGTCATATAAAGCATTGATATTTAGAAATCACTCAGCCTCATGAAATAATTAAACATGGCATAATGTTGACACTCAAAATCTCTTTCCCCATTGCAATAGAGACCTGACTAGTAAGAGTTAACTGCTCATCAAAAAGGATGGATGTTCAGAAGCGACACCTCATTACTATCCTGCTTCTCTCTAGCGGCTATAAAGCATGTATGCTCCCTTCTATACCAGGAATGACTTGACTGCAAAACAGTAAAATAAGAACCAAATCCTTGGAGCCGAAGATGAAAGCAGAGCAGGTGCAACCACTTTTGCAAATGCCCAGGGAGAGAGCTGTGTTCGGTGGGATGATCAGGGAGGCCTAGTCAACTATTGCATTTATATTGGAATTGATACTGAATCTATGTCTAACATCAGAAGGGGAATCTACACCAGTGGATCAGTTCAGCCTCAGGATGTAGCTTGTAAAAGTAGTCTCAAAGTAAGTTATCTCACAGTGTTTGTTCTAGTAAAAAATAAAATTTAAAACAAGTCAAACAAAAGCCACACAATCGCATTCCGCACCTTCTCAGATTCCCTCAAGTTCTACCTCCTCTGTCTCTTGTGGTGAGTCCCTCTTCCATGAGCAAGTGTCCTTCACATTTAGACTTGGGAAAAATAACATTTGGTGGCATGGTGCCCGATTCCCAAGCAACCACCAAGGAGCCAAGAGTACATGAAGTTAGCTTCCCATGGGATAAAACTTCACCAACAAGAAATGACATAAGAGGGAGCTGGGAAGCTAAGCTTCTCTTCCTTTTTCTTTCCCACAAACTACCCCAAGGTGTAGTTCCTCCTTGCCAGCCTTCTGGAAAATCCTCATGTGCCAAGTAAGCATGCATACGGAGTGACATAGTTCATCTCACCCCAGCTCCTGGTTAAACAGTGGTCAGTGTGGAGACACATGGCATTACTTGTATCACATCACATTCACCCCAGCTCCTGGTGAAACAGTGGTCAGTGTGGTGACACATGGCATTACACTGTATCACACCACATTTCTTCTTGCCTTATTCACCTCCGCCTCTGGGGTAGCACATCCCAAATAAATTGAAAGCACTCTGAACACTGCCTTGGGCTCTGCTTTCTAGAAAACGCAAGAGGGGGCCTGTTGAAGCTAATTGTTGACAACAGTGAAATCTCTTTCCTCACTGTCACTAATAATTGTATTAATAAAATAATTTCCTCCAAATATTCAGTGCTATGAGTTTGACTTTGCTTTGTATGTTGATCTGGGGATAGCAAAGCACTCCTCACTTATACAAGGCCTTCCAACATGCCCCTTCATATTGTTATTACCAATCAGTGCAAGGAATACACTTACACACTTGTACTTCAGCTAGCTAGTGTTCCATAACTCACCACCCAAAATGAAATGACTTAGAGCAAAGATATGGAGGGCTTGCCTGCGTGGTTCTGATCCCGGTGGCACCAGCTGGGGTCACTCACTTGGCCAAATCCAGCTGTTGGCTGGGCTGGACTAGACGGTTCCAGAAAGCTTCTCCCAAAAGTCTGTGTCTCATGCTCCTTCAGGCAGTGGCTCTCTCTCCTGCAGGCAAGCAGGGGCTTCCTCACAGCCTGTACACACAGAATAGGCTGTCCCCTCCAGAAGGCTGGCTCCCAAGAGAGAGGAAGCCAAAGCTACCCATCCTCTCGGGGCGTGGGCTCAAAGCCCCAGAATTTGCTTTCTTGGAATTTTGTTGTTCAACGCAAGTCACAAAGGCAGCGTGACCAGACCCTGCCTCCTCATGGGATGTGGCACACATGCAGACAGAGGGAAGAGTATATAGCTGCCACCCTTGGAGACTATTTCCCAGGGCGATTCCCAGGGTTGTCTGCCGGTTAGAATCATCTGGACACGGTTTACAACCACAGAAGCACAGGCCACACCCTAAACCAGTCAATTCACAACGGGGCTTGGGGGTGCAGATAGGCATCTGTTTCTTTCTTGCTTTTTAAGTTCCCCATGTGATTCCAAGTTTAGGAACACTTGATCTACCACAACTTGTGGGGAAAGAGGTTTCGAAAAGCAGAAGACTGACCAGCAGTGCCTCGTTTACACTTAGTAAAACGTTATTTCATAGTACGCTTAGTGGCTTGTCTTGAAACCCACCAGGGACTTAAAACTTAAGTGAAACACAGACCACTTCAAAGCACAATAAAGCTCCCACGATAAGCTAGCTAGAATGCCGTGTCAGTGACCAACTTGCCAGTTAGCCTGGGACTGAGTGGTTTCCTGGGACACAAGACTTTCAGTGCTAACACCACATCAGACTGAGCCAAACTGGACAGTTGGTGACCCTACCATTGCCTTGTCTCCCTCTAGACTGGTCCTGTTCTAGTGAGTTTTGTTTCTGTAACGTGGTTTCATTGTTATGACCTGAGTGTCCTCAAAAGTAATGACCTATGCCAGTGTGGCCTAAAGTGCATTCCACAGACCTGCATTAGCAGCACCTACACACTGGTTAGAAATGAAAATTTCGAGAAATTCTGATGCTTCGTCGGAATCTCTGGGAGTAGCGCGCAGAAATCCGTGTTTTGAAAAGCGTGAATTTGAGAAGCACTGGTCTAGCCTGCCATTTTCCACCTTCATCTATCTCCACCATCCCACGTAAGACAAAATCAGATTTCCGATTTGCAGTAAAGGTAGAAACAAACAGAGCAGGAAGATTCGAGCATTGCTAATTGGCCAGGGACACCTTGACACAACGCAGGCAGCATTTTTAGACACATACATGACAATCACCACTTTTGGCTTAGTTTTGGTCAGTCATTTATTTGAGAAGACATATACAAGATTTGATATCCACAGTCGAGGCCAGAGTCTGGACTCAGGAGGGTGCTGAGCACAGCTGTCTGCAGCTGGCAAGGCCTGTCTCCTTCCAGAACACATCCAAGCTGTCGATATAAGTCAGGTGGTGAATTTTCTCCAACTTGAAAAGAAAAAAAATCTCTTCCTTAAAGTTAAGTAGAAAATCAAGATTTGTCTGTGCCTGGATGCTTAGTTTTTCTATTTGAATTTATAGTGAAAACCACTGAGGTTTCAAGAATTTAGAAATGATGTTCTATTGAAGTAGCTTGGGCTGAAGTTTACCTAGATGTAATGAGTTCTGCTGAGCAGATTAATACCGAAAAATTTAACCACCTTAAGACCAAAACAGGTTTTTTTAAGGACTTACCTATTTATACTAAACTGATATTAATCACGACATGAGTCTTACCCATACATGAAAGAAGAAACTCTGACGCAAAGCACTTTGTTGGTACCATCACTGCATAAATTGAAAGTAAAATAAAGATATTTCTCAACGCACACGCCTTCTAATTTAAACTCTTTACTAATTCAGACTAGTCTCCCCGCCTACAAAATAAAATTTGTAGTAGGATTTCTTATCGGTCCGTTAGTATATAACTTAATCCTTAAGATGCTGACACATGTGGAATTTCCAAAGCCCTTTCAAAACTCACCTTTGATAAGTGATGGTTTTTATTTCTTATGTGTTTCACAAACTTCATATTTAAATTTTTTTAAGTTAATCAAATTTCCCTCTGCACAAGATAACAAAATAATCAAAGTGACTGTGGTAATGGTTCGGAGGTCTGTGGAAAGAAGTTGCTCTTTTGGGATCACTGAACTCCTCCAGTCCAGATGCGCTGCAAGTCCGGCAGGACGCTCTGTGGGCAGCACAGACACCTACCATAACAATGTCCTCCACAAAAATAAAAAATACAGGATTAGACTGGAAAAGCACATGTTCCCAGTCCCGGCCGGTGTAGCTCAGTTGGTTGGGTGTTTTTCCATCCATGCATGAAGAGATTGCTGGTTCGATTCCAGGTCAGAGCACATGCCCGAGTTTTGGGTTTGATCCCCAGCAGGAGGTGTGCAGGAGGCAGCGGATGGATGTTCCTCTCTCTCATCTATGTTTCCCTCTCTCTCTAAAAATCAATAAAAACATATTTTTAAAAAACTTAAAAAAAAAAGAAAAGCACGTTTTCACAACAATCTCTTTCCCATGTTATAATCACATGACAAATAAGTCTGCAAGCTTTACTTCTCCTGAATAGAGTTTTAAAAAGAAAATATATATACTTCTCACGTAAATAACTGTAAGCAGATTTTGACCATTTGATGTATTGATTCTGTATCAGAGGACTTCTAAGAATTTCATACATGACCAACTGGTCTTAAAACACCTGAGAAAGTGTACATAAGTCATTCCATTTTTTAGGAGGCGAAAGTGACGTCTATATTCTTTCCCCATTCAGGAGAAACATCCAGCAATACTCCTGACTGAACAAACATGGTGAAACTAAGGAATGAAAAGATTCTTCTGCCCCTTCCTCCACTTCCCAGGTGCACAACCATAGTTTATCAACCTAGCTTCTCTCTCTCTAATCCCTTCCCTCTGGGGACCATCCTGTCCCTCACCTGCACTCTGCTTTGTGGCCAAGATGGGGTCCTAGAGGTCGAAATAGCTGCACAAAGCCACCTGAACGGAATGAGCGGCCAGTGTAAGTCCACAGAGAAGAAAGTTCCCAATAAGGAAGCTAAACTCGGCCATCAAATCCAAAGGGATAAACTCAGAATCAAAACTAAATCCCAGCCCACAAGGGTGGCAAACTAGACTGACCCCTGAATAAGAACAACAAAAGGACAAAGGCAGAGGCTGGAAGACAGACCACGACAGTATCCCACATAAGACAGTTCGCCTTATTCAAAAGTATCTGCTCAATGGAATCTTAGATTTCATTCATAAAATGAGAGTAGGAATCACTACCTATTTCATAAAGCTATTATAAAAGTCACATGAAATCATGTGAAGTGAACATGATCTATACATTGTAAATGTATGTGCCAATACAAAGGGCATAACTACTACTATGTTCACTGTCGGGGAGGGCCTTGGGGTCAGGGCCTGTAGCAAAGGTGACCCCATTAACAGGTGTATTGTAATTGTCAGTTTCCTTATCTGCTGCCCTAACTAAGCTAGGATTTCCTTGAAAGCAGAAACTGTGTCTTAGTCATCACTGTGTCTCTGTTACATAGTAAGACATTCAGTCACTGTTTATGGAATGTTGAAGGAAAAATTCTGAATCCTCACTGTTATTCAGAGTCCTGGCTGGCCAGGAATTATGTGCAGGAATACAATGTGGAGCAATGTGAGAAATGAAACAGCAAATGCCCATGTGCCCAGGAATAGTTCCCCATCTGCCAAAAACCACTGCTTCCTACTGCCAGAGCACTGGATCCTCTGGGTAAGGGGCCTCATTCTCAGAATTAGCAGTACTCCTTGAGGCAGGTCAACACAGGAGGAATTGACAATTAAATGCCTTGGAAATTAAGAACAGCTAAACTTTACTGGGTCCTTATATGCCAGACACTGTGCTAAGAAGCTTCATATTATCTTATTTAAAATGTACAACAAGCCCAGCAGGTGTGTGGCCTGGCGGATTGAGTGTTGTCCCATGGACTGAGA
Source organism: Molossus molossus (assembly GCF_014108415.1). Lineage (NCBI taxonomy): Eukaryota > Metazoa > Chordata > Mammalia > Chiroptera > Molossidae > Molossus > Molossus molossus. Next base: position 82,100,394 of record NW_023425366.1, on the reverse strand, counting down.
GGTCCCTGCTCAATTCCCAGTCAGGGCACATGCCTGAGTTGCGAGCTTGATCCCCAGTAGGGGGCGTGCAGGGGGCAGCTGATTGATGTTTCTCTCTCACATAGATGTTTCTATCTCTCTCTCCCTTCCTCTTTCTCTCTAAAAACATAAAATAAAAATAAATAAATAAAAACATATTAAGTAAAAGTTAGAAAACAAAATAAAATGCACAACAATATAAGCAGACTTTGTTACAATCCACATTTACAGATGAAGAGACTGAGTCTCTAAGAGAGGTTAAGTGACCTCACTCACCAAGCTGTATGTAGTAGAGCTAGAATTGAACTCTAGATCTCTTTTATTTCAAAGCCTACATTCTTAAGTAATATTGTACCCAGCTTTCTGAGAAGAAAAAAAAAGAGGTCTTTGTACATTTATCATTAGTGAGAATATGATGGTCTCATCTTCATCATTTTAATGCCAAGTGAGACCAGGAGAGTTCTTCCTCCTGCCTCCTTCTCTTCCTTCCTCAATCCCTGCAGACACCCGTGAAGCCAGTCACTGTGCTGGTGCCAGAAATACACCGGGGGCAGCCACTTGAGGAAAGGAGACAGACAGGTAAAGAGATGTGAACTGCAGTCAGAGGGTGGTGGCTGGGGGACTAGATGGCAGCAGGGTGATGAAGGGTGGTGACATGAAAACATTGTCAGACCCAAATGTAGGAAGGCAAGCCGGCCCCTCGGGCCAGGCACCAGGAGGGTCTTGTAAAGCAAGTGCTACAGAGGAACCCAGCAGAGTGCTGAGATGAGACACCTGGCCTAGGAAGGCCTCGGCAACCATTTCCTAAATGAGATGTCACAATGGACAACACAGCCTGAGGTCTTGTGGGGCTGGGGTTGGGGGGTAGGAATGCTGTGGCTGGTCCCAAGCTAGCTACCTGGAAAGGATCAAGTATGCCTGCACTTCACTGGCCTTTAAACCAAACCTTGCAGCTTTCATTCAGTCCCTTGGTCCTTTTGCCTTTTTCTGAGTTCACTCTATCCTGGCACCTACAAGGCCTGCAGCATTCTTGGGTGACTTCCTAGTCCAGCTCAGTGCTCCTTCCTCTTCCTTCTCTGACCCACAGGACTCTCCTGACCACTCTGTGTCTTCACTCTCTAGTCTTTGCCATTCCTGGCTTCTCTGAATAGCTTTGGGTGCTCACATATGACACTGGCTCCAAGACCCATGGTCACATCCTCCTAATGGGCTGGCACCACCATTACACTCGCTTCAGTCCTAGGAGGGTTGGAAACTACAGAGCTGTACCTGTAGACACGGGCAGGTCCAGACACCGAGGACATCTGCCCCATCTCCCCTCTATTTCTTCACATCCACATTGTTTACCTAACCTTCCGTCATCTCTTTAACCAGTATTTATTGATAATCTATCCTAGTTTACCCTCTGCTGGGAATAAAAAAGACAAATAAAATCTTTCTGTCCCAGTGGAATTCACAATCTGACAATGGCAGCTAAGTGGAGGGACTTGAACTATACCATCTACATTCAGTATTAGAGTTCCCACATTTATGTCTATTGCCCCAAATTCTCCCTCAAGCTTCAGACTCACACCTTGCTCCCTACCGACATTTTTACTTGGCTGTCTAATAGCATTTCAAAATTAATAAATCTAAATTATTATTTCCTTCCCTTCCTGTTCTTCCTCTTCTCTGTAACAGCCCCACTATCCTCAGAGTCAAATAAAAATCCAGGAGTCACCTTTGATTCCTCTTTCCCCTACGAACACTTACATATAATCCATCAATGAGTTCTGTCCATTCTACCTCCGAAATGTGTCCTGAACCCATCCACTGCTCCTCAAGTCCGTTCTCACCACCCTGATCCTCCACTGGGCTGCTGCAGGCCCACGAGCCCTTTGTGCAAATTTGAGGAAAGGTGCCCTTGCTCCAGGCCTTCCAGCCCAACACCAGGATATTTGCCGACAAGCTGAGCAAGGGGGCTGGATTTCAACCTCCACTTGACCTCCAGCCTGGTACCCTGTGTAGTAAATAACCTGCAGAAACAGTCACACTGGTGCCACCATTTTTTCTCTACTACTGCAGTGGCCTCATAAGTGCCCCTCCCATAGTCTATTTTCCACACAGCAACCAGAGTGGCCCTTTAAATTCTTAAATCCAATCAGTTCACTTTCCTGCTTAAAACTCTTGATTCTTGCCTTGACCGACAAGGCCCTGACTGATCTGGTCCCAGTTTACCTCCGACCTGCTGGCCCACCCTTACTCTGACCACCTTTCTCTTCCTTAAAAATATAAAACACCAGGCTCCCTTCCCTCTGACTGAGCTGTCTTCTTTCCTACCTTCCAGTCTGAACCACAGTACACAGAACAGGGTTAGTCTTAATATTTAGTTCATCATCTACTCTCACTTTTAGTCCATGCAGACCCTGTCATATTCCATTATTTAGCAGTTACGTTTAATGTAATAAGCACACCTGGCCCCATCAGGTGAAACGCAGCTGGGACTTTGCCATTGACTTGCCTTTAACCTATGGTCCCCCTGCTTCTCCCATCTAAGATACAAATCTCATTTCTCATTCTCTTGACTTTTTACTTATGTAATGGTATTGTATCTACATGTGCCCCAACATAATTGGGAAGGGTAATTTAGTAGTTTTTAATATTATAAAAGAAATCATGCTACAGATAATCTTTTAGGCAATTTTTACTCAATATTATATTGCTAAATTTTAATTATACTATGTGTCACTTAGTTTATTCATTTTGACTTCTGTATAATGTTCCTCTGTGTAACAATATGGCACTATTCATCTATGCACCAGTGATGGGCATTGGAGTTCTTTCCAGGTTTTCATTGTTGGGAACCAGGTTGTTACAAATATTTATGTGCATGTCTCCAGTTGAACATGTACAAGAATTTCTACTGGTATAAATCTAGAATGAAGTTGAACTATTGGATCATCAATGTACAAATGTTCAAATTAGGATATAATGCCAAATTGTTTTCTCAAGTCCTTGTACCAGTTCATACTGCCACCGGAACATGGGAAGGTCCTGTGGTTCCATATTCTCTTCCACGTCTTGGAATTGTCAGACTTTTTAAATTTGGGCCAACCAAATCGGTATAAAAGGACATCTCAATGGGGCCTTGATTCATCTTTCCACAATAACTATCACTTCATATGTCCACTACCTATTTGTATTTCCTCTCCTCAATGCTTCAAGGTCTTGACCTGAATGTTCCCAACACAAAGAGCACTGACCGCTGACCATGTGAGGGTCGCCACTCTCGAGGGCATTACTCTATTTTCTTTGTGGCATCTATCACTACCCAAAATTACCTCGTTTGTTTGCTGAAAAACAAGCTCCAAGCATTTCAGTTGCCTTATTCACTCCTCCATCACCAGGGCCTAGAACAGTGCCCAACACAGAGTGGACAGATGACAGGGTATATGTTACATTAAGAGTTGTGTTCTAGAATCTTGAGTTTAATCTCAGCTCCCCACTCACAAGCTGTGCTATCATGAACAAATTACTCAAATCATCTGTTCCTGAGTTGCCCCATGTATAAAACAAGAGATAATAACATTCCTTATTTCATAGGGTTGTTATGAGTTTTAAATAAGTTAATCTTGTGAAGTTCTTAGAACAATACCAAAAGAACACACAATAAATGCCGGTTATTATTATCAATGTGTGATTTTATTATTACTACTCCATGGCTTGAGAGCACAAGGCATTAAACAAGCCTGGAGAGAATGAGCTTCCCTTTCTCCCACAGGCTTTATATCCCCCTCCTGTCCTTCCCACAGCCTAGAGAAAAGTGGGGGGGCACTTGGAGAAATGTTTGGGGGGGCAGTTTATTTTCAAGAGAATTGTCTGGTCATACCATACACAGTAAAAAGTTAAATAACAGAGCAAAGTAGGTGCTCAGCAATGCTTGATAAACAAATGATTCATAAACCATCCATCCATGCACCCTGTAATCTTAGCATTATATTACAAACGAGCCACAACATTCTCCTCTCTCTCCCTTTATTCCGGTTCATATTTTCAAAGACAAAAAAGAGAAGTTAGAATGGAGGCGGCAAATAAATACAAGTAGGCTGGATAAGGAAAGAGGAACAGAGACTGAGGCAAGGAAGCAAGGATGAAAGTTGGGGGTGGGGGGTGGGAATTTCAGATCGCACTGTGGCACGGGCCTCTGGTGTAGAACATAAATGCTGAAATAAGAACATAAGGGAGTCCCTCTACCAACCACCCATGCGGGGTAATTTTTCTTTTTAAGGTATGAATAGGGCCAGGGGTCCAGAAAGGGGGGTGGAGAAGGGACCAGAGGCCCAAGAAGGGGAAAGGGGAAGCCCAAGGCAAACTTCACTTCACCATCTTGCTTGGGGGAGGATGGCCCCATTAAATCTGTGACCCCGGTCAATGTCACCTTAGCAGCGAGCTTACCTTGTCTGCAACCTGGAGCCCCACTCCATTTGGAGCCTTCCTTGCCCCAAAGAGGGAAATGCGGCCTTGATTAAACGCACCGGGAAGCAAAGCCCAAGTGAGATTCCACTGAGAATTCCGGCAGGTTCACTGGGAGAAACTGTTTCCATTTGAGAAGGATCAGGAGTCCTGGCCAGGGACCAGCTGCCTCTCCGGGTGTCAAATTCCGTGGCAGCTCTAAGCCCCAGAGAGCCCCGGTCCCTGGCTCTCACCTCCCAGGCTCCGGGGCTCCGGAGTCCCAGGGCGGGGTCCCGGAGTGGGCACAGCAGGGCTAGCTGGTCCTCGCTGCCCACTGGTGGCTGGCTGGTCAGGGTCCACCTTTGAAGAACCCAACTCCTACTTTCCTGTCCCTGCTTCAGCACCGACAGCGCAAAACACCGAAGCTGGTGACAGGATGCCCTGCCGGGACTGGGGACTCCCTCCTTCTCCAGTCCTTGGCCCGCGGGGACGTCCAGGCTGGCGGAGCCCGGAATGCTCAGGTTATTGCGGACCTGGAGGCTACCGAGGGGTGTGCAGGCGCCCAAAATGCCACACACACACACACACACACACACACACACACACACACGCACGCCACCGTTTTCCCCTCGATCGACCCTCCCAAGGAAAGTAACTGTCCTTAGGCAGCGGACAGCACCATGGGGGAGGGAACCCTGCGCTGAAATATGAAAGCCAACATTATTCCCAAGACCAAATTTGGGGATAGTTTTAATTTTAAGATTTGGATTTAAGCCACTCTATAAAAAAAAAAAAAAAAAAAGACATGGAACAAATTCCTCTGTGTGTGTGTGTGTGTGTGTGTGCGCGCGCGCGCGCGCGTTAAGGTTGAATTTCAGCTGTTAACCAGAGCTTAAGAGGAAAGCGAGAGGGATAGAAATCACAGATGGTGGTTTCCCCAGTACAACGTTAGAAACAGGTCTTCATTTCCATGCCCAGCGTGTTCCATCCGCCCTCCCCCGCAGCCCCGCGGGGCCTCGAGGTGGCGCAGGGGTTAACACCGCCCTCGCGCCAGCCCGCCCTCCCCCGGCCCTGGCATCCCCCGGCCCTGGCATCCCCCGCCCCGAAAGCCGGGGGCGGGCGGAGGGAGAGCCGGGAATCTCCGCCGGCTCCCCTCCGCGGAGCTTCCCGCCCCGATCTATTTATAGCTCCACCGCCAGCTGCCGCAGGGAACTGGGCAGCCTCGCGGAGCATTTCGGCTCCCAGAGCCTTCCAGAAACAGGGGATGGTCATAAATTCTGAGAATGGCAGAAATGTCTCTAGCCTCCTGGATTTTGATTGCTGCCGTTCACTCTGCTTCATATATTCCATTTCTAAGTTGAGAGAGAGCGCGCGCCAAGAGGATTTTGAGACTGGTGAATTTTAGGCAGGCAGCTTGCCATGCTGGGGACATTTTTATCAGATGCTGGGGGGGGGGGTCCTCTATGAATTTTCAGGTGTCAGGCTCATTTCACATTTTCTGCAACACTCAACCTGTTTGGGTTTTTGTCAGTCACATGGTCAAAGAGGTATGAAGATGTGTCAAGAGCAATGCAAACATCACACCCTCTGCCTGCCTACTGGGGGATCTTAGGGCTGTCTGTCAGTATACTACACATCTGGGCCGTCTCTGTGTCAAATCCCACACCATCCTCTCAAAAACAACAGCAAAGCAGGCTAGTTATGGTATTACATTTGTGTTTCTGGCCCCAGTGGGCCCTGGTGACACAGGAGAAAACACCTACTGATCCGAGTGTTACATTCAGCATAAAATGAAGCCTACTGCACTAGTCTAGAAGGTCCTAAAACTGATACCTGGCTCCCAAGCCCCTTCCTTCAAGTCCTGCTTACTGAACCAGTTCTTGAGCCTCTGTGCAGTGTTTATCCCTTGGAAGACCCCTGCGGGCTGCAGAGAAACACCAACAGCACCTGCCCCCACAGAACTTAGCCAGCAAGTGTGGAAGGAAGCCCAGACTCCGCCAAGGGCACTCCTGCAGGTCTGAGGTGGGGGTGCTTAACCCACTCACCTCCGCCACTTCTCTGTCCTCCACCTTCTGGCCTCCGTTTTTTTTTTTTTGTTAGTTTGTTTGTTTGTTTGTTTTAGAGCTGATCCTAATATAATGAGAGGTTATTATTTATTTAACTGTATTTAATCAGAATGATCCTAGAATAGGGCTTGTAATTAATTTAACTTTCTAGTTATCTATAGGCTAAGCAGAAACCCTTTTGGTTTAGGTCTTTGTTGTTGAAAGGCTTTTTCCTGCATTCATTTCCCTGCCCTCTTACAGAGAAGTCCTGGGCATACTGCTTCAGAGATGAGTCGAGACCCAGGGGTGCATCAGGAAAATGCAAGAGGAGGGCTCTGGAGCCTCATGTCCTCAGTTCACCCTGGCTATTTATATGATCATGTTGAAGTTATTTTGCATCAGTGCCTTATCAGTAAAATGTGAAGAACAGTAATAGAAGATACTTCATGGGGTTCTTCTTAAATTAAATAGTTGCTTAGACCAGTGCCTGACCTGTGCTAAAGCTCCATACATTAAGTATTATTATTATTATTACTGCACCAATATGAGCTGGAGATGCTCTAGTTGAATATGTACAGACAAAGAGGCATTTAAAGAAAATCTATTTTATCTATGTAAATTCAAAGTGGATTTCCTTTAATTTCCTTTGTGAAAGAACTTATTTTGTAAAAAGTCCTTAATGTATAGTTGGTATACAATATATTAGTTTCAAGTATACAACATAGAGATTCGATATTTATATACTGTATGATATAATCACCACAATAAATCTATTATTTTAGATTCCACCACATGGAATCTAAAATAAACAAAAAAAAAAAAAATGAACAAACAAAACAGAAACAGATTCATAGATACAGAAAACAAACTGGGTGGTTTGCCTTTTCATTGCACTAGAGCAGATCCCCAAGGGGTTCCATGTATACAGGAGGTCCCTGGTCACTGACCCTGCATTTTCTTATTTCCAGGAAACTAAACATCCCCTCAAAAGACCTTTCAAAACTCCTGCTGCTAATCCATAAGATCCATTCTGACATCCAGGGTAAAGAATTGCCCTCTTATAGGGGTTCACTGCTGTCCTGAGGATAATATTTTGATATATGAAAAGTCCTTTAAAAATAAAAACACTCCATGATGTTTTTCAAGGGACTATCCATAAAAGGGAACTATTTCTATTTAGCTGAAAATTCAAAGGTCAACACAGGTTTGTACAGTGTCTAATTTCTCCTCCTAAAAATTAGGCTCTGGAAAGTACAAACTGGGTCCCATAAGAGTAGTGTTCTTACAAAAAGGTTTAGTCATGAACCCCAATGTCCATCTTTCCTACTTTAGAAGAGAACCTCTGATTTTTAGACTTGCAGCCAGAAAGGGTTGACATATTTTTGCCAATGAACTATAAAATAAAATGTTATTAGGAAGTTCCCCAGAAACCTCCCCCAAAATACCTGGGGGTAGTGGTTTTTTTCGGTGTCAACCTAGCTAAGCTGGGACAATGTTTCCCAGAATTCCCCTCCCTGTAGGGTTCTAGGCCAGGAGAGATTTGCACACAGTTTGGAAGGTGAAGCAGCAGCCATGTTCATACCCGGAAGGTCACTGTGAAGTCAGTGCTGCTGCCGCTCATGCACCTTGTCATCATCATCTGCTGGCTCATCTTGTCAGCGCAACAGCCCCTGAGTCTGCAGCAGCTCCTGCTGGATCCTGCTGTTTCTCCACCTCCTGGACAAAGTGCATGTTAGCTCCATGACAGAGGGTGCCAGCTTTTCCTACAGGTCACCAGCTTCATCAGTGTTGGAGGTTTGGAGACCGTTAACCTTTAGTGCAGGTTATACTGTGTCCTCATGGGTTCCAGGGTGTCCTTGTTCTCTGTCACACCCTGTCTGTATCAGTGAGGATTCCACCAGAGAGACAGGACCAGTAGGAGGTCTATAAAGATAATTATTACAAGACATTGGCTTACACTGGAAGCTGAGCGGGCAAGTCCACAATCTGGCCGGCAAGCCATCAGGAAGAGCGGGCTGGACCCTCTCAGGCAGAGGGTGAAGCTGCAGTCCAAAGGTGAAATTTCTTCTTGGAAGCCTCACTTCTGCCTTTTACTGATCAAATCAGGCTTACCCAGATTCTCAAGGACAATCTTCTTACTTAAACTGATCATAGACTTTAGTCACATCTACAACATACCTTCACAGCAATTGATTTAATGACTGGAGATAATAGCCTAGCCAAGTTGGCACAAAAACCTGACCATGAAAATGTCCATCTTTCCTTCTAAATGGCCTGTCCTGCTGTGTTCAGGCCCAGCAATATACACAGAATAAACACAGTAGAACATAAACAGTGTAACCCATGCCCACAGTTTGGGAGGTCAGGTTCCTAAAACAATCCCTTATTCTACTTCATTCTTAGGGATCCACTTTTCTGATCACACCCGCCTGATACTGATACAGTGGCACACATACTTTGCCACTCTCTTCCCTTTCCACTATCCTGCTGTCTACAATACAGATATGGCTAGACAAGGGAACTTGGACATCAGGACAAGGGCCACATTCCGGGCATGGTGGAGAAGTGGGCTGCAAGGACCTGAATCGAGAAGATTGCAGAGTTACCATACCACACCTGAGTATCCTACCTCTATATTTCTTTTACATGAGAGAGAAATAAATTTCTATTTTATTCAAGCCACTGCTATATTGGTATTTACTGTTGCTTGTAACAAACCCATTTCTGACTGATGTGTAATAGAAATACACTATAGGTAAACATCAATTGGAAGACTCAAAAGTTGGAGCATCTGCCCTGGCCGGTTTGCTAAGTGGTTAGAGTGTCGGCCCACAGACTAGAGAGACTCGAGTTCAGTTCCTGCTAAGGACACGTACCTTGGTTGCAGTTTGCTCCCGGTCCCAGTTGGGATTGTGTGGGTGGTGTGGGTGGCAACCAGTCGATGTGTCTCTTTCACATCAATATTTCTCTTTCACTCTGTATCTGAAGATAAATGCAAAAAAAAAAAAGTTGGAGCATCTGATTGAAAGAAAGTCACTGAACTATTTTATTTATTCCTCTCACCTAATTTTCAGGGGAGATCTGTGAACAAGTACTCTTACATTTGACCAAGGGAGCCCCTCACTCTAAAAGCTTAAGCCATGTTCCTTTAATTTTCTGGGCCACAACTGTCACATTTTTAAAATGGGAAGTTTGGACCAGGTGGTTCCCAGTGTACTTAGAGATCTGGAATATGTGGTATCAGCTGAGAATATAGGAAGCATCAGAAAGAAGGGGTGCTCATCAGTATGAATAAAATTGCCAGAAAGTCAGTATAATCCAGTAAAAAATGTTTTCAGTCAGGTTGGAAATTTTGTTTCTAGTAAACCTATGCAAATTGTTTTACATGCATTATCCATACCTCCATGCCTTCCTTGTAATATAAAATACAGGTTATATAAGAATGGAAATTTTCATCTGTTTTGATCACTCATACATCCTACAATGGCGCCCCAGCACAATACAGGCTCTCAATAAATAGTTGTTAAATGAATGAATGAATGAATGAATGAATGATACAGGCGTGACACCTATGTTTGATCTGAAGGACAGCTTCAGACTTACTGAGTAAACCAGAGAACAGATTAGCAGTTCAAGTCCTTCCAATACCCAGCCCAGTAAACTGTCTCATTAAACACTGTTTTACTCTCAACTCAGAATAACTGATTCATGAACTGTGATTTCCCAATCTGCGTGGTAACCTATAAAGATGTTAAAGAAAATGCCAAGAAAATGTCACTTTTAGGGGAGTTTCTGACTCATTGACTCATGAAGTTACTGTGGGTATGAGTATGCGCAGTGCCTGGCTCTGGAGGCATGAAGCCATTTAGCAGATGGCTTTGTGACGATAAAAGGTGTGGGCATGTAGTATTGTACCCACTAACTTCTCTTTATTTCCTCTGTGATCACAGAGGGAAGCCATTAAACTTACTTTTTTATCTACCATTTTTTTTCTTCATTCCTACTTCTGTTCTCACACTGCACCTAAAGATAAGTACTAATTGTAGCTTATGCTTATTTAAAGCTTCCTACATGCTGGTTTAAAGCTTCCTACATGCTGGTTTATATGTATTAAATAATTTAATCCTCACAATATCTCAATTTTATAATTAATATAACTATACCCACTTTAAATGTAAGTAAATCAAGTCACAGAGAAGTTGCCCAAAGTATCATGATTAGAAAATGGAAAAACCAATGGACTTCACTGATACTACATACGTGTAATTCACAGATACCAGTTACTGGCATCCTGGACTGGACCCAATGCATGTCACTGACAACAGCTCAGTCAACCTAACTACCCTGAACACTAGAAGAGAAGAAAGCTGGTTACTGCCTGTTCTTCCTAGGACTCCACCACTAAGCAGGCAACATGGATAAACACCCCTGAAGGCACAGCCATGTGTCACCTTGGGGCACAATCTGACTCTGGATCTGCTCCATCACCAGCATTACCATAGCCATTGTTTCCTCAGGGGTTAGGCTATACTGACCAAGAGGACAGAAAGCCAGAGAAATGGGAGAAAATGGGGACGGAAAGAGACTTAGCTTGAATCAGTGAGTGCATGAAGCAGTGGGCAGATGATGTTTTATTAAGTTGCACATTTGAAACCTGTATGGTTTTGTGAACCAATGTCACCCCAATAAGTTCAATTTTAAAAATTGTGAAATAAGCACCATCCAAGCTCATTTTTTTCCCCCATGCACTCTCTCCCTAAATTCTTACATTCATTCCATGATTTCAATAATCACATTTGTGCTTTTAACTCCCAAATGTATCCTCAGTCCATACATGTTTTCTAATATACAGGCTTATATGTCTGGCCAGCAAAGGGACAATATCTCTGATATTTTAGGGACAACAGATCTAAAATTACCCTTATATTGTTGACTCTGCATGTCCCGCATTTTCTCCCCCTGCATGCAAACACACAGCACTTAGTGTTATTTGCTTCACCTCCTTGATGGCTCTTGAATTCATATGCTCCTTTCTTCACTGTAATTAGTTGGGTCCAGCAGGATCAACTTTTTCTTAAACAACTGCAACAACCTTCTCACTGGCCTCCCTGCTCCCACTCTTGTCCTTGTAATAATCTATTTTTCATTTAGTAACCAAATTTTACCTTGTCACTCCCTTCGATTTTTGCTAAGAAAAAACATACCTTCATCAATCTATGACCCTGCATGGTCTGGTCATGTTCTAAATCCCTAGTTTAATCTCACACCAATTGCTCTCTCACCTCCAAAAATACTGAGTTTCCTTTAGCTCCTTGCAAAGTCCAATTTATTTGTTTTTTTGTCTTTTTGCCTCTGAGAATTTCTCCCAAAATATTTCCTCTGTTTGAAATGCTTTCCTCTTATCATTTGCAACAGCTTGACCTTGAAAAATCCTTTGGGTGTTAGCTTCAATTATTTCCTCCAGAAAGCCTTCCCTGATTCCGTTAGAGTAGAATTGGGCTGACAAGAGTCTATGGCACCTTAACCACTCTTCCATGTACTACATCCTTGCTGTTGCAATGGATCCTTCTGCAATGACATTTATAATAAGCTTATATATCATTGTTAAAAAGGGGATAATAGTGTACTTTTGGTTCATATATGATTTTTTTTTCTCTCCAGCATGTTAATGTTTTACACAAATAATAGCAATTGAAAACAAACTACACTAAAATAGCAAAATACAGAAAGTCACAGAGGAATATAAATCTAGACATGACACCCATCCAGTCACATTCTGGTTGGGTTGAGTTTAACCAAGTGTCCTCTCTTGAAAGGGTTTATTTCTTGATTCTTCTGGAACTCTGTATATTTTTCTCTTGGTTCCATAACTTATCAGCTGTATCTTTCCTTATACCAACTCCATCAAACCATGCTTACCTAAATTTTCTCAAATAAAGGCCTATATTTATTATAGAGTTTATGCCTTTTAACTGTGCAAGAATCTGTATTAGGATTGTAATTGCTCTTGATGGTGCTCTGGTTGTCGAGTTGTATAGGTTTTAAGTGATCAGGAGAAAGTGATGAATTTTAATGTCTAACCTTATGCTATTAAGGTAGATAATACTAAAGTACACCAATATCCAGATCTCCTTTAATGTTGAGTACAGAAAAAGAATCATACTTTACCACCTTGCCAACGTGAAGCTTTCTGATTTTTCCTCACCCTGAAACCATGTGTGGGGTCTCCCTCAGCCTGAGTCCCTGAACAACAATGATGAGCAGGGCCCTACTGCAGACTCATTTTGAACATTAAATATGTGCTGCTTTAACCCCCTGAGATGTTTCACTTACTAATCTAATTAGTTCATAGTTTGGTATTTGGAGTAGGATGATGGCATAACCAAATCTTGAAGTATGTGGTATTGGCTTAAGTAGTTGTGCTGTGGTAATGAGGAAACCAATCATGGAAGTTATAAGAATGGTGTTTGTGTAACATATGGAAAAAATATTTGACAACACTGTTGCCTACAGAAACGTGAGGGTAGATTATGCACCAACGAACAAGCAGCAATGACAAACTGGTGACAGAGAAGTCTGGGAAGAGTTATGTGAATAGATCTCTCTGAATAGGCAAAAAAATGTGAAGATATTTGTATCCCATGTGAATTTCACCAAAGGGTGACTTCAACAGGGGAGGAATTAAATAATAAGTAGATAGAATTACCTGTTCTGTGGATACCAGTAAGCCTCTTTTCCAGCCACCTTTGTTATCATCAAATGGGCTCATGAGCAAAATGGCCTTGGTGGCAGGGATAGAGGTTATGCATGGGCTCAGCAACATGGATTTCCACTCACCAAGACTGACCAGGCAATGGCCCCATCTGGTGCCCAGTCTGCCAGCAGCAAGAACAACACTGAGCCCCCAACATGGCAACATTGCCTGAATGATCAGCCAACCATCTAAAGGCTGGTTGATTACATTGAATCACTTCCATCGTGGGTGGGCAACATTTTATTCTTACCGAAAGATACAACTTACTCTGGATATGGATTTGTCTTCCCTGCACACAATGCTCCTTTCAAAACTACCACCCATGGACTTACAGAATGCCTTATCTGCTGTCATGGTATTCCACACAGCATTGCTTCTAATCAAGGAACTCACTTCCCAGCAAATTAAGTAAGGCAACGGACCCATGCTCATAGAATTCACTGGTACTAACATGTTTCCTATCATTTTGAAGCAGCGGGCTTGAAAGAGCAGTGGACCTTTGAAGACAGATACAGTGCCAGCTAAGTAGCAAAGAACTTGGCCAAATTTTGTTCTCTGTTTTATGGGAAGTGATGAACTTCAATACTTAGCTGAGATTTCTAAGCAAAGTGTTAAAGACACAGCCTGGTTTCTCCTGATTGTTTATAGTAAAATGTGAGAAGAGAAAGAGAGATAAATTGAAGGAATTTTTACCAGTAGGGACACTACAATTTAGACTACAGGGGACAGAGAAAAGATGAAATGAAGAAAGCCATTTGGAATTCTGGGATTCTATAGGATAGGACGACATAGCTGTCTGGCTGCCAACATGCATTATTGTTCAAGAAAAGAGAAGAATGGCCCCAAGGATAATTCAAAACTCATTGGGGCTACTACTGCCACCACAGGCCTGGGGAGCAGGGGCATCTCCTCCTTGATTTCAAAGGGCAAAACTGTCTCCTTGTTTCTACTAGGCCAGGATGCTACCACCCATTGCCATTGCCTCAGGGGAAAGGCTGTTATTCAGAGCCTAGGAGGAAGAAAGTGCCACCCGCTAGACTCGTGCCTCAGTGGGCCTGGAGAGCAGAAAGGATAGAGCCAAAAAGGATTATTCTTGAGCCTTAAGATCTAATAGGGGGAAGAAAAAAAAAAAAGAATCTAATGTAATTTGCTTTACTAGGTTTTGGACTTGCTTGGGATGTATCAACCATTGTATCTTTCCAATTATTCCCTTCTGGAATGACAATGTCTGTCTTATGCCTGTACACTATTATATTTTGGAAGCCCATACCTCATCTGATTTCAGGAATTCACATCTCAAGAGAAATTTTGCCTCAGAATGAATCATACCTTGAGTCTCTCCCATGCCTGATTTAGATGATATTTAGATGTGGCTTTGGACTTAGAGCTGATGCTGGAATGAGTTAAGAATTTGGGGGCTGTTTGGATGAAGTGAATGTTTTTTTCATGTGAGAAGGACATGAATCAAATGTTGGGGGACCAGAAAGTAGAATGTTATGGATTGAAATATATCCCCCCAAATTCCCATGATGTAGCCTTAATGCCTAATGTGACTATATTTGGATATGGGGCCTTTAAGAAGGTAACTGAAGTTAAATGAGGTCATAAGGGTGAGGTCCTAATCCAATGTAGAGAGAGAGCATGCCCAGGGACAGATGCACAGAAAAACGACAATGTGAGGGTACAGCAAAAAGACTACACTCTGCAAGCCAAGGAAAGAAGCCGCAGGAGAGCTCTCTCATACTAGCATCTTATCTTAGTCTTCCAGCCTCCGGAACTGCGAAAAAAATAAATGTTGGTTATTTAAGCCACCCAGTCTCTGGTAGTTTGTTATGGCATCCTTAGAAGACTAATTCAGGCCATAATTGACAAGGTAAAATAAAAAAGATTTGAGCTCATAAAATAATTGGATGGTTTTCAAGTAAAAGTGGAACAAAGTAGAGAGAACATAACATTTTCAGGTTTTTGCAGAGTTAAAGTGTTACTTCTTGACTTTGGAGAATAAAAAGTAAGCTGCAGCATGCCTTTAAGAGATAAATGACCATATTTTTAAAAAGCAACTTTATTTCAAACAATAAAATTTATGTTTTTAAGTGTTTAGTCTAATGAGTTTGGCAACTACATATAGCCAACAAAATACAGAATATTTTCATTTCCCCCAGAGGATTTCCTTCATATCCCTTTCCAATCTCTGCTCCTGGCCACCGTCAGCAACTGATCTGCTTTCTGTCATTATAGATTATATGTGTCTTCCTTAGGATTTTCACATAATAAAATCACACAGTATGTGCTCCTTTGTGTCTGGCTTCTTTTACTCGGCATAATATTTTAAAAATTCATCCATGTTATTATGTGTAACAAAAAGTCCTCTTGTTTTTTGCTAAGTAGTTTATTGTTGTATAGACTACTATAATTTATTCATATAGCAATGAAAAATTGGACTTCATACAGTTTTGTCTATAATACATAAAACTGCTATGAACAATAATATAAAAGTCTTTGCATAAGCATTGTTTCTTCTTCCCTTGAATATCTAGATGTAGAATTGCTGGGTCATATGACATGTATGTGTTTATATTGATAAGAAATTGTCAAACAGTTTTTCAGTGTGGTTGTACCTTCCCACCAGCAGTTCTAATTGCTCCACATATTTTCCAACATCTGTGGTTGTCAGTCTTTCCATTTTAGCCATTCAAGTTACCATGTAGTGGTATCTATCTCATTGTGACTTTAATTTGCATTTCTCTGCTCACTAACGATGGTGAGCATTGTTTTATGTGCTACTGTTTGTATATGCTTTTTTGTGAAGTGTCTGTTCAAATCTTTGGCTCATATTATGTTAGATTATTGTCTTCTTAGGAGTTATAAGAGTGCTTTATGTATTTAAAATATGTAAAAAACTCTTACATCTATTTTATGTATATATTGGATATTTTCCTTCAATCTGTGGTTTCTATTTTCAGTTTCTTAATGATGTCTTTCAAAGAGTGATTGTTTAATAATGATAAACTCCAATGACATTTAAGTTACTTGCTATTTTTTTTAATCCTCACCCAAGGACATTTTTCTGTTTATCATCAGATAGAATGGGAGGGAGGGAGAGGGAGGAGGATAGGGAGAGAGAAAGAGAGAGAAACATTGATGTGACAGAGACATATTGATTGATTGCCTCTCACAGGTCCAGGGACAAACTACAACCAAGGTACATGCCCTTGACCAAAATCAAACTCGCAACTCATTGGTCCGCAGGCCAATGCTCTAACCACTGAGCCAAACTGGCCAGGGCTAAGTCATTTGCTATTTAGTTTATTCCTTCAAATTTTGCTTTTAAGCTTTCTTAGGGTCTAGAGTAGTCCTTACTGCTAGGTCTAGTTTAGCCCCAGTACTAAAGTTTGATCCTTCTTGGTGTCTACTGAGTGAGTAATGAGATCTCTACTGTACAGGGCTCTGGGTGAGTTCTGGGAACTATGAGCTCACAGCTCCTTAGTTGCTCTCTTGCTTGAACATACAGAATCGCATCCTATTCATGAGCAGATTGTTATGCCGCTAAAGAGTCTAGTGAGCTCACAGTTGGATATCTAGAACTCTTCTCTGTGACATTTTTTCCTCTTTGGAACTCTTTCCCACAATTTCTAGTCACCTCAGACACCTTGAACTCCTACCTCTGCCTTCTCAATTCATTGAATCAATTGTAATTTTGCCTGGCATCCTCTGCCTCCCGCACCACTCCAAATGTGTCTCCAGGCATCAACCTGGAGAGCATTATGTTAAGTGAAATAAGTCAGGCAGTGAAAGACAAGTACATTATGATTTCACTTATATGTGGAATCTAATGAACAAAATGAACAAATAAACAATATAGAGACACACTCATAGAGAGCAAACTGACAACTATCAGATGGGAGGGGGGTTGTGGGCTGGTTGAAAAGGTGAAGAGATTAAGCAAAGAAAAACCTCATAGACACAGAGAACAGTATGGTGATTACTAGAGGGACAGGGTGAGGGGAGAAGAGTAGACATAAGAGGGTAAAGGGGGAATAAATGGTGATGGAAAGAGACAACTTGGGGTGGTGAACACACAATATAACATACAAATGATGTATTATATAATTGTACAACTGAGACTTATGTAATTTTATTAACCAATGTCACCCCAATAAGTTCAATTAAAAATTTTAAATTTAAAAAATATAAAAATAAAAATATAAAGTAAAAGTCCTCGGGACTTTATTGTCTCATCTTTAAACCAATCATTGTGGGTCGTAGAGTTGGGACAGTGACTGGTCACTGTGGGTCACATGCTTGCCTCATGTGTAAGAGGTCTGAAGGAAGCGGTGGGGGAAGGAATGTGCTAGGCAGGCAGGAACAGTACTTTTCAAAGATGCTAAATCCTGGGCTTCGAGGTTATTTCAGAATTTTGGCAGTGATTGATAACCTTAAGAACACCTTCAGGGATGTTACTCCTATAGGATTTTTTCTTTATGAAAAATTCTCTAGAGTGGAATTCCTAAATCAAAGAGCATCACACAGACATTCTTATGATTCTTGGTATATGTTGACTTATTCTTCTCCAAAAGGATTGTGCCAAAGTCATAGCTTATTAAAAAATTAGGTCCTATTAAAATTTTAGAGTGGATTTATTAATTTTAAAAAATACATTTGAGAGGAAAAATGGCAGCGGAGTGAACGGAGCTACACAGACCGTCTCCCAGAACGAAACTGGAATTACAACTATAACACAGACAAATCGACTGGAAAAAACAACAGAAAAGCAGCTTGAAAGGACCATATAACAAAGGACACTGACTCGATCCCTGTAGGCTTGCGAAGGCACGAGACCAGGGCTGGGAGCCCACGGTCGGCAGCTCAGCAGCAGCCTCAGCTGGGAGCAGTGCCCTCGGGTTACACTCCCAGGCGGCTCCACAGCGCAGCCGGGACAGAGGCTAAAATAGCCACAGCCACTCACCTTGGGCTCGGCAGAGGGGGGCAGACTGGACTGGAACTGTGTCGGGACACTCGGGGTTTGGAGGGCGCTCAGAGCTTTGGCTGAGTGCAGCCACTCAGGACGGTGGCCACATTGCTCCTTCCCAGGGCTCTGAGAGAGGCAGCAGCCCCTCGGAGATCCAACCCCACCCTGTGGGCCATTGAAGTGCTAATTGAGGCTCACTAACAACCAGCATCTGCCCCAACCTCGGGAAAACCCCTTGTGCTAAGCACCTGAGGGAGCTTTTCAATCAACTGACAACCCAAAACTCATCAAGGAACCTAGACTGCTAGCCTCCAGGCAAAAAGCTAGAGGATAACAGTACCTTTCCTGGGCTGGCAACTTTAACCAGGAAAGTAAGACTTGACAGTGGTGTTCAACGTGGGTCCTCCCTCGCTCATCTAAACACAGGAGAGGGAGCCACAAACAGCAGAACACCAACACCCACAGAGAAAACGTGACAGACTCCAAAGCCCACAGTGATAGCCAAAATGGTGAAACACAGAAACAGAAGCCAAATGAAAGAGCAAGAGACCTCCACCAAAGATGAGATCAATGTGGAGCAATTAGGCATGTTAACAGAGCTAGAATTCAGAGCTATGATCTTGAGGAAGCTGAACAGCATGAGTAAGGACATAGAGACACTGAAAATAAGCCAAATGGAAATTAAAAACCAACAAGAAGAGATAAAAAATGACATATCAGAAATGAAAAACACATTGGAAGGTTTAAAAAGCAGAGTAGAGGAAGCTGAGGACCGGATCAGTGAATTAGAAGACAGGGTAGAAAAAATCAACCAATCAGAAAAACAAAAGGAAAAAAATATTAAAAAACAGGAAGACAGCTTAAGAGAACTATAGGACAACTGGAAACATAATAATATTCGCATCATAGGAGTCCCCGAAGAAGAAGAAAATGAGCAAAGGATAGGGAATATATTCAAAAAAATAGTGACAGAAAACTTCCCTAATTTGGTGAAGGAAGAAGGCATTCAAGTTCAAGAAGCACAGAGAGTCCCAAGTAAGAAGAACCCAAACAGGCCCACACCAAGACACATAGTAATTAAAATGCCATAAATTAAAGACAAAGAGAGAATCCTAAAAGCAGCAAGAGATAAGCAACAGGTTACCTACAAAGGGAACCCCATAAAGCTCTCAGCTGACTTCTCACAAGAAACACTACAGGCCAGAAGAGAATGGCATGAAGTAATCAAAGTCATGAAAAACAAGAATCTGAATCCAAGACTCCTCTACCCAGCAAGGCTATCATTCAAAATAGAAGATCAAATAAAGAGCTTCCCAGACAAAAAAAAAAAGGCTAAGGGAATACATTACCACCAAACCAGCACTGCAAGAAATGTTGAAAGGACTGCTGTAATTAGCAGTAGAAATGGGAAGAAAATTAGAACCACACTAAACAAAAATGGCAATAAATGAGTACATATCAATAATCACCTTAAACGTAAATGGATTGAATGCTCCCATAAAAAGACACAGAGTAGCTGATTGGATAAGAAAGCATGACTCATCTATATGTTGTTTACAAGAGACCCACCTCTCAACAAAAGACACACATAGGTTGAAAGTGAAGGGATGGAAAAAAATTTTCCAAGCAAATGGAAAGCAAAAAAAAGCTGGGATAGCAATTCTCATATCTGATAAAATAGATTTCAAAATGAAGACCATAACTAGAGACAAAGAAGGCCACTACATAATATTGAAAGGGTCTATCCAACAGGAAGATATAACCTTGATAAACATATATGCACCCAATATAGGAGCACCAAAATATATTAAAAATCTTCTGGAGGACTTCCAAGGAGAAATTGACAACAATACAATCATAGCAGGGGACTTCAACACCCCGTTGACAGCACTGGATAGATCCTCTAGGCAAAAAATTAGCAAGGAAATAGAGACTCTAAATGAAGCATTGGAACAAATGGATTTAATAGATATCTACAGAGAATTACACCCCAAAACTACAGAATACACATTCTTCTCAAGTGCACATGGGACATTCTCAAAGATAGACCACATGATAGGACACAAACTAAATCTCTACAAGTTCAAGAAGATTGAAAGCATATCAAGCATCTTCTCAGATCACAATGGCATGAAACTAGAAATCAATTGCAACAAGAACATGCAAAGACATTTCAACACATGGAGGCTAAATAGCATGTTATTAAACAATGAATGGGTCACCGAGGAGATCAAGGAAGAAATTAAAAACTTCCTGGAAACCAATGAAAATGAACACACAACAACACAAAATCTATGGGATGCAGCGAAAGCAGTTCT
The DNA here is from genome assembly GCF_014108415.1 of Molossus molossus. Lineage (NCBI taxonomy): Eukaryota > Metazoa > Chordata > Mammalia > Chiroptera > Molossidae > Molossus > Molossus molossus. Next base: position 82,079,859 of record NW_023425366.1, on the reverse strand, counting down.
GAGAGGGAAGTTCATAGCACTACAGGCCTACCTCAAAAAACAAGAAAAATTTCTAATTGACTGTCTAACCTCACAACTTAAAGAATTAGAGCAAACAAAAAGAAAACCCCAGAGCAAGTAGAAGGAAGGAAATAGTAAAGATCAGAGCAGAAATAAATGACATAGAGACCAAAAAAACAACTCAAAGGATCAATGAAACAAAGAGCTGGTTTTTCGAAAAGATAAACAAGATTGATGGACGCTTAGCTAGACTCACCAAGAAACAAAGAGAGAGAACCCAAATACACAAAATCAGAAATGAAAGAGGAGAAGTAACAACCAACACCACCGAAATACAAAAGATCATTAACAACTACTATGAACAACTATATGGCAACAAATTCGACAATCTAAGCGAAATGGACAAATTTCTAGAAACACACAGTCTCCCAAAACTATTCCCAGAAGAGATAGAAAACTTGAACAGACCAATAACAACTAAGGAAATTGAAGAGGTAATCAAGACTCTCCCAGCAAACAAAAGCCCAGGCCCAGATGGCTTCACCGGGGAGTTTTACCGAACATTCAAAAAAGAACTAACACCCATTCTCCTCAAACTATTTCAAAAAATTCAAGAAGAAGGAAGACTTCCAAACACGTTCTATGAGGCCAACATAATTCTAATTCCAAAACCAGAAAAAGACACTACGAAGAAAGAAAACTACAGGCCAATATCCCTGATGAACATAGACGCCAAAATCCTGAACAAAATATTAGCAAATCGGATCCAGAAATACATCAAAAAAATTATTCACCATGACCAAGTGGGATTCATTCCAGGGATGCAAGGCTGATACAATATTCGCAGATCAATAAACGTGATACACCACATAAACAAAATGAAGAATAAAAACCACATGATCATATCAATAGATGCTGAAAAAGCATTCGACAAAATCCAGCATCCATTTCTGATAAAAACGCTCAGCAATGTAGGAATAGAGGGATCATATCTCGACACAATAAAGGCCATATATGAAAGACCTACAGCCAACATCATACTCAATGGACAGAAACTAAAAACATTTCCATTAAGAACAGGAACAAGACAGGGATGTCCACTTTCGCCACTCTTATTTAACATTGTACTGGAAGTCTTAGCCACAGCAATCAGACATGAAGAAAAAATAAAAGGGATCCAAATTGGAAAGGAGGAAGTGAAATGGTCATTATTTGCAGATGACATGATATTATACATAGAAAACCCTAAAGACTCCATCAAAAATCTACTAGACTTAATAAATGAATTTGGCAAAGTAGCAGGATACAAAATTAATGTCAAGAAATCGATGGCATTCTTGTACACCAATGATGAACTAACAGAAAGAGAAACTGAAAAAACAATGCCATTTACCATCGCTCCAAAAAAATTACGATACCTAGGCATAAACTTAACCAAAGAAGTAAAGGACCTATTTGCAGAAAACTACAGGTCATTTAAAAAAGAAATAGAGGAAGATATAAAAAAGTGGAAGCACATACCCTGTTCATGGATTGGAAGAATTAACATCATTGAAATGTCCATACTACCCAAAGCAATCTATAGATTCAATACAATCCCCATCAAAATACCAACGACATATTTCATAGAACTAGAACAAATACTTCAAAAGTTCATATGGAACCAAAAAAGACCCCAAATAGCCACAGCAATATTGAAAATAAGAACAAAGTAGGTGGGATCACAATACCAGATATCAGGTTATACTACAAAGCGACTGTAACCAAAACAGCCTGGTACTGGCACAAGAACAGGCATATAGACCAGTGGAACAGAACTGAAAACCCAGAAATGGACCCAAGGCAATACGCTCAATTAATATTTGACAAAGGTGGCAAGAGCATACAGTGGAGTAAAGACAGCCTCTTTAATAAATGGTGTTGGGAAAATTGGACAGCTACATGCAAAAAAATGAAACTAGACCATCAACTTACACCATACACAAAAATAAACTCAAAATGGATAAAAGACTTAAATGTGACCCGTGAGTCCATAAAAATTCTAGAAGAAAATGTAGGCAACAAAATTTCGGACATCATACGGAGCAGAATTTTCACTGATACATCCCCTAAGGCAACAGAAATAAAGGAGAAAATGAACACATGGGACTACATCAAACTAAAAAGCTTCTGCACAGCAAAAGAAACAATCATCAAAATGGAAAGGCAACCCACTGTATGGGAGAACATCATTGCCAATGATGTATCATATAAGGGGTTAATTTCCAATATATTTAGAGTGCTCATACAACTCAACAAAAGGAAGACAAAGAACCCAATTAAAAAATGGGCAGAGGAGCTGAATAGACACCTCTCCAAACAGGACATACAAATGGCCAAAAGACATATGAAGAAATGCTCAACATCACTAATCATCAGAGAGATGCAAATTAAAACAACAATGAGGTATTACCTCACACCTGTCAGAATGGCCGCCATCAACAAATCATCAAACAACAAGTGTTGGCGAGGATGTGGAGAAAAGGGGACTCTAATACACTGCTGGTGGGAATGCAGACTGGTGCAGCCGCTATGGAAAACAATATGGTGTTACCTCAAAAAATTAAAAATTGAACTTCCATTTGACCCAGTGATCCCACTGCTGGGAATATACCCTAAGAAGCCTGAAACACCCATCAGGAAGAATATATGTACCCCCATGTTCATAGCAGCACTATTTACAATAGCTAAGATCTGGAAACAACCCAAGTGTCCACCAGTAGACGAATGGATCAAAAAGCTGTGGTACATATACACAATGGAGTACTATGCAGTTGTAAGAAAGAAAGATCTCTTATCCTTTGAGACGACATGGAGGGACCTGGAAAGTATCATCCTAAGTGAAAGAAGCCAAGCAGAAAAAGACAAATACCACATGATCTCACTTATATACTGAATATAATGAACATAACAGTCTGAGGAATACAGTAGACCCAGAAACATGGAAGTAGGGCACAGACTGACATCCCTCAGAAGAGGGGGTGGGGGGGTGGGGGGGTGGGAAGAGATAAACCACAGAACTTATATGCATCTATGCATGACCAATGGACATGGACATCTAAGCCGGGGACGGGGCGGAGGTGGGGTGGGGTAGGGGGTGCCAATGGGGTAAAAAGGTAAAATATCTGTAACAAAAAAAATAATCGTAGAACATACAGAAAGGCAACTATATACATAACATATATGACTAATATACATATGACTACTGCTACCAAAAAAATAAATAAATAAATAAATAATACATTTGACTGTAGCTTCAACTACACCAAACGTGATGCTTCGAGAGAAAATTATACAAAGAATTGCTTATATTAGTAAAGTAAATAAATTGCTTATATTAGTAAGGTAAATAAATAAAGTTAAAGAAAGAAAAACAGAAAAAAAATCCAAATAAAATAGATGGAAGAAATAATAAAATAAAATAAAAAATTAAATTAAATACAAACATATAATAGAAAAGATTAACAAAATCAAAGTTGGTGCTTTAAAATACCTAGTTTAAAAAAACTGTCAAGATTAAGCAAAAGGAAAAAAAGGAGGCATAAATAAACAATATTAATAATAAAAAGAAAGATAAAACTATAGCTGGAACATAGATTAAAAAGGTAAGAGCATATCATAAAAACTTCGTAGCAATACATTTGAAAATATAAATAAAATACATACTTTCCTAGAAACATATAAAATACCAAACTATTTCAAGAAGAAATAAAAAAAAAACAACACTACTTGTTTGAGAAATTAAATCAATAATTAATATTCTTTCCCACGAGGAGTATTTTTGGTCAAGTGCTACTAAACATTGTACTTAATGGAAATAGTTATAATAATGATAATAATATTAATAATGTTAAATAAACTCTTCCAAAGGGAGGAGAAAAAAAACAATACTACCCAACTCATTGTATGAGACAAATATAAATCTGATATCAAAATGTGACAGATACTATAAAAATTAAAATAATTAATCATTGTCAATGATAAATATATAAAAATATTTGAAACAAAATATTAGTAAACCAAAGAGGCAATATAAAAATATATATTATAATGTGCTATCCCAGAAATGGAAAGATATTTAATCATTAAATAATCTATTATTATATTTTTAGTCTCTCCTAATTAATATAAAATTTTAAGGACATAAAATATCCCTCTATGTGCAACTTTAGCTATGTTCTATGAGTCTTGGTTGAAAGTTTTTTTCCTCATTTTTGAAAATGTGTAGGTAATATTTGATTTCAGTTTTCATTGGCTCTTTGATACAGCCATTTTCTGGTAGTGAATTCTTTTCACATCATTAAAATTCTGATAGTTAGCTTTACTGGATTATTATTAGGAAATATAGCCTATAAAATTTCTACATTTTAGAATTTATTAAGCTTTATTTGTCCATGTGCATGACTGGTTTAAAAAAGTGACATTTCTATTGGCAAGAAAAAGCAAAGTGTCCTTTATTCTGCAGTACAAAGTTTTGCACTATACCATGTTCTTATCTCTCCAAATAGCTATAAAATAGAAATATATATTTATGTTAGTTGTATCATTTAATTCCTTTGCATCCTTGATTCATTAAGTTCTGAGGGACATATATTAAAAGGCATCATTTTGTTTTTATCTTGATTTCTTTTTGTTTTCAGGAATTTTTGCTTTATACACTTAGCAGTTTTTATTTGGTGATTAAAATTTGTGGTTGTTTTATCCTCTTGTTGGATTTTAACTTTTATCACTGCATAACATCCCTCTTTGTCTATTAACTGCTTTTGGCTTTTGAAGGTCCCTTTATCATCACATCAAGTATGTTTCTTTTTTCTTCCAGTTTGCATTCACCTTATATATCTCTGCTTAATGTTTTATTCTTGACATTTATTATTTTGTTTTAAGTGTATTTTTTACAAACAACATCATGGATTTGTAAACTGGTTTGCCAGCCTCTGTCTTTTGATAGGAGAATTCAGTACTTCTCATTTATTGCAGCAACAAATATATGTGGCTTTATTTCCTCCATCTTATTTTACTTTTACTATTTAATAAGCTTAGTAGTTTCTTCTTTTCTCCTTTTCTTACTTTTACTGAATGAATGAACTTTCTTTTCATTCCACCTTCACTCCTCAACAGAATCCTTGCTTGACTTTTTCCTCTGCTCTCAATCCCTATCCTCTAAAACATTCGGGAAGAGATACTTACACTAATCCTTTTCACATCCTGGGTTTTGCTGAGATAATTCAGAATTTTAAGTACCTGGCTAATTCATTGACATTTACATCAACATTCATGTTACAAATTTCAATTATTTTTTTGTATCTGTAATCACTTATAATGAAAGCTTCATTGCTTATTCTTATTTGCTCTTCGTGTTTTCTCCTCTATCTTGAGATTTCTGCTTTAATTCAAAGAGAGTATGGTGTTTCTTTTAGTGTAGGACATGGGGTATTTTGCTCTCTGAAAACGTATGTATTTTAAAATATCTTTTTATTAATTTTCTATTGGTGCATAACAAATGAATACAAACCATACAGTTAAAACATACCCCCCCAATACACACACACACACACACACACACACACACACAATGAGCTATCACTTCATGGCTGTTAATATGGCCACCATCTAAAACACGAGATAATAAATGCTGGCAGTAATGTTGAGAAAAGGGAACCCTTGTGTATTGTTGGTGGAACTGTAAATTGTCATAGCCACTATGGACAATAGTATGAAGGGAGTGCCAGTCAAGGTGACAGAGTAGGTAAACTCTGTCCTCATCTCCTCCCTCGATCAAATCAAAATTACAATTAAATTATAGAGCAATCGTCATTGAGAACCACCTGATGACTAGCTGAATGGAAGTCCTGTAACTAAGGATATCAAGAAGAAACCACTCTGAAACTGGTAGGAGGGGCAGAGACATGGAACAGGGAGGTGGCAGGTCACACACCCATGGTGCGATGATTAAGAATTGGGAGAAAAGCCCTGGCTGGTTTGGCTCAGTGGTTAGAGCATCTGCCTGTGGTCCAGAGAGACCTGGTTTGGTTCCCGCTAAGGGCATGTACCTCAGTTGCGGTTTGTCCCCGGCCCTGGTTGGTCGTGTGGGTGGCAGCCACTCGATGTGTCCCTTTCACGTCACTGTTTCTCTCTCTCTCTCTCTCTCTCTCTCTCTCTCTCTCTCTCTCTCTCCCCCTCCCTCCCTCCCTCTCCCTCTTCCTCTCCCTCTCTCTCTCTCCCTCGCTCTCCTTCCCACTCTATCTGAATAAAAAATGGAAAAAAATGTCCTTGGGTGAGGATAAAAAAAAAAAGAATTGGGAGAATATGTCCACAGCAGAAGTATCCCCCTGAGGGACAAAGGGTCCCACCCCTCACTGAGCTCACCAACCCAGGTCATCAGTGCTGGGAAGAGGAGTCCCCATAACAACTGGCTCATTCAGCAAGGATTGCATCTAAGAAAGATAAAGACTAGGTTTTCTTTAAGAGATTGTGCACAAACTCACTCTCTCACAAACTCACTTGCTCTAAGCAGGGGAGCAGCTGAAAAAGTAACAGAGCCCTGGCCGGTTTGGCTGAGAAGTTGGAGCGTCAGTCTATGGACCAGAGAGTACCAGGTTTGGTTCCTGCTTGGGGCACATACCAAAAAAAAAAGTAACAAACACATGTAAGGAGGGACTAAATTCATTAACTTCAGAGTGCAGATTGGAGGGGCAGAAGCCAGGGCAATATTGTCAAGGGACAAAAGCACTGGCAGGTGCCACTGTGCCTTTGTGGGGCATTTCTCCCACCCAGCCACAGTCACCAAATCTGAACTCTTCATTTACCTAGCTAACTCCATTCGTAAACCCTGGTGACTCCCTGAGACCCTGTCTCACTCACTTGCCCTTCTGGCCCAATTCTCTTACAGCTGCTCCTCTACATAAGCAACCTACCTTGGCTCACTCTGCAAATATTCCCCACATCTTCAACATCATTAAAATGTTCATACTATCCAAAGCAATCTGTAGATTCAATGCAATCCCTATCAAAACACCGATGGCATTTTTTACAGAACTAGAATTAATAATTCTAAATTTTTTTTTCTTTTAGAGAGAGAGGAAGTGAGGGGGAGAAAGAGTTAGAAAAATCAATGAGAGAACATTATTGGCTGCCTCCTGCAAACCCCCTCCCCCCGGGGACTTGGCCCACAACCTGTGCGTGTGACCTGACCAGGAATGGAACCGATGACCTCCTGATGCATGGGTCGACATTCAACCACTGAGCCACACTGGTCGGGTATTATAATCCTAAAATTTATACAGAACTACAAAAGACCCCATGTAGCCCAAGCAATATTCAGAAGAAAAACAAGGTTAAAGGTATTATGCTACCTGATATGAAACTATACTATAATGCTATAGTAATCAAAACAGCATGACACTGACATAAAAACAGACATATACATCAAGGGAACAGAATGAGGACCCAGAAACAAACCCATGCCCACATGGTCAATTAGTATATGACAATGGAGGCAAGAATATACAATAGGTTAAAGACAGTCTCTTCAATTAATGGTGATGGGAAAATTGGATGGATACATGTAAGAAAAGGAAACTATACCACCTTCTTATACCATATACAAGAACAAACTCAAAATGTATTAAATGCTTAAATGAAGACCTGAAACCATAAAAATCCTAGAGAAGAACATAAGTAGTCAAGTCTTTGACATTGTTCTTAGCAATATTTTTTTTGGATATGTCTCCTCAGGCAAGGGAAATAAAAGGAAAAAAAAAAAAAACAAATGGGACTACATCAAACTAAAAACTTTTGCACAGCAAAAAAAAAAAAAACCATCAACAAAACAAATAGACAACCTAATCAATGGGAGAAAATATTTACAAATCATATATATGATAAGGGGTTAATATCAAAAATATAAAAGGAACTCATATAACTTAACACCGAAAACCAAACAATAACATTAAAAAATAGACAGAGAATCTGAATAGACACTTCTCCATAAAGAATATACAGAGATGGCCAATAAACATAGGAAAAGATACTCAATGTCACTAATCATCAGAGAAATGCAAATTAAAACCACAATGAAATACCACCTCACATTCTTCAGAATGGTTGTCATCAATAAATCAACAAACAAGTGTTGGTGAGGATGTGGAGAAAAGGAAACCCCTGTGCACTGTTGGTAGGATTGCAAATTGGTGTAGCCATATGGAAAACAGTATGGCAGTTCCTCAAAAATTTAAAAATAGAACAATCACGTGACCCAGAAATTCCATTGCTGGGTATTTATCTGAGGAAATCCAAAACACTAATTTGAAGATACATGCACCCCTATGTTCACTTCAGCATTATTAACAATAGCCAAGATATGGAAGCAAGGTAGGTGTCCACTAATGGATGAATGAATGAAGAAGATGTGATTCATATATGCAATGAAATATTATTCAGTCATGAAAACAAGAAATTCTTACCATCTGCAACAATATGGATGGATCTAGAGGGTATTATGTCAGACAGAAAGACAAATATCATCTGACTTCACTTTTATGTGAAATCTTTAAAAAATGAAATAAATGCACAAACTCATAGATCCAGAGAACTTATTGATGGTAGCCAAATGGAAGACAGTTTGGGAATATAGGTAAAAAAAGTAAAAGGGATTAAGAAGTACAAATTACCAGTTATAAAAATAGTCATGGGGATGTAAAGTACTGCATAGGGTATGTATCTGTCAAAATATTTAATATCTATGTATGGGGTCAGATGGGTACTAAACTTATTGGGGTGGTCACACCGTACAGTACACAATGTCTAATCTCTGTGTTGAACATCTGAAACTAATATAATATTATTGTATGTCAACTGAAATTGAAAAATAAATTTTAAAATACATTTAAGCCTGGCTGGTATGGCTCAGTGGTTGAGTGTCAACCCATGCACCAAGAGGTCACCAGTTCGATTCCGGGCCAAGGCACATGCCCAAGTTGTGGCATACAGGAGATGGCCAATCGATGTTCTCTTTCATTGAGACTTCTCTCTCTCAAATCAATAATAAAAAAAATTTAAATGCATTGAAAAAAAATAAACAGTATGAAGGACCCTTTAAAAATTAAAAATAGAACTACCATGTGATCCAGCGATTCTAATTCTGGGAATAAATCCAAAGGAAACAAAATGCTAACTCAAAAAGATATCTGCACTCTCATGGTCACAGCAGCATTATTTACAACAAGACATGAAAAAAAATCTAAGTATCCATCAATGGGTGAATGACTAAAAAGTTGTGGTATCATTATACAATATAAACTAAGTCATACAGAGAAAAACAAATACTGTATGATCTCACTTACATGTGAAATCAAAAAATAAAAGAATGTAACTCAGAAATCAGTGTTGTGGTTGCTGAAGGTAGAGGCTGGAGGAGGGAGAATCGGAGGAAGGTGGTCAAAAGGTCCAAACTTTCAGTTGTAAGATAGGTAAATACTAGAAATGTAATGCATGTGATGACTATATTTAACACTGCTGTATAGAAAAGTTGTTAACACAGTTAATCCTAAGAGTTCTCGTCACAAGAGAACATTTTTTGTTGTGTTTTGTTGTTGTTGTTCTCTCTTTTTATTGTATCTATTTGAGATGATAGGTATTAGCTGAACCTGTCATGGTAATAATTTTACAATGTATTGAAATCAAACCATCACACTGTATGTCAAACTTAAAATACAGTGATGTATGTCTATTATTTCTCAATAAAACTGGGGGGAAGGGGTAGTCCTTAAAATTTTAAACAACAGCCAGTATTATCTAAAAATTGCATAGGTCCGAAATTCAGGCTGGAATCTCCGCTTAAGGTTTCACAAGGCTGAAATGAAGGTGTGGCCTAACTGGGTTCAGATCTCGAAGTTCTGGATGAGAATCCACTTCTGAACTCATTCAGAGTGGGAGTCAACTTTACTTTCTTGTGGGTAGAATGGGGTCTTCGGGTTTTTTGCTGGCTATCAGCCAGGGGCCAGTCTCAGCTCCCAAAAGCTGTCCACATCCTTGGCATGCAGTCCTCTCCATCTTCAAACCCAGCAATGGTATGAACCTCTGACTTCATCTTCTGTTACCACGTGGGTAATCTCCATATATTAAGGTCAACTAACTTGGATCTTTAATTATATCTGCAAAGTCCCTTCACATCAGTGTCTACATTATTGTTTAATGGGGGAGGGAGGTTGGGGGACCATCTTTACAAGTATACTGTCCTCACGGATGAACAATAAATGATATAGTGACTGAAAATCGTGTTCTTGAATCACAGTTCTTCTTCACTCACAATGATCTTCACAATTTATTCCATTTTCTTCTAGTTTCTAGTGATACTAATAAGATATCCTAAGCTATTTGACGTATACATACATATATATGTAATCTTTTCCCCTCTTCTGGAATCTATTAATAATTTTTTTGATCCTTAGAATTCAGGATACCCTGCATAACTCTCTAAACTTCTTATCATTTTCTACATGAAATCTACCTCTGTGTTCTAGCTCCCTATTGTGACATATTTCTTTTAAATTCTGTGCTCAGGAAAAATCATCCTCTTCTTAAGTTCATCTATCCAATTTTCAAATGCAGAAAAGATGCTATCTTGTTCCCTGAGCACTTTCAATGTTCTAGTTTTATCTCCTTGAGAGTTCCCACAGGCTTTTGCTGAAATTCCCTTCCGTTAGTTCTAATTCATTTGGAGCCATCTGCCCTGAGCAGCTAGGTCCTGCTCCTCCAAGTTTCAGAGTTTCTTGAAAGGGCTGGAAATTTTCTTCAGCCGCTCATGGACCTGTCTTCCTTCCACACTTGTGCAGGTCAGGCTGTCAGGATCTCTCTACTGTGGCAAACTTTCAGGCCTAGCGTTTTCCACATTTGTAAGCCAGGCATATAAAGCAGAAACCTCTTACCTTTCCGACGAGGTACTGGGAGGCTATCTCCATTCTCTGTGTCTCACAGACAGCAGTTCTCTCCGAACCACAGAAAAGGGGAGCAATTTTGTCAATCAATACAGCCTTCCCCCAGGTCCCACTGAGGGCAGAAGAATTGAGGGACCTCTTCAAAGACCTCACTGAGGTAGCTCCTCTCAGTGAGAGCAACAGGATTTCTCTGCCTATGACCCCTCTGTCGCCGCCTCCACCTCTGCCTCAAGTTGAGTCACGTCTGAACACGATCAAGAATAAACCATATCAGGATCTAGAGCATGTTTTGTGTTTTACCTTTAATTAGAGAAGTCAGGTTAAAACATTTTAATAAACACATTATTAGCCTCGCTGATAATACACGGAGAAAACACAGAACTTTTATGCATGTACGCATAACCAATGGACATGAACAACAAAGCCGGGGACAGGGCGGGGAGGATGGGGAGGAGGGTGTCAATGGGGTAAAAATGGAGAAACATCTGTAACAAAAATAAAATTAAAAAAAAAAGATCCCAAGCAAGGTTTCTGGGAAGATGGCAGCCTGCATGGCCACGCCTGAAAGCTGCCACCCCTGACTTTCTGCTGCGCTTTTAGGAAAGAGATCTTGGAGGTGGCTGCATTCTTCTTGGCTCTGGGAAGAAGCAAAAATCAGCAACAGAACAAAAGTTTGCCTTACAAATAGTTTTGAGGCACAATTCACACGTGGTAAGACTCCCTGGAGGAAAACAGCAGACACGTGGCGGTAGATGACTATGGAAAGAGCAGCATCTAAAAAAAGTCTTAGCTGCAGACCTCAAAGAAGGGCAAGTCTCTCCCTAGTTTCTCATCTGTTGTTCATCTGTTGTTCTGGTTAAGAATGATGAATGGTTGAGCCCTTACAGCCAACCTATACTTCAGAATAGTATACACACATGCATGCATGTGCTTATGTGTGCATAGTCCCACGCAGAAAGAGAGAACAAGAAAGAGCAATTTTTTCAGATATCTTTATAGTAATTATCTTTCAGTGTTGGAATTATATAGGTCATGACTGCTTTCTTTAAAATTTTTATATTGTCTAAAACTTATTTCATGAGCATATATTTATTTTACAATAAGAAAAAAACAACAACACTATTTTAATCCTGGCCGGTTTGGCTCAGTGGTTAGAGTGTCAGCCCATGGACCAGAGAGTTCCAGGTTCGGTTCCCAGTAAGGGCATGTACCTCAGTTGCAGTTTGTCTCCGGCCCCGGTTGGGGTCGTGCAAGTGGCAACCAGTCAATGTGCCAATCTCACATTGATGTTTCTTTCTCTATATCACCCCCCCCCCCCCGCTCTATCTGAAGATAAATGCAAAAATGTCTTCAGGTGAGTATATAAAAAAAAAAAATGCCCACTATTTTATAAAATATTATGGCTGCTACTGGTCTTATTTTTCCTAAAGTGTGTGAAGTAATTTGAGGCTCCTCAATGCTCTTGTTTTCTGAGGGATTGCTATTCTATGCTATGAGAATTTCACTAATCTGATCATTTTGATGACAGAACCAAAAGATCAAGGTATTTGGAAATATCAAAGATCGAAGTATTTGAAAATATATAGATAGCTGCCTTGTTGTTAAAAGATTCGGAGTTTGGTAACTATAGCCTTTCCTAATTTACAGTTCTTATTACTTGCATTTAAAGTATTTAATTCACTGGGAAACTGGCTGGTTTACTTCTATATATAAAAGCAACAACAAACACAAAAAGGAATATAGCCTGATATATCCATATTTTGTCCTCCTTTACCCACCCATTCACCATACTAGGTGCACAGCTAACTGCAAATTCGTTCATTCAGCTACCCATTGGCCATCTTTGCACTCCCCTATTAAATAAAGACATTGAGTGCAAAGCACTGTGATATGCACAATAAGAGAAGTGTCCAGACAATGCCCTGACTCTTGAGGATTTTACAATGTAACTGGGGAAACAAATGGTATAAAATTGAAACCTAGAAACAAGACAAGTGTATAATAGATAGATTCGCAGTCATAATAAATTAATAAGAGTGATAAAGCATGTGATATTAATTGAGAAGAAGCAAATGTTATGGAATCCCTTTGTTAAGCAGTCCTTATGGAAAATGGACTTCAGTTGCACTGTGAAAGAAATAAAAGCACAATTGTTAGAGATGGAGAGCAAAATAATTTGAGAAAATAGAAAACAGCAACACTGCAGCCACAGTGCTTAGCCTTCACAGGTGATACCTGATGAGAACAATATTTGCACCTGCCCTGTAAGTCACCAGGGTATGAAGCCTTCCCAAAAAGTGAGAGTCTTTATATGTTGCCTCAAATTCACAACAATGGCACCTTGCTGGGCAGAAAATTAACGAGGGGATAGTTTATAGTTGATTTACTCTCTGAGGTGCTACCAGACTCATCTCTTCTAGTCACTGTTCATTATGTATTCATGAGCCAGGCTGGCTATCTTTCATTCTTTATTGTATTCAGGAAGGGGGAAAAAAAAAACACATAAAACCGTATTCCTGGCTGAATGAGTGAAATAATTTAAAAGCCAATATGTTAGCCTGGCAGTTTGTCTAACAACCCTGAGAATCTCTTCAGTGCAATAATTAAAGTAGCCCTTTATTATATAAATTATTCATTTAGTTTTTAACATCCAGGTGAATGTTTATGTTTATATGAAATGAGTCCTGAAGACAGTTTGGCCATTGGAAAAATCACCTCCCATTAGCTCGTCCCACTTCCATCATGAAATGAAGTTACAGCATGGCTGCTTTCCTGTGGAATGAATGTCTTTAACTTACATAAATATAAGGTCGTTCAAAAAGATGAATGCTATGTTTACACTAACTAACTGACATTATAAAGGCATGCATCTACTCAATGGGAACAACAGTATTCTCAAGGGCAAGGATGCATTTTGTGGAAATCGCCTTCTATACATCCTGAAAACACCGGATTTAATGTTTCTGTCTCCTTGAGGTGCAATTCCTGGAGACAAGATGAGGAGAAATGGAGAGTTCTTAATACTAAGTACAAGCAGTGAGTTAAAAACTTCAAAACTCCTTTAGGCACATGAGGTCCCTCACTGATCTCTTCACTGTCCACCGCCCTGCGTTCCTCTTGTACTCACTTCCCATTTCACTGGCTTAGATTCCATGCTACAGTCACTTCTTGGTCCACAGGTTCAATTCCCTTGCCTCTATTCCTTCGTAACACTAAACTGACTAAACTGCATCAGCTTAAGTCCAACTCTCCATCAACACTTGTTATTGTCAGTCTTTTAAATTTTAGCCATTATTATTTGAGTGTGGTGGTATTTCACTGTGAGTCTAATTTGCATTTCTCTGATGAATAATGATATTGGGCATTTTCCATATGTGTTTAACCATTTAGATCTCATTTTATGTCAAGTACCAGTCTGACTATTCTATCCATTTTCCATTGGGCCATTTGTCTTTTTCTTATTTACTTATAGTTCTTCATATATCCTGAATGTATATCCTTTGATTAGATAGATAGATAGATAGATAGATAGATAGATAGATAGAAAGAATTGTTTTCTTATTCTTATTGGTATTTTTTAATAAACAGACATTCTTAATTTTAATGATGTTCAAGGTATTATTTCTTCTTTTGTGGCTAGTGCTTTTTATGTACTGTTTAAGAAGCTTTGCCAATGAAGTTACACTTATTAATTCACTTAGAAAACAAAAGCAACCAAAACACAGCTTCTATACCCTAACAATAAATCTATCAACCTAACTTGTACTTCTGCTCATATACTCTGCCCTCTCTCCTACCACAATGGATAAATGTTCCCAGCTCCTTACTAAGACCAAACCTGCCACTGCTCCCATTCCCCTCTCATCCATTAAAGTCCTTCTCTCCTGCAAGTATCTTTATTTGCTTGTGCACCATCAAGTTTCCCCTCTCTACTACATCATTCCCATCAGCATACGAACATGCTGTGATAACACCCATAGTATCAGGGTACCAGCAGGAAATTGATGGTACCAAATTAGAGTAATTTGAGGACCACTCATTTTAAAAAAAAAAAGTTTGAAAGGCAAAATAAACATGTAGAGAAAACATGAAAGATATGGAGTAATGGAGTACCACAGAGTTTGTAAGAGTGGCATTATTACCAAGCCTACATTTCTATGAAAGATCACTAGCACTCAACAAGAGTCAGTCATGCAGAATGACTACTGAGAGAAGTAGTAAAAGGAACCAGCTAGCCAGAGGTTCCCTCCTCCAACGATAGGGCTAGGAGAATAAATATTATGAACTTGCTTTCTTCTCTTCTTCCAGTCTCTGACTGGGGTTCCCCATTGGCCAAATTCAATTGGAAGACAGAGGTTAAGATGGTTTGATAATAATCTATACAGGTCAGCTTCCTGTGGTGTAGACAAGGGTGAAGAAGGATAAAGATAGCTCTGAAATTGCAAATGGCAGATAGATAGCAGAGTCTATTCCTTTGCCCATCTTAGTCCACTCTTATTCTTCAAATGGGTGAAAAGTTTATGTCAGTAGAAGGTACACACATTTTCTGAAGCTCCCAAATTAGCACAATGGTATTAATTTGGTCATGCTTTCATCTGAAATCTCTTGGGTTCCAAACACAATCTTATTTGCTTTTATCCCAAACCAGAAACACAATTTCTTCTTCGAACTTGACTTGGATCCGTTACCCTAGCCCATACAGTGGCCTATTTATTTGTTGGTTCCTTAGCATGAAAACCCCAAAATGACTATGGTATAGTCTTATCTTTTAGTTCATCAGAACTATGATTATGTTTCCTTGTGGAATCATTCCCCCCTGGGGCACCAGTACCTCTAACTAACCATTCATGGAGAATGGAAGCAAAACAAAACAAAAAAAGTCAAGTAAGTGATTAGGAATAATAGTGAGAAGGGCTACTGCAACTTTGTCCTTTGCCTCAATGCATCTGACCAGGGAGGAGGCACCATATAGTAGCTCTTAGTTTAAGGCAAGAATCTCATCCTTTTGGACAGCTCCCCAGTCCTCCGGTATACTCTCTCCAGCTGGCACCATAACTGAGTCTTTACCAAGTGACCCACCACTCTGTTAAGCCAACTACTTCAGGGTGGAGGTAGGGTATGACCAGTGCCTTTTATGAGTATGAGACCATTGCTTCACTTCCATTGCCCTGAAATGTGTTCCCTGGTTGGAAGTGCTATTGCATGAGATAACTTGGCCATGGATAAAGTAAACATTCTGTTAGCCCAAAAATGGTAGTACTATCAGAAATCTTAGAGGCAGAGAAGGCAAATCCCCTGTGAAATGTGTCTTCCCTATAAGGGTAAAGTGATGTATTCTGCATGATGGGAGTGGTGAAATAGAAAGAATCTGCCACTAGGTAGCCAGCTTGACTCTGGGTAAATGGTACCACATGGGGCCTCAGCATGAGCCTCTGAGCATTCAGCACAGCAGTAGACAGGTCAACCCATGTAGAGAAAAGACTATGACAGCCTCCTGCCAGCTGCTCTTACCATGTTGTACATGGATCCATTAGGCAGGTTCCGGGTGGCTGGGAAAAGAGGCTGACATCTAAAGAATGAGTTACCTTGTCCACCTGATGACTGATTATCCTCCAAAGTGGTTGCCCTCTGGTACACATTTAACTGGGACACGAATATCTTCATATTCTATGCCACTCTGAGAGAAACATCACCATCTCTTTTCCCCAGAGCTCTTTCTCAATCATTTCCCAGTTTGTTCTAATCGCTGAATAGCAGGTCAAAGTGTAAGCTTCTGCCCATGAGTCAATGTAGATTTGCACCTTAGGCCATTTTTCCTTTAGTGCCAAGTGGAAAATAGATGCCTCCCCCCCCCCCACGTTCCGCCGACTGGAAGAACTTCCCTTCACTGCGGCTCACCTTTCCCCCGGCACACCTAAAGGAAGTGGAGTGTCGCAGCTGATTTCCCCCAGCATATGGGACAGAGGTCCCTATAGCCGGGCCCATGCTTTTCCCTCTTCCTTCACCTAGCCCGAGAGAAGCAGTCATCAAGGCATCAGTGTGGGGTGAAGCAGTGCGGCAGGCACTGTGGGAGCCTGAGCCACCTGGTCATGCCATTTACTGTGGCCTTTTGGACCCATCATACCTGGTCCTTACATTGAACTTGCATTTTATAAAAGAGTGTTTCTGTGCATGTCCAATTTTAAGGCTCAGTGGATTAGATAATGCTTGATCATGATTGGCGGTTGAGGTCACACTCTCATCTGGTGACTCATAGCCATTCATTCAATCTCTGCCAGGATCCAGGCACAAGCCAGAGCTGTTTTTAAGTAGATAATAGTTGCTGGCAAATGATGACAGGATCTTACTCTAAAATCTTCTGTCTTCTGACTGCAGTTTAGGCAGCATAAAATTATTTTTAGACTAATTTTATTTGTTTATACTTAAATATTTTAAAGTAAATTAATGACATCTGAATAATGTACTCCTAAATATCTTAGTATGTATTTTCCAAATTAAAAATATTTTTCTACTTAGCCAAAATAACATCACTGTACTTAAGGAAAATTAAAATGTCTTAATATTATTTAATACTCAGCCCATATTTAAATTTCTGTAACTATACTAGAAATGTCTCTTTCAATGACTTTAACTATACTTGCAACTTTTCTCTTGGCTTGACACTTTAAATAAAAATTCTGAGGGGAAAAAAGTGCAAAATCAGAAAAAATAAATTAGACCACCTAAAATTGCATATTTAAGTAGCATAGTGTCAAAAAAGCAGTAAATCTAGGATAGTGGTTAACCTGGGGAGAGGACTCTGAATGTGCTCAGGAGCAAACAGGGAGGCTGGGGATGCTGGCAGTATACTGTTCCTTACATGGAATTTCCTTTATGAACATTAATTAAACTACAATCATATGCTTATGCATCTGAAAATAAAGGTGTGGTATAACATCTGAATAATATATTAAAATACTTTTGGAAAGCAAACTGGTATACAGTTATTAGGCAGATATATATATTTGCTTAAAAAAGGGAAAAAAATAGTGTTTTCATGGGACTCTTTGATTTTCAGTCACCAAATCTAAATAAAGGTGGCTTTTGCAATGTGAATTATTTACAAGTTCAATTTATCGAAGGCCATTACTAAGGATCTAATTTTGAGGAAAGCATTGTAATAGTGACATTTTATTTTTACATAAGGCAGTTAGTTGGCTTATGTCATAACTATGACCTTCAATTTTAATTCTTGTTCTGTCTTTTATTCTAAATAATTCAATGCTTTACAATGTTATTTCTATAGTTTGTTTTGATAAATGTTTTAACAAATACTCTTTGAAAATCTTACAAGAGGACTCAAGAAGAAAGTTTTACAGGGATAAAATATTGTTTTTAAAATTTTTCTTTTCTTGTCAAACATTGATGCACATACAAAGCTCCAGGCTCTCCCAGGGAGTACAGAGAGTGGCTTGGCAGGTTGGAAATAATAGGTTGTTCAACATTCTCATTTCCCTAAGTCTTCAGACTCACACCCTTATGGTGTTCCAGAGAAATTTCAGTTTCCCAACATTTTAAAAATCTAGGCCATCACTGAGGTATGCTTAGATTTGCCAGTACTGCAGATGATAAACATCACTTCGAAGTGCTTGAACCAGCACGTCGAATCCCAGCTCCTTGGTAGTGCCTCCATAGTAAAGTATTTGGCTATTTGAGCCTTTTATCTCATCTCTCTTGTTCAAACACCCTATATTCAACTTAACACCCCTATGCTGCCCGGGCTGCTGTTAATACACATGCTGAGGGCGTACATGTTTCCGGTCCACAGGCTATCTCTGCTCTGAGCAGCCTTTCTAGGTAAGCCTCCTAACTATACTGGTTTCTAAATCTTGTAACTGTCCTGGAGGCAATAAGAGGTGGACAGGGATGGGTGCTGATGAGAACTGGCACCGGTTTGAGAGGCCGGTCCCTTAACTATAGTCATTGAAAGGCTTTCATAGAAGTCCTCAGTAGGCAAAGGGAATTTAGGAGAAGCTCAAGACTTTCTGGTCTTGCTCAAGTCAGGCCAAATGTCTCTATCCTATTTCCTGTGGCCCCATTTACTCCCAACCTGTGTCCTTACTAAGAGACTCCATGAGGTCTTCAACTCTATAGCCTGATTCTGCCCTGCGATTGGTTCATCGTCGTATCTATCCTGAAACTTAAGGAGACAAACATTTCTCCAAAGCGTTCATAGAGACCTTTGAGTTCCCATGTGTGTTCTTGATTAGATGCCCATGGCCTTTAATTTTCTCTATGTGTTCTCTCCAGGACCATTTTAAGAAGCCTGATGATTCTGCCATCTTATGGTTACTTTGTTGCTATAGTGACAAAATTTCACTTTCCTCTTAATTCTATCCTACCAGTGATAGCCAGAGTAAAATAATCTTTCTGCGTGTTATGGGGTACCCTGTTCCTCACTCCCTACCCCCACCCCAACAGGAGATTATGCCCTTGGACATATGAGAAACATTATCCAGGAAAACCACTTTGAGCACCTGTTCCTTGAAGCCACTTAATTTAAGCACTTTTTGAATCACTATAAAATTGTGTCGTTTTAAACAACTAAGTTTGTGTTAATTTGTTACAGCATCAGTAGAAAATTAGTACAGCAAACTATTGTTCTTGTGGGACAGCCACCTTCCTGCGTTTCACTGAATGGCTGGAGTATAGTTACCTAACAGGGCAGGTTAAGATTTTTATATTTTTGTTTTTATTTGGTGAGGATATGGCCCATGGAAAATTCTAAAGGGGAACTAAGGAGTATTTTTCATCATTCAGTTTTTTATAATTTTTATTGAGTGTTTATTAGGCACTCATCCCCCCTTCTCTCTCTTTCTCTCTCAAAAAGGAAAACACATGCATTTTAACTATAATACTGGAAATTGTTACACTGGAAAATTAGTGTTATTATTCTTCGGTTTAATGCTATACAAACTAAGTCTTATAGTGGTTAAGATAGTTGCTTAAGGTCAGAGAGTTAATATGTGCCGAAACCAGAAATTAAATTCTAGAGCTACAGGAATTAAAAGTCTACATTCATTCCATGACACAATGTGGCTTCCACAGAGCCAGCAACATTGTACCCTAAGCCTCTTAGTTAGAACATATTCATCCTTATTTTAATACAGCAACCCAAAAGATGTGTATGCAATATTAAAAATCAATGCCTATTGAGTAGTATTTGGTAGGAAAGGGTATCAGTGAGCACAGTTCCCCATTCTTACCCTAGCACTTAGTTTCAATTGACTCACCTCAGCTTGCTCCAATAAAGAAAATTTTTAGGGAACCAGAGAATTGCAGTAAGCACAGAGTCTATTCTCTTCATCGCAGCCCTGGCTCATATCAAATCAGGTTGAATCCAATACTGAGGCTTCCTGCCCTGCTTCATGAATTTTAGAAGATCAAAGGATAGATATAAGAAGTTGCAATGGGACTGATCTCTTGACAGGAGGCTCAAAGTATCATTTTCTGTCTATTGACCATTGAACTTGGAATGTATATTCTAAAAAAAAGTAATATACCTGTTTATCAAAAGCATATTTCTACCTGTGAACCCAGACGGACATCAAGCTGATATTGACATCAACTATGAAAACCTGTTTTACTAACATCCAGTTTGATTGACTCTTTCCCCATCTATAGCCTGAAACTTAAAAGAATGAATGAAAATGCCATACACTACAGGGTCTTGTCATTGGAATTCTGGGAGAGTGTGTTTCCTTATCACAAATACATTCATTCTCAATAGTGTGCTCTATATTTTGCTTCTGTACTACCCTTATATGGGTAGGAAAATGGAGTTCACAATCATTTTTTTACTCTTTTCAAATTATATGGTTCTGTTGCTATAAATAACCAGCATTACATTTCTATTAACAGGAATCTACAAGTGATTGACTCTGAATGGTCACCTGCATGGAGGATTGTCAGAATAATTTCCCCAAACTGAGAAATGAGCTGTGCAACCCAGCTGGCCCAGGCGAGCGGCACACAAAAGCCCACATCCATCATACCCATGCCCAGTTGCTATTTCCTCTTTATACCTTTAATTCAAACAGCGGGACCCAAACTATCAGCTCATAGTTGCTAAAGTGATGTTAAACAAGAAAGCTGGTTTCAACCACATGCAATTAGAATGAGAATCTATGAATCGGACTGGGATTAAGTGTTCTTTTGTCAGAAACATTTTTTTCAACAGCAAAAAGAGCAAGAGTGCCACTTGGTGGCCAGTATGAGGCATCACAGAGGACTGAGCCACAGAATATTTTCCTCACCAACTTTGCTCTGGGAGTTTTTAACACAGGGCAGAACTATGCTGTTTATAGCGAAACAAAACTCATATCTGCAAGAGTAGTATTACGCTTACTCTGATTAGTAGCTAAATATCAGAAGTGATACCACACTGTAGCTGTTTGGAATAAATAGAAGCTAATATGTACAAAGAAGGATATTTCAGGAAAAAAGAACTAGTCATTAGAGCACTAATTCTGGTAGCTTTTAAGAGTATGGGCAAAACCGCATGTGAATAAAGCAATTATCAGCTGTAACAGAACTGCACATCCTTGTGCCCTGAACTTACCCTTCTTCCAGGGCAAATACCTTGAACTCTTGTTCAAATTGCAACCCTTTTTATTAAGATTTCCTGAGCATAACCAAGTTAATTTCCAGTCACTTTTAACCACTTTATCTTTTTTTTTTTTTTTACTCTTTTTTTTTTTATCCTCATCCGAGGACATTTTTTCATTTTTTGTACAGACAGAGTGGGAGGGAGAGAGAAGAAGAGAGAGAGAGGGAAACATTGATGTGAAAGGGACACATCGAGTGGCTGCCACCCGTACGACCAACCAGGGCCGGGGACAAACTGCAACCGAGGTAGTGCCCTTAGCGGGAACCGAACCCGGGTCTCTCCGGACCGCAGGCGGACGCTCTAACCGCTGAGCCAAACCGGCCAGGGCCACTTTCTTATCTTTTATCAGTTAAATCCAGACCAAAGAAAGAGTCAACTTTAAAGAATTTATGAAATAAATACATGCATCAGTGAAAGGAAAAATTGCAAGCAAGTGGAAACCGAAATCGTTTATGAAAATAGCACCGCAAATAAAGGAAAACAGACATAAATAACTTAAAAACATAGCTTTTTATGGTTTACTAACTACCCAGATTTTTTCAATATTGACACTTTCATTAAACATTATACAAAAATACAACTTACATCACTTCTTATTTATTCAGAAAAGTCTTCAATAACTGGGTAGTTGTCAAATGCCCAGTGGCTTGCACTAGTTTTCCAAAATTTTAAACTTCACTTGGAATTTCCAGTTTCTTAATTGTCAGCAAGTGCTATCAGTTGTTTTTCTTAAGGTGACAAAACACATCAATCGTTTTTATGAAAATATTTGTCAAATATCCAAGTCAGAGGAACCACAATCAGTCTGCCAATGTTCTTTCAAGTACAAATGGTGTTCCCAGGGCTAAGTTCAGCTTCCAAAGCAAACAGCCACGTGCATGCTTTTCCTTGAGACAAACATCCTAGGTCCGCAGTGACCAGAGTGCTATAGGAGAACCTCCTATTTGTCACACAGAATGTTAAACTTGTTGAAATTTAATACAGTCATGAATCGACACTGCTTTATCAGAGACACTCTTTTAAAATATGTTTTGGTTGAATTTAGAGGGAAAGAGAAAGAGAAACACTAATCGGTTGCCTCCCATAGGCACCCAACTGGGGATCAAACCCATAACCCGAGCATGTGCCCTGGACAGCACCCAACCGCCAGAGCCACACTGGCCAGGGCTACCAGAGACGTTCACATACAAAGTTGGTGTGTCACTAACTGTGAGAGCCTGGCAGGGCGGGAAACCATGGCTGCTACTCATGTTCTCTGTGCCATAGGGCCAACGCAGCACACTGAAGGACAGCATATGGCATTGGGACAGGCGTCTTGACCTCAGAGGCAGCTCAGTAATATCTCCAAACGGGGTGAAGGAGGGGGCCAGGAGGGAGTTATTTTCCTGGGAATTTTAAAGTCCATGTAAAAAGTTTGTTGAAGTAATATTGGGGGAAATGGGGACAAATTTCTTTTTTTTTTTTATTTATTTATTTTTCAGATTTTTATTTATTTATTTGTTTTTTTATGAATTTATTTATTTTATTGTTACAGAAATTTTACCTTTTTACCCCATTGGCACCCCCCACCCCACCCCACCTCCACCCTGTCCCCGGCTTAGTTGTCCATGTCCATTGGTCATGCATTAAGTTCTGTGGTTTATCTCTTCCTACCCTCCTACCCCCCCATCCCCTCTTCTGAGGGATGTCAGTCTGTGCCCTACTTCCATGTGTCTGGGTCTACTGTATTCCTCAGACTGTTATGTTCATTATATTCCGTATATAAGTGAGCTCATGTGGTATTTGTCTTTTTCTGCTTGGCTTCTTTCACTTAGGATAATACTTTCCAGGTCCCTCCATGTCGTCTCAAAGGATAAGAGATCTTTCTTTCTTACCGCTGCATAGTACTCCATTGTGTATATGTACCACTGTTTTTTTATCCATTCGTCTACTGGTGGACACATGGGCTGTTTCCAGATCTTAGCTATTGTAAATAGTGCTGCTATGAACATGGGGGTACATATATTCTTCCTGATTGGTGTTTCAGGCTTCTTAGGGTATATTCCCAGCAGTGGGATCACTGGGTCAAATGGAAGTTCAATTTTTAATTTTTTGAAGTAGCACCATATTGTTTTCCATAGCGGCTGCACCAGTCTGCATTCCCACCAGCAGTGTACCAGAGTCCCCTTTTCTCCACACCCTCGCCAACACTTGTTGTTTGATGATTTGTTGATGGTGGCCATTCTGACAGGTGTGAGGTGATACCATATTGTTGTTTTAATTTGCATCTCTCTGATGATTAGTGATGTTGAGCATTTCTTCATATGTCTTTTGGCCATTTGTATGTCCTGTTTGGAGAGGTGTCTATTCAGCTCCTCTGCCCATTTTTTAATTGGGTTCTTTGTCTTCCTTTTGTGGAGTTGTATGAGCACTCTATATATATTGGAAATTAACCCCTTATCTGATACATCATTGGCAATGATGTTCTCCCATACAGTGGGTTGCCTTTCCATTTTGATGATTGTTTCTTTTGCTGTGCAGAAGCTTTTGAGTTTGATGTAGTCCCATGTGTTCATTTTTCTCCTTTATTTCTGTTGCCTTAGGTGATGTATCAGTGAAAATTCTGCTCCGTATGATGTCCGAAATTTTGTTGCCTACATTTTCTTCTAGAATTTTTATGGATTCACGGGTCACATTTAAGTCTTTTATCCATTTTGAGTTTATTTTTGTGTATGGTGTAAGTTGATGGTCTAGTTTAATTTTTTTGCATGTAGCTGTCCAATTTTCCCAACACCATTTATTAAAGAGGCTGTCTTTACTCCACTGTATGCTCTTGCCACCTTTGTCAAATATTAATTGAGCGTATTGCCTTGGGTCCATTTCTGGGTTTTCAGTTCTGTTCCACTGGTCTATATGCCTGTTCTTGTGCCAGTACCAAGCTGTTTTGGTTACAGTCGCTTTGTAGTATAACCTGATATCTGGTATTGTGATCCCACCTACTTTGTTCTTCTTTTTCAAGATTGCTGTGGCTATTCAGGGTCTTTTTTGGTTCCATATAAACTTTTGAAGTATTTGTTCTAGTTCTATGAAATATGTCGTTGGTATTTTGATGGGGATTGCATTGAATCTATAGATTGCTTTGGGTAGTATGGACATTTTAACGATGTTAATTCTTCCAATCCATGAACAGGGTATGTGCTTCCACTTTTTTATATCTTCTTCTATTTCTTTTTTAAATGACCTGTAGTTTTCTGCAAATAGGTCCTTTACTTCTTTGGTTAAGTTTATTCCTAGGTATCATAATTTTTTTGGCGCGATAGTAAATGGGATTGTTTTTTCAGTTTCTCTTTCTGTGAGTTCATCATTGGTGTACAAGATTGCCGTCGATTTCTTGGCGTTAATTTTGTATCCTGCTACTTTGCCAAATTCATTTATTAAGTCTAATAGGTTTTTGATGGAGTCTTTAGGGTTTTCTATGTACAATATCATGTCATCTGCAAATAATGACAGTTTCACTTCCTCCTTTCCAATTTGGATCCCTTTTATTTTTTCTTCATATCTGATTGCTGTGGCTAAGACTTCCAGTACAATGTTAAATAAGAGTGGCGAAAGTGGACATCCCTGTCTTGTTCCCTTTCTGAATGGAAATGTTTTTAATTTCTGTCCATTGAGTATGATGTTGGCTGTAGGTCTTTCATATATGGCCTTTATTATGTCGAGATATGATCCCTCTATTCCTACATTGCTGAGTGTTTTTATCAGAAATGGATGCTGGATTTTGTCGAATGCTTTTTCAGCATCTATTGATATGATCATGTGGTTTTTATTCTTCATTTTGTTTAGGTGGTGTATCATGTTTATTGATTTACGAATGTTGTACCAGCCTTGCATCCCTGGAATGAATCCCACTTGGTCATGGTGAATAATTTTTTTGATGTATTTCTGGATCCGATTTGCTAATATTTTGTTCAGGATTTTGGCGTCTATGTTCATCAGGGATATTGGCCTGTAGTTTTCTTTTTTCGTAGTGTCTTTTTCTGGTTTTGGAATTAGAATTATGCTGGCCTCATAGAACGTGTTTGGAAGTCTTCCTTCTTCTTGAATTTTTTGAAATAGTTTGAGGAGAATGGGTGTTAGTTCTTTTTTGAATGTTCGGTAAAACTCCCCGGTGAAGCCATCTGGGCCTGGGCTTTTGTTTGCTGGGAGAGTCTTGATTACCTCTTCAATTTCCTTAGTTGTTATTGGTCTGTTCAAGTTTTCTATCTCTTCTGGGAATAGTTTTGGGAGACTGTGTGTTTCTAGAAATTTGTCCATTTCGCTTAGATTGTTGAATTTGTTGCCATATAGTTGTTCGTAGTAGTTGTTAACGATCTTTTGTATTTCCGTGGTGTTGGTTGTTACTTCTCCTCTTTCATTTCTGATTTTGTGTATTTGGGTTGTCTCTCTTTGTTTCTTGGTGAGTCTAGCTAATGGTCCATCAATGTTGTTTATCTTTTCGAAAAACCAGCTCTTTGTTTCATTGATCCTTTGAATTGTTTTTTTGGTCTCTATGTCATTTATTTCTGCTCTGATCTTTACTATTTCCTTCCTTCTACTTGCTCTGGGGTTTTCTTTTTGTTTGCTTTCTAATTCTTTAAGTTGTGAGGTTAGACAATTAGAAATTTTTCTTGTTTTTTGAGGTAGGCCTGTAGTGCTATGAACTTCTCTCTCAGAACTGCTTTCGCTGCATCCCATAGATTTTGTGTTGTTGTGTGTTCATTTTCATTGGTTTCCAGGAAGTTTTTAATTTCTTCCTTGATCTCCTCGGTGACCCATTCATTGTTTAATAACATGCTATTTAGCCTCCATGTGTTGAGATGTCTTTGCATGTTCTTGTTGCAATTGATATCTAGTTTCATGCCATTGTGATCTGAGAAGATGCTTGATATGATTTCAATCTTCTTGAACTTGTAGAGATTTAGTTTGTGTCCTATCATGTGTTCTATATTTGAGAATGTCCCATGTGCGCTTGAGAAGAATATGTATTATGTAGTTTTGGGGTGTAATTCTCTGCAGATATCTATTAAATCCATTTGGTCTAGTGCTTCATTTAGAGACTCTGTTTCCTTGCTAATTTTTTGCCTAGAGGATCTATCCAGTGCTGTCAATGGGGTGTTGAAGTCCCCTGCTATGATTGTATTGCTGTCGATTTCGCCTTGGAAGTCCTCCAGAAGATTTTTAATATATTTTGGTGCTCCTATATTGGGTGCATATATGTTTATCAAGGTTATATCTTCCTGAGGGACAAATTTCTTCCGCCCAGAGTTACCATCTATTCGGAAATCCAGTCAGAAAAATGTCAGACTTGCTAAAGGAGAGAAGAACCCATATTCTACATTATTTTACAGGCATTAGGATTGTTTCTTAGACTTCTGATGTCTGTGTGCAGCTCAGCACACTGTCAGTGCAAATACAGATCACAAGTAGGCAATGCTTAAAACAAAACAGAAAATACACCAAAATGTTTAAATAAAAATAAAGAATAACATTTAACAATTAACTAGAGCAATAACAAAGTTTCAAATCATAAAGTATATATCACAGTGTACCAAAGACAATATCACATTCAACAGGAAAAATATAAATAAGGTCTTTTCTATTTTAATGATTGCTTTCAAATATAATCAACCATAAAATGGAAGATGATAGTGATCCAGATTGATAAAGGTTTATGTAAAGATCCAGGTGAGTATATCGATCACAAGTTTAATTTGTAATGTCTGCTATAAAAAAAAAATGCTGTTTTGGGTTGCATTGAAGGAAGTACACATATAGTATCTAGGTAAAGAGATGTGAATTTCACAATGAAGGATCTATTGGGCAGATCACAAGTAAGTTTCAGGCAAACCACAACCTGTTTGCCATTTTAGGGTTTGTATCTATAATAGTGGATACAACATAACAATTTGGAAGAGGGATAGATTGTCCAGGCCAGTTGACAATTCCATTTAATCTGTACTAGTATATTTGAGTCTTTTGGCATGAAATGCTCCTTCTTCTTAAAAAAAGAAAAAAAAAAAAAAGTAAACATAATAGGAAACACTAGCTCCTGTCGGTAAACCATTAGTTTCAGGATATTTGGTGATTAAAGGATAAGGGGTTTCAGACATAGAGATAAATTAATTCCATAATATGATGAATAGAACATCATATCAAGGTCCATGGAACTAGGGGATGCAGACTACTGGTTTCCAGGTCACACTGAATAGGTGATTTGTGAATGGTGGATGTGATTTGAGACTTGCAGGTGAGTTTATGTCACAAAGGACATAAGGAATATTGCACTGGCGGCGTGACAACGCTTCTCTCATGCATAGAATAAAGAGCACCAAAATACATGTCCAGCGGCTTTGACTCAAGTCCCAGACCTGCCACGCTTTTGCCACCTGAAACTAGAACAAATGATTTCATTTCTCTGAGGCTCAATTTCCTCATTTGTAAAATGAGCAGGTGTTTGCAAACTGGGTTATGATTCTTCAAACTGGCATATGAGTACCCCTCAGGGTTCTCAAAACCTTCCAATGGTGACTGGGCATGGAGCATTTTAGGAAAATAAATATATGAGAATCTTCAACTTTATATGTTTTCTTTCCTAAAACTCACCTGCTTGAAAAGTTACCTTCCTTCCTCCTCCCCACCACCTTTCACAACAGCTCTTTGTCTATCTGTAAGAAAAATGCTTATTCCCTCACTGGTCCAGAATCTCCTATAGTGCCTTCTCTGAGATACACATCCCCAGGGCACCAAACAAGAGAAAAATCAGTGACAGGATACTCCATTCATTATAATGAGATATATTTATAATAAAATATTACTTTTTGTGCTTAATAATGATATGTCTTATCAATATTCTTTTAATCAAGTGTGATTAAATAACTCATTCAAGAAAAAAGTAATAATTATAATAACTCATTCAAGATAAAAGTTTTAATTCTTGGAACTTTATGGTGATAAATGTTTTGAAAAATTAAAGCCACACACACCTCCTGTTTCAGAAATGTGTGAGAGGACTGCAGTATCGATGAAAGGCTTTCAAAAACAAAGTTCTACTAGTATATTAGGATAAAATTCTGTGTGGGACTTGAAATGGTAATGTAGTTTCAAGGAGAAAAGTGGATAATGCAAAATGTCCAGTTGTTAGTTTTTCATATATATTTTAAAGAATGTTGCTATCAAATGTCTGTTGTATTTCTATTCTATTGGATACATGAAAAGAATAATGTTTCATTGTTAAGTGTCAATATTTGCAAACAGAAATTTTACTCTTAGCATTTAGTTAAGCTTATGACATAAAAATTATGCCAATCTAAAAACATGTCAATGTATAGATTCAATACAATGCCCATCAAAATACAAATGACATATTTCATAGAACTAGAACAAATACTTCAAAAGTTCATATGGAACCAAAAGACCCCAAATAGCCACAGCAATCTTGAAAAAGGACAAAGTAGGTGGAAGCACAATACCAGATATCAGGTTATATTACAAAGTTACTGTAATCAAAACAGCCTGGTACTGGCACAAGAACAGTAATATAGATCAGTGGAACAGAACAGAGAACCTAGAAATAGAACCAAGACATTACGTTCAATTAATATTTCACAAAGGAGGCAAGAGCATACAGTGGAATAAAGACAGCCTCTTTAATAAATGGTGTTGGGAAAACTGGACAGCTACGTGTAAAAGAATGAAACTAGACCATAAACTCACACCATACACAAAAATAAGCTCAAAATGGATAAAAGACTTAAATGTGACCCATGAATTCATAAAAATACTAGAAGAAAATGTAAGCAACAAAATTTTGGACATCATACACAGCAGAATTTTCACTGATACATCATCTAAGGCAACAGAAACAAAAGATAAAATGAACACATGGGACTACATCAAACTAAAAAGCTTCTGCACAGCGAAAGAAACAACCATCAAAATGGAAAGGTAACCCACTGTATGGGAGAACATCATTGCCAATGATACATCAGATAAGGGGTTAATTTTCAAAATATATAGAGTATTCATACAACTCAACAAAAGGAACACAAAGAACCCAATTAAAAAATGGGCAGAGGAACTAAATAGACACCTCTCCAAACAGGACATGCAAATGGCCAAGAGACATATAAAGAAATGCTCATCATCACCAATCATCAGAGAGATGCAAATAAAAACAACAACGAGGTATCACCTCATGTCTGTCAGCATGGCCGCCATCAACAAATCATCAAAAAACAAGGGTGTGGAGAAAAGGGGACTCTAGTACATGGCTGGTGGGAATGCAGACTGGTGCAGCCACTATAAAAAACACTATGGTGTTACCTCAAAAAATTAAAAATTGAATTGCCATTTGACCCAGTGATCCTACTTCTAGGAATATACCCTAAGAAGCCTGAAACACCAATCAGGAAGAATATATGTACTCCCATGTTTGTAGCAGCACTATTTACAATAGCTAAGATCTGCAAACAGCCCAAGTGTCCATCAGTAGACAAATGGATTAAAAAGCTGTGGTACACATACACAATAGAGTACTATGCAGTTGTAAGAAAGAAAGATCTCTTATCCTTTGAGACGACATGGAGGGACCTAGAAAGTGTTATCCTAAGTGAAACAAGCTAAGCAAAGAGACAAATATCACATATTCTAACTTATTTGTGGAATACAATGAACATAGCAGTCTGAAGAATAGGGTAGACCCAGAGATGTGGAAGTAGGGTACAGACTGACAACCCCCAGAAGAGGGGGTTTGGGGGGAGGGAAGAGATAAACCACAGAATTTACATGCATGTATACATAACCGATGGACACGGACAACAAAGCTGGGGACAGGGTAGGAGGGATGGGGAGGAGGGAGTCAATGGGGAAAAAAAAGAGAAACATCTAAAACAAAAATAAATTAATGGAAAAAAAAAACGTGTCAATGTTTTTCAAAATACTTTGAGGAGGTTTGTGAATATAAAAGTTTGAAGACTGCTGATTTGGAGTATTTCTAAACTTTGCCTTCCTCTTTTCTATCTTCCAACTTTAAGGCTTTATAAAATAAGGCAAGTGTGGTGCAAGGTGTTTGGTTTTTATTTTGTTTTGAGAACACATGTTCTCTGTGAGGATTTAGAAAGAGTTGAACTCTGCCCACTGGAGTTTCTGACTGCCCAGGCAGAGAACTCGAAGTATATTCCTCCAGCCAGGTCTGCTGCCAAGTATTCCACTCTAAGAACAGAGCAGAAAATCACAAGTTCACACACAAAAAGGAAAAATAATTTTTAAAAAGACTCCAAGCACAATAGTCCTGGTCCTTTGGATTCCAATTCCAGTGCCAGAAAGACAAGCCTTTCTCTTCTTCAGTCTTTAAAATGGGGAGATAAATAGGTATAGGTGGAAATAAGCAGAATGATCAACTTCTAAAGCATTTCTACTAAAGTCAGTTTTTTCATATCATAATAGGTTCAGAAAAAGATGACTGATAATTGGCTTTCAACACTAAGAGGTTCTAAATACTTTGTCCATTGTATTCAGCTTTATCTTGACCTTCACAGAACTTAGGGCCAGGCTGTCTTTGTGCAACCAGATCTATGGAGCCTGTACAGAGAAACAAGCTTCTCCTTAGGGTTAATGTCATAGGGCTATTTGCCCGGTTGCCTGAGGAGTTAAAAATTCACCACTGGAAATTAAATCTAGTGTATTAGACCCCGTAGGCATTTGTCAACCAGTTTTGTGGAAAAGTTCCAGCCCTACCTTCAAACTCTCTGGGATGCAGGAAGGGAGGGAAGAGGTAGACAGTAGACCAAAAGGAAAAGTCCAGTTTCTTCAAAGCAGTGGGTAGCTTGGGAGTAGGAGATGCTTAGATGTCTGGGTGGGGAAAGAAAGGACTATCATAAATAGGTGGGGAGCCCTGGCCAGTTTGGTTTGGGGTTAGAGCATTGGCCTGGAGACCGAATGGTCCCAGGTTTGATTCCTGGTCAAGGGCACATGCTTGGGTTGCAGATTCATTCCCCAGCCCTGGTCAGGGTTGTGCAGAAGGCAACCAATCTGTGTGTCTCTCTCACATGGAGGTTTCTCTCTCTCTCTCCTAAAAATGTATCTAAAAATCAATGAAAAAATATCCTTGGGTGAGGATTAACAAACAACAACAAAAACAAAAAAAGTGGGGAGAAGGGGAGTGAGAGACTAGAAACGAGTATTCATCGAAACAATAAGTTTGTGACAAGCTATGTAATACGAGATTGGTTACATGTTTCCCAGCTAGCCCAACAGTCAAGAACTGTGCCTTGTTTATGTTGGTACTCACATTATTGAGTCCACGGCCTGGCACAAAGTCGGTGTTCTCTCAGCTACGTTTATTTCTCACATACCCAGCTCTATGTGTCAGAGGCAAAGTGTGCCGATCCAGGTCCTTAGGCCTTTGTAGGTCTGACTCACGAGATTTTCGCAGGCATTTAAAAACTGTCTCAGAAATTGTTACATGGCATGACTCAACATTTTACCTATAATAAGGAATTTGCCTTTCATAATTTGACTTAAGTCTTTAAAATGGCAGGAGAAAACAAATTTACACATGAGTTAAAAACAGGAATGAGCTGCTTAGAAATGAATGGAATCTCCATCTCAAATGCTATGTCATCATGCAACAGTATCACAACTCCCTGGGTTAGGGTAAATAGGAATTCTGCCTTTGAACAGTAACAATAGCTATCAATTATTGAGAATTTGCTACTCATCCAGCACTGTGCAAAAGCTTACTAGAATCCTAAAAGTATTCTTATCCCCTTTAACTGGGGACAAAACAAGTTTAGAGACACTAACTGACCTGCCCACGGTCAGAGAACTGGTAACTGGCAGAACAAGAATTCAAACCCAGAAGAACACCCAGATGGATTCCAGCAGAATCTCTAGCTCTGAGATTCAGTGGTGTGTGCCAGTCTCCCAAGAGCCACGAGAATGGCTTGCCCATAAATGGACTGTGCAGCAATGAAGAGAGCTGGCGTGAACTGAGTGGGTGTCAACCGTGTGCAGCTGAGCCCTGTGCAGTTCTGTGTGAAATTTTACTGCATTATGAAACTCCAGCATCTTTCAGTGTGTGGGATCACTATCTGATTAAGCATTTTGATAGGTTTCCCGCTGTTCAGCTCTCCACTAAAAGCAAGTACAACATAAAATGAACCATGCTTGGTTAAGTCCATCCATAATTTAAGACTGATCCTATTTGACCTGAAAGATTTTAAACTCTTCAGTCGCCAGGTTAAAAAATAATAATAATAATAACTATTTGGGCAAAATCTAGAGGAGTGCAAAGCATTTTCTGCATGAAGAAGTACATGTGGCAGTTGGGATTTTAATTCTGTTTATAAAGTAAATTGCTTTTCAAAGAAATCCACAGTTAACAAGTTAAGTACATGTTTGATTTCTCAAAGATTTAGAATGTAATGTCATAGTTTTCTATGCGTCTGTTTAGTGTTTTTTACATAAAAGAAAGCAGTAAAATTCAGCTCACCAAAAGCAGTTGTTATTACCACACCACTCATAGCTATATCCTCATAGTTGTACCCTGTCATGCAAAATTTATGATTTAAAAATGTATAAATACGTCCTTATGATCACAAGGTAGCAGGATCTACTGAAAGTTTCAGGTCAGCAAGTGTTATTTAAATGTAGATGCAAACACCAGGCCAGATACTCAGGTAGGAAAAGACCAATTAGCAAATCACTGAATTGGAAGAACCCACATTTGGTATTCAAATAACCAGGCTACCCCAGTCCGTTTTCCACCCCCTAGCAAGCCCGATCTAGCCAGTGTCACTGAATGAAACTGAACATTTTGAATACAGCTAGGTCCCTTTTTAAAACAAACTAAAGCAGAAAGAACACATTTATAAAAATATACACACTGTATAAATTCACAGTTGTCACTTGTCCTTTGTTTTTGATGACAGTAGTCGGGGTCATATATGAATATGTCTAATTCTGAGCATGAAATTTACCCTGGGAAGTTGGCTCAAGATTTAGCATCTTGTGGCACAGAACTCCAGGGCAATTCTCTAAAGCACTGCTGTGTCCTACCTGTGTGACAAGGGGAAAGGCACTTAACCTCTTCAGTCAAGTGTTGACACTTACCGCAGGCAACCACTATGCGAATTCAGTCGAGTAATAATATATATGAAATACTTAACACCATGACTGCTGCACAGTATATACATAATAATATATCATATTAATATGTTATTAGACTGCATTGAGAACTAATATAATATAAATCTGTGCATTCAAAAGATTGGTCATTGGAGTCAAATAGATCTGCATTCAAATCTAAACTCTACTACTTACTGGTGGTTTGATATTAAGAATGTTATGCAATCATGTTTAATCTCACTTTTTAAATCTTTTTTATTGAAATACAATTGACATAACATGATATTAGTGTCATGTACACAACATAATGATTCAACATTTGTATAGATTGCAAAATATTCACCATGATAAGTCTAGTTAACATCCATCACCATGTATAGTGAACTTTAATCTGTAAATTCAGATCATTAAACCTACTATTTGTGATTGCTGAAAAAATTAACACATAACAAATATTAAATGCCTACCATTACAACAGCTACATATAGAGACCCAGTAATAGTCCTTTACTAGTTTAGGTGAAAAAAGAATGAAAATTGGTGGAAGAAATATTAATAGCTTAAGATAGGCAAGTGATACCGTGTTACTGGAAGAGTGTGGAAATGATGAAACTGAAAGACGTGCCAAAGCAGGATCGCATTGGAACATCAAGACGACAAAATTCACGACAGAAGAAATATACAACTTTAACACAGACAACAAAAACATTGACAATGTTAAAGATTTTGCTTACCTGGTTCAGTCACCAATTCAGATGGAGACTGCAGCCAAGAATCAAGAGGGGGCTGAGACTCAGAGGGGCAGCGATGGAAGAATTAGGAAAGATCACTGAGAGCAAAGACATGTCATTAGAGGCCAAGGCTAAGACCATCCACACCCTCATATTCCCAAATACTATGTACAGATGCAAAAGCTGGACAGTGAAGAAGTCTGACAGAAAGAAAAAATAATTGATTCATTTTAGACATAGTGTTGGAGGAGAGCTCTACACAAACCTGGAACCACCAGAAAGACCAACATGTGCATCCTAGAGCAAATTAAGTCTCAAACCTTGCTGGAAGTAAAAATGACAAAGCTGAAGCTCTCCTACTTCGAGTATATCATGAAAAGGTAGAGTTCTTTAGAAAAGACAACAATGCTGGAAAAAATAGAAGACAGCAGGAAAACAGGAAGACCAACCATGAGATGGATTTAACTCCATACAGAAACCATAGGCATGAGTCTACAGGAGCTGGGCAGGGCTGTTGAGGATGGGACAGAGTGGACATCACTCATTCATGGAGTCCTAGAAGCTGTAGCCAACTCAATAGCATGTAACAACTACTTACTGTGATGAGGAGTGAAAAAGATGTCTCCAGCCCTGAAAGAATTTATATCCAAACACCACAAAAGAAAGAAAATAACAGGAAGAGGAAATAAAGAAATGCTTAAGCTTAGAGAAATAGAAAAGAGAGGAGAAGAAAAAAATAGTGGAGAGTCCAGGTTATATATTAATGAAAACAGGAGAATAGCTCCAAGATGATGAACTGAATCCATTTCACTGGACACAGAGCGATTTCTCTGTAATATCCTCCAAAACAGGGGAAGGGTCCCAATTCTTCTTTGTGAAAAACTGTTTTTCTTTTCTTGAAGAACATGTTAGGAACCAAATGGTATGCTTCGG
Organism: Molossus molossus; assembly: GCF_014108415.1. Lineage (NCBI taxonomy): Eukaryota > Metazoa > Chordata > Mammalia > Chiroptera > Molossidae > Molossus > Molossus molossus. The sequence continues at coordinate 82,044,431 of NW_023425366.1, read as the reverse complement.
TTATGTAATTTCTCAAAATCATACCTCTTCCTTGAACAGTGGTGTATGAGCTGGATGAGGGGTGGTGGGAGAACACATTCAGGTACAGGCGCCAAAAGGTGCAGTGTCTTTAGAGAATTTAAAATCAATAATACAACTAACTTAACATGTGTCTGCTTTTTATTATCACTATGGCTAGATGTTGGGTATAAATGGATCACCAGATTTTTGACCTCTTAAGGATTTTATCATTCCAAGTTTTCATATTTGCCCTTATGGGAAATGTGGGGTCAGTTTTATTTGATTAATATATTTCCTTTTCTCTTGTATTTAAACTTTTTTCGTGTGTAATATGTGAAGGTAGTTTTTAAGTTGCCTGCTGAAATGTTACTATTTCCTCATATAAAGATACAAAGGTATTTCCTTTGAACGGACTTCATATGAATATTTTATACTAGAATGAAGACATTAGAGACATGAGGTGTCACAGCTTAACAAGATTGTCACCAAGAATCAGTCCAGAGCAGTTTGTACTCTCAGACAACGAATCAAGCAGTTAATGGCTGAGAAAATCAGTTGAAGATGAGTGGATAGAAGCTTCATATAGTACACACCTGCATCCATTCCAATTGTCTAAAAATCCTGGAAATGGCACAAATCCTCTCCCTCCCCTGCATTCTGTGAAAAAGTGTTCCTGTCAATGCCCATCCCCGTTCCAGTGACAAGGCTGAGGGACAACAAGCAGAGGAAGACCAACAGCTTGCCAGTCCGCTAGTGTCCTCAGAAAGCCCAAAGAGGTGACACAGGGTGTCACTGGCACCAGGTCAGAGACCCCTCCAGGGTGTGTAAATGGAAACATGTTCCAAGCAGAACTGATTTTCTTACTGAATTCAAAATGCCAGAGTCAGAAGGGCAATTTAGCCATAAAATCACTTCCAGGAACTTAGCCTTTATTATCTTAAGTATTTCCAGGGGGTCAAATTAGTCTAGACAACAATAAGGGATCCTTCCGCGATCTTCTGAGGGTGACATGTGCGATCTGTGAGAAGCAGAATGAATTTATACCTATTAGAAATAGGCGCGTGCCCCCTGCTTGGAGTCCCTCAAGCCCCGGAGTCTGAACTTGGGCCAACAAATATCTGAACTTACTTCATCTTTGTTTCCAAGTACTATGAGCAATGAATGCATGAAAAGAAGAGAAAGTTATGGGCAAACAATGGAGGGACAACTAAGCTATTTGGACAGGTATAAAATAATCTTTATATTCACAACATGGAGAGAGAAGAAAAAAAAACAGAAAAATGAGTATGGGAATGACAACATACTAAAATGAATCTATTTAGTTGTGGAATTTGTAGAAGCTGAATTCTGTGTACCTCACCTAAAGCTATTTTCTTAATGTGCCAGTTTTCTGAGGAAGCTATATGAGAAATTCGATCAAATACTGACCTCACCCTCCTGGCCTCTTAGAAAAGTAGGTTTGGAAGGGTTTAGAGAGCATCTAGTCCAAAAATTGCATCTTATTTTTAAAAAAGCTATGGTCGGCGCACTAAGATGCTTTCCTCAAAGTTATAAGGTAAATTAGAGGAAGAGCTGAGGCTGGAAGTAGGTGCTGACTCCCTGTGCAACATTTTCTGTCTGCTACCTATGTGACAACGCACAGTGAAATCTGCTCTTAAGTCTCAAACCCAGTGATTCTGGTTTCCAGGCTACACTGGAGTTTCCTGCCAGTGGCTTCCTCAGGACAAAATTGGGAAACAGAAATTTTTTCTTCCCTGGAGAAGTAAGACCAGGGTAGCTGCCCCTGACTGTTCAGGAATTCTCATGCCAACTTTCCCTCCTGAATTTCCCTCCGAGCAATTCCTCGTGGTCCCTAAACCTGCTCACAATCTCTCTTCCTCAGGCTAAAACTCACCATTCTATGCCTTGTTCTCCCAAAGTCTCAGCAAACATTTGGCTGACAAATCTGACAAACAGATCCTATACACGCCAGAAGTTTTCTTAACCGTCTTCACCTAGCAGACTGTCGGGAGGAAGTGGCACTGTCCTTTCCCTGTGCCCTCAGCAGGCGGGAGACCTGCACTAGCCTGGAGACACTGGTGAGCAGTGGTCTGTGTGGTTCGCAGTACGATGTGTGTGAATGTGCATGTGCACGCACATATACTTTCTTTGACAGCAAACAAGTAGGGGACAGTAGAGAATTTCTGTCATATCTTTCTGGTTTCACAGTAGTGCTCTTACCAAAAGCATAAACATAAAGTGATGCAGTAATGTTTTTATACAAGTCCCTTTCCTCACACTTTGCTGACAGGTATGAAAAGCTAAGGTGTTAGAGACTTAACATTTGTTCATTTTGTGATGGAATCTATAAGGTCCAAGGGAAAAAATGATAAGGGAAGGGAAACGAATAGGAACTACAGGTTTGCTGACCATTCATTTTGGAGCTAAGCAGAGTTCCCATTTGGAGCTGTTTTCTGTGATGAACTATGGTACAGGGACACCACGTTTTATTATATTCCACTTTGTTGTCCTCCACAGATGTTGCAACTTTTACAAATTGGAGGCAAGACCCTCCACCAGCAAAAAGATTACAACTCACTTTGTTGCTATACTTGCTCTATTGCAGTGGTCTGGAACCAAACTCACAGTGTCTCCGAGGTCTGTATTTATACCCCTGTTTTTGACATTCTTTCTATTTTTATTCTTGCCTTCATTAATTTTCCTACAAACATTTTAATGTGTTGAATTCCAAACATTTCAATGTGTTGACTTGCTTTCAACGTTTAATTTGCCATTATAATAACTAAAAAGTTTTATTTCTACCTTTTCTTCCATATCTCTAGATTTTATGAAGTGTAAAAACACTTTTATTTCTTGGGTAACTACCTCCTCACAAGTCAAGAAAGTTAAACAATTATTGTCAGGAAAAGTCAAGTTTTATTTCAGTAACCACCACATCGATCATGTCTCTGATGCTGTCTACCTGAGCACAAAGTAAATTCATCCTGCTTATGGGATTATTGACAGATTGGAAGAAAATACAAAAACTGTTTCCTGAAAAGATATGAAAGTGCTGACTTAGGATCATTTAATGAGGCTTAGCCAGGTTGCCCAGTTGGTGGAGTGTCATTTCATACACCAAAAGGTTTGATCCCCGTCAGGCTGTCTACGTAAGGCAACTGACCCATGTTTCTCGCTCTCCTCCTTTTTTTTTCTAAAATCAACAAAAACATATCCTCAGGAGAGGATTCAAGAAAAAAAAAAAAAGATAATGTATTGAGTTCAGAACCAGTTACTTGTCTTTGGAAAACCAACAGAACCAAACAAAAACTTGAACACCGCTACTTAGATTTTAAGAAATGCTCCCCGTGCCCTGGCTGGTTTGGCTCAATGTTCAGAGCATCAGCCTTCGGACCCAAGAGTTGTGGGTTTGATTCCCAGTCAAGGGCATGTACCTGGGTTACAGGTTTGATCCCCAAGTGTGGGAGACAACCAATTGATGTGTCTCTCTCACATCGGTGTTTCACCCTCTCCGCCTCTCTCTTCCTCCCGCCCTTCCACTCTATCTAAAAATCAATGAAAAAATATCTGTGGGTGAGGATTTAAAAGAAAGAGAGAAATGCTCCCCTTCTCCATACACATACATTTTTAAATAAATGTTTGTAGAATAGTTTTAAATTTACAGAAAGTTATAAATAGAGTTTCTATCTACCCCACACTCAGTTTCTCCTCATGTCAACATCTGGTATGAGTACGGCACATTTGTCACAGCTAATGAGCCAATGTGGATATACTGTTTTTCACTAAAAGCTATACTTTAATTCAGATTTCCTTAGTTTTTACCTACTGTCATGTTTCTGTTCCAGGATCCCACGCAGAATACAATATGACAATTAGTTCATGTTTCCTTCGGAGCCTCTAGACTGACAGTTTCTCAGACTTTTTTGTTCTTGATCACGTTGACAGTTTTTAGTGGTGCTGGTTAGATAGTATGTAGAAGGTCCCTCAACTTGGATTTATCTGATGTTTTTCTCCTATTAAAATAGATCGATGGGTTCTTGGGAAGATCACAGAGAGAAAGTACCACTCATTACTTTATGTCAAGGGCACATACTATCAACACAACCTGTCACACATATTAACCTTGATCTCCTCGCTGAGGTAGGGTCTGTCAGCTGTGTCTTACTGCCAAGTTACTCTTTTTCCTCTTTCCACACCAAACTATTTAGAAGGAAGTCACTATGTTAAGGCCACACTTAAGGGGTGGGAAGTTCTGTTCTGCCCTCTGAGGGGATACACCTATATAAATAATTTTTAATTCTATGTATAGTATTAGACTATTCTCCTCTTTATGTATCTATTCAATTATTAACTTATATCACTATGGACTCATGGATATTTATTTTATATTTTGGGTTATAATCCATCATTAATTATTTATTTTGTTTCTTTCATTATTCCAACTTTGGCCATTGGGAGTTCATTTAGCTGGCTCCTTTGTCCCTTTGATATGCTGCCATTAATTTATATATATTTTTGAGGACTTACTTTCTGGCACCACAAGATGGTCCAGCTCCTTTTATATTCCCTGCCCCAGCCCTAGAATCAGCCATTTCTCCAAAAAACCACTGTTTCTCTTTGTGAACAAAATCTAGGTGCTGGATTTGCTAATGGCCATTGAGGTGTTGTTAATTCTAGTCTCTGTTAAAGGACAAAGTAAGAAAATATATGCATGTCTACTAATCCATACATATGCACATATCTCTATCTGTATCCATATATATATGTTTGTTAAGCTATACACAAGTTCATACTAATGTCTCTAATGGGAATCCATTACCACATGGATCATTCTAGCTTAAACTTTGTTTATCTGCAAACTGGCTATCAGTCTCTGTCATCGATTTACTTATTTATTCAATCCCAATGTGTGTGATTAGTGGTTTCAGAATTGTTATCCCATTCAACCACAGAAAACGTTAACAAGTAGAATACAGTCCTTACTTATAGTCCCTTTTGTCTTACAGTCTCCACTCATTTACAAAGTTACTTAGGTCAGCACCTCTCCTCTCTCCTCCCCCCATATCTTCCTTAGTCAGGTTAATTTATGCATTTGTAATACAGTTAGGTTCTTCAGTCACATTCTGCATTTCATCCTAGGATCTATCAACTTCTAATTTATTTTTTCAATTTGTATATATTAAAGTTTACTCCTTGTGATACAAAGTTCTGTAAATGGAATCATACAGTATACAGCCATTTCAAACTGCCTTCTTTTGCTTATCAATATGCATTTAATATTCATTCATGCTTTTATGTGGGCTAACCACTCATTCCTTTGTATCACTGAATAGCATCCCATCGTATGGATGTACCAGTTTATCCATTCACCTATTGAAGGACATTATCAGCTGCTTCCGGTATTTGGTGATTATAAATAAAGGTGCTATAAACATTCACATATGGGTTTTGGCAAGACAGTGTTCAATCAGTTGGGTAAATACCTAGGAATGCAACTGCAAGATCATATCGTAAGACTATGTTTAGATTTTAAAAATCTGCAAAACAGTGTTCCAAAGTAGGTGAATCATTTTGCATTCCCATCAGGAATGAATGAGAGTTTCTATTGCTCTTCATCCTTGCCAGCAACTGGTATTATTAGCTTTTTGGGGTTGTGTTTTGGGAATTTTTTGTTTGTTTGCTTTTTGAGTTTTTTATTTTTAGCCATTCTAAACAGTGCATGGTGGTAACTCATGTTGTTTCAAGCAATATGCCCTGTTAACCACCCCCTTTTCACACATTTTAACATTGCTAAAATAGACCTAGGTATAGATAGATAGATAGATAGATAGATAGATAGATAGATAGATAGATAGATAGATATGTAGTAGTAAAATGTAGTATTGCACACAAAATACTATGGCTCATCTTAAAGCAGATGCTTTACAGTCTATGTACTGCAAAGGGAATATGATTTTCGGGGATTAAAGTAGGATATCATACTTGTGTTTTATCTCTTATGAAGTTGTTAATTTGGAATTATATTTGGCTGCAAGCAACAGCATTTTCAATTAACAGTTAATGAAACAAGTTGAGTTTTGTTTACCTCATATAAAAATCTAGAGAAAAGCAGTTATTGGCATTGATTCAAATGCTCAGAAATAATACTAGAGATTCAGAACCTTCACTGTTTTGTCTCTACCCAAGTATTTCACTTCATAATGGCAAGATTGCTCCTCTTACAGACCAGATTCAATGTCTATTTTCAAAGAAAGAATTAGGTAGAATTTGTCAACAAAAGTGTCATAATAGTCGACTTAGTAGATCTAACAGTCATTACTACAACTGGGCTACCACTGGCAGCCACAAAGAGGCTAGAAGAGTGAGTATTTAAATTAATAAAATATCAGCCTCAATAAAACTAGACTTCAATTAGCAAAATAAAAGAGGATAAATGATTAAGCAACTAGTAGGATTTGGAGAGGAAGTAAGAGATAAAATGAGCATTTTAAAACGTTCTTTTACAAGAACAGTCTTAATTACTATTCTTTTTTGACCAACCTTAATCAAAGCAAGGTATTTTTATTAAGTTGAATGAAATATGTCACATTGACATAGAATGTTAGACATGGAATAGATATATAGAAGTGAAAAGAAAGTGGGATTTAGAATTAGAGACTAGATTTCAAGATTTATCACTGGCTTTCACTAGTTTTCAAACTTTAGCTAAATTATATTACCATAGTGTCACTTCCCTTATTTATAAAATCCTTGTTTGCTGTGGATAACATTTTGTTTCTCATGCATCATAAGAATTTAGAATAATGTTTTGGACATTGTCAAGGACTCACTATAAACACTCTGAGTTTTGTTATATTCCACTTAAGATTGTCAATTTTTGTTTGATTGCTTAATCAAACAGTTAGCTAGGGTGATTTCAATCTGCAAATTCTGTCTCCCCTGTAATTGGCACCAACTGAAATTTCAGTTTAGTTCCTTTAACTTTAGCTAGGGTTCTTGGTGCATGCCTCATGCATGCATAGTTCAGGAATCAGCCAGATATTTGGGAACACTTTATACACAGATTTTGGAGCTCTCACTCTCTGACTTTCTCTTCCCAGATTCTATGGTTATGTTGGAATCTGTCCCCTGTCTTCAAGCCAGTACAAAGATATAGGCTTCTAGTTGGTTTTCAGCTGTCCCTGTCCGATTCAGTCTAGGGTCTGACTTCAGGCTAAAAGTCATAAAAATATGGAAAACTTCTCTAATGCTATGTCTATCTTACAAATGTTTATCCCCTTCCAGAATCAGCCTATTTGGGGACATGGTCTAGTGTTTTGGAGTAGTTGTTTTTTTTTTTTTATCTTAGAGTATATACTTTTTATTAGTAGAAGAGATGGTTTGAAAGGAATTATTCAGCAATGACCAAAAGCAGGACCCCAATTTTCTTATCTACAAAATGGGGAATAATACGTATGTGTCACAGTGTCCAGTGTCTTATGGAGTATTTATGTATATCAAATAAAATAATACATATCAAAATTGTTTGTGAACTACATAGCACCATACAGGAGTAATTTGTTATTATTTTATAGATGAGGGAATTCAGGCCCAGTGAGATTAACTGACAGTTGAAATAATAGATCTGGTCATTATTAAAACTAAGACAACAATCTTAGACACATGTCCAGCTGATTGTTCATGGTAGTAGAAGCTGGGTGGTCATTGATCACAGCCAGTCCTTGCAGCTAATCAGCTTTGAAGTACATCTCTTTCATTGACATGCCAACAGTAATCAAGGTTCAACTACAATAGGAGGGTGTACACAGCCCACACAGGGGGTGTACCTTGAGTGCCCAGCCTTTCAGTGAATAGGGAGACTGTGTCATTGGATCCTTCAAAACACCTACTGTAGTAGGCCACTCTACCAAGTCTTGGAGACATAGCAGCTCTACCTAATACATAAAAGCAAACACAGGGAGGCTGCTAAAATGAGGCGGCAAAAAAAATTGTCCCAAATGAAAGAACTACGCCAAGCAACTTTTTACTTTTTTCAAAGTTGGTCTTGAAGGCAAAAATATTTACCAGATTTCTCCAAGTTTCATGAAACACTGAATTAATTCAGTAAATCGAAATTAGCCAGAGTGGTTGTTTGCCTGAACAGACAAATTGACTGACCAAAATGGTTGCTCCTACAAGGGCTTAGAGAACTAGAGATGGCAAGGTGGGTCTTTCATTGACTGAACAAAAAGGTACAGTTCCTTGGAGATAGGAAATGCTCAGAGGCTGTCCTTTGGGGGTCTTCACTGCCCTCTGAGCATCCCATGTTCTCTTTTCCAGGTTGGGCTAGGTCCAACATTCATAAGGGGGTAGGGGAAAGTAGTTCTTTTTCTTAGTCTCCTCTTACTTTATATTAGATACTGCTGATTGAAAATAGTCTTCTTCCCAGCTTTGTTGGGGACAGGGCATGGAGGGAGGGGGAAGGGAGAATCGGGGTGGGGGGGAAACATCAGTAACAAAAATTAATTAATTAATAAAAAGATAAAGTAGCTACTGACAGGGAAAAAAAAAAAAGAAAGAAAGAAAATAATCTTCTTTCAGCAAGGCTTTGCATTACTATATTTTTGCATATTACCCCAGCTGAGACACCCACAGTCTGTGTAAGAACAGAGATATGATTATGTGGTATCTTTTCCTTGTGTATTCCCCCAGAAGAAAGCCACAGGGATCATCCAGATTGTTGCTAAAGCTGGTGAATTATTCTGGGCTGTTTGTCCTTTTGAACTTGGATAATGCAAGATGTGAACAGCAAAACGGGGAAACTTTATAAGAGTCTATTCAGCCCTGGCCGGTTTGGCTCAGCGGTTAGAGCGTCGGCCTGCGGTCCTGAGAGACCCGGGTTCAGTTCCCGCTAAGGGCATGTACCTCGGTTGCAGTTTGTCCCCGGCCCTGGTCGGTTGTGCGGGTGGCAGCCACTTGATGTGTTCCTTTCACATCGATGTTTCTCTCTCTCTCTCTCTCTCTCTGTTCCTCTCTCTCCCTCCCACTCTACCTGAACAAAAAATGGAATAATGTCCTCGGGTGAGGATAAAAAAAATAAAATAAAATATAAGAGTCTATTCAAAGAGTGTACCACATGTTACCAAAATTTATTACAGAAGTGCCTTGAAACCTTCATTTTGGATACTGAAATCCTTGGGGGGTGGGGGGGGGGGTCTCTGTAGAACATGAACAAAATCCTGTAAGTAGTTTCAAACTTTAAATCTCTTTCCTTTTTATAGTTAATAGCTTATTGCTAGTGCAGCTTTTAGTTGTTTTGCAGAGTATGCAAACCTTTCATCCTAATCTAAGTAATTCTGCATCCTTTATCGATCCTGCTCAGAATGTGTGGATGATCACCCTAGGACCTTGTACTGGGGAACTAGGCTCTCAAAATAGGTTTCCCCAGGTTTTTGTTTGTCCAACCTTGAAGCAGTGTGCAAATACCCAGGCAGACAGCTGGACACTTGGATTTCCTAGGCCAATGTTTTATAACATGTGGTCCACAGACTAATGTCAGAATCTCTTAATGTTATTTAAAATGACTATTCCTAGGCTACAGGCCAACTGTGGCATAGGTTATCTCTCTGGAGGTTGGTGGAGGGCAGAAATCTATATCTTTAACAAGGGCTACAAGCCATTGTGATAACTGACAGTTCCATATGAGATCTTATATTCAATTAAAGAGAAGGGATTTTATTGTGGGATCAAACATTTGAAATGTATTTTTAGGAAGGATTTAAGGCTTAGACTATACTGACCTAAAGAAGAGTTCAGACACTCAAGGTGCAATATATCAGCGACTAAAACTCTTCCATTACCCAGTAAATCTCATGCTGCTATACTTTCTTTAGAAGAACACATGGCAACCTTTGTTCAGATGCAATTTGAATAAAAACTTAAATTCTTAGAAAGTACATTGTGACAAGTATTTAGAAATTCACTCACTTAACATGTAATTATCAGACACCTATCATGAACAGCCATTTCTGGCCAGAGAAATACAGTAATGAATATGACATGATGTCTCTGTACAATACATACCTACAAATATACATATAGATTTTCACCACTTCTGAGAAATAAAGCAATAGGATGATAACTTACAGAGTGAATCAGATATAGGTGAGGGAGAGGGATTTAGATAGAACATTGAGAAAAGGACCATCTGAGAGGTTTGATCTGAAGAATGAGTTAGCCAAACATTTCAGGCACAAGGAATAGTAAGTACAAAAGCCTAAAGAAATGAAAAGAATGTCAGTGTAGTGAAAACCCTGATGACCAAAGGAAAGAGTACCAGGAGGTGAGTTTTGATCATTAAGAAGGTAAGGCAAAAAAAATGACTGTGATGTTTGTAGTCATACTGGTATGTTATCAATAAATTGTCTAAAATCATCTGTTTCCTGGGGATTTTAGCTTACTATTTCCATTGGTAGATACTAATTTGTAGGAAACTGGTGAACTGATTTTTGCTTGGTGGAGCAGATGATCCCAAAGGCTATGATTTTATTTCTCTGTACTATTTAACCCATATTATATCTAACTTAGCATTCTTATTTCAACTTTCTTTGCTTTTATTACCACTGATCTTTAGTACATTTGTGTCTTACATTTTTCTTAATCAACTTTGATATCTCCCAGGTTTCCTCATTAATGAGTTAAGTGTTTGAAAATTATACATTTTCAGTTGGAGAAACCAGCAAGAACTGCTCACACAGGACCTCATAGACCTTGCAATGATCACTGCATACCTTTTGGGAAATGGATGTGAAGGATGGAGGGTGACAACAGAGAGACTGCTAGAAGCCTACTTCAGTAGTCAACGCAAGAGATAAGTCAGGGAGGAGGGGGATGTCTGCAGAAACAGAAACAAAGAAAGTTGAAAATAAACTTTATTCAGTGAGGCTTTGGTTGAATGAGACGCATGGTAGATAATTTTTATATGTGAATAGTGGGGTTAAAGAGGAAAAATGTAAAAAAAAACAAAAAACAATTCTATTAGATTATGAAAATCTGAGGAGGGCAATTCAAAGTATGAGATCATTTTGTAGGACATGAAACAAGATACCTGTATAAGGGGGAGAAATAAGGCCCTTGTTTGCTTCTTTTCAGTTCAACATAAAATATGTGTCCAGATAAATTGATATAATAAAAATAAAATATTAACTAAATTTGTAAGAGTAGAAACAGAATGTTTATTAAAGTTCAGTGTTAACGTATTAAAATAGACTTAAATAAGATATATTAAATGTATGAGCAGGAAAGAAAAAGACTCCTGAAAATATGTAATAAAAAGTTCTTCCAAAATTGGGAAGAAGTTTAGATAAACAAGAAATCTATTTTACTAAACATGTTTCTGAAATGTCTGAATATGTCTGAAATGTCTGAATGACTCAGCATTTTCTCCTGGCCATGATTTTCAGAAATTGAATTAGTGAAGGAATTGTTTAATTTTCAATTTGCTTTTCAAGCCACTAGGAAATTCTATTCTATAAGAGTGACAAAATCTCCTCATCATTATCCCACAATTCATTTACTTTTTTAGTTAAGTTTCAATACAATCAAGCAATTTTCTATTGTATTCTATCCACTCATTTTTTTTTTCATTTTACTACCTTAGTTTTGTGCTGGTACATTTTCTGACAGCAAAGGCATAGGTTGTTAAGGGGGTTTACTATACATACTTACCATATTAGAGTCATACCAAAAGAGAATTTACTCTCATCAATAAATTAAATTTTGGCCTTAAAAGCATTCATGCTTTCAAACACCTAACATATGATTTACAAATGAGAAGTCCTTGTTCAGATTAAGCTCTCATACATTATATGTCAAAGTTAAAACAAGCAATTGCAAATTACAAAGACAGAATAAAGATATTCTGTCATTTTGGTACATGTTGTGGGGAAAGCATGAAAGACAAAGAGCTCATATATCAACTGTATCACTGTTGTGTAGTTATTGAACCTTCGTGAGCGAGAGTCCCCAAGTGATTACTCAGTGCTGAAGGTCTGGACTTATTACATAAAGTATCCATCAACGCCATGATGATGAAGGATAAGCAGCTTCTGTGTGATTAATGGGTACAAGAGCGAAAAACAAAGAAGATTAAAGAAAGACAATGGATTTTATTGATAGAATCAACTTCAACTCTCAATAAGGCAAAATACTCATTCAGTTAGCAACCCATTAAACTGCTTTAAAAAGTACTTCTATGTCCCAGAAGTATATACCTGAGCTTGGATATCATAGCACAATTAGTAAAGTTATTCATGAAGTTGAATAAGAAACACTTGCTTGAATTCAAAATTATTTCTTAAAAGAGACCAAATCAAGATAGTCTTATGAAAAAGGGACAGGATTTTATTTCATCTATAAAATCCTTTGAGTTCAATTGAAAAATCATACTGAAACCTCTATGATTCAATCAAGAAAATCTTGTGTAAGCAATGTTATTCCAGAACTTGCTTGTAGTTCTTTCTATCCATGGATTCTTTCAGTGTGTGAGTGTGTGTGTATGTGTGTGTGTGTGTGTGTGTGTGTGTGTCTGTCTGTCTGTCTGTCTTAGGGCAGCTATATTTAGCAAATAAAAAGACAGGACACCCAGTACAATTTAAATTTCAGATACACAAATAATTTTAAACATAATAAACATTATTTGTTATTTACATAAAATTCAATTTACCTGGGTTTCCTGTATTTTGTCTAACAACCTAACGTGCCTATGTATGGATGTCTCTGTGTATTCAGTTTGCTTGCTATAAATACTGTTCTTATTGCAAGAACAAATAATATTTACACAGATGATATTAGAATTATAGAATTTAGAACATGAAGAGATTTAGACATAATGTAGTTTAATGTTATTCTATAGTTAAGGGAACTAAGATGAAACAGATGAAAAGACCTATCCAGATCCCAAGCTAGTTAATATCTAAAGAAGGAACTAGAATATAGTTGTTCTGGCTCCTAGTTCTTTCTCTTTCTAGTATATATTTTCTCTTTTAAATCTGAACTACCAGTTGGTATTTTAGTAACAAATTTGGACACCTCATTTAAACAGATATACCTATTTATAAATAATTTTTGTGTATGGAATGAAATACACACAAACACACACACATAAACACACGATCTAGAAGGAGAATTCACAGCAACATGTTATACATAAAAAACAATTGTTGTTTGGGGCAGCTGAGCATCCATTCTACCTTTAAGCATTAGCACACAAAACACATTTTAGAGAAGGACCCCCCCCCACCCCACCCCACCCCACACACACACACGGAATATAGTTTGATGGGGCTGTTGATTAGGGCACCCTTCGTAGCCAAGGAGTGGGCACATGACCAAGCTAGGCCAATAGGTAGTTTTTATTTCTAGCCCCCTCCTACCAACCACTTTGAATTGTGAGGTAAGTAACAAAAAGAATGTCTCCCACCCCTTCTACCCCGGCAGCAAGATGGTTTTAGGTCTTTTATTGCAGTGGAAGTGACTGGGCACGACAACACAGCAGTTCATATTTCCAAGACCCTTTGGAGTCTTCTTTTCTTCTATTTAAAGTCTGGTTCCTCAACTCCTTCATTGGTTCCCAATAAATTACCTGCATAACTCAAAGAAGTAGAGTTAGTTTCTACCTCTTGCAACCAAGGAACTGTGATTGACACACAATATTTATAAATTTCAAAAAGAAACTGAATTGTAATGCTGGCATGGTAAGAACTTTTATTGTCATAGGCAACCCATGAATTGAGGGATGTAAAAAAAAAGAATACTAAGTCACAAAGAATTTAAAATATATATCTCTTTCACTTGTATGGGTATAAAATTGGTTTGAAAAAAAAGTTCAGTTGCCAAAATCAAATATAAAATTCAAACTGTTATGTAGATTATTGTTAACAAACTCCCAATGACCTAAATACAAAAGCTAAAATTATAAAGCTTCTAGAAGAAACATAGGAGAAAATGGCTTGGAAAAAAATCACAAAAAGGATGAACCATATAAAGAAAACTTTGATAAATTAGACCTCATCAAAATTGCAAACCTTTGTTCTTCAAAAGATACTTTTCAGGAAATGAAAAGATAATCCACAAGCCACAGACTAGAAGTAAAGCTTTGCAAAGAATATATCTGATAAAAAGACTCATATCCAGAATATTAAAATAAGCTCTCAAACTCAATAATTTTTAAAAATTACAACTAAACTACAGAACAACCATCATTCAGAACTGCCTGAAATCAGGCTGAATGGAAGTTTTACAACTAGGGACTTAAAAATGTCACATCCAGACTGGTAAGAGGGGCGGAGACAAGGAATGAGCTGGTCCCACATCCACATGTGGCAGATAAAAATCAGGAGGAATATCTTGGCTGCAGAGGGCCCCACACCAGGCCCCCAAGTCCAGGGTTCAGTGTCAGGAAAAGAAGTCCCCATAACATCTGGCTGTAAATATCAGCAGAGATTGAGGCTGATGGAGACAGAGGGCTTCTAGAGTCCCAGGCAGTTCCTCTTTCTTCTTTTTTATTTTGTTAATCCTCACCCAAGGATATTTTTTCCATTGATTTTTAGAGAAAGTGGAAGGAACGGAGGGTGGAGGGAGGGAGAGAGAGAGAGAGAGAGAAAGAAACAAACAAACAAACAAACATTGGTGTGAGAAACACACATCGATTGGTTGCCTCCCACAGGACCCAAACCACTGGGGCTGGGGATCAAATCTGCAACTAAAGAACTTGCCCTTGACCTAGAACTGAACCCACAACTCTTTGATCTGTGAGCCAACATGCTAACCATTGAGCAAAACTGGCCAGGGTTCAGGCAGTTCCTTTTAAAGGGCCCACCCACAGATTTACTTGGACTCACTCTTTCTGAGCTCCAGCATTGAAAGACACCAGAAACATATCTGGCATCAGTGCACGAGTTGGGGTGGGAGAGCAGCTTTCTCCCAGATAGAAGTGCTGACAGAGGCTACAGTTCCTTTTCTGAGCCTTCCCCTACAGACTCAGCAAGCATGCTCCATATCTAAGGCACCATCAACCTGGTTCACACTGTTTGCCTCATCCTACTGATTCCCTGAGGCCCTGCCCCACCTAACTTTCAGGCTCACCCAAGCTATTCCTAGGGGCTTTTTATACAAATGGCCTGTCATGGTTCATGCTTCAAATTTTCCTAAAATCTCTCAACAAGCAGTATCTGGCCTCAGAATGCTCTATACCTCTCGCTAAGTAGCCCCAGACCCAGCACTAGCAGTAGCAGTCTTTGGTTCACAGCTTGGACTCTCCTGGTCACCTACAACCCCTAGCACAAGTAGCAGCCACATATAGTTCATGCCAGGTGGCCAAGAGCAGAACATAGGTGGTGGCTGACCTTGGCCTGCACCTCCCGGGAGGTGCCAGAGACAGTGCACCCAGTGGATAGCGTCAAATCATGTCAAAACATCACCACCCAAACACCTGTACAAGCAACACACTCAAGGGGTAGACTCGGGGGCACCAGAGCTCCCCCTGAAGTAAGTCCTGCTCTGTGGAGTGGGCCTCAGCACAGCTGATTCTCCATGGTAGTAGAAGGTTGGTGGTCATTGATCGCAGCCAGTCTTTGCAGCTGATCAGCTTTGAAGTAAATCTCTCCCATTGACATGTCAACAGCAATCAAGATTCAACTACAATAGGAGGGTGTGCACAGCCCACACAGGGGGTGCACCATGAGTGCCCAGCCTTTCAGTGAATAGGGAGGCTGTGTCATTGGATCCTTCAAAACACTGACTGTATTAGGCCACTCTACCAAGTCTTGAAGGCATAGAAGCTCTACATAATACATAAATGCAAACACAGGGAGACTGCCAAAATGAGGAGGCAATAAAAATTGTACCAAATGAAAGAACAGAACAAAACTCCAGAAAAAGTACTAAATAAAATGGAGACAGCAATCTACTAGATGCAGAGTTCAAAATGCTGGTTATAAGGATGCTCTAACTTAGTGAGAACTTTAACAACCTAAAAAAGAACCAGTCAGAAAAGAAGAATATACTAATGAAATCAATAATTTACAGGAAATCAACAGTAAAGTAGATACAGTCAAGAATCAAATCAGCAATTTGGAATATAAGAAAGCAAAAGACACCCAATCAGGATTTCAAAAAGAAGAATTAAAAAAAACAAAAAAAAAAACAAGGATAGTGTAAGGAGCCTGTGGTACAACTTCAAGTGTACCAACATTTGTATCATGGTGTGCCAGAAGGAGAAGAGAGAGCAAGAAATGAAAAACCTATTTGAAAAACTAATGACAGAGAATTTCCCCAACTTGGTGAAAGAAATAGACATATAAGTTCAGAAAGTACAGAGTCCCAAACAAGATGAACCTGAAGAGGCCCACACCAAGACACATCATAATTAAAATGCAAAAGATTAAAAAGAGAGAATCTTAAAAGCAGCAAGAAAAAAATCAGTTAGTTACCTACGAGGGAGTTTCCACAAAACTGTCATTTGATTCTCAACAGAAACTTTGCAGGCCAGAAGAGGTTGGCAAGAAATATTCAAAGTGATAAAAAGCAAGGACCTACAACCAAGATTACTTTACCCAGTAAAGCTATCACTTATAGTTGAAGGATGGATAAAGAAATTTCCAGACAAGAAAACACTAAAGGAGTTCATCACCATAAAACCAGTAGTATATGAAATGTTCAATGGTCTTCTTCAAGAAGAAGAAAAAAAATAAAAAAATATGAACAATAAAATCTCAAAAAATACATATCATCCACTGAATCTAAAAACAAAATAAGCCTGGCCGGTGTGGCTCAGTGGTTGAGCATCAACCTATGCACCAAGAGGTCGCCAGTTTGATTTCTGGTCAGGCACATGCCCAGGTTGTGGGCCCAACCCCCAGTGGGAGGCATACAGGAGGTGGCCAATCGATGTTTTCTCTTTCATCGATGTTTCTCTCCCTCTTTCCTTCTCCCTTTAAAATCAGTAAAGAAAAATATTTTTTAATAAACTAAATAAATAAATAAACAAACAAGCAGAACAGAAACAGACTCATAGATACAAAGACCATTTTGACAATTACCAGATGGGAGGTTGGTTGGAGGGATGGGTGAAGAAGGTGAAAGGACTAAGAATTACAAATTGGTTGTTACAAAATAATCATGTTGATATAAAGTACAGCATTGGGAATACAGTCAACAATATTCTAATAACTGTGTCAGATGGGCAAGAGATTTATCGGGATGATAAATTAGTAAGTAATGTAATGTCTAACAACTGGTGTGTACACCTAAAACTAATATAATAATGTGTATCAACTGTAAATGAAAAATAAAATGATTTTAAAATGGGAAATAAATGAGCAAAAGACTTGAACAGACACTTCACCAAAAAAGATATACAGATGGCAATTAAGCACATTAAAAGAGATTCAGAATTATTAGTCGTAAGGGAATTAAAAACAATAAAAAAAAATCTCACAATCAAGAGGATCCTAAGGATTCATAAAAACTTAATGTAATTTGGTATTCTATATAGCATCCTAGAACAGAAAAAATAAATTTAGAAAAGGTAAAGAAATTTAAATAGGGTATGGACTTTAGTTTGTGACAATGCATTAATATTGATTAAATAATTATAACAAATGCACCATACTAATGCAAGATGTTAATAATAGGGGAAACTGGGTGCAGGGTACATAAAAAACTTTCTGTATTATTTTCTCAATTTTTTTGTAAATCAGAAACTTTTCTATAAAATAAAGTCTACTGTAATGGCTAAAATTTTAAAAACTGACTTTATCAAGTGTTGACAAGGATATGACAGTATTACCACTCTCATGTATTGCTGGAAAGGATAGAAAAATGTAAAAAAGTTTGGCAAATGAAATATCTGATTAAAAACAAACAAACTTAGATCCAGAATATATTTTTAAACTTTTACAACTCAATAGTAAGAATACAAACAACCTGTAAGAATTGGGTGTAAGACTTGAACATACTTTACCAAAGAAGGTATACTAATGCCAATAAGTCAACATCATTATTATAAGTTACTTAACTACTTACATTAAAACCACAATAAAATATGACTACACTGTTAAAATGGCTAAATTTTAAAGGTCTGTCTGTGGTACAAATTACTGGTGAAGGTACACAGCAACTGGAACTCTCATACACTGTTAGTGGAAATAAAAACATAATATCATAGTATATATAGCCCATCTGGAAAACAGTTTGGTAGTTTCACACAAAAGTATTTATCCAAGAGAAATAAAAACATCTGTTCATACAAAGCCTTGTATGTGAATGTTTATAGCAGTTTTGTTCCAATAAACAGTACCTGAAAACAAGCCCAGTGTTTATTGAGAGATGAGTTGATTGAATGAATACTGACTGTCATATACCTATGCAATAAACAGTTACTCAGAAATAAAGAACTGAACTACTGAACTACTGTGCAAAAACAGGGATGAATCTCAAAACCATTACGTTAAATCTAAGAATCTGAACAATCCAACTACATAATATATATTTCATTTATAAGACTTTCTTGGAAAAAAGCAAAACCATACAGGCAGAATCACATCAAAGATTATCACAGGCTGACGAATGAGAAGAGATTGACTGTAAAGGGTCATGAGTCACTTTTTGTACTGATGAAAATGCTATTTATCATTATTGTAGAGGTGGTTTGACAAAACTCACTGAACTGTCCACATGAAAGGAGTGAATTTTATTACGCATAAAGAATACCGTCAAATACCTTTAAAAACATGAGGCAAATATTAGAAAGAAAAAGACCACAGTCCCAGGAGAGATGTTTAAAGGAATTTGACATATGTTAGTGAAAACATAAAGGCTTTCCCAAGATATTAAAGCTGAAGGACGTGAAGAGAAAAGTAGAAATTTATGGGGTAAAGGAGAGGCATGACAGGTGTATTCCATGCCAGAAGTACAGCACTCTGACCTGAGGAGATGACAGTCAGCTATGGTGGTGAAGCACAGAAAGCAGTGCTAGAAAGAGATAAGGACCAAATTTCACAGCATCAGGTATAAAATGAGATAGAGTTTTTCAGCTTCCTGAGCTGAATGGACAGGTACCATCTAAGGCAGGGATACCAGGTTTGTGTTAGAAGATTATAAGTTTGTTCTTGGATCTGTTCAGTATTAGGTTCCTTGAGAACCTATGAACAGGACAAGTAAGGCAATTGGAGAGTTGAGGTTAAGCAATATGAAATTACTAATGTCTAACCACTTTGACCTACAAAAGCCAATTTATATGTTTGGATCTAATAAGTTTCTGGAGCTCTTGTTCAATCAACAGTGATATCATTGTCTTTATTTAAGAAAAAAGAAAACACTAAATGTTCTTCAAGCAAAATTATTATGCTAACCACACTTCATACAATAGGGCCATTTATAAAAAATACACAGCCCTGGCCAGGTAGTTCAGTTGTTTGGGGCAGCATCCCATACAACTAAGAAGTTGCATGTTCAATTCCCGATCAGGGCACATACCTAGGGCAACGATGGATGTTTTTCTCTCACATCAGTGTTTCTCCCTCCCTTTCTCTCTCTCTTCCTTTCTCTAAAAATAATAATAATAATAATAATAAACATATCCTAGGTTGAATGTTTAAAATATAATAATACATAAGTTTCAAACTTGTTTATGATGTGAAATTCTCTTTATGCATCATGTATTTTTGGCAGTAGTTATTAATCATTTTCTTTCAAAACAAATTAAGGTAATTATCACCTATAATAGTAGTTGATATAAATAACTAAAGGAATTTCAAAAGGAAGCAATTCACCATTGGAGATTTACCAAGAAATAAACTCAAATATGACTCATGGTTACCCCTCTGAGATCAGTTAACTATTGCTACAACTCAAACTTCAGCTTCCATAAACTCAAATAATTTATCAAATTCTTTCTCTTGTAATATCTTTTTTTTTCAAACGTTTACCAATTATTATTCAACTGTAGGTATGCAAATTCATTCTAATCACCAACCACATAACAAGAATAGAGTTCGAGAGACTATAAAAGGAGAAAAGTAAATGTATGACTCTTGTTATGCCAGAAACAGGAAGTCTGATCTATGAAAATGCCATTTTCATTATAGTGTCAAAAATGGGGAAAATATTAGCGTGTTCTCTCTCTCTCTCTCTCTGTATTTCTCTCTCTCTCCGTATTTCTATCTCTATCTCTCTATCTTCTGCAAATATACTGCTTCAGATAATTGCAAATTCATGCTTAAACCTATCATGGTTAAAAGATGCAAACCTATAAAATCAAATATGTTGTTCCTGGTGTAACTAACAATTTCTATGTGAGTCTTACTTGAGATAATTTAATTTATCCATCAACAGAAACTGCTTATCATACTATGTCAGGGAAGACTTTTCAATTTCTGTGAGAAATAAGTTATCTTATGCCTGCCATTCTATAATTAATAAATAGAATAATCAAACCAAAGAGATACTTATATAATAATATGTATAACTCTTTTTGCCATTGTGTTTAGCAATTACACACTAATAGGACGGGATTGGAAATCTGGATATCTGAGTTCTGTCTCTGCCCAAAATGACTTTATGATCTATAAGATTTTCATGTTCCCAATAACCTAGTTAATTAAAGGCTAATTAACATCTAAATTTTCTTTCATTTTAACAATTCTGTGACATTCTGGAAGTCTGAAAAATAGCAAAAGATACTCTCAAAATTACTATATTAGTACTGTTTTTCTATCACTTTTCTATCAAAGTGATCTTTTATAACCTCACCTGAGGACATTTTTCTATTTTTTTTGTTCAGATAGAGTGGAAGGGAGGGAGAGGAAGAGAGAGAGAGAAACATCGATGTGAAAGGGACACATTGAGTGGCTGCCACCCGCACGACCCAACCAGGGCCGGGTACAAACTGCAACTAAGGTACGCGCCCTTCGCGGGAACCGAAACCTGGTCTCTGAGGACCGCAGGCCGACGCTCTAACCACTGAGCTAAACCAGCCAGGGCCAAAGATCTTAATCATCCGTCCTCAATGACACCCCATGGACTGGGCTAGAGCAGAGCCTGAGGCAGCTATGCCTGAAGCAAGAGTTCTTTTTTTAATTTATAGATTTGCCTTTAAATCCATTTCCCATTGCATTTCATAATATATGTATATTGAATTTAATATAAAATAATGTGTTTTCTAAACATTAAAGCACAATTAACACTTTAGAAAGGTACATTGTCTATTGAGGGACATTGAATATACCCCATAGACCACCTGATAATCCATAGCCCATTTTGAGAAATATATACGCACAGCAGAGTAAAGGAGTCTAAGCCAGGGTTAGAAACTCAAATGTGATGAGGCCTGTGCAAGAAGCATGAACAAATGGCACAGGGGAGTCATGCAGTAGGCTGTGGTTGGCAACCTTTGGATAACTAAAGGAACGTATTACTCAGCTCCAACCAGACTGTTGTCCAGTGACCAACAGTGGCCAAATATTCTGGTCTTTAAGAGAGATGAAAAGATGCATTTTATATGAAATTTCTTTTCTTTGTAAAGGACAATGCATACTAAATAAACCAGGTCAGTTGTCTAGCTCTAGCACAAAGACTGCCTGGTTTTAGTTCTCTATTCTAAAGCCTGCTCCAGGAAATGAGTTCAAGTACATAGGAGAGCAAGCGTCTCTACGGGGGTTGGACTAGAAAAACATTTTCAAAGGGTCAGAGTGAAGGTTATGGACTTCTGAAGGCAACAGTGGAATTTTCTTCCTTTCAGTTAGATCATTAAAAGCAGAAAAGACATCAATTTTTCATAGTCATTATGGGCAGCATAGCCTGCAGGCAGAAGGCTGGATCAGACAGGCTCTGGAGACTGACTTCTAGGATGATGAGAAAGTGGTGCATTTTATGTTTGCATTTAACCTTGGAATAATGACAACATTTGAAAACCAGGTCAAAAAGCCATGGCATAGAAATGAAATACATTTTAAAACCACATGTTGCATATGCCAAGCAGTGGTTCATACAGTACACCATAGTACGATGACATCAACATGTTTGCTCCTGTGTGAGAAAAAAGTAAAATAAGCAGCCACTAATATTCAGAAGCTGACCTGGCACCCTCCGCTACACCATATTATTCTTTTACTGAATTAACAATCTCACAGCTACCAACCTCCAACAAATTTAGTCTGAGACCATGGATTAAGTGAGAAAATAACTAGGCCACTACATAATTTTTTCTAAGAAGAGTCAAAATCAAGGTCATTGTTTCAGCCATAAAATACCCAACACCCCTCTCTCGGCTAAGATGAGTAATTGCCATCTCTGTACCCTCTAGGATTCTATGCACATTATCATCTCCCCTCTCTAGGGATAATATTTAGATATCTAATCATGGAATTGTCCTTGGTTTCTGACAGTCAATTTAGAGAAAACAGCTTTCTCGATGTTCTTCCAAATCACCTAGTGAAAACCTTAATCCTATGATAGTCTCTTTCTACTATCCTCTTACTGAGATGTCCATAGTCTCCTATGATGTGGTTTCTCCCTCACTGTGTTGAGGAAGGAACCCAACCTACTGGCCTTTGGCCAAAGGGCACTGACATGTGAACAGTCAGCATGGTTTAACACACAATCAATCCATCTGGTTCAAAGGTGCCACTTTGCAGATGGCTGTAATGATTCTGCCCAACCATAATGCACCTGCCCTGTCAGGTAGAGTCAGGTCCTACTTCATTCTAGTTCTGCTGTTTTTGCTTTGCTGAATTAGGCAATTTTTCTGTCCCTGATGAATGTAGAGGGTTTGCAGGCCTTTCTGAGATTTATTGTTCAGACAGTAGATAACCAATGTTTACACGTGTACTCTTATGCAACTCTACTCAAAAAACCAATGAAGTACAAACATTCCTCTTAAAGTGATCAAATTGAGAGTAAAAGTAGTTTTTGGGGGGAAGGAAATAGAGACTTCAAGGAAGGCAATGAATGATGCAATGTTTTCTGCATTGTCTTACTTGCATAAAAGACAAGCAATTAAATTCCAAGATGCTATTTGGCATGGCATTTAACAAGAGAATATATTCTGCTTTGTGTGATTTCAGAAGACAACAAATGGATTCATGTCTAGAATGAGATGTGATCTGGCAAATATGTAGTCACAAAGGAATAATTATATTCAGTGTAGGTAAATAAGGATTAAGATAGTAAAATGTAAAACCAGGACAGCCCATGTTATTAGAAGCCTGCAGCTTTTTCTTGACACTACTTCTAGTGTCAACACAGAGAGAGATATGTAGACATTTACTTCCAATTTGAAATGATATCAGAAGTATTAAACATTTATTATAGATTCTAAAACAGAAATATAAAGATAAAACCAAAAACAATGGCCCATAATCCCGCTCATTTATTAAATGCAATGGATATATGCACATACGAAATTCCAAACCAAACAGGTTACAAGTAACATGTCTATTTTTCCACTTGTTTGCATAAGGTTTTCCTTAATATAAGCATTGTTAATAATTTCTATGTACCCTTTGAAAAGTGTTTCAGTGAGATATTTCTATATACTTACTAGATGAGCTAAAAAATAAAAATAAAATGTAGTGTAATTCCAAATGCTGGTGACTGCAGAGAAGCCAAAATTCTCATACACTGCTGGTCAGAGTGTGAAATAGTACAGCCGCTCTGGAAAATTGTTTTGCAGTTTATTATGAAATTGTACTTACTCTATAACCCAAAAAATCACACTCTTGGGCATTTATTCCAGAGAAATGACAACTTAAATTAACACACACACATGCACACACACAAGTAACTTGTATCTCACTGTTCATGAAAGCTTTACTTAGAACAGCAAAAACTGAAAACAACCCAAACATCCTTGGGTGAATAGCTAAATAAATTCTAGAACATCCAAATAATGAAACATCCTCAGCAAAAAATGAAAAACTATGTGTACATGTAACAACCTGAATGGTTCTCAAGGGCATTATGCTTAGTAAAAAAAAATCAGTCCCCAAAATTGCACACTACATGATTTCATTTATATAACATTCCCAAAATGACAAAACTATATAGGCTAAGAACATATTAGTGGTTTTCATGGTGGGTATTGT
This sequence comes from Molossus molossus, assembly GCF_014108415.1. Lineage (NCBI taxonomy): Eukaryota > Metazoa > Chordata > Mammalia > Chiroptera > Molossidae > Molossus > Molossus molossus. The sequence goes on along the minus strand of NW_023425366.1, from coordinate 82,020,309 downwards.
CTAAAGAGATAGCACGAAAGAATTCCTTTGTGGGGATGGAACAATTCTATAACTTGATTGTGGTAGTAGCTACACAAATCTATACATGGGATAAAATTGCATAGAATTACATACACACACAGAGAACTGTATGTAAAAATAGTAAAAACTGAATAACATCTGTAGTATTGTACCAATGCCAGTTTTGTGGTTTTGATATTTTGATATTCGATAGTTATACAAGATGTTACTATTGAGGAATGCTAAACTTTCTATATTATTGATGCAACTTGTTGTAAGTCTATATGATTTCAAAATTAAATGTGAAAAAAGTAACATATATACTAACTAAAAATTAGGATGTTTTGGGCTACAAGTAGCAAAAAATTCTAATTCAATTGACTTAAAGAATAGAAACATGTTACTATATCATCTAACAAGAATTATGGAGCTAGGGTAGTTCTGGGACTAAATAGTAAGTGCTCATCAGCATCCACAAGGGTCCAAGACTTGTCCATATTTCTGCACCGTCATCACTGGTACATAAGCTCAGCCCTTAGGCTAGCTTGCACCATGGCCCCAAGAAGGCTATCAAAGTTACTTACAACAGCCAGTGAGTGGTAGAGGAGCAATTTCCTGTTAGTATCACTTTTAAGTGTAGAGGCAAACATTTTTCAGGAGCCCTCCTGATAACTTTCTCTCATGTCTCATTGGCAGGTTCATATACCAACTTCGAAAGCAAATGTTGGTTCTAAGGAAGTTGGTGAGGGGTTTGGAGGGGAGGGAGGATATGCAAGAATGGAACCCCTATGATATATACAGGCCAATCATGATGCAGCCCGGGGCCTTCAAAAGAAAATTAATGGCCCTGGCCGGTTTGGCTCAGTGGTTGTTGCGTCAGCTTGTGGACTAAAGAGTCGTGGGTTTGATCCCAGTCAAGGGCATATACCTGGGTTGCAGGTTTGATCCCTGGCCCTGGTTGAGGTTGAGTGGGAGGCAACCAATCGATGTGTCGCCCTCACATCAATGTTTCTCTCTTTCCCTTTCTTTTCCCACTCTAAAAAAAAATCAATGGAAAAATGTCCTTGGGTTAAGGTTAATAAAATAAAATTTTTGAAAAGAAGATTAATGTCTACAACTAAGAGTTAATGCATGTGCATACAATGAAATACAACACAGTCATTTTTAAACTACATATTTATTGGCTAATATGAAAAATTTTTAGAAATCTAATATGAAATACAAAACAAGGTATAGAAACATGTATATAACATGATGCCTGCTGGGCAAATTTTTAAACTGGTAGAAAACCACGTTGGTGTTATTAACTGAATGTTTATGTCCCCTCAAAAGTCATATGTTGATATTCTAAGCTCCAACGTGACAGATTAGGAGGTGGGGACTTGGGGAGGTAATTAGGTCACAAGAGTGGAGGACAAGCATCTACCAGCCAGAAAGCAGGCCCTCTCTAGACACTGGACTGGTTGGTGCCTCCAGAAGTATGAATGAATGTCTTTTGGTTAAGCCACCCAGCTCTATGGCATTTTTGTTACAGCAGCCCACACTGACCAAAACAGTTAGTGTATTCGAATTCCTTGCTTTTCATCCTTTTCTTTAGAACCCCTAATTTATTCAGAAAAATACATAATTTATTTAATTAATAAGCAAACTTTCCATATCTTTACTAGCACCAAAACTATTCATTTTTGCCAAGTTAATAGGTATTAAATGACATACCATTATTGTCTGAACTTGTATATTTTAATAATGGGTGAGATTAAAAATCTTTCTGATTTCTTTTGACATTTGACTTTATTTTTAATCAAGTTGTTTTCCTTTGCCTTATTGAATTATGTGAATTTTTATAAACCTAAGAAAACTAACTTTTTATCTGTCATAAAAGTGGCAAATGTTTTTCCTGTTATTTTGTTTTATTTTGTTGATAATACAACTGGCTATGCTGAAGTTTTTAATTTTCATATAATTGGATTTATCAAAGTTCTCCCTTTCTAAGTTCTGTGAGATTAAAAATCTTTCCATATTCTTTTGACATTCGACTTTCTTTTTAATCAGGTTGATTTTCTGAGTTGTGAAACTGATGTTTAAACAAGCTAAGTAAGCAGACTATGTTCACATATGCTTGGAAGTGGCAGAGTCAGGACTCCAGTCAGTTACTCCAAAGTCCCTCTTCTCACCCACTGCGGTGCCTGTCCTGTGGTGTCCTGACTCCAACCTGCTTCTCCACTGCTTAAATAACTCCACATGATATGACCCTTCCTTTTGACTCTAGTCTCATCTCTGTCCCCCAAAACGCCATCATCCCAAACTACAGACATGCTCTCGGAGAAGCCGTCCTGTCTTTGCTCTAATAGCTCCTTATGCCTAGAATACCCTCCCTTGCCGTTGGTGCCTGACAGTCACTCCTCTCAGCTGCTACATTACGTTCTGATCCCTGCCCTTTCTGACCTCTGCTTGTGCTGCAGCCACACCAAGTACCCTGACCCCTTCCATGACAGCCCACTGTAGCCCATACATACTGCTGCAGAACAACTTATGACACCTGATGACATCTTTTGGTAATATTTTTCACTTTCAGCTAAATCTCAAGTTATTTAATGCCAGATAGTGTGAGTTATTCATCTTAGCACATTGTCCTACATATTTATATATGTATATAAATGTATATGTATTATATATAAATAAATATGTATATTTATGTATATGTATTATATATGTATATTATTATACTATATATATATTTTTGTTTGTTTTTGTGGTACGTGCCCCTAGCGGGAACTGAACCCAAGACTCTCTGGTCCACAGGCTGACGCTCAACCACTGAGCCAAACTGGCCAGGGCCACATTTATATTTTTTAATGCATGGCTAAATTAATGAGTGAACATCCACAAGAAGACATACTTCCCATTCTGTTAACTGTTATGTACCATGACAAACACACTACAGTGCTTAGCTAATAGTGCTGATAATGGTGCTATTTGTCCTGAACTGTGGAGCTGGGGTTTGATCGGTATTTCCACCACACTGCTGACTTAGATAATGCTTCCAAGCTCCCTGTATTGTCAAATTATGTCCTATCTAATAAGAAGTCTGTTATTTTTATCTTTACCTTGAGTTCCCAGTTAATAATCATTCGATTCTTCACTGACCACATTCTACAAAGCCTAGTCTATTTTTGTCAAAATCCACACAGAGTGGATACTTTGTATTTATGCTACGTTGAACATGCAGGAAGCTTGAAAAGCTTATACTAACCAACATGATTTTGAACCATTGCTTGTGTATCTAGCATCAAAAATTACAGCCCCTTTTAAAGAGGGTCTCAAATAGCTTTGTCTTGGGTGAATTAGTGGCTTGCTATGGTCCAGCTTTCATTTTGTATATTATGACTTAGTTTAATGGAACATTGATTAAGCAAACTGAGTAAATACAAATTGATTTTCTCAGGAATGATTCTTTGATCATTTAGCTGTGTATGTGGCTTATTCCTATTAGTCATTATTAAGAGAAATCAAGAAACAGATTTGAAGCAATGTTATACTCATGGGGAATCACTGATCACCCAATATGTATGTACCAAGTGACCTTGTTGAATTAGCAAAGGAAGTGATCAAGTATAGAACCAAGGTCTACCATAGATCAGATGATTTAGGGAGAAAAAATGTTTATTGTCAGTTTCTGGGTCCTTCCTTTCAATGTCCAGTTTACTTGTAAGAGTATAGTAAAATTTCTGATGATGCCATCTGGTGGGAAACTGTGATAAAACCATGATAGCATGTTCTAATTAAAGCACTCCGACAGGGGAGAGCCATCAATAGCTGACATCTGGAGGACATGCCAAAGGGTCTAGCAATCGTGCCTTTGGTTCACACAACTGGCCTATTTTTGCCAAGAATATAAGACTTAAGTTCTGCTTCCAATATAGCCAGTAGTACATGCGAAACATTTTCTTTGCAGATAACAACTATAAACTCTGGACAAAATGGAAAAAAAAAATCAAAGCAAATTATAAACAATCTAGCTACAGTAGAATAAATAAAAGAAGGCTGAATCTTTAGAAGAGTCACTTGGAATAAAGGAATAGCAGTGAGCCCTGGCTGGTTTGGCTCAGCGGTTAGAGTGTTGGCCTGCGGTCCGGAGAGACCCAGGTTCGGTTCCCGCTAAGGGCACGTACCTCGGTTGCGGTTTGTCCCCGGCCCTGGTTGGGTTGTGTGGGTGGCAGCCACTCGATGTGTCCCTTTCACGTCGATGTTTCTCTCTCTCTCTCTCTTTCCCTCCCGCTCTATCTGAACAAAAAATGGAAAAATGTCCTCCGGTGAGGATAAAAAAAAAAAAGGAATAGCAGTGAGTTACTAATTTTTAATGTTTTTGGCCTGAAAGCAGAGCATAGTCAGAACTATGTCTCTGCCCTCATACTTTTCTCTTGCTCAAAGTATACAGAGGTTCCCTATGTCCTATGTGATAGACTCAAAACTTTGAAAATATTATTCAAAACCCTTCATCATGAGGCCTGACTTTGGAACTTTATATCCTTTTCTTGCCAGGTATCAAAAGGGTCTAGGCTTCTCCAGAAACTCCTCCTCCGGGTCCCTGGATCCCATCTCCATCTGCCAGCTCAAGAACATCTCCTCCAGCTGACCCCTTTCTTGCCTGCCTCATCCACTTACTATGCTCCTATACTCGCTGTATCCCTCTGGCCACCCTATCCAACTGTATCCAATTCCTGTGTCCTAGCCAACTCTTTGATCCTCCTTGTAGCAGAAGTTCTTAAGAGAGTTATTTGTAGTCTTTCCATTCAGTCTCTCTTGAACCTACCCAATTATGCTTTATCCTTCCAATTTTCCACTGAAACTGCTCTCGTTAAGGTCACTGATGACTTTTCAGTTGCTAAATCTAGTGGCCAATTCACAGTCCCCAACCTCCTTGAACGACTAATAGCACTTGTCACATCTGATCACTGCTTCCTTCTTACAACCGCATTCTTCTGCCTTCTGGGATGTCACATTCTCCTAGGTCTCCTTGTCCTCAATAGCTTTTCCTTCTCTGTCCCCTTTGTTGAATTATCCTTACCTTTGATCATTAGACGGAATCCCCGAGAGAAATTTCTCAGAACCATTCTCTTTCTACATTTTCTTCCTAGGTGAGCTCATCTAATCCTAATATTTTAAATACCGTCAATACAATCAGGAATCATAAATTTATATTTACAACCCTGACCTCCCATCTGTGATATTCAATTGCTTACTCAATATCTCCGGTTTGGATGTCCAATAGATGTCTCAGACTTTACATACTACATACTAAATTTTTATTCAAACACCATCCCACAGCTTGTTGCCCAACTTGTTCCTCCTATGATATTCTTCATCTCAGTAAATAACAACTCTGTTCTTCCTCTTAGATGCACATCCAATATCTTGGCATTGCCTTTAAATCCATTCTTTCTCTCACACTTCAATATCCAATTAATCAGCAAAACCTATTAGCTCTGCCTTCAAAATACATCTCAAATCTGATTACTTCTTACCACTTCTCTAGTGGGAACTTTATTATCCAAAAACACCATGGACAAATAAGGCACGGTTTCAATAAACACATTCCACCATGACCAAAACAAAAGAGAAATCTCCTCTACAGAGCAGTTGGTGTGCAGGAAAACATAATAGTTGCATATTACAGAAAGAAAAAAATAACAAAGAAGCAAAATTCCAGAGGACACAAGACTCTAAAGTACAGACTAAGGAAATAGCGTGGAAATGAACAACCACATGTCATTCATTCACTCATTCATTCATACCTTCAAAAACATGTATTGAGCATCTACTATATGCTGAGTACTGTTCTAGATACTTAGGATATATCCGTGAAGAAAACAAAGAAGCCTGCCCTTATGAACCTTATATCCTAGTGATGTTGGTGGGGAAGAAAGACATAAAATAACAAAGAACGTAAAAAATATATAAATTATGGTTTGTTAGAAGATAACAAGTGCAGTAAAATAAAAATAGAGCATTATAAGAGAGACCGTGGGAGTCAGGACGAGAGACTGGGTTGCAAGTTTTTAACAGGCTATCGAAGTAGAGCTTATTGAAAAGGTAAGACTTGAGGAAATGAAGGGATTAGCCGTGTGTATTTACGGCAAGAGGAAAGGATAGGCCTAGACAGTGGTGCATATGGAAGAGAAAGAAAATTTGTATTTTTAGTATCAGAGAAATAAAAGATAAATTAGCTGCCAAAGGGGGGAAATTTGGTGCAATTTAGCTATGTATTTATTGGTGGGAGGAGCCAGAAAAAGGAATTAATCTCCAAGGAGCCACACTGGTGTCTCTGGTCTCAGTGTATTTTACATATGTTAGCAGTGGGGTCACTGGAAGGTCAGGGAGGCCCCATAATTAATTAATAAGATCTGCTTCCATCAGTCACACTACAGAGAAGCTAAACATGTAGTTCAATCTCATTATTACAGAACAGCCACGCAAGGAATTTCAGTTATTAGTCATACCTCTCTTTATTGATTCATTCAGACAGTGATTACTTATTTAAAGTTAATTTACTCAAAATGATCATGCACATAGTAAATAATGCTTCTAGATTCACGTATGAAGTAAATTTAAATAAAATTACACACAGCCTATGAAATTTTTCTTTCAAGTAAAGGCACCAACCCCATCAAGGAAAAGTCTGTCTAGATGGGTTGTGCATTTTGCATATTTTAGATTTCATCAAACCAAGAAGGGATGATTGCATACTATGCCTAGATTTCTCATGTTATTTTCAAGGGCCAGTAGAGTGTGGCTCCCAGTTTTAAATAGCATCATTCTGGACACACTGATGTACACTCAAAACTTCCCATGAGGAGAACCCCCAAAAGATGAAAACTCAGATCACCACCAAAAACCACTGCAGAAACTGTGAGGAATTTCCATTAACTATGAAAGTGATGGTGTGAGACAGACAAAAGCTACTCTGATTTACCACCTGTCTGAAAGAAGGTAAAAAATCCTCTATTCCTCCTCTACCAACTGACTCCTCGCCAGGGACTCAAACTTTGAAAACAAATTTTAAACACATGGTTGGGCAAAAGTAGGCTTACAATTGTTTATTTAAGCACTGCCCCTTTGCTGTTTCTCTATATTCCCTGAGAAGCAACGAATCCTCAGACCAAACATGGGAGTTGAGGGGGCGGGCACGCACTGACAGTGGCTCAGTTTAATCTAGGATGTGCAGACCCTACAGGGAGGTGCTCCAGTTGGGCATGGAAACGCCCTGGCAGAAAAAGCTCTGGCAGTGTTTTGTCCCTGTAATTATGGCTTCTCATAGGTTACATCTGTTCAGAGTGTCAGACAGCCAGGAACTGGGAATAAGGGGAGCTCCCACCTCAGTGCAGCCAAGATGCCTGCTCAATGTTAGGAATTTGGCTGGAAGCTGTCCACATCAATCTCGCCTCTAAACAGTAGATTTGATAAGGGGATTTGACAAGTACCCAAGTGGACAATGAGTAGAGCCAAAGGAATTCCACACATATAATCTTTTGACAAATACAGGGTCTAGATAGTTCCTGCTTTGTGTGAATAAAAGTGAGAAAAAAGCTTTGGACCTATGAAAATATGTGCAAAGTAGGAGGAAAGGAATATTCTCCTAGAGATTCAGAGTAATAGTGGTTGAGTGAAATTACTTATTATAGAAATGGGGGGTGGAGGGGCAGGAAGAGATAAACCAAATAACTTATATGCATATATACATAACCAATGGACACAGACAACAGGAGGGTGTCAGTGGGGAGAAAAGGAGGGACATCTGTAATACTTTCAGCAATAAAAATAAAGTTTTAAAAAATAGAGAGTTATTTTGGAAAACATGTCCCTAAAAGATCCAAGAGGCTATTTTCTACCTAAAGAAAATCACAAGAACTAAAAGGCAAGGTGAAAATACAACAGGATTTGTTTTTAAAAATATTTAAAAGGAGCTCAATGTATTGCAAGAGTACAAAAAATAAAAATTTCATTAGATGAAGCAAAATCCTCACTAAAGGAAGGAAACGCAGAAGTATTGTTACAGAATTTGTAGTATAGATGAGAGGGGAAAAAATCTTGGAGAAATAAGTCAAAGCCTAAGAACAGAAATATACCTTTGTTGGCAAAGAGAGCATTGAAATAGGAACTTTTATAGAAATCTGAGAAGAGACAGCAAAATCCAGATAATATATCAAAACTCTACCCATCCTCATATTTCTATATTAATGTCACAGCCTCTAATAACAGAAAGTAAATTGGAAGTAACTCCTCACTCTCAAAGTATGACTTGGAGGGAAAGAGAAACAGTAGTTGTGATGAGTGCTGGACAGAATCACTCAAACACAAGCAACACGAAAAGCAGTGCATGGCGTTTCTGCAAGTGTTCTGTGCTGGATGTCTCCCATTTACCCTTGTCTCCACTCTGCTCCACTTTCCTCCTGTTTCCTCTGTGCCCTAGAAGGTTGACCATTATGCACATTTGCCCTGTGATTCTCCCTTGGAAGGCACCTGCAAGAGTTTAGGAAGAAGGGGAAGAGTAAGGTGGGGGTATTTATTCTCCATCTCTATCATATAACCTCATATAGCCATGGATAGACTGTCTCGTTATAGAAGGCCACAGTTTCCATCAGGTGGTCTTTCCTGGAGCGATCTGCTCCGGGCTCTGGGAGCCTTGCCCTTCCTTTGCATCTTCAGGCCTCAGGGTGGAAATGGATCCCTGTTGTTGCTGGCTGAAGGACACCACTCTAGCTTATATTGGTGTGGGCATCTCCAAATCCTCCTGTTCCTTTGTAAACAGTTTCTTTATTAAACTTTCCTCGGTTACCTCAGTTTATATGTACCATTCATCTCCTTCCAGGAGCTTGACTAAAACATATATAAAGAATGAAACAAAGTTATTTTGTTACTCTGAAACAGCATGCAAAAGAGAGATAAATAGCCCAGAAGTGAATAAAATATTACCCAAGCAACAAAAAAAGTCTTTGTATATTTTTGCGATGGATTGTGGCAGCCTTTAAGTCAATGAATAAGAGCTCAAAGACAAGACTATTAAATTAAATGAGATTTAAAAGGAAATCACAGAAATGAGACAACAAATTGGTAACCAAGAAAATGAACTATTGTCATTCATGACCTATGTAATAATTAAATTTAAGTACAAATAAAATACAATGAATGGAGCTGAGAAGCAAATTAGTAACACTGAGAAAATCACAACAAAGCAAAAATATATATATAAACTAAAGCAATTAGAGAAGAAATAAGGAATGTGGAGGGCAACATAAAGATGATTAAGCTCTCTGAAGTAAAAGACCCCACTGAAACATTCAAGAAGATCTCCCAAAATGAAGAAACAACTAAACCTGCAGATAAAAATGACATCTCTTTTTAATTCAATGGATCAATATCAAGATTTCTGGGAAATACACTTTAATATAAAAATAATACTCCAGGGATCATATATAAAGAGCAAATTATTCATAAGAGTGGAAAAACCACACCAGCCTCAATTAGCTCCACAGCAATAATCAATCCCAGAAGGTGAGGAGACATGTCTACATGACTAAGGGAACAAGTAGGAACCAACAATATCATATTTAGGCAAGTTATCATTCAAGTATAAAGGCAATAGGAAGATACACTCAATTGTGAAAACAACTAAGGACAATTAACACCCACAAGAACTTTTTGAAAAAAATAGCCCATTGTGAAATCCAGCCAAACAAGAAAAAAATAGAAATAAATTATAGAGCAAGAAAGAAGTTGTGGCAGATGGCCTAGCAAAAAGCATTGAATCCTTTTAAACATACAATGAAGACTGATGGAATTAGGCACCCCTCAAAGAAAAAAACATGTAAATGTTACAAATACTAAATAAATAGTTATTCATTTAGAAGGAAAAATAAGAGTTCTGATCAATTTGTCATTCATAGCTAGGAATCAATAAATATTTTCTAAAATAGAAATGTGTTTATTATGTTTTCTCTTAACATTAGAGGGATGTTTAGAAATGGGTAAGAGCTAGGAATGTTTTTGAAATAAGTAAATCTAAATGAACTTCATATTCAGGCAAGTTATAATTTATTTCTAAATCTGAAGTTCAATAATATATGTGATTTTCCTTCAGTTTTCTTTTACTTAAATTCAGGTAAAAAAATATATATAATGCATTTTTTAATTGTCCTCAACACACACTGACATTTTTATTGAGATATAATTGACATTCAACATTATATTAGTTTCAGGTTTACAGCATAATGATTTAATATTTGTATATATTGAAAAATGATTATACCAATTAAAATTGAATATTTTAACAGTATATTTTATGATGTTATTCTTTTAAAATTATTTATATCTATTTATCTATCTGCCCATCCATATATTTGTATATATGCAGTGAGTCTATTTGTAGTGATGATCAGAAGATGTTAACATCTGTTTTTCAGGGTAGTGAAATTTAGGGAGACTTTTATGATTTTTTATATTCTTTAAATTGTAGAAAACTTTTGTAGTAAACATGTGTCATTTTTTAAAATTTAAAAGTAAGATATTACTCTAAAGCCAACAGACAAAATTAAAGAAAATTTTCTGGACCCAAAAGATTATTTAAAAATAGTATGTAGAAAATATCTATAAGCATTAATGTCTAAGAAAAAAAGGCTTCCTACTGAGAAAGAAACATTAGTGTAGCACTGACATACTAAATGCCTAAAAACATTGAAGAAATACCTGTAGAGTCCTGGGGTAGGGACAAAGAGTTTATTATTCGTGCAATAATAACCTAAACCATCTCGTTAATCATATATGAAAGCAGTAAAAATAAATTCAAGTGTACAAGGGCTCAGGAAACATGCCATCCAAATGCCCTTATAACTTAAAGATATATATTAGATAATCAATAAATGAATCAGCTCTGAGTTCACAAGTTGGAATGTGACTATATAAAAAGAGCAGCAGTCCTTCCGCTGTTGAAAGTGAATCTAATGACCAAGGCTCAACCATGTTAATCAAGGACCTGGCCAACTTTGCAACCCAAGTTTATTCCCATATGTCTGGTTCTGAATCAGACGTGAAATTTCAGCAAATCTGGGAAACCCTGGTCGTGTGGGAGGGTCATGATGCCACAGTGAAGAAAACAGTGTGCTGCAATCAAGGTCAACTTATAAAAATAAATGGTCTGACATTTCTACCTCTGGGTAAGATACAGTAAGTACTTTAACAGCCACACTAAGAACAATGGGGAAATTCAGAGCTTTGGAAGCAATGGGAACTAGAGGTTTCCCTAAGCTGTGCTGTGCGGGGGCTAAAGTGAAAGAAGGAAATCTCTAAAGACAAGGTGGAATTTTCTGCATTCTCATGGTGCTTAACAGAAAAATACTTGCCAGGAAGAGGAGCCATAGAGAGTTAAAATTCCTAGAGGGAGTGAATAATTCACACTATCAAGCTGCAACTGACTTTTTGATAAGAAGAGCATGCCTATCTGGGCTGAAGTAGAGGCTTAGAATCTAGATTCGGGCCCTGGTAGAAGAACAGAAAAACCAGTAGAGCTTTTGGCAATTATATGGGGCAAGAGTGACAAAGCTGGAAACTTGAGAGACTGCAAACACACTGCTGTTCTCCCCTTAGGATATTTGTCAATGTCTGTAGCTTCATGGGACAGATGAAAAAGAGAGAGAAAGATAAGCCTAATATTTCTAAAAGCAGAACAGAAATTCCTCAGTCTCTCAATTCTGAGACAAATAACTGTCACATTCTCAAATAAAAGTCAAGAAAAGCCACCGTGTTGAAACAGGGGAAAACCAGACAGACTGAGACTTACCCAAACTACAGCTTGGTCTTGACTCAGATTTCGTCCCTGGCTGAATACATGGAATCATCTTCGTGCTCTTTGTTCCTGGTAGAAGAAAAGGTAAACCCTCTCTAATAGGAAAGAGCATCATCTGGTGTCTCTTACTTTTTTTTTTTTTTTTAATAAACAAGGTCCTACATTCAATAACAGATTATTAGGCGTGCCAAGGGACAGGATCCAAAAGACAAATCCCAAGAAAAAATAGCCAATAAAAGCAAATTCACAGATGATTCTGAATATTGGGTACTGAAACTAGCAGAATCAAATGAACATTCTAAAACTGAAAAGTATAATATTGGAATCAAGAATCCAATAGATAGGATTAATAGCATATTGAATCTAGCAGAAGGATCAGTGAACTAGAAAATTAGTTTAATAAAATTATCCAAACTGAACCACAAAAAGAGAACTGAAAAAAAAATGACCTTTCTGTATAATGGCAATAATTTATTAGAAAAATGTTACTTTTTAAAACATCTTATTCACATGGCAACATAAGTAATAAAGCATCTAAGAATAAAACACAGAAGAAATGTGCAAGAACTGTATAGAGAAAGACATAAGAATTTACTGGAGGATATCAAAGAAAGCATGAATAAATGGTGAACTATATCATGTTCACGGCTAGAAAGACAATATTAAAGTATATAAATTCTACCCAAATTAATCTACATATACAAAAAACTTTAATGAAAATTCCAGTAAGATTTGAAATTTTACTTTATGAAGAAAGAACCCTTCAAAACATTGGGGAAAAAATGGAAGACTTAATAAGCAGTAATTGGACACATGACTATCCCTTAGGGGAAAAGTAGGCTTCTATTAGAACAACTGCTCCAGTGCCATTTCTATATATTTCCATATATGTGCATACACATCATGGAGTCAAGGTAGGAAGAACAAAAGAAACTTGATGAGATCAGTTTGAACATTTTAATCACAGTCCTAAACATGATCAAGAGAATGCTGTTGAAAAAGTTGGAACCAAAAGAGTTCCATCTCCAGAGATGATGAATACAAGAAACAAGAAGGAGCCAAGGGCAAGTGGCAGAATTCTTAGCTGGCATGCTGCTACAGGATTGTTTCAGTGTGAAGACATCCATAGGTTTCTCCCTCATCTCCGATTGGACTAGGCAACAAAGAGAGTATTTGCAGTCAAGTAGGACAGGAAACTATGAGAGCTTCTTTAGGAGAGGGTCTGTGTCTCCATAGGGTTAGAAACACTGAGGAACACTCAGGTCTTAAAAAGAGGCAATGATTGCCCAGCCAATGTAGCTAAGAGGTTGAGCATCAACCCATGCACCAAGAGGTCACTCGTTTGATCCCCGGTCAGGGCACATGCCCAGGTTGTGGGCCCGATCCCCAGTGGGGGGCATGCAGGAGGCAGCACATTGATGTTCTTTCTCATCGATGTTTCTATCTCTCTCTCCCTCTTTCTCTCTCTAATATCAATAAAAAGAAAAAAAAAATTTAAAGAGGAAGTAAAGAACCACATGTAGCATTATATCATAGAAGAGGTTGGCCAAGTTGCTGAGTAGAAGAAGGTCAATGTATTAAAATCAATATCCATTAGCAAAACCAATTAGAAAATGTAATAAGAAAAAACTGTCCTGTTCAAAATAGAAACAATAACCATGATGTATTTAAAATGAAACATCATAAGTGGCATCACCTTGCCTCTAAATTCCTCATCTCTCTCCTGGGCTCTTTTCTTTTTTTTTCCTCACCCGAGGACATTTTTCCATTTTTTGTTCAGATAGAGTGGGAGGGAGAGAGAGGAAGAGAGAGAGAGAGAAACATCAACGTGAAAGGGACACATCGAGTGGCTGCTACCCGCATGACCAACCAGGGCCAGGGCCAAACTGCAACCGAGGTACGTGCCCTTAGTGGGAACCAAACCCGGGTCTCTCTGGACCACAGACCGGTGCTCTAACCACTTAGCGAACTGACCAGGGCTCTCCTGGGCTCTTTTCAATTCCTATTATCTTTCAGATACATCACAAGATCCATTTCCTCCACAAAGGCCTTTCCCAACCACTCTAGACTCCACACCTATATTTCTACCTGATTTATGCTATGCTTCAATATATATCCAAGGAATCAATGAGCTTTCCTCTTGCCTGCAGCCTGTTCTTTTTCAATCTCTTAGTCACAGGTATAGCAGGATTGACCTAGTTTAACATCAACCTGCCACTGCTGCTCCCAGAGCCAGCGGCCCTCCTGTTAAGTCCTGACTTCTCCAAGTCCTTTGCATTTGCTGACAGCATGACGCCCACCCATTCACAGAATGGACTGAGTCCCCTGGCCGCCTGTGTCCCCTGCCTGACAGGCTGGGAATGCATTTCTCATTTAATGCTGTTCAGGGGCCTTCTGAAGTGCTCCTTTCCAAGTCTTAATGGCTCAAGAAGGGTTTCCTGTCACTTTACATGTGTTTTTATCTAATAGCATAATACTTGAAAAAAAATAGCATTAGTTCCATGTGATGACTTTTACAAAGAGTAGAGGAGGGCTCAGTGAAAGAGACCAGTGCATTTTTTGTTTTTAAACCCTGAAAAACCAATGAATATATGAATGAAGCTACGGACAGCCTAAGAGCCCATGTAACACCTCAGTCCTGTCATGAATTTAGCACATTCCAGGGTTCCTCCAGAAAGGGTCAAAACCAATAACTAGCAACCTCCCTGAACAAGTAAAATCTATTTCCTATATTTTTTTTCTTATGATTGTATCAGTAGCATCTTTGGTGGTGTCAGTATTGCTTATTCTTGTTCCATTTGATGATCAAATTGGCCCTGTGAATTAGGTTAACCTTCATTTTTACATGAGGAGAAACTGATGTTTGAGAGGTTGAATTGTATACCTAATATTATACAACTGACAGATGGCCAAGTGTAACCTTGAACTCTACTCTTCCAGCAGTGTAGTACTTTTTCTACTGTTTGCACTGCACTCTCAACAGTGTACCAACGGCTGGGGCTTTATCAGTTTGCTTGCAAAATGGGGCCATTATCTTACACACTAGCTCCCAAGGGGAAACTCCATTCATTCCTGATAGCCATCAATACTCTACCTCGACCCTGAGCAGCTCTGGCTACAGGGACCTTTCTGGTCGTGAGAGTGACTGTGAGGGGGGTGGTTCTTTCGGGAGTCAGGATGGTGTGTTTTTTTGTTTGGTTTTTTTCTCATGTGGATCATAGATACTGGCAACTGAGTGGGAACTTTATCTCTAAAATGGGAAAACAAGTGAGAGTCTGCTGAACAGCTGATTATAAATAACTCAGCCTCAGCAAAGGGAAGAGGTCGTTTTCTGAGAGCTCAGGATGCTCAATTCTGAAGGGTTTCCACAAAGAGAAACTACACTCTACTTTTAACCCAATTGTTGTAGTTTAGCCCAAACTCCAGTTATTTTCAGGGAGTCCCCAGTAACAAGAATAGAACACCTCAACCCAAGTATAGCTGTGGTTTTTCTAACCAGTTTCTGCAAAACCCCAGGATTCTACCAGGCTCTCTGGAGTCTCCATGAGAAAGGTGGCAGTAATGTACCACAGCAGCTATTTTGTGCCCACCTTCCCACGTGGGCCAACAGACAGCATTTTACAGCAAGCGCTATAACTCTCAGACTAAGGGGCTTTGTCTGGCAGAAAGGATACTCTGATCACAGAACGGGTGGACTAGAGCATGAGAGAAGGGGGGGCATCCCTCACCCAGAAAAGGATTGGGTTGGTAGATAAATAACCCAGTTCCCTTGTCTCTGGGCAAACAGTTCTGAGGTGTGCTCTACCCTGTCTCTCTCAGACTCTCAGATATCTAAGCAAGCATCCAGGTGAGAGAGTGACGCTGCTCCCCAGTGAACAAGTGCAACAGACATTCTACAGTCCATTGGAGGGAAGCCTCATCTTAGATATCACTAAGCAAGAGTTCATAAGCAAGAGGAAAAGAGACAAAGATTCTGCTGAAGTCTAGCCCAGGAAGTCACATGAGAAACACGGACATGTAGGGGAAACGTACCTCCTGCAGGAAGAACCAGATCAGAGGAGACAGGCCAGAGGAGCTCCGCCCTGGAAACTTGAGTTCTGAATCTGAGGTCTCTGCTCTTTTCTTGGTCCATGTGTCCCTTCCTCTACCAACACCAACACCACAAATATTTTATTTCTATGGCTTGGTAGTAATAATATCTGATAGGCCTAATTCTGCTGCATGGTTTTCTTCCTTTTTAATACTTAACTAGGTAATTTGCATATGAATTTTAGAGTGAGTTTATCACATTCTTTAACAACCCCAATTGAAATTTGATTGACTGTTTTAAATTATAGAGTAATTGGGAGAAAATTGAGATTTATATTAATTTGTCTTATCAGAAAATATAGACTACCTCTTTTAATTTATTAAATTTTAATTTTTCTTCATTTGAGGTCTTGTGGGGGGGGGGTTGTTTATCCTTACTTGAGGATATGTTTTTATTGATTTTTTAGAGAGAGAAGGAGGGAAAGAGAAACATCGACGTGAGAAAGAAACATCGACGTGAGAGAGAAACATCCATCAGTTGCCTCCTGTGTGTGCCCCGACTAGGGATCAAACCTGCAACCTTTTGGTGTACAGGACGATGCTGCAACCAACTGAGCCACCCAGCCAGGGTCTTGTGGGGTTTTTTGTTAGTTCCAATATACTTATAGTTTAAATACTATTATAAATGGAATAATTTTAATATTTTATACATGGATAATTTGTCACCATTTTTTATTTTTATAAGACAATCTTATATTCAGCATCTCTGCCAAACTGTCCTATTATGCTGATTTTTCTTCAGTACATAATAATATCATTTTCAAATAATACATCAATCTTTTTCCTCTAAATTTCCTTTGAAGTCCTTATTTCACTTATGAATACAGAAGAATATAATAAATAGAATGGCTGTCTAAATGGAACTGTACTGTTAATTTAAAATAGTAATATATTATGATCAAGTCAGGTTTGTTTTAGGAAGGTAAAGAAAGTTGAACTTAGGCAAATCTTTTCATGTAATTCACCACTTTGAAAGCTAAAAAGGGGGAATCCTGTGAATACTTTGATTTAGAATACATATTATATAACATTCATTCAATCCATAAGAGTGTTTAAAAGATTCACCAAAGTAAGATCAGAAGGGAACACCTTTAAGTTGGCAAAGGATAAAGGATACATCCAAAAAACATAATCAAAATTCTATTTGATGGACAAAGTTTAGATACATTGCGTTACAATAAAGGCAAGTCATAACCATACCTTCAGCCTAGCATAGTAGTGGGAGTCGTAACCAATTTTATAAGGAAAGAAAGAAATGAGCTGTATGCTTAATTTTTATTAGAAACTGCCAAACTGTATTCCAAAGTGACTGTACATTTTGCACTCCCACCTACATTTAGTGTCACCATCTTTTAAACTTGAGCCATTCTAGTGTGTGTAAAGTGGGAACTCATTGTGCTTTTAATTTCCATTGGTAATATTATTAATGATGTTGGGTACCTTTTCATAAGCTTACATTTCCCTTGTGAAACGTCTGTTGAAGTCTCTTGCCCATTTTTACATTAGATTGTTCATATTTTAAATTATTGATTTGTAGGAGTTTGTACATATTCTGGATATAAGTCTTTTGTCAGATATTCAGAGTGAATATTTTCTCCCATTCTGACTTACTTTTTCATTTTCTTAAAAGTATTTTTTTATAAGCAGAGATTATCATTTTGACTAAACCAAATTTACCATTTATTTTATACCCAGTGTTTTTTGTGTCTTATGTAAGAAAAATTTTCCTACACCAAGGGCATAAAGATATTCTCTGTTGTTTTTTTTCTCCTACATGTTTTATAGTTTGGGCTTTCGTTTAATATATGATGGTGCATGGGTTAATGAATGGATGGTAAGTGTAATTTGTAAGCACACAAAACTCATATCTTCTGATCTATTAGTCAGATCTGAAAGTATTTATTGAGTATCCTCTGAGTGCCCATAGAGAATGATATTAATTAATATGTTAGACCATAACCTATCTGGTCTTGTCTCTTCCAAACCTTCCATCCCTAACATGTGTGAACTCAACACAATAAATCTAAAAGAATGCAGTAAATGCATTCTTGGCACACAAAATTTTACATTTTGAATGAGAAGACATTTTCCAGAGGAGAAGCAGCTTTTACTGTAAGAGAAAGCAACATAAACAAGTAAGAACAACAACAGAAAAAGCTTTCCTTTGTGCTACAGGGTATTAATCCATGACGCTCTGTTATCATCTTGCAGGGCTACTCTGGAGCAGAGTGCACAATTAATCCCAGTTCTGGGATCACGAGAAGCATCATAGATAAGACTAGCTTGTGGGGCATTCAGGATATGACCAGAGTAAACATCATTGGTACTTATTTGCTTTTTAAGGTGCCATAGATCCAAGATTTAAATAAATATTCTAATTAATTATAAACCTGGTTACCACAAACTACAGTCACTATTTCAGAATTTAGAAAATATATTCCAGCACAATAAGGCAATTCTGTGGATTCATCAAAGGTACAATAGATTTGCTGTTCTTTGCCATTTTATCCTCGCTCCTTCTTTGCTCAATCTACAGTCTCATTAAGCAATTTCCTCTCTTTCCATGGCGTTAATATCTGTACTATCTACATAAGGATGAACTTCAAGTTTATATACCAGTGCAAACTTTACCCATTTGCTCTATGCCCAGCCATTAAAATGCCTATTCCACAGTTCTCTTCCAAATTCAACACATGAAAAACAGAACTTAACATCTTTCCTTAAAATACGCTCCCTTTCCACTGCACCCTATTCATTCAGTGGCACCACCATCCACCTACTTGCTGTTCCAAGTACTATGGGTGTCATGCTTGGCACCTCCATTCACTAGGTCTTGTCAAATATAAATTCTAAGTATCTCTTAATTAACCTCCTCTCTCTGTAGCTTCAGTCAGGGCCATATTTCAAGGCACCATTGTTTTTCATGCAGAACATTACAATAGACCCCTGACTGGTCTGCCTGTTCTCACCAGACTCCTGCTCCCCAGTTTGGGGACAGCAAACTCTTCAAAACAGAACACATGGCCTCTGTCCTCCACTTACAACCCTTTAGTGCATCGCATTGTTCTTGGGAGAAAGTATATAGTTCTGGATCAAAAACCTATTTCTGTCACTCAGTAGACATGTAATTTTGAACATGTTATTTAACCTTTATGACCTAAGTTTACTTATTTGTAAAATGGGAAATAATAATAGCATTTATCTCATTAGATTGTTGTGGGAAATAAGTTAATATATATCCAGTGCTAAGAACAGTGACTGTATTCAAAAAGTTAATAAATTAATAAACAAACAAACAAACAAATAAATGAGAGAGAATGCAAGAGAGCAAACCTTGTGGTAAAAAAGAGATTCAGGCCAAAATTTGACATAGTCCAATTCACAACACCCTATATGATCTTTCCGTTTGCCTCTCCAGCTTTATTTTATACCTTCACCTTGTTGTTCTCGTCTTCATTTATAGCTATGCTGCCTTTTATTTAGTTCCTCAAAAATGTGAAGAGTATTACGTTTTTTCTGTGGTTGCATTCTTCCTAAAAGTGTTCTCTCCACCTGAACTGCTGTCACCACCCTCCCCTAACTCCAATGTGAAATCATCTGTTCCTTCCAAATCTGCTCACCCCGTGCACACTATTAGAGTCCCTATTAAATGCCCTGGCTAGTGGCATGCATAAAGCTACCAGGATCTGCTGTGTTTTATTAAATTAATGTAATGAAAGATTGTCTTCTTGTCGAAGACCTGAAAATAATCTGAAATCTGTTATCCTCACAAGTGAATATACTAAAATAATACAAGTCATGCCAAACTACAAGGAGGTCTGGATAGCAGAGAATATACTTCTCTTTTTCAGCAGTTTGGAAGGGGACAGAAATTTCCTTGTGGGTTTGAGATTCACGGGGGGGCTCAGCCTTCTTCTGTATACTAAACTGAAATTCAATCACATTGTCCCAAATCTGTATTTAAAAGGTACAAATCAATAGGCTGAAAGTGAAGGGATGGAAAAAAATTTTCCAAGCAAATGGAAAGCAAAAAAAAGCTGGGGTAGCAATTCTCATATCTGATAAAATAGATTTCAAAATGAAGACCATAACTAGAGACAAAGACGGCCACTACATAATATTGAAAGGATCTATCCAACAGGAAGATATAACCTTGATAAACATATATGCACCCAATATAGGAGCACCAAAATATATTAAAAATCTTCTGGAGGACTTCCAAGGACAAATCGACAACAATACAATCATAGCAGGGGACTTCAACACCCCGTTGACAGCACTGGATAGATCCTCTAGGCAAAAAATTAGCAAGGAAACAGAGACTCTAAATGAAGCACTAGACCAAATGGATTTAATAGATATCTACAGAGAATTACACCCCAAAACTACAGAATACACATTCTTCTCAAGTGCACATGGGACATTCTCAAAGATAGACCACATGATAGGACACAAATTAAATCTCTACAAGTTCAAGAAGATTGAAATCATATCAAGCATCTTCTCAGATCACAATGGCATGAAACTAGAAATCAATTGCAACAAGAACATGCAAAGACATTTCAACACATGGAGGTTAAATAGCATGTTATTAAACAATGAATGGGTCACCGACGAGATCAAGGAAGAAATTAAAAACTTCCTGGAAACCAATGAAAATGAACACACAACAACACAAAATCTATGGGATGCAGCAAAAGCAGTTCTGAGAGGGAAGTTCATAGCACTACAGGCCTACCTCAAAAAACAAGAAAAATTTCTAATTGACTGTCTAACCTCACAACTTAAAGAATTAGAAAGCAAACAAAAAGAAAACCCCAGAGCAAGTAGAAGGAAGGAAATAGTAAAGATCAGAGCAGAAATAAATGACATAGAGACCAAAAAAACAATTCAAAGGATCAATGAAACAAAGAGCTGGTTTTTCGAAAAGATAAACAAGATTGACGGACCCTTAGCTAGACTCACCAAGAAACAAAGAGAGAGAACCCAAATACACAAAATCAGAAATGAAAGAGGAGAAGTAACAACCAACACCACGGAAATACAAAAGATCGTTAACAACTACTATGAACAACTATATGGCAACAAATTCGAAAATCTAAGCGAAATGGACAAATTTCTAGAAACACAAAGTCTCCCAAAACTATTTCCGGAAGAGATAGAAAACTTGAACAGACCAATAACAACCAAGGAAATTGAAGAGGTCATCAAGACTCTCCCAGCAAACAAAAGCCCAGGCCCAGATGGTTTCATGGGGGAGTTTTACCGAACATTCAAAAAAGAACTAATACCCATTCTCCTCAAACTATTTCAAAAAATTCAAGAAGAAGGAAGACTTCCAAACACGTTCTATGAGGCCAGCATAATTCTAATTCCAAAACCAGAAAAAGACACTGCAAAGAAAGAAAACTACAGGCCAATATCCCTGATGAACATAGATGCCAAAATCCTGAACAAAATATTAGTAAATCGGATCCAGAAGTACATCAAAAAAATTATTCACCATGACCAAGTGAGATTCATTCCAGGGATGCAAGGCTGGTACAATATTCGCAAATCAATAAACGTGATATACCACATAAACAAAATGAAGAATAAAAACCACATGATCATATCAATAGATGCTGAAAAAGCATTTGACAAAATCCAGCATCCATTTCTGATAAAAACGCTCAGCAATGTAGGAATAGAGGGATCATATCTCGACATAATAAAGGCCATATATGAAAGACCTACAGCCAACATCATACTCAATGGACAGAAACTAAAAAAATTTCCATTAAGAACAGGAACAAGACAGGGATGTCCACTTTCGCCACTCTTATTTAACATTGTACTGGAAATCTTAGCCACAGCAATCAGACATGAAGAAAAAATAAAAGGGATCCAAATTGGAAAGGAGGAAGTGAAACTGTCATTATTTGCAGATGACATGATATTGTACATAGAAAACCCTAAAGACTCCATCAAAAATCTATTAGACTTAATAAATGAATTTGGCAAAGTAGCAGGATACAAAATTAACGTCAAGAAATCGACGGCATTCTTGTACATCAATGATGAACTCACAGAAAGAGAAACTGAAAAAACAATTCCATTTACCATTGCGCAAAAAAAAATTACAATACCTAGGAATAAACTTAACCAAAGAAGTAAAGGACCTATTTGCAGAAAACTACAGGTCATTGAAAAAAGAAATAGAGGAAGATATAAAAAAGTGGAAGCACATACCCTGTTCATGGATTGGAAGAATTAACATTATTAAAATGTCCATACTACCCAAAGCAATCTATAGATTCAATGCAATCCCCATCAAAATACCAACGACATATTTCATAGAACTAGAACAAATACTTCAAAAGTTCATATGGAACCAAAAAAGACCCCGAATAGCCACAGCAATCTTGAAAAAAAAGAACAAAGTAGGTGGGATCACAATACCAGATATCAGGTTATACTACAAAGCGACTGTAACCAAAACAGCCTGGTACTGGCACAAGAACAGGCATATAGACCAGTGGAACAGAACTGAAAACCCAGAAATGGACCCAAGGCACTACGCTCAATTAATATTTGACAAAGGTGGCAAGAGCATACAGTGGAGTAAAAGACAGCCTCTTTAATAAATGGTGTTGGGAAAATTGGACAGCTACATGCAAAAAAATGAAACTAGACCATCAACTTACACCATACACAAAAATAAACTCAAAATGGATAAAAGACTTAAATGTGACCCGTGACTCCATAAAAATTCTAGAAGAAAATGTAGGCAACAAAATTTCGGACATCATACGGAGCAGAATTTTCACTGATACATCACCTAAGGCAACAGAAATTAAGGAGAAAATGAACACATGGGACTACATCAAACTCAAAAGCTTCTGCACAGCAAAAGAAGCAATCATCAAAATGGAAAGGCAACCCACTGTATGGGAGAACATCATTGCCAATGATGTATCAGATAAGGGGTTAATTTCCAATATATATAGAGTGCTCATACAACTCCACAAAAGGAAGACAAAGAACCCAATTAAAAAATGGGCAGAGGAGCTGAATAGACACCTCTCCAAACAGGACATACAAATGGCCAAGAGACATATGAAGAAATGCTCAACATCACTAATCATCAGAGAGATGCAAATTAAAACAACAATGAGGTATCACCTCACACCTGTCAGAATGGCCGCCATCAACAAATCATCAAACAACAAGTGTTGGCGAGGGTGTGGAGAAAAGGGGACTCTAATACACTGCTGGTGGGAATGCAGACTGGTGCAGCCGCTATGGAAAACAATATGGTGCTGCCTCAAAAAAGTAAAAATTGAATTTCCATTTGACCCAGTGATCCCACTGCTGGGAATATACCCTAAGAAGCCTGAAACACCAATCAGGAAGAATATATGTACCCCCATGTTCATAGCAGCACTATTTACAATAGCTAAGATCTGGAAACAGCCCAAGTGTCCACCAGTAGACGAATGGATAACAAAGTAGTGGTACATATACACAATGGAGTACTATGCAGCGGTAAGAAAGAAAGATCTCTTATCCTTTGAGACGACATGGAGGGACCTGGAAAGTATTATTCTAAGTGAATGAAGCCAAGCAGAAAAAGACAAATACCACATGATCTCACTTATATACGGAATATAATGAACATAACAGTCTGAGGAATACAGTAGACCCAGACACATGGAAGTAGGGCACAGACTGACATCCCTCAGAAGAGGGGATGGGGGGTGGGAGTTCGGAAGAGATAAACCACAGAACTTATATGCATGTATGCATGACCAATGGACATGGACAACTAAGCCGGGGACAGGGTGGAGGGGGAGTAGGGTGGGGGGTGCCAATGGGGTAAAATATCTGTAACAAAAAAATAAATAAAAATTCATAAAAAAAAAAAATTATAAACAAAAAAATAAATAAATAAAAGGTACAAATCAATATTTGCATTGTTGATTGGGGCCTGGGGGTGGTATTGGAGGGTCTTTCCATTTGACTAGTCCTGTCCCTAATCTATTCCTGATTCTTCTGTAGATTAGGATCTTAAATTATCTGCCTCTTCATAGAGCCTAGACTATCTCCAGGTTTCAAGTGGTGTTACACTGAATTCCATTTGTCCGCAAATGGTATGTAACTAGATTTTGGTAGAAAATTGCATTACTATAGCATTATCATTTGCTGATATCACTTTACAGGTAAGTTAGTGGCTGAATCAGAGAAGTCTTAAGACTTAAGGAGAAGAATACACATTAGGTTTGATTAATTATCACCAGGGAAAATTAATCCCCAAATTATTCTATCCCCCTAAAGTTGATTTTCATCATAATGCTTTCACATGTTCAGTTTCTGAAAATAGCTTTCCCATTCCTAAAAAACTACATATGTCCTTTCAAATGGCCAGTTTGATTTGTGTCTTATTTATAATAAATGAATTGGACAATAACCACATTAAATTACAGAGCCCTTTTTTATAGTGTGTATTTTATAAGTTTTATCACCTACAATTTATCATTAGTCTTTCTATATTTTTTAATAAATAAGAACAATTTTACTAAACCACAAAGTCTGTGGGTGTGTGATTGGGCCAGGGGGATAAGAAGTGATTAAATTTTTACCTTTCAGAATGGAATTAGAAGCACTGTCAGTTTAACAGTATAAAAAGAGTATATATCAGATACGGCGAGGAGCCTGGGCCCACGTTGAGCTCTTAACATATTGGCATTTGGCCCTTGCTATGAAGTAAGGTCATAGCCTGTTGGATAGAACCTAGGCTTTGTTCCAAGACCAAAAGTATAGATTAGTATATGCCTTTCTTCACTCTCCAGGAAGGGAGTCCCTATGTTGCTGGTGAGCTTGGCTAATTTTTCATGGGCAACCTCTCAGGTCTGGCTTGGTAACAACAGACTGAGGGAGGAACCAGTAATATGTATTTGTTGTCAGCAGTCTCTGGGAACCTGCCTACAGACCTCCTCTGCCGAGTAGGTTTAATGACTTGAAGGCCTCAGAGGGCTCAAGTTTGGTATTTATACTTTGCTAGGTTGTATAATATCTAAAATCAACTTCACAGCTCAGCTGAATGCATCCCCACTGCAATATAAGCTCCATAAAAGGAGGTATAATGTCTATTCAACACCATATCCCCAGTGCCTAGAAGAGTGCTGAGCATGTAGTAGACGCTCAATCAATTTTTATTGAATAAGTGTTATTTTTGCTTAACCAACAAAGTACATATGGTGTGTTATAATTTAAGGTATACATTAATTTTAGTGGTATTTATTTACTAAGAAAAGCTATAATTATTTTCATGGAGTAAAACTGGCAGCTGTAGGGTATATGCTTTGATCTCCCTTTTAAAAAGAACCTCCTGTTTATCTTCAAGTCCTACAGTTCTCAGAATGTTCAGAATCTGCCTCAACTTGTTAGCCAAGGCCATGCTCTTCCCAAGCAGCCTGCACTCAGTCGAAGAGCATGCTGGTCTGGCCATTTCTTCCAAGTGCAAGGTTCCTCTATCCAGCAGTCTTTGCTCTAGAGCTCCCTGATGAATCGGCTGAGATATCAGTTCCATGTTGTGCTCTAGAGTTCCTGCTGCCGAAACGTTTAACTCCCCTCTCCTTTCATATCTTCATGCAATCTGAAACCTTAACTGTACAACCCTGCTTCTTCCCCATTTTTATCATCCATAGTTGATACCCCTTTTCTATTCTCTTGATCCTAGCTGTCTAAATGTCTTCTTCCTGGAAGATCCAGCTGACAGAGAAGATGAGCCCAGGCAGAGTCTAGCAGTCTCCCGAGTTGAGATCGTTTTGGGAGTTCAAGGAGGCAAGCTAAGAGCTTGCAAAGCAGAATGTCAGTGAGAAGTGAGCTGACAGAAAACTCTAGAGAATTCAGCTAAGCACTGATCAGGACATGTGTATAAGGAAACAACCCAAGTTCAGGAAAAGAAACAACTGAAAGGATGGAAAAAAGAAGAATGCATGTAGCTTAAACAGGTATAGAAATAATTTCTGTTTCCATCAGCCAAAGTGAAAAATCTCATAATAGATGGCTCATCGGGTAGAATTATGAGGAGGGTTTTATCTCAGTAGTGTGCTGATATTTTCCCTCAATTGAATGCTACTCTTATCCCACTCAACATAGTTTGTGTTTTTGGTTTTTTTTTTCTTTACTGATTTTTAGAGAGAGAATAAGGGAGAGGGAGAGGGAGAGGGGGGGAGAGAGAGAGAGAGAACCATCAATGAGAGAGAACATCGATTGGCTGCCTCCTGCATTCCCCCTACTGGGGATCGGGCCCACAACCTGGACATGTGTCCTGACCAGGAATCGAATCAGCAACCTCTTGGTGCATGGGTCGATCACTGAGCCACACCGGCTGGACTCAAGGTAGTTTTAAAATAAGACATAAAATTATCAAATTGTTTCCAAGTAACTAAACTGCATCACAGAACAAAGTTCAAAAATATTTCTAAGAATATAAGAATTACTAAACACCTAACAAGATAAAATTAATAATGCCTGGTATCCTTTTAAAAATGATCAGACAAGAAAAGAAGCAGGAAAATATTACTTAAAATTAGAAGAGTAAAAAGCAAAACAAATAAAACCAATCCAGAAATGATAGCATAATAAACAAGGATAATTAAACATTACTATTATTGTGCTCCATATGTCTGTGAAACTAGAAGACTGAATAAGATAAAAACTGGTTAAAAGTAAAAGGAAGAAAAAAGATACACCCTGTGAACACTCATCAAAAGAAAGCAAAAGTAACTATATTAATATCTGATGAAATAAATTTTAAAGCAAATAAATATTACTAGGGGAAAAAGAGGGTATAATAACCCTAAACATTCATGCACAGAATAATAGAGTTGCAAAACACATAAAGAAAAAATAGATAAAAATGCAAAGACAGATAAAACCATAATTATAGTTAGAGATTTCAACATCCATTTTGCAATAACTGATTCAACAAGTAGACAGAAAAGCATTAAAGACATAGAAAACTTGAACAACACTATTAACCAACTAGACCTAATTGACATTTATAGAACATAATACCCAATGACAGCAAAAGACACATTCTTTTTAAGAGCACATGGAGCATTTACAGAGATAGACCATATTCCAGGCAATGAAACAACCTCAGTTATCAGTATAGTTGTCAGTATTCAAATCATACATAGTATGTGTTCTTACAACAATGGAATTAAGTTAGCAATCAGCAACAGAAAGATATTTGGGCAATCCAAAATAACTGGAAACTAAATAATATATATCTAAATAACCTATGAATTAAAAGAAATTAGAGGTTACTTTGAACTAAAATAAAATGAAAACAAACTTTAAAAATAATGGATGTTATAATGCAGTACTTCAAAATTTATAGCACTAAATACCTATATCAGAAAAATAAATAAATACATATATCAGAAAAAAAAATTTTCAAATCTACTACCATTGCTTCCATCTTAAGAAACTAGAAAAATAAAAACAAAATAAGCAGAAGAAAATAAGTCATAAATATTACAGTGAAAATAAATGAAATAGAAAATAATAGAGAAATCAATAAAACAAAAATCCAGTTCTTTGAGATCAATAGAAGACTTATTAAAACTCTAGCCAGATAGATCTGGAAAAAATGAAGAAAAAAGAAATTACAAATAAGAAAGTTGACATCACTACAGGTTTTACAGACATGTAAGTAACACGGATATGTTATAAATGATTTTATGTCCACACAGTCAACAATTTTGGTGAAGTGGACAAATTCCTTGAAAGATATACACTACCAATCTCATTCATTCTGAATGCTTTCTGCTAAGATCCACTAAGAACATGCTAATCTATTCTCACTCTCTAGTCAACATTGTTCTGGAGATTCTAACCAATGTAATAAAGCAAATAAAAGAAATACAATTACGTGGTTTGGAAGGAAAGACACAAAATTGCATTTATTTGCAGACAACATGATTGTATATATGGAAAATTCTATAGAATTTCCAAAAATACTGTAGAGGCTCTGGAAATTGTCTAATGGCATAGAGTAAATGGGGAAATATCTATTCAAGAAAATTTACCAAACTCCAGTAAGAAGAGTGAGAATCTATAGCATTTGAGCCAAGTTCCACTCCATTCCCACCCATACTCAGTTCTATATCGTAAAAGCTGTACCTCTGGGGAGTGTAGCCAAGAAGATGGAGGACATGGGGTGTCAAGCCACACACACCACTAACGGCTATAAATCCAACTGGCTAAGGGGATGTAACACGATCTTGACCTATAGCAACTTATGCTGAACCCTGGGTTGCCAAGCTAAAAGATTAAAAACAAAGAAGAAAATCTGAGCACAGACATCAGAGGCTGTGCACTGTGGGGAAAATAGACTACAGTTGAATCATAAACAAATAACAAATGGCCAAGCAAGCACCACCAATGGGGACAGGGAAGATCAGCATCCAGAACCATGACAGTGTCATTTAAAATGTCCATTTTGGAAAGATCACTGACAGTTGAGGGTGGGGGGATAGATTGGAAGTAATGCAAGACTAGAGGCAAGGAGACCTACTGTTTTTATTTCTGCTTAAGAAATGTTGATGACCTCAATAAAAGCAATGGCAGTGGGTTGGGGAAAAGGAAACCATTATAAAAAATTAAAAGACATAATAGTGACCAACTGGATAATGGGGATGGAGAGGTGTTTAAGAGAGAAGGTATTGAGAATAAATCCCAAATATCTGACCAGTGGTCCCACTTATCTGCTATATTGCTCTTTGCAAAAGAAGAGATATTTATTGTATTTGGGACATGTTCAGTGAGACATATTTCTGGAACCTTCCAGTGAAAATATACAGATGAAATATGTATAAAAAAAACTCTAATAATAATGGGATTAAGACTGTATATTTGGAAGGTATCAGGATATATATATTAATAAAAGGTATGTGAGTGGATCACTTAAGAAGAACTTTTAGATGAAAGGAAAAAAATTACATTTCAATCTTGAGCAACTGAAGACAACAAACAAGGGGAAGAAAAAGTGTTTAGGCAAAAATTATGAGTCTGTCTTATTCTAGTTGAGTTTGAAAAGATTGAAGGACATTGAGAAGTTATCCAGTTGGCAATTAAACTGGTTTGGAGGCCAGGCACTCTGATCATGCAAGAAGTGAAGAGGTAGATGAAATCTAGAGAACAAGGGAACCGGTTTTATTATCAACCTTGGAAATACTCAGCTTGATCCTAGAAAAGTCATCAGAGATATCCGATTCTCCCTTTCCTCATATGACAAAGGAAGGCACTGAATGAATGACCTTTACATTTCTGTTCAGTTGTAATATCCTAATCCACACATTTACCCTGTCATTTATGATCCATTGTGCCCCCAAATTATAGCACAACTCCTCTCTTAGTCTTTGGTTATTATGATGTTTCTTGAGCCTAAACTATGCTTCCCTGAAATACCTGCTTCTTCCCCATCTTATATCATTTATAGTACTGTTGGTTCCAAGTCCAGAAATCCTCATTTGAACTGACTTACATGGTTAAATGACTTTATGTAACTACAAGACATTGAAGTATTTCAAGTTTCATGTATGGGTTTGATGAGTTCTATTTTTTTGCCTTTCTCTCTGCTTTGTTCCCCACTCTCTGTATCATCTTTGTCTTTAGGCTTGCTTCTCTCATGATGGAGTCTATAGTTCCCTGCTTCCCATCAGTACACTATAGCAACTAACAACTGAAAGGAAATACATTAAGGACATACTAGAAGGAAGCATAAATATCATGGGATTCTAGAAAAATGCATGAGATTTATGCAAATTTAACAGATGTCTTGTAGTCCAGCAAAATGCTTTAAGTCTGGTTACCTGAATGTATTACAATGGAAAGGGAATATGTCCACTAAATAAAGTGGACAAATCAAAGCATATCCAGGGAGCAGGGGTAGGAACAATCTCGTTCAACTACATTGCTATGACCCAACAGAAGATGTGTGAGATGAATATTGGAAAGACAATCACAATGTCTTCTAAGTGGAACAAAATATCTCTAGTTGTCAAAATCTTACCCATCCTTCAATCTTTCATGGGATCCTTCCTTATACACAAAGTAAGGTATATTGTTTCTTGTCTGTGTTCCATGTTCTCCATGCTGCTTATATTTTTACAATCTATTTTATCTTCTAGACTATAAGTTTCTCTGGACAAGAACCATGTCCCATTTATCATACAATTTGCCAATTGTCCAGCACAGTCTAGCTTTAATATTGACTAGTAAATGTTTACTGAACTAAATACAGATAAAATATTCTGGATAGCTAGGAAACACAGCCTCTTTTTTTCTTTATTAATTCTTGGGAAGCAGAATCACCCCTAACTTATATAGAGAAATACCAGGAGTGTAAAAGAAATTAGTGGGTCTTTGAGCAACAATCTTCAACTTTTAAAATATTTTAACAGTGGGAATAGGAAAAATGGCGGCGGAGTGAATGGAGCTACACAACCATCTCCCAGGACCAAACTGGATTTACAACGAAAATAAAGGCAAATCATCAGGAAGGGGCAACCGAAAGACACCTTGGAGGACCACATAACCAGGGACACTGACTCAATCCTGGTAGGCTTGTGAGGACGAGAGAGGGGGCCGGGAGCCCACGGTCCGCAGCGGCCTGGGCGGGGACCAGGGGACTCGGCGGAACGCTGCTGCTGCCTGGGCTGCGACGCCGGCTGAGTCCTGCAAACTCTGCGTGCTAAGCCCTCGGCTCATGCCACATGGACTCGATGGGACTAGGGGACTCTTCTGGAAGCTGCTGCCACCTCTGCAGTGTCCCACTACCGCGGCTTAGTCCTGGGGCTTCTGCTGAGTGCAACGCCCTCGGCTGTTGCCACAGCCACGGCCGCCCTTGGCTGGAAGTAGCGCCCTCGGGTTAAAAGTCCCAGGCGGCTCCACGACGCAGAGTCTAGACAGAGGCTAAATTGGCAGCAGCCACTCACCTTGGGATCCGGCAGAGGGAAGGCAGACTGGACTGGAACTGTGTGGGGACACTCGGGTTTTGGAGGATGCTAAGAGCTTTCGCTAAGTGCAGCCACACAGGACTGTGGTCATTTTACTCCTTCCCAGGGCTCTGGGGAGAGGTGAAGGCCCCTCCCTCAGAGATTCAACCCCACCTGGTGCCCATTGAAATGCTAATTGAGGCCCATTAACAACCAGCAGCTGCCCCACCCTCGGGAAATCCTCTTAACACTGAGCACCTGAGGGAGTTTTAAAGGCAACTCAGAAACCAAGGGTCTTCAGGTGACCTCTACTAATACCGTCCAGGCAAAAAAAGCTAGAGGATAGCTACCAATCCCTGGGCTAGCAACACTAACCAGAAAAGCTAAGACTTGACGGTGATGTTTAAAGTGGGTCCTCCCTGGCTCATCCAAACCCAGGAGAGGGAACCACAAACAGGAGAACACCACCACCCACAGGGAAAATTTGGCAGACTCCAAAGCCCACTGTGATAGCCAAAATGGTGAAAAACAGAAACAAAAGCCAAATGAAAGAACAAGAGACCTCTACGGAAGATGAGATAAATGAGGTGCAATTAAGCAAGATAACAGAACTAGAATTTAGAGCCATGATGTTGAGGTAGCTCAACAGCATGTGTAAGGATATGAGCACCATGAGTAAAGACATAGAAATATTGAAAATCAACCAGTTGGAAATTAAAAACCAACAAGAAGAAATGAAGAATGACATATCAGAAATGAAAAACACATTGGAAGGTCTAAAAAGCAGAGTAGGGGAAGCTGAGGACCTGATCAGTGAATTAGAAGACAGGGTAGAAAAAATCAACCAATCAGAAAACCAAAAGGAAAAAAAAACGATTAAAAAACAGGAAGACAGCTTAAGAGAACTGTGGGACAACTGGAAACGGAATAATATTCGCATCATATGAGTCCCTGAGGAAGAAGAAAATGAGCAAGGGTTAGAGAATATATTCAAAGAAACAGTGACAGAAAACTTCCCTAATTTGGTGAAGGAAGAAGGCATACAAGTACAAGAAGCATAGAGAGCCCCAAGTAAGAAGAACCCAAACAGGCCCACACCAAGACACATAGTAATCAAACTACCAAAAATTAAAAACAAAGAAAGAATCCCAAAAGCAGCGAGAGTTAAGCAACAGGTTACCTACAAAGGGAACCCCATAAGGCTCTCAGCTGACTTCTCACAAGAAACACTACAGGCCAGAAGGGAATGGCATGAAGTAATCAAGGTCATGAAAAACAAGGATCTGAATACAAGACTACTCTACCCAGGAAGGCTATCATTCAAAATAGAAGGTCAAATAAAGAGCATCCCAGACAAAAAAAGGCTAAGGGAATACATTAGCACCAAACCAGCACTGCAAGAAATGTTAAAAGGACTGTTGTAATTACCAGGAGAAATGGGAAGAAAAATAGAACCACACTAAACAAAAATGGCAATAAACAAGTACATATCAAAAATCACCTGCCCTGACCAGTTTGGCTCAGCGGTTACAGCATCGGCCTGCGGTCCGGAGAGACCTGGGTTCGGTTCCCGCTAAGGGCATGTACTTCGGTTGCAGTTTGTCCCCGGCCCTGGTTGGTCGTGTGGGTGGCAGCCACTCGATGTGTCCCTTCACATCGATGTTTCTCTCTCTCTCTCCCTTTCTCTCTCTCCCTCCCACTCTATCTGTACAAAAAATGGAAAAATATCCTCGGGTGAGGATAAAAAAAAATAATAATAATAATCACCTTAAATGTAAATGGATTGAATGCTCCCATAAAAAGACACAGAGTAGCTGATTGGATAAGAAAGCATGACTCATCTATATGTTGTTTACAAGAGACCCACGTCACAACAAAAGACTCACATAGATTGAAAGTGAAGGGATGGAAAAAAATCTTCCAAGCCAACAGAAAAAAAAGCTGGGGTAGCAATATTCATATCTGATCAAATAGATTTCAAAATGAAGGCCATAACTAGAGACAAAGAAGGCCACTACATAATAATGAAAGG
Organism: Molossus molossus; assembly: GCF_014108415.1. Taxonomy (NCBI): domain Eukaryota; kingdom Metazoa; phylum Chordata; class Mammalia; order Chiroptera; family Molossidae; genus Molossus; species Molossus molossus. The sequence goes on along the minus strand of NW_023425366.1, from coordinate 81,987,356 downwards.
ATCTATCCAACAGGAAGATATAAACTTGATAAACATATATGCACCCAATATAGGGGCACCAAAATATATTAAAAATCTTCTGGAGGATTTCAAAGAAGAAATCAATAGCAATACAATCATACCAGGGGGCTTCAACACCCCACTGACATCACTGGATAGATCCCCTAGACAAAAAATTAGCAAGGAAACAGAAACTCTAAATGAAGCACTAGACCAAATGGATTTAATAGATATCTACAGAGAATTACACGACAAAACTACAGAATTCACATTCTTCTCAAGTGCACATGGGACATTCTCAAAGATAGACCACATGTTAGGCAACAAACTAAGTCTCTACTAGTTCAAGAAGATTGAAACCATATTGAGCATCTTCTCAGCTCACAATGTCATGAAACTAGAAATCAATTGCAAGAAGAACATACAAAGACATTTGAACACATGGAAGCTAAATACCATGATATTAAACAATAATTGGGTCACTGAAGAGATCAAGGAAGAAATCAAAAACTTTCTGGAAACCAATGAAAATGAAGACACAACAACACAAAATCTATGGGATGCAGCGAAAGCAGTTCTGAGAGGGAAATTCATAGCACTATAGGCCTACCTCAAAAAAGAAGAAAAATCTCTAATAGATTATCTAACCTCACAACTTAAAGAACTAGAGAGCAAACAAAAAGAAAATCCCGGAGCAAGTAGAAGGAAGGAAATAGTAAAGATCAGAGCAGAAATAAATGACATAGAGACCAAAAAAACAATTCAAAGGATCAGGGGAAAAAAAGCTGGTTTTTTGAAAAGATAAACAAGATTGATGGACCCTTAGCTAGATTCACCAGGAAACAAAGAGAGAGAACCCAAATACACAAAATCAGAAATGAAAGAGGAGAGGTAACAACTGACACCACAGAAATACAAAAGATCGTTAACAACTACTAGAACAATTATATGGCAATAAATTCGACAATCTAAGCAAATGGACACATTTCCAGAAACACATAGTCTCCCAAAACTGGATCAGGAAGAGAGAGAAAACTTGAGCAGACCAATAACAACTAAGGAAATTGAAGAGGTAATCAAGACTCTCCCAGCAAACAAAAGCCCAGGCCTGGATGGCTTCACGGGGGAGATTTACCGAACATTCAAAAAAGAGCTAATACCCATTCTCCTCAAACTATTTCAAAAAATTCAAGAAGAAGAAGGAAGAGTTCCAAACTCGTTTTAGAAAGCCAGCATAATTCTAATTCCAAAACCAGAAAAAGACACAACAAAGAAAGAAAACTACAGGCCAATATCCCTGATGAACGTAGATGCCAAAATCCTGAACAAAATACTAGCAAATCGGATCCAGCAATACACCAAAAAAAGTATCCACCATAACCAAGTGGGATTCATCCCAGGGATGCAAGGCTGGTACAATATTCGCAACTCAATAAATGTGATACACCACATAAATAAAATGAAGAATAAAAACCACATGATAATATCAATAGATGCTGAAAAAGCCTTCGACAAAATCCAGCATCCATTTCTGATAAAAACGCTCAGCAATGTGGGAATAGAAGGATCATATCTAGACATAATAAAGGCCATATATGAAAGACCTACAGCCAACATCATACTCAATGGGCAAAAACTAAAAGCATTTCCCTTAAGAACAGGAACAAGGCAACGATGCCCACTTTTGCCACTCCTATTTAACATAGTACTGGAAGTCTTAGTCACAGCAATCAGACAGGAAGAAAAAATAAAAGAAATCCAAATTGGAAAGGAGGAAGTGAAATTGTCATTATTTGCAGATGACATGATACTATACATAGAAAACCCCAAAGACTCCATCAAAAGTTTACTAGACTTAATAAATGAATTTGGCAAAGTAGCAGGATACAAAATTAATGTCAAGGAATCGACGGCATTCTTATACACTAATGATGAACTCACAGAAAGAGAAACCAAGAAAACAATCCCATTTACCATTGCGGCAAAAAAATTAAGATACCTAGGAATAAACGTAACCAAAGAAATAAAGGACCTATTCGCAGAAAACTACAGGTCATTGAAAAAAGAAATAGAGGAAGATATAAAAAAGTTGAAGCGCATACCCTGTTCATGGATTGGGAGAATTAACATCATTAAAATGTCCATATTACCCAAAGCAATCTATAGATTCAACGCAATCCCCATCAAAATACCAAGGGCATACTTCACAGAATTAGAACAATTATTTCAAAAGTTCATATGGAACCAAAAAAGGCCTCGAATAGCCACAGCAATCTTGAAAAGGAAGAACAAAGTTGGAGGGATCACAATACCAGATTTCAGGTTATACTACAAAGCCACTGTAATCAAAACAGCCTGGTACTGGCACAAGAACAGGCATATAGACCAGTGGAACAGAACAGAGAACCCAGAAATGGACCCCAGGCAATATGCTCAATTAATATTTGACAAAGGTGGCAAGAACATACAGTGGAGTAAGGACAGCCTCTTTAATAAATGGTGCTGGGAAAATTGGACAGCTACTTGCAGAAAAATGAAACTAGACCATCAACTTACACCCTACATGAGAATAAACTCAAAATGGATAAAAGACTTAAATGTAACTCATGAATCCATAAAAATCCTAGAAGAGACTGTAGGCAACAAAATTTCAGACATCATATGCAGCAGAATTTTTACTGACACATCACCTAAGGCAATAGAAACAAAGGAGAAAATGAACACATGGGACTATATCAAACTCAAAAGCGTCTGCACAGCGAAAGATACAATCAGCAAAACGAAAAGGCTACCCACTTTATGGAAGAGCATAATTGCCAATGATATATCAGATAAGGGGTTAATTTCTAATACATATAGAGTGCTCATACAACTCCACAAAAGGAAGACAAAGAATCCAATTAAAAAAATGGACAGAGGAGTTGAATAGATACCTCTCCAAACAGGACATACAAATGACTAAGAAACATATGAAGAAATGCTCAACATCACTAATCATCAGAGAGATGCAAATTAAAACAACAATGAGGTATCACCTCACACGTGTAGGAATGGCCGCCATCAACAAATCATCAAACAACAAGTGTTGGCGAGGGTGTGGAAAAAATGGGACTCTAGTGCACTGCTGATGGGAATGCAGACTGGTGCAGCCACTATGGAAAACAATATGGTGTTACCTCAAAAAATTAAAAATTGAACTTCCATTTGACCCAGTGATCCCACTTCTAGGAATATACCCTAAGAAGCCTGAAACACCAATCAGAAAGAATATATGTACCCCCATGTTTGTAGCAGCACTATTTACTATAGCTAAGATCTGGAAACAGCCCAAGTGTCCATCAGTAGACGAATGGATCAAAAAGCTGTGGTACATATACACAATGGCGTACTATGCAGCTGTAAGAAAGAAAGATCTCTTATCCTTTGAGACTACATGGAGGGACCTGAAAAGTATTATCCTAAGTGAAACAAACCAAACAAAGAAAGACAAGTTTCATATGATCTCACTTATTTGTGGAATATAATGAACATAACAGTCTGAAGAATGGGGTAGTCCCAGAGACATGGAAGTGGGGTACAGAATGACAATTCCCTAAAGAGGGGGCTGGTGAGGGAGAGATAAACCACAGAACTTATATGCATGTATGCATGAACAGTGGACAACAAACTGAGGAAAGGGCAGGGAGGGAGGGGAAGGGAGGAATCAGTGGGGGGAAAAGGAGAAACATCTGTAACAACAATTAATTAATTAAAAAATTAAAATAAAAAAAAAGGAAAAAAATATTTTAACGGTGGTGAGATCGATATGGTGACTGAGGGGGATGTGGAGCTAGAGTTGGAGACTGAGACCAGCGTTCCTGAGCGGCCTCCTGAGAAGCCACGGAAGTGTGACAGTGGTGCAGTGGACCTAGAGAGTCACCCACTATGCGGAAGAGAAGGAGATCCACAGCTCCAATCTGGAGACGGCTATGTCGGAGATTAGAGACAGAAGTTCCTGGGAGCAGAAAGCCAAACAAGAGCGGAACTGGCAAAAGTCACCATCAAGAAGGAAGACCTGGAGGTGATAATGACAGAGATGGAGATCTCACAAGCAGCTACAGAGCCAAGCTTGAGGGAACACATGGGCAATGTGGTAGAGGCTCTTACTGCCCTAACCAACAGATTTGTGCTTTCACAGACATACCCACTGGATTAACTTATTGCAATAAAGAGCTTTTTTTTTCTTTCAGTTTCATCAAAAATAAATAAATGAACTCATGGAGAGGGGGTCCTAAAATGTAAATAAGTCACCCACCCTCCTCCTTTTAGAATGATTGAAGACTGTGTCCTTTCTGCCTTTAAAAAAGGGAAAAGGGAATTGGTTTTTGGTTATTAATGATCATTCAGTTTCAGTTTTAATGGACCATGAAGGTCTATTCTAATAGTAAATGCAAAAGCTTTTGAGGTGAAGACTAAAGAAGATTTGGGAGAAGAGTAGTTGTGTTGGCAAAAGGGGGAATCCTGGAAAGACAGGGTGTACCTAACAAGGTTTTGTCAGATCGTGTACCTGCAGCAGTCCTTCTTCGCCTGGTATTGAGGATCAGGGTGGGACACTGCCTGGGAAATCCTGGTGAGCATCGAAAGCCAAGCTGGATCCAGCTCTGGACAGCCTTCACACTTTCTTACAACTACACAGAGTCTTTAGGACGTCTGACCATCAGCTCTGTACTTCTCTCCATCTGCACAGTACAGCATCTCCTTACCACTCTGAGAAAGGAATGTCCCCTCCACCCACAAGTCCCAGGTCTGTCTTAACCTATTAAATATCATGGGCACATCCCTAAATCACCCTGACCAGCTATGGGTCCAAAAACAGCACAAAGAGCAGCCCCATATCTGCTCTTGAGGGGCTAATGCAAGTAATTTCAAGACCCAGAATGGAAGTTGTGGTTCGGTGTACTCACAAACACTATTTTTAAAACATAAAGTTGAATATTGTCGTATTAGTTTAGAAAATTTGAAATATGAGTGATATCCCCTGAAAATACTAGACTCCTTGAGGTGTTATAAAACCAGAGAGCTATGGGTTCCCCAGCATCAACTAAGAGATGCGAAGTAGCAGACTGTCCTACAAATACAAAGCCATACTTTAGGATCAACAGATGCCGGGTATGTCTAAGTGAGCCTTCCAGACTTTGGGTTTCCAGTTGCACATATAAGGAGCTCGAAGTCACCACTTTGTCCCAACAACAAGTAAAAAGCTGAACAAACTTAAAATATATATATATCAACAACTCTTCTCCGATAAATGTAAGAGAATTGAAATCACAGGGCAAACTACTATTCCCCAAATTGGAGAGACAGACAGTCACACACAGAGAACCACAACTTACCAGAGCAGAAACCTCCATGGGAGCCAGAGCCAGGAGAAGGAAAACCTGAGCTGTAATTAGCTAACTGCTGCAGGCTCAGTGTGGACAAGTCTGAGAGTTAAAAACTCCAGCAGGGGTCCAGAGGAAGACCCCATGCCTTTGTGAGTTTTACTTCCCAGAGCTCAATCTGTTCTCACTGTGAACATGGAAGAAAAATCTCCTGGTGCTTCCAACAGGGAAAGGGGAAAAAGAACCATTATAAAATAAACCCAAGCACTCTTTCTTATAAGGTCTGTCCTCAGAAGAAACTAGTTAACTGCAACCCAACTGACCTAGGAGAAGGAAAACACAGGCATACCCGAGAGATGTTGTAGGTGCACTTCCAGACCACTGCCATAAAGCAAGTATTAAATAAAGCCAGTCCTAACATTTTTGCTGGTGGAGGGTCATGCCTTCAATTTGCATAAAAATGCAACATCTGTGAAGTACACTAAAGCAAAGTGCAATGAAACAAGGTAGGCGTGTACTCTATTCTAGCCCCATCTAGTCATCCTGTTCCCTCCCAAGAGGGGATGACAAAACCCTGAGAAACACCTATGAAATTCACAGCCCAGAGGCACAGGCTCATTGAAGACTGAGACCGAACCATAGGACTAGAGCATGCTTCCCCTTTCCCCCTGCCTCACTGCCACAGTACTAACGGCCCTTTGTCCAGGACAGCATGTCTGGCTATCACGAGAAAATTACAAGGCATACTAAAAAGCAAAACATACAGTTAGAAGAGAAAAACCAAGCATCAGACCTAGACATGACAGGGATGTTGGAATAATCACCAGAAATTTAAAACAACTATCCTTAATACGCTGAGGATACTAATGGATAAAACAGACAGCATACAAAGTAAATCTTCCAGAATATTTAGGAAGTTTTGAAACTCTTCACCTTCTATTAAAGATCTAGCTCTATTGTTCATTTAAAGACTGAGAGGTACCAGCGAGCAAACTCAACACAATGGGGACAGAGAATCACAGAATATCAGAACAGGGGTGATCTTCAAAGAGTTAGCTCTGTGGCCTGCCATGGCGGCTCAGTGACTTGGCACACATACAAGAGCAGGCCCAGGTCCCTGACTCTGGCCCACTGATCTCTCCTGTTCATCAACTCTCTACCCACAGGGCAAAACCTGTCTTCTGCTCCCCCTCTCCTGTCCACTTCCGATTTTGATCATTACCCACTGTTCCATTCCATTCACCACTCTAACCTCCAAAGCCCCTTCAGTTGAAAAGAAAAGAAGCTTTGAAAGGTAAATTAGCAGCTTAAAAGTGGCACAGCTCCCTGGGGTGTCTGCATTATAGAAGAGGAGCTTTGAAGCCATAACCTATCTGGGAAGGTGGATTTTAGAATTTATGATTCCAGATTAAGAAGTTTGGGGGTTGGGGGTTGGGTATCTTTCTAAATACCCACATTGGACATGGGCAGATTAACCATTCACTCTAAAGCTGGGACCAAAGGCCTGTTTCTCTCCCAGGGATGACAGATTTTCACTAATGTGCTCTTCTTGATCTTTCTATCAATCAGGGTCCAGAGGAGACTAACGCTTCTATTCCTGAGAGATAACTACTGGATGAGCTGGGGGTACAACTAGGGACCTTGGAACTAATAAGACTGACTAGCCTGTGGAGTTTCAACCAAGAAAAGGCAATGTTTAACTATTTAAAAATGGTCTTATACAGTATTCTTTTATTTCAATTAGTCCCAAAATTAATTTTTTTATCAGATTTCTGGGAAATATGAAAATTAACAAATGTTGGATTTGTTTTTCTCTCCTAATCTTCCTTCTGCCATACATGTACCGATGAGCAACAAAAAGATCATCCAAGAGTCATACCACCAGGTTTACTACACAGTGCTTATCACGGTCAGGCCCTATGTTAAGTGTTTGACATGTGGCGCCTCATTTAATCTTCATGAAAATCCTTCCAGTGAGGTGCTATGATCATCCTCAAGTTGATTTGTGCAAGATTTGCGGAGCTAGAAAATGGGGTGTGCAGCACCCTAACACACTACACTACTGCTTCTTGGAGAACTCCCACCGGCTCTGATACCACACAAAAAAAGAGGATCTGATTGAGTGCCAAATAAAGGAAAACTAACTGCAGTTTTATAGACTTCAAACTTTTTATGATAACAATATAATTTAAGAGGTAGACACACAACATTAACATAAGAGATTGCCTTAAATAAGATTCTCTATCTTGATAGAGACAGTAAGTGTGTATTACATTCTCTGAGCCTCTGTTGGCTCATCCATAGAACAATGATAGTAGCTAATATCTTAATTTGTATACAAAGTAATATAAAGTTTGCCGTTAATTGTAAGACCCATCCAAATGTCAGAAGTAATTGCTTTTATACATATGCTTGTTTGAGCTGCAAAATACGAATTGTGTAATGTCAGCAATTCTGCATACGAATTAATGGCTCTTGGGTTTGTATTAAAAACTAGCCTTCTAGCCCTGGCTGGTGTCATTCAGTTGGCTGAGCATGGCACTTGCACCAAAAGGTCTCTGGTTTGGTTCCCGGTCAGAGCACATGCCTGGGTTGTGGGCTCGATCCCCAGGAGGCAGCCAATTGATATTTCTCTCTCACATCAGTGTTTCTCTCCCTTTCCCCCTCCCTTTCCCTTCCTCTCTCTGTAAAAAAAAAAAAAATCCATAAAAACATATTTAAAAAAATAAAACTAGCATTCTACAATATAAAGATGACTGATAAAATTCATGTTAATAATTTGTTTTAATTTTTCTTATATTTTTATTTTATTCATGTTTATTATATTTTAGCACCATTAATTGTACTCTTCCCCTGTTTTTTGAAAGAGGCTCCACATCTTTATTTTGTACTGGTGCAAACTGGAAAATGGTCCCACAAATGATGTAACCAGGCCTGGACTTAGATGGTTCTCCACTGAAGCTCAAAAACATTCTCCAAGGAGATTATACCATAATCAAACTGATTGCGGCTCCCACCCTGACAGACAGTGCCAACATTATTGCCCTGTGTTTCCATCCATCCCCTACTGGATAAATCTACTGCTAACATAATTAATTATCAACACGGGACAATTCATTCTATGGCTTACTTGAATCATTTAAGATTGAAGGGAGTACATATAACATATTTTTCAGAGAAGATGATAAAACATCACAATCTTTCTATGGTGGTTTTTTCCTGTATGGAGGTGGAAGAGGGGCTAAATGGTGATAAAAATAAAATTAATTATAATTGAATGTTCCATTTTTATGAAATATACCCAAATCACTATTTGTTAATTTTATTTAATTGATTTTTAAATATTTCTTTAATTTCTGTGTACTGTGCTTTGTATTTCTGGGGGAATTATGACAATGACTGAGGTACACTCTTTGTCCTGGGAGAACTTAAATCTAGTGAGAAACAATGAGACATGAAAAATAACAGGGCGCGTGTGTTCAATCAAGAGGGAAAAGTCTAGAAAGAATTAAGCAACTGATAATTATTTCTGCCTGGGAAAAGCAACTGAGAAAGAAGATAAGCTACTAAGTTGATTTTGGTAGATAATCAGTCCTAAATTTCTCTGTATTAGAAAAATTACCCCCTTAAAAAACACTTCTAAAAATGACACACTCCTAAGAAATAAAAGTTTTCATATATTCAGTAAGCTTTATTGTTTTTATTCTCCTTTTATGCATGAATTTTACCAAAAAAGTATATGAAAATTTTCTACAGTGCCAAGGGCTGCTAATTTTAAAAATCAGCCAAATAGCATAAGCCATTACATTAAATTCTAATAGAAAATAGCTTTCTCGCCCTGGCCAGTTTGGCTCAGCGGTTAGAGCGTTGGCCTGCGGTCCGGAGAGACCCGGGTTCGGTTCCCGCTAGGGGCACGTGCCTTGGTTGCAGTTTGTCCCAGCCCTGGTTGGGTTGTGTGAGTGGCAGCCACTTGATGTGTCGCTTTCACGTCGATGTTTCTCTCTCTCTCTCTCCCTCTCACTCTATCTGAACAAAATATCGAAAAATGTCCTCGGGTGAGGATAAAAAAAAAAAAAAAAAAAAAAGAAAAAAGCTTTCTCTGTGTTTGTTTTATTTACTTGTTTTTCATGAGCTCTTTCAAATAAACACCTTTTTATTTATTTTATTTTTTAAAATTTGTCTTTATTTTTGAAAGTATTACCACTGTCTCCCCTTTTCCCCCCATTGTCACCCTCCTCCCTGCTTCTGCCCCCACCCCTGCCTTCACCGCACTGTCGTCTGTGTCTGTTGGTTATGCATATGTGTATATCAGTTCTTTGGTTTAGCTCTTCCCTCCCTCATAAGCCCCTTCCTTCTGAGGTTTGTCAGTCTGTTCCCTACTTCCATGTCTCTGAATCTATTTTGTTCATCAGTTTATTTTGTTCATTATATTCCACAAATAAGTGAGATCATGTGATAATTGTCTTTCTCTGACTGGCTTATTTCACTTAGCATAATACTCTCCAGGTCCCTCCATGTCATCTCAAAAGGTAAGAGGTCTTTTTTCTAATAGCTGCATAGTATTCCACTGTGTAGATGTACCACAGCTTTTTCATCTACTCATCTACTGATGTGCACTTGGGCTGTTTCCAGATCTTAGCTATTGGAAATAATAGTGCTGCTATGAATATAGGGGTGCATAAATTCTTTTTGATTGGTATTTCAGATTTCTTAGGACATATTCCTAGAAGTGAGATCATTGGGTCAAATGGCAGTTCCATTTTTAATTTTTTGAGGAAACACTGTATTGTATTTCATAGTGGCTGCACCAGTCTGCATTCAAAGGCTAAAGGAGTTGTGTGTGTTATTTTAATCTCTTTGAGCCATTCTAGTTTTATCCTATAAACCTTCTCCTCTCAGATACCTGTATTGAAAACAGTTTCATATACTCCCTCTGGAGGAAAAAGGTAACCTAGTGGGCCTGAGGTTGCTCTCTTTAGAAGGGCTGGAATGCTAAGTTGGTCACTCCTGGGCATCTCTGACCCATTATTTCTCACATGGAATCTGTCCTGGGTTCTGTTGTACCCACCTCCACCTTCATAACCACAATGAAGGTCCTCGCTCAGGACAGGGCAGTCCTAAGTAAAATGTGCACCAGCTCTTAGAGTTCCTTCTTTCAGCACAACACATCTTTAGTCAGATTCGGACACTTGCCCACTGCCCGGCCTTGACTTACCACTTCAAAAGCTGTTCTACCATCTTTTTAAAAATCAAAATAGAATTGCCGATTTTTTCTTTAAGATGCTCCCTAATCCCCCCTGCCCATTTTCCTCACTCATTAGCCTCTCCCACATGACCCTGAATATTTCCACTAATATCCCACACACCTCCAAACTAGAACTCTCTCATAATTCTTTTCTGTGAACTTCCCATTGCATGTTAATTGTGCACAAATTGCAAATATCTTGCCTATTAGCTGAATTTATTTTTCTGTCTATATTACCATATCTTTATTGTATACCATCAGGTGTATTACTTATTTTCTGTGTTAATATATTTAAGTCTTTAATAAAAAACCAAATGCACTTTACTTGACCCCTTCTATAGAACACCCAACATATTAGTATGTACAAATGGATTATTTCCTAAAGTGAATTAAATTTTAAAATTATGAAGGGTAACACCAGCAAAGTGTCTTAGAGATCATCAAGCTTAGGTGTTTTCCTAAGTATTTTATATTCTCAGGAGTACTTAAAAGTTGCACTTTTAAAAGAAAAAAATATCAAAATCAAAACAGAGGGTTTTTCACTGGTAAAATAATATTTGGCAATGCTACATAAAACAATATTTGACAAATTTCTTTCCCGGAGCAAAAGGAACCACATTTTGAAGATGTTCTTCCCAAGAATAGTGTTCTATGGAACACACTTTCGAGGATGATCATCTATTCTGAAATCCCACCCCCAACACACACACACACACACACACAGTAAAGTGATTTTCCATTTAACGTGGCTATAGGAAGAAACGTGGTCAGAACCCAAGTCTCTTAACTCCCAGGTAGGACTCCTTCCTTTACATCACAGGAAGTCATTACTAATATGGGCCTGTACAAACATACTTTATTAAAATTCCCATTATCTTTAATTAGTTCCCTCAATATATTTACCACCACCCGAAACTCAAACTCCTTTACCTTTTACTTGTTACCGCTCCACAAATTTTTTGCCATTTGTTAAAATAGTATATAAGCTTCTTAATCTATAACCACTTCTTTGGTGTCTTTTCACATTTCATCTACGAAAGTGTCCATGCAAATAAACATCAAAAATATTAAAAGAAAATAAAATTTGTATGCTTTTTCTTCTGTTAAGCTTTTTTTTTTTTGTCAGTTTAATTACCAGATCCCAGTTACTGAACATGAGAATTTTTCTTTCCTCCCTTATACCCTTAAACCACACTAGGCTTTGAAAAACCACCTCCATCACATCTGTGTGTGCTCAGATTATTAAATCAGATCAAAGAATTCAGGGTATGAGGAAGAAAGAACAAAACCAAAGAAAGCATGCCAAATTAAAAGGGAATGCTGTACATTATCTATGGATACAAGACTTTAAGTCAAAGTGTCACAGGTCATAAACTTCCACTTTTCAACAGATGTGTTAATCACTATAAGATTTTATTTACATAGACACATCTGCATATCTCAAACTCTCCTCCAAAATTCATAGTTTAGCTTAATATATTCAGAACAGTCCACATTTGTCTTAATTACACAGAAAGCATCTTCATCATCTGTGGTTTTGCTAGCATGTCTTCAAGAAGTACCACTCTCAGAATCCTTTTAAACAGCCTAGCATTTTGATTAGTATACTTGATCTGCCCCACATCTTCTTCCCTCAATAATGTGTTGATCAATCAATGAACAGAGATATCTGGAGAGGTCAGAGCACTTTTAATCTTGGAATATAGCCAGTTTGATTTTTCTAAAGGGAAACATCTTTTTACCTTGAAGACTTTTTACCTAGGTTACCCTTCCTTGGATCAAAATATAAAAGGAGCAGAATGTGAGATCAGCCTATCAAACCTGTTGAGAGGTAAAATCCTTTACCTGTACATATCTGTACACCTGCTTTGACCTGGATCAGTTGCTCTAGTTTCCAGAAATCCACTAGGTTTTCAGGCTTTAGTGAGAGGTGACTATACACAGGTAAACCCCAGCTCTTTGTAAATCACTTCCATCTTTCCTTTCTGTTCTGCTCCTCCTGATACTTTTACCAGTATAGGTCAATGATGAGCCCAAAGGCATCCTGACAATGTAACTCCGACCTTGTTGTTAACTACTGCTGTGACAATAGTCACTGTTAAATTTTTAGTCATTTGCCTCACAGAAAAAGATCATGCCCTTAGTTGTCAAGAGAAGCAGCAGCATAAGGTTAATGAGTGAGGATTCCTTCACATATTACTAAGATCCTTTGACCTAGTTTTTGCAGGACAAAGTGTGAGAATATTAAGCCTGCCTGTTTCTAATGCACTTTCCAGTCCAGTTCAGTTTAACCAGCATTTTTTTAAATACCTTAAATATACACAGATTAAAAAGCATGACCTTGCCCCCACCCCCACCCCCGACCCCACCCCCTACCAAGGACTTGGAGTTAAGTGAGAGGGAAAGAAATAGGAAAAGGCGTTTTGAAAGTAATGTGGCAAGTGCTGACCAGAGGCAAATTTACTGGGATGTTAATGAAGTATAAACTCACATCCACAGGCCTTTCTGATGAAGAAGGTTCCCAGCAATCTGTTCAATTGATCACACACTTCTGCAAATTACAAAATTAAGACATTTGTGTACACTTTCTCTTTAAAATAGCACCCAAACCGCACAGCTCCAGAGCCCATGCTATTAGTAATCTGCTCTGGTGCTGTCCTGGTTGTATTTAGAGGATACAATGGGTTTTCATAGGTAAGTACTTGAAAATCCACCCCAAAACCTTTTCAAACTAACCACACTGTAGATACCTTGTAACACACATAATAAGGCCACATTGTAGCAACGCTGCTGCTATGAGCAAAGACCTCAACCACAAAAGGATATTTTTTCAATGTGAAATCAAGACAGAATCAACAAAATAAACAGTCAAAGCTCAGTGAGCCATTATTGAAGCTTTTTAAGGATTGACCATCTTTCAAGGGCTGTAAGTATCACTAGCAGAGCAGCTTTTGTACAGAGAAATGCGTAAAATGCTAGCTTTCCGAAGTGGAAATTTTCCACGTAAAAAGGCCATTTACAGCAGTAACTTGGATGTTATGGAACTCAAAATCAATAAGCCTCGGGAACTCCCCAGATCTATCTGTCTATGTATGAAGTACAGTTGGCTCTTAAACATCATGGGTTTGAAATACATGGGCTCACTTATATGTGAATTTTTTCCATAAACACTGTAAATGTATTTTTCCTTCCCTATTATTTTCTTCATAACATTTTCTTTTCTCTAGCTTGCTTTATTGTATATATTACAGTATATACTACATATAACATAGTATACATGTGAATCGACTATTGATATTATCAGTAAGGTTTCCAGTCAACAGTAGGCTATTAGTAGTTCAGTTGTTGGAGGGTTATGCAGATTTTTGACTGAGTGGGAATCAGCAACCTTAATTCCTGCATTGTTCAAGAGTCAATTGTATACTGATAGTTAGATACAGAGAGAGAATTTAGATATACACACAAACATGTGTGTGAGTTTAACAATGTCAACCCAAATTCCAGGCATATGCCTCTACCTGAGACAACATGCTCACTTCTCACTTCTCACAGAACCTCTGGTGGAGAGTTCAAGACTCAAAATGTCATTCCCTCTTTATCGCCATACTTAAAATTCTTATTTTTAAATAAAAGGATTGAGAACAAAATTAGATATATTTCAGTTGATGTTTGTTAGTTGAATGGGGAAAAAAAGTAGCAATGGCCACTGTAGATCAATTGTTAACACATTCAGTTTCCAGTTTCCAAATATCACAGCCTTTTCTCCAAGGCTACAGTCCCATCTCTTAAGTCATTCTCCAGAGTTACTGAAGAAGACAAGCCTTCCACCTACCGCTCCCAGGACACTGGCAATTCTGAGAGCAAGTTTTCCTTCAGAAAGGAAAAAAGCATGTACTATTTCCTGTTATCTTTGTTGTTTCTAAAACTGGAACCAACAGCTGTTATCTCTATTGCTGTTCCCCACGGGTCCATCTCCTTTTCTCCTGCCTTTCCCTCTGTCTTCTTTAGATCTCTCATATTTCCCCAGATTTAAGAAAACTACCTTGTAAAATGCTTTGGGCATTTTTTATTTATCTAGGAAAAAATGCTTAATAAGTATCTTAAACTGGTTTTCCAAGCTTTTGTCATTTTGTTTTACCCATCAAAAAAATTTATTATTATTATTTTGTATTTTGAGAAATACAAAGTTGAATGAGACCTTTCCTTTGGACTCCCACTGTATTCCTTCTCAGACTCCCATGGGCTCCCATCTGAATTGTAACAGGGCTATTGTGTGCTTGTCCAGTCTCTGTCATGCAGGCTGCAAGCTCCTTTGGAGCAAGGTCACTGTTCAACCATCCTCCCAAGTTCTTCACAGCAGAGAGCTGTTCGCATAAGAAGTGTGCTCAGAAATTCTTTGAGAAAGAGCAGTGCTAATTTCTCTGAGGTCTCACTCTGGTAAAGAGCATTCAACTGGACTACATTCTTTCTTTTGTAAGACCATTATAGGTTATTAGTTGTAATATTCCAGTTTTGAAAAATCACCTACTTAGAAAATCATTTCTAGGCTCTGCTACTAGCTAGCTATTTGATTTTAGGCAACTTAACCTCACCAAAGATGTTGCCTCATAGGTAAAATGAAGATAATATTTCTACTTCATGGTAATATTGGAAAAAATAAATGTAAGACGATTTATGCAAAAAAAAAAATGTAGTATCTTTCACCTAATAATCAAACAATGTATGTAACTATTACAATATAAAATGCGAAGGATGATGCCTGATACGAAGTAGATATTCTCAATGATATTATTAGCTATATTTGTTGCTAGGCACTTAAAGGCCTCTATTGGATTAACAGCACATGATTGAGTCTTGTTTAAAGGTTTAGCTCTTTTCTACTGTGGAGTGTTTAAAAAGGTTCCTGAAGATGGGCTTTACTGAAAATTCCTTGGTTCAAAGACCATTTCCAGGAACTTAAACATTATATGGGAAATACACATTACATCTAATTAATACCCATTTTTTCTTTTTTCCAAAGAAGACTCAATAGAGGATTCTACAGAGAAGTTAAATAAGCATCAACAGAAAAGTAAAATGAATTAAGAGTGTTATTAGGCCATTAACTGAGAGTATCCCTCACTTCTTAGAGAGTTAGCATTATTGTTGATGCATGAAGCAGGTGCTTAGCAGTCAGACACAGTTCCAATTCCTAGTTCTCTCATTCTTTAGTTCTGTGACGCAACACAATTTACATGAACCTCTCAATTTCAAGTTTCATATGTTGAAAATGGAAATAATTGTGCACACATGTGAACACACATACACACACAAATGCACACCACAGGGTCATTGTGATGATCAGATTAAATGTCGGTAAAACACAGGTCGTCAGTAAATGTCAGTATTGACTATGTTGAGGATAGCAGAACATAAATTTTTATTATTAAATAGATGTTATGTCAAGAATAGATTGCATACCCATTCAATATTTAATCAAATTCTACAAAAACACAAATTATGAACAAATATAAAAAGAGCCTTCAAACTGAGATATGAAGCAGTAAATATTTTCCAACCCATTATCTCAAAATTATACAAGTAATAAAAGAAAATATTCGCCTGCCTTACTTCTGTTCTCACTCAATCTGAATTTAAAAATCACATTAATTCTTTTTACATTAACTGTCTCAGTAATGAGTTTATGGACTGGTGTATTCTGTACTCTGTTTACTGTAAATATGTCATATTATCCATTTGCTAGGTTTATTAACTGAATTTATCAAATATTTATTTACTGATTTTATTTATTCAATGCCTATTATGTATCTGAAAAGAAGGCTAAGATAAGAATAAAGGCAAAAACAAATCTGATAAAGTTCACCGAGTATGGACAACTCCTGAGTCACATAGAAGGTCAAGAAGGAAATATTTTCTAATTGGCTGATTTGAACAAATTATGCATTAAGTTGTGTGCCCTTCTCAATAAGGCAACACAAACAACCACACACACACACACACACACACACAGAGGAACTGAATTATGCTAGAAACTATTTTTTATGTGCTATAAATTGCTCTAAATCCTGGAATACACAATTATTTGCAAAGATGGTCTGATTATCTAGAAAGAGATTATAAATAATTTCTATTCAGTTTGTGTGTGTGTGTGTGTGTGTGTGTTGTAGTGTTGGGTAAGGGAATACAAAAAATATAATTTACCTTAGATGGCTATTGCACATGATTAATTAACTTATTAGTGAATGAAATTGAGAAATGCACATCTATATCTTTTACACCACTTTCTGAGGCCAATGAGAAGCAAATAGCTCGCACATCCTAGGTTGTTCTCGGGTCTCTACTCTAAACTCACAGACTGGCCTCCAGATTTTTCTTAAGTCACCTTTTTTTCCTCAGAAGGTTGAAATTAAGAGAAAAGAGAATTAAATATGAACCAAGTCACAAATCTTTTTTAGTATGCATAGACCAGAAGATATTAAAAAGACAAACATAGCAGAAGAGAAGCCTAGGCTAATTAAGAAGAAACAAAACAAGAAATACAATGCTTGAAATGTGTTTACTTACATGGGAGTTTAGTTATAATAACTATAGGCTGGCAGCACACAGAGACAGTCTGTGTGATGGTGAGAGTCAACATGGGAGAATGGGAAGAGCCGAGGATATGGGTTAGAAGGCCTGGTGCAAGCCCAGCTGTGTCCCTGGTGGGCTGTGTGCCTTTCACAAAACCTCAATGGGGCTCAAACTCAAATTCCATAAAATACTAAATTTGAGACAAAAGATGCTTAAATAACCTTAGAGATGATCCCTAATGTCCATTTTTGGACGTATATGAATGTTTCTATATATGTATATCCATATTTTATGCTTCAACTCGGAGACTGCAAAAAGCTAAGAGCTGACTAGAACTGATGGACCTGGGTGGGGCTGTAGAATGATGTCCAGGGACTTCTTTGCACATAAAATAATGGAACAGTGTAGAAGAGTCCACAGCCCAAGCTACTGCTATGGTCCAAAGGTAAATTCCAAAGATCTCCAAAAGAACGTCAAAAGCCATAGAAAACGCAGATGTGGGAGGCAGGATGCGGGGAGAGGGAAGAGTTCGAAGGTGAGGATGAAGCAGCCAAGGACAGTCAGTAGTCGAGATAGTTAGATGAGCTACAGAGACCCTAGAAGGACACTGTCCAATATACTGGTTTAACCACAAATATCTATTTTAGAAAAAGAAGTAATTATGCAAACAAAAGCAGCAGAAGCATCAAAGTCATCAATCTGTTTTCTTACTCTCTTTCACCCTCTATGGTAACCCTTAAAAACAGGAGACAAGTTTAATTGTAACAGCAAGCTATCAGCATTGCTACAGTGCCAATCAACTCACTCAGCCCTGCTAAGTAGTCCCTCATCTAAATATCCCCCTAAGTATTCCCTAAGAATCAGTTCTTACAAAACCAGATAATAGAGGAGTTGAGGAGTCTAAGTCAGCATTACTGAAGGCCCAGGCAAAAAGGACACCATGCTCAGACCAGACCCCTCTCCTCATGGCTTCCTTCAAGACCGAGTTTCTCAAATACTGGATCCACATGTCTTCCTCCCTCCGCCTGCTTCCAGAGACTGCATAAACTTCTTCCTCAGTCTGTCTGTCTAAGAAGAAACCACACGTCCAAGAGGCACACACCTAGGCCCGAGTGGCGGCCCAACGGTGGCTCTTTTCAGGGGTTTTGAGGACACAGCTTAGATACACAGATTGGGTGCTTATACAAGTGTTTGAGACCACTCTTGCAGGTTCAAGTCCAAGTCCGGGAACAAAAAGAAATCTATTAACACTTGAGTCTTGAACTTATCCTTAAGCCAATCAATGAGCCTAGAGAGACAGAACATGCTAACTGGCCAGGCCTAAGCATTGTGTTGACCCCCCAGAGCCAGGGAAAGAGATAATCAATTCCCCCCCAAACCACCTTTGGAGAAATTTGGGGAGAGATGGGTCCAATAACAGAAATAAATTCAGGTTCTTTTACTAAAAAAGAGTAAGAAATACTCCCATATAAGCTATGATTGCTAATGTTACTTCTGGTTCCAAATTTGTTTGACTATGTAAGAGTATCCTTTTAAAGGGTTAGAAACAAATGTGAAATATTTTTATTTGATACTCCAAATCTTATTGAACTTTTTTTTTTTTTATCCTCACCCGAGGATATTTTTCCATTTTTTGTACAGATAGAGTGGGAGGGAGAGAGAGGAAGGGAGAGAGAGAGAGAAACATCGACGTGAAGGGGCACATCGAGTGGCTGCCACCCGCACGACCAACCAGGGCCGGGGACAAACTGCAACCGAAGTACGTGCCCTTAGCGGGAACCGAACCCGGGTCTCTCCGGACCGCAGGCCAACGCTCTAACCGCTGAGCCAAACTGGCCAGGGCCATATCTTATTGAACTTTACTTGGATTCTTCATTGAAAGCCAAAATTGATGAAATCAAAAGGAAAGAGAAAATAGAGAACACTAAGAGAGCCAAAAGGGTAATTCTTGGAAAATATAAATGAAAATGTTAAATTTCTAACAAGATTAACAACAAAAATGAGGGGAGAAATAAACACCATTAAAAATGGAAAAGGGGACATGAAAATAAATGCTCGGTTCAGGGATATAAAAATCACAATAGAATATAAATGATGTCATTCCAATCTAATTTGAAAACTCAGACAAAATAGACATTTTACTTAGAAAGTAAAAATCACTGAAAATATTACTTTTGTCTTGAAAATGAATATCTAATTACATATATATATGTAACCATTAATGAACTGAACCAATGGATTAATATCTACACACACACATGTATCCACTAGGACCAGATGACTTTATAAGCAAGCTATACCAAACTTCAGGAACAGTATTATATATATTATTCTACACTAGTGGTTGACAAATTAAGGGTATCATTATCCAATTATCTTTTAAAAAATAATTAATTTCTAAGCTCAAAGCTTCTTGGGCCATACTGATGGTGATGAACTTAACTTCAAGCCTACAGAAAGCACAGGCTCATTGTGACACATTATGGTGCCTTCCCTTATCCCACCCAAATCCAGGTTGAGATAGACTTTCTCGTCATAACCCTGTGGAAATGAGTAGATTATTTCAAGCCTACCTGTCCCCTGAAGGTACAGGCTTTTGAAAACCTTGGTTCTAACATTTTGCCTTGCTTAGGTGCTCAAGACTTCATCTCTTGTCTCTGATGAGACCTTCACCCCTCCACTCCACTGAGGGCACCTGCCGTGTCAGCTCACACACACTAACCTTTGCTGTTTCCGTCTCTCTTTAGTTTTGGAAACTAGGAAATCACTGACATGGGCTGAATTTTGTTATGCCCATGCCTGCAACTCCCAAATTCATGTTGAAATCTTAGTCCTCTTATCCTCAGAATGTGATTATATTTAGAGATAGGGTCTTTAAAGAAATAATTACGTTAAAATGAAGTCATTAGGGTGGGCCTTAATTTAGAGTGGCTGGTGTCTTTTTAAGAAGAGGAATTTGTACACAAACAATACGGACAGAAGAGCAGGTGAGGACACAGTGAAAACACCACCACCTACAAGCCAAGAAGAGTGGCCTCAGAAGGAACCAATCTTACCAAAACCTTGACCTTGGGCTTCTAGCCTACAGAACTGTGAGAAAATAAATGCCTGTTGCTTAGCCACCCAGTCGGAAGCAGTTTGTTATAGAGACCCTAGCAAACAATGCACTCACTTTTTCTCGTGAGTTCAACTTTGCATTTAAAACAATGTTTGTCCTTCACTATCCCCTACCCCCTAAAAAAACAACATTTGTTATATTCTACCTAGCATTTCTAATTGTAGCTGGAGGGTTTTCAGGTTAGTTAGAAAACATATTATGGGAACACAAGTCCCAGGCTAATTTCAAAGAGCCAGACTGTGCCTCTGGACCCTGCCAGTCTCCATTAAAGATGTCACCTGGTGTCTCACAGTGAACACTAGACCAGGGGTCAAGAGCCCTGGGTTTTCATTACAGCTTTCCACTTACCACCTGCAAGCGAATTAATTACTCCTCAAATTTAGGGCTCTTGCCTGTAAAAGAGTGGTTTCCCCACCTTCTGTCTCACCTGCCCAGAGCCCCTGGGCATGTGCTGAGGGGCCGAGGGGTGGGCTCTGTGCTCCCCGCCCACTTCCCCCCAAGTGGTGGCTGAAAACAGTATCTCATGGGATCAAAGCCTCCTGGGACTAAACCAAGATTAAACACATTTTGAAAAGATAAAATTGCAAGTTTCTGTAGCACCGTTTTAGCCTGTTATTTTTCAGCAGTGGTGTGAGGCCAGGCCTGCGGTCTCCAAGCAGTGAGCCACAGGAACGTTTCAAACACGCACCACCCGACTCTCGTCAGGGGCACTGCCCTCTTTCGCTTAGACTGTCAAATAACAAAATGACAACCGCCGTACAACAATAGCCATCCGGTGTGAAGGACTCAAAAGGTATACCTGTTTTTTGTCACATTGGCAAAAAACACATGTTTGAGGGAGCCGCAGAATTTTGGTAGTTTGAGTGCCCTGAGATGAAAAGGGTTGAACGTGGCTGGGCTGTGGTCGCGCCTGGCATAACCCATGATCTCTTCCTACAACAGAGAGGCAAGTGGTTCTCCGGGTCTTCCCAGGGGTGATAGCAGAGCCTGACCCAGAAGGGCGGGCCCCAATCCCTGCCGTCTCCTCGCACTGCTGCCACAGCGCCACGTGCATGAGGGACCGAGGGCAGTGTCTGCAGGACGATCGTGAGCAGGACACGCCGGGACGTGCTCAGAGGCTTCCCCGAGAACCGCGGAGAGAAGGGGACGGATTCATGTACAAGTGCTGGCTGCCTTTGACGCTCCTTTCCCTCCATTCTCCGCACGGTCAGCTGCCAGGGCCGCTGTCGACCACGGGACTAGGTGCGTGAGCAGCGCCTGACCACACTCAGGTGGCCGCGAGCCACCGCTCTCAGCCGTCGCTGTCAGCAGCGGAGCGGCAGTCCTGCCCTTTCCTGACCACGTCGACAGCCACGCTTCAAGAAAGGACCCTCGTCACACTCCACGGCCCACTCTGCAGCCCTCCCGAGTCCCTGAGCCCTGGAGGTACCGGCCGCAGACAACAAACGCTTATTTCACCTGATTCCCTCTGAGCAACGCTTTCTCGGTGTTTGTGCGGAACCCAAATCAAAAGGTCCCTTGGACCACTCTAGGTTCCAACCTTCTGTTTATACTATCAGTCTCTTTCCTTTACAACCAACTTCAACTCTCCTTTTAATTACCCTATTTTCCTCCTCCATAAACAATTAGCACTTAATTGCCTCTGGCAATTTTTCTGCTGAACAGTTTTATGTCGTTTCTGCTTTGCTGCAGCTGTTCCCACGGCGGTAACGGGGAGGGTCCCCCTAGATCTTCGTTTCCGCGCGGAGTGTGCGTCTCGGTGTCATCGCGCAGGATCTAAGGGTTTTCGCCGGATTTATTTATTCTAGAAAAATGAATATATTTACTACAGTGTTTTCCTGGAGTTAGCCTGTTGGTAACCATTACTTCACACCTTATTACAACGTGTCATTCACAAAACACCAGTTTTAAACACTTTTCTTTTTGTTAAGAATCCAAGTTCATTTACTGGTGAACACAGGAAGTAGAAATCCTACATAAAACATTAGCCAACGGAAAACTAATAGTAAAACATGGTCGAACAATGATTGTCCCAGGAATGTAAGGGTCATCTCACATTAGAAAATCTATTAATGTATTCAGTATAATTTCAATCAAAATCTCTACAGAGCTTTTTAAGGAACTTGACAAGTTGATCTGTAACTCACTCAGTGGGCCAAGAATGACAAAAACTGTTTTTAAGGAAAAGAATTAATGAGGGTTCTTTTATAGATATTGACTAACTATAAGACTATAATAATTTAAGCAATGCAATATTGGCTCAGGGAGCCCAGATACATATGGGAGCTGATGGATGATAGAGCAGGTATTACAAATTAAGTAGTGAAAAAATATACTACTCAATAAATGGTGCTAAAAAATGTTGGTAATCCACATAGCAAAACAGAAAAAGGCAAGTCACAGACTGCAAGAAGACATTAATAATACATATACCAAATAAAAATTTATGAAAAAAGACAAACAATCCAAGAGAACAATGTATAATTAATAAGAACTGGGAAATCATACAAAACAACATCCAAGTGGCCAATGAATGTATAAAACAATGATTAACTTTACTAATAATCAGAGAAAGTCTATTCATTGGAAATTCCATTCAGCTGTTAAAATGAATGAAAGTGCAAAATAAAATACAATTTACATTTATCAGAGTAACAAAATATTAAAATGTCTAATAAACCTAATGACTGGAGTGTGGGAAAGTAGGAAATTTTTTAAGAGGCATAATTTCATAAGGTCACGTTCAGAGTTTTTGAGCATGAAACACCACTAACTCTTCAACTTGAGTTGCCCATTAAGAGCTTCATGTTAGCCCTGGCTGGTCTGGCTCATGGTTAGAGTGTTGGTTTACAAACCAAAGAGTCACAGGTTTGATTCCCGTCAAGGGCATGTACCTGGTGCAGGAGGCAACCAGTTGACATGTCTCTCTCACATCAATGTTTCTCTCTCTCCCTAAACCCCCTCCCTCCCACTCTGTCTGAAGATAAATGGAAAAAATATCCTCCAGTGAGGATTTTAAAACATAAAAATGTGTTACCTGGTTTTGTTTGTTTGTTTGTTTGTTTTTAACAAAAGAGCTTCATGTTATATGATATACCAAGTAATAAGGTTAAAAGCATTCCATCATATCATAAAAGTGATACATTTGGGACTGGGCTTGAGAAGGCCCAGAGGCAAAAATAAATTACATGATCAAGTGGCTCAGGTGCTTAGGTAGTCTATTTCAGGTGGAGTGCCTTCAGTCACTCCCCACCCACGACCGCATCAAGGCTTCTATTCCTTGTACCCAGGAGCAACAAGGAATAGGTACCAAAGCAACAGTGAGTATCTGCCAAAAAGTTAAAGAGGCCAACATACTCCTAGTCTGTCTGGTGTAATAAAACAGTCTCCTAATTATCCCCTGACTTCTACATTTGTCCCTTAACAGTCTGTTTACACAGTACCCAGAGTGAGCCTTTTAATGTGTATATCAGATTGTGTTGCCTACCCATAGCCTCTAATGACTGATCCCCATCACATCCAGAAGAAAATTCCAAGTCTGTACCAAATGGGCCATGACTATCTCCCTGACCTCTTCTCCCTCCTTTACTTTTCCTGAGTGACTCTGCCTTCTTGCTATTCTTTGAACATATTTTTCTTATTGTCTGGAACCTTATTCCCACTGTCTCCCATCCTTCCATGGCTTGTTCCTTGCTTGATTTAAATCTCTAATAAATGTTGCCTCCTTAGTGAGGTCTGCTCTGACCGTCATCTGAATTCCCTATCCCATCTCTGCTCAGCGTTCTCCACTTCTCCCAACCAGACTTACACATCAGTTGTTTGGTATCTCTCTTCCCCAAGAGAAGGCAGTAAACTGTTTCACTGGATGTTGTACCAGCACCTAAAACACTGCCAGGACAGGACCAGGGACATGGTCGTGGCTCAGTTAACCTGTGTTGAATGAATGCATGAACACTGCTTGCTTTGTATGGCATGAGTACCAAGATCCCATCATCTTTTTCTGTAAGAAGTCCTCCTTCTGTTTGAGTTTTGCCTTAAGCACAAAGGGACTGAAAATCTCTGATTATGTATCATAATTTTTTTGAAATCCCTGTTCTAAAATTACAAAGTCCATGTGCTCTTTGTGATTATTGACATGATTCCCAACAATGAATTAATTATCCCTCTCCCATTTCACCGTGTTCCCCACACCTCCCTCAGGATGCCAAAATTAACCATTGATGTGTTTCATTCCAGGCCTTTCTCCATGAAAATACCAAGATTTAGTCATTTCTTAAGCTTGGTAATCTTCACTTTTATAAAAATGGGATCATACCATATATATTTACTATAATATACTTTTCTCACTCGGGGAAAACAAAACAAAAAAGAAACTTTAGGACAATGACATGAGGAACACAACAATATTATTATTTCTGTAAATTCATTACAAGATGATCTTCAGAAGATCCCTCAGTGGCTTCCACCAAGGGAGTAAGCACTTTACACATGATGGATTATTTGCTAGAAACGCTTGCAGATTGAAGCCTCAGCAGCCATCTGTGACAGCAGAAAGCACAGAGCTAAAGAACATGCCCGCAGAGACCGAACCATCACAATGCGAGGGAACGGTGGCCTCAGTCACCAGCCCGGGAACACCGCACACTGTGGGGACCTGCTGTCCAAAATTCAGCTGACCAGGCTCCCACTTTGCCCGCTGTGGATGACAGCAGTCCCCCTGGTAGTGGTAAGTAGACTCTCTGACCAGGTTGCTGCTACAGCTGCCACTGATGCCACCTGACCGCACTCAGACGGCTCTCCCCTGCCTCACACAGTCACAGGCCCTCAGACTCCCTAATTCAAAGCCCAGATGGAAATTGGAGAAATGCACCTACTTGTGGCGAATTTCATGCTCACTTTCTTCAGATTTCGCAAAGGTCAGTGTCTTGGCTCCCTTCCCAGAGACTTGATTTAATTGGTTCGGATATACTGTAAAGGTTGTAAATTCTTGATTTTGAGGCATGTCTATGATATTGGCACAAGTGGCAAGGAGATTCTGCACTCTCCCAGGCTTGAATTCAGAATGTTTTGTATATTTCCTCACCAAGTTTTCTTGTATAATCACTTCCCCAACTTAAACCTCCAGCCTTAAGCCTCAGTACAGGACTGTGTATGATTGGACTCCAAATGGTTACTCCACAGCACTTATACCATAAGCATCATCTTGGATTGTCCCATTCCTCCAATATCTTATCAGTGGAATAATGAAGAAGATTTGTAAGAACAGAGTACATAGGCATCTGAGGATTTGTGAATCTGGGCACACCACATTTTAAGTTTCATGGACCTTAGACCGTATTGCTCCATAAGTACAAGCTGTCTCTGCCTAGTCTGGTATTTGATAGAAAGTTTCTGGTGAGTATATGCCATATCCTACTCACCCTAGCCTCTAGCTCACAGGTACCTCTTGGAGAGTACTCTGTGGCTGGGGAAAATGCCAAACTATGTTTATACTGATTTATGAATCTTGGATTATATTTAAAAAGTTATACTGTATTGGTTTTATTTCAAAAAGTCCAATCAAGACCATTTTGTAGTTTTCCATCAAGATTTCTTTATCAACTTCAAGCCAGGCTAGCACAATATCTACCAATCAGGAACCAGTTAATTACAGTAATGTAATTCATTAATTAGGTGGTGATAGACATGAGGGAATTCTTTATAACAATTTAAAAACGTGATGGTGACCAATAGGTATTGTTATGGAAATAGGTTTATGACTGAGATAAGTGAAAAAAACAAAAAAGGTCACAGCGCTGTAAGTGTAGAGTATGATTATAAATTTTTTAAATCATTTCTATATCTGTGTTGTTGTACATACATAGAAAGGCATCTGGAAAGATGTCC
Organism: Molossus molossus; assembly: GCF_014108415.1. Lineage (NCBI taxonomy): Eukaryota > Metazoa > Chordata > Mammalia > Chiroptera > Molossidae > Molossus > Molossus molossus. The sequence goes on along the minus strand of NW_023425366.1, from coordinate 81,961,177 downwards.
AAGAAAACTCATTCATTCATTCAACAAGTACTCTTAATGCCAGACATTGTTATAGTTGCAGAGGATAATAGCAGAGGACAAAGCAAACCAATATCTTCATGGAGTTGAGTTTTATAATAACAAGAAAACAAACAAACAAAAATAAATAAACAAATAAAGGCAGTCTGTGTATAAGATTTCAGAGAGTGATGCTTTGGTGAAAAATAAAGCCGGGTCAGAGAGTCTACTTACCAGAGATTGTGCTCTGTTGTTACTTTGATTAAGGCTAGAAACTACATTTCCCAGAATTCTTTTCCCACTAGGGTTTCTAGTTAGAGTTAACCAAAAAAATCAACTTGTGTTCATTTAGAAGGCAGAAATGAAGCAGTGGCCAGTACTTTCCAAAGGCCATGACTGTCACAGACATATGTGCCTGGTGGGCTTCAGCTTCTAGCTCACCTCCCCACTACTGACCCTGCTGACCAACAGCACCCACAGACAACTCCAGTTCCCTAGAATGTGTTCTACTACATTTCCCTGAGCATTTCCTACCCACTTACTTCGATCACCATTCACAGTAGTCCCTCTGTCCTCCAACCTTTAAGTCTCCTGCCTCCCTACTTCCTCACTTCCTATTTCACTGAGAAATGAAGAGAACTTCCACAGGTTTTTACAACTGTATCTATTCACAATAAGTTGTTTGCACTCTATGCCCTGCCTGCCTTCCTATGGTAGAGACTGGCTAGAAGCTCATTCATTCTCTTTCATTTCTGAAATGCGAGACTACAGTTTCCAGACTTCATTCTCACTGGGTTAAAGCATGAATAATTGCCCAAGGAATGTAGGTGAAAGTAATGCAAGTCACATCCCTGCCTGGCCTCTAAAACCTCCCTTGATATTTTGACCCACACCCTCTGTCCCACCTGCATGGCTGGAAGTGAAGGATTCCAGGGCACAGAGCCTCGCCATGGAAGGAGCTTCAGTTCTAGAATCACGGCTAGAGGGGCCCTGCCCAGGAGAGAAGCCTGACCTGCTCTGGACTGGTACACCTGCTGTCTCCTACCTAGGGCAAGCTCCTCCAGCTGCATAGACCCGTCTTCTCCCACCTGCTCAAAGGCAAACTCCAAAGATTGCCCCTCTCTCACTCTTACATCATCAAGATCTCCCTATCTACTGGATCAATCCCAAAATATAAACATGCTGTGATATCTCCTGTCTTTAAAACTGGCAAGCAATGCCCTGGCCAGGTAGCTAGCTTGGTTAGTGCATCATCCCTACACCAAAAAGGTTGCGGGTTCAATTCCCCATCACGGCACACACCTAGGTTTTGGGCTCAAGCCCCAGTTGAGGTGTGAATGGGAGGCAAACAATTCATGTTTCTCTCTCACACCACTGTTTCTCTCTCTCTCTTTATCTCTCTCTCTCTCTCTCTCTCTCTCTCTCTGTCTCCCTTTCAATAAAGATATCCTCTGGTGAGAATATTTTAAAAAATAAGTAAAAATGGCAAACAATGCTTTTATCTACTTTTAAAAGAGATTTATACTTTTTGCTTTCTCTCCTCTGTATTGTTTAAATGGATCATTTTACCAAAAAAAAACAAAAGCCGTATTACCTAAAGAAGTTCCACTGGATACATGATATTAACAATGATTTCCTCTTTCTCTCCCATGCCAGGCACTCCCTGGGCTCCTCCACTTACTCACCAGCCTGCCGGGAGCCTGCCTCTCAGAACTTCCTACTGCAGTCTCTCCACACAGAATTCACAAAGAGCCTCAGGAAACGGGAAACACAGGCCAGCCACTTCCCTTCTAGGGGTGGTCTTCCCAATTCACAGTGCAAAAAGCAGGTGATATTCATCACTGGTAGTTCCTTCCCCCCTAATCCAGTGGCACACTCTCATCAGCTGATGCCCATATATGTGACCCCTAAAATCTCCCTCGAGATGTTGACTCACACTCTCTGATCCACCTGCTTGGCTGCAGGTGAAGATTCCAGTATTCCAGAGCCTCTCCATGGAAGGAGCTCCAGTTCTAGAAAAAAATAATAATAAATAATAAATAAAGTACATATATATAACATTTTTATATATATAAAATTTGTATAATACATATATATAATTTCAAGTAATCTAAATCTTATTAATTTCAAATAAATTCTATTTAATTCCATCCAAATCAATGAATCTCTCTCTCAGGTTCACAGACTAACACTCTGACACATTCAGCTCTTGAGGGAAGAAAGGACTTATTTCCCAGTCTTCATTTTAGAAATCCAAAGAGAACATGTTTTCTAAACAGAAACAAATTGATTTATTCACATTTCCATTTCAGTAAGGGACATCAGCTGCCATTGTATACACTTAATTCACAAAAACACTTCTTTGGAGAGATTTTTTTAACAGCCTGCCAGTCCTGAAATTAAGCTTTTCTGCTCCATGTGGACAGGAATTGGGGCTTCTGTAGTTTTTCTCAGTGTTTCTCTGTAGGTCGAGCAGTGCCCAAGGTACAGCAGATTGACTGGAACTGTAGAAATTGTGAAGGATGTCAGACTGTCACCCGCCCCTACTTGTTATTCGGAAGAAGTCTATTTGCTGTCAGTCTTCCCAGGGATAGAAGAGCTTTGGGCAAAACAAGTCAGGCAATAACCCTGCCCCCCCCCCCCGAAGGATCCTGCTGTCAACAGTGACTCTGGGCCATACCAAATGTCACCAGCTAAGGAAACAAACAAGAACCTGGAGAGCAGGGGCAGTCGTCTCTATTTCAATGACATTTTTTAGATACAATTGTTGACTAAATGTTCAGGTTTAAAAAAGAAAGAAAAGAAAATAGAAAGAAAAAAAAAGCCTATATAGTAATAATGCTTCAATGCTTTTTACCCTTGCATTTAATTCACTTTCATTTAAACTCAGAAAAGAGAGTTTAATTAGAACCATGGACTCTTCTCCAGTATACTTTTGGGGGCAAGAAATTGTGTCTTCGCCACATGCTTCAGAGTTTGTGTTCAGCAGAGATGATTACTCCAAATACAGGGGCAGACATATTCTCATGCAAAACACCAGAGGAAGATGTCTGCAGGTCTCCAGGCTCCTTATTAAAGAAAGTTAATCAATTTCAATTCCGTCAATCAACAGGTATAAATTGAACACCTGCCATGTGCCTAACACGAGGATTTGGATTTGAATCAGAAACAGCCAGGGGCATCTTTATTCTAATACCAGCAGCTGCAGGGGGCAAAAGCAAGCTTCACTGATTTCTCTCCTCCCAGGTTTTTATGGAATATGGTTATATATTAGAACAAAGAAGAAAAAGAGGGAAAAGCTAGAGACGTAGGTCATTTATTGCTCTGTGTAATGTGACATCTATGTTTCATGGAATTATACTATCCCTTATAAGAAATACATATCATTCCAAGTAAATACAAGATGTTCTATACACTTTTGGATTTAAGACAAGCCTTTGGGTTATGGGGCTACATTCTCTAGTAAAGACAGGTCTTGTTGTGTTACGAAAAAGACTCAGACAGAACACCTGAGGAAGCCAAGAGGTTCCTTTATTCATACATGCGGACCCAGAGGATGCAGTCTCCAAATTCTGGACCCTAAGTTGTAGGGTGGACCTAGCTTTATAGCAGGCTGGGCAGGGCATTCTTTTGGCGAGAAAGCGATAAGCAACTCACAGAAGCAGGAAGCGAAAGGGGTCATGTCATTTCTAAGATGGTGGCTCAATTACAGTGGTGGTTTACTTCCTCTATCATTCCCCCCCTTTTGATGCTATTAGCTGCTATTGCTGCCAATTGCATCATGATACAGATCTCTACAACACCTTTGTAGGAGTTGATATCTATACTGATACTGTTAGAGGGCCAGTATTTTGGCTGTGGACCTCTGGTTACAGTGGGCTCTAAAGTTTGGACTATGGTCCGTATTATGAGGTACTCCAAAAAACCTATCTCCCCAGGGACCCGTATATCTGACACTTCTGACTCTGGTATCCAACAGTCCCTCCCAATTTTCCCATCATGTATAATTTATTGTCCCAGACACATCTGGGGGGACCAGCCTGGTCGCTACCTGGGAGATGGGCATTCCGCAGGCATAGCAGTGGCATATGTGAAGGGCAATGCAGAGAATCTATAGCTTGCTACTCCTCCTGCAAGTCATATCCTTTCTGCAGGCTTGCTACATTTACATACAGGGGCTTGAATTGGGGCCAGGTCTGCTAAGCAAAGCATACTAAGTATCCGAAAACACAGACAAGCCCAAGATATGTTACCCCGAGAGCCAGTAGCTCCCAGGTGTTTCATTCTGTTGGGGCTACAGTCATCAGTCCAATTCCTAAGATTATAGCAAAACTTCCCACTGCAGTCAGGTACCATCCTGGGCAATTGTCCATTCCTCTGAGCCTCCGTCAATGCCTGGTTTCCTTTTCAGCTTCAGGGTCGCAACCATGGCGGCTGGTCCTCTGGATCCCCGTCCATCCTCCTGGAATCTGCTGGGTCCATTGCTCTCTTGGCTTGGCTGTGATGGATCCAGGGGGTGATTCCTGCAACCTTAAGTGCAGTAAAGGTTGTTAGTATGACAAGGTGGGGCCTTGTCCATGTGGGATGGAAGGGTTCCTTTTTCTAGTCTTTAATCCATACATAGTCCCCTGATTTATGTGAGTGGACTGGACCCCTCATGGTAAGGGTCCTTGGTCTAATCCATCCTGATGTATCTGGCTAAGCGTTTCCCCCAGCTTCTGGAGGTACTTAGTCTGCCCTGCTTCCCCTATAATCTGAAGCTCTCCTCTAGGAAGATGTAGTATGGCTGGCGGCCTCCCATAAACTAACTCAAATGATGTATACCCTGTGGCATGAGGGGTGTTTCGTACCCTGAATAATGCTAAGGGTAGTAGGTCTGGCCAGGGCAGGTCGGTCTCCTGATGGAACTTTGCAAGGGTTTCTTTTAGAGTCTGGTTCATGCGTTCTACCTTTCCTGACCTCTGAGAGCGACAGGCAGTGTGTAGATTCCAAGTAATTTTTAATTGTACTGCTAGTTCCTGGAGCACTTTTGCAACAAACACTGGCCTGTTGTTGCTGCCAACTTTGGGTTGGTCATAGGCAACCCAAAGTGGGGGATAATTTCCCTGAGGAGGGTCTTGACTACTTCTCTGCTTTTTTTCTGTCCTGGTGGAGAATGCTTCTACCCATTGAGAGAAAGTGCAGACTAATACGAGTAAGAATCTGTATCCCCGGCTTGGCCTGATCTCAGTTAAATCAATCTATAGGTCCTCAAAAGGCTGTTGCCCCTGTGTTGTATCCGGGAAGCCTTTTCGGGTGACCTGCTGCATCGTTCCTGGCACAGGCTAGACATTGGGCCGCTGCCACTGCACATAGCCCAGACATGTTAAGGAAGTAGTAATACCTCCCAAGTAAGGCCTCTAGAGATGTTCTCCCTAGGTGTGTGAGGGCCTGGCACTGCCTGACGAGATTGCTGGCCTGGCCTTGCGGTATGCAGAGCCGATCACCTGGCAGTTTCCATATGCCGGTGGACCATTTCTGTCCCTCCGGGGTGTAGTCTGGCTGATTGAGGTTCCGTTCTAACAGGGTACCTTCTATGGCTGGGGTATTTGTCGGGACCTCCCTTTCTGTAGCTGCTGCCTTGGCTGCCTGATCTGCCCTTCTGTTCCCTTGGGCTGTTTCTGTCTCTTCCTTCTGGTGGCCCCTGCAATGCATTACTGCCACTCCCCGAGGGGCCCAGACTGCTTCTAGCAGTCAAAGTATTTCTGCCTTCTTTTTAATTTCTTTCCCCTTGGCTGTTAAGAATCCTCTCTCTCGGTAGATTGCCCCATGCATATGTATGGTAGCGAAGGCATACCGAGAGTCTGTGTAAATAATGACTCTTTTTCCTTCTGCTGTTTTGAGTGCCCTAATTAATGCCCAGAGTTCTGCCCTTTGGGCGGACCTGCCGTCCGGCAGGGGCTTTGCTTCATTTATTTTCTCCTTGTCCACGACAGCGTACCCCGCCGTTCATTTCCCCTGTCATGTACCTGCTCCCATCGGGGTAGAGCGTTAAGTCTGGCCTGTCTAGAGGCTGGTCCCGCAGGTCTGGTCGGCTGGCAGGCACCTCTGCAGCTGTCTCGAGGCGGTCGTGGTCTAGTTCTCCCAGCTCAGCAGGGAGAACGTAGCCGGGTTTATTGGCCGGACAGTGCTGACTTTCACTTGGGGATTCTCGTGGAAAAGTCCCTGGTACTGTGTCAGTCCCGGGTTAGAGAGCCATTTGTGTCCCTGTCCAGACAGAAGGCTGGATACCACGTAGGGAACAAATATGCTGATCTCTTGCCCAAGTGTTAGTTTGTCTGCTTCCTGTAAGAGAGTGACAGCTGCAGCTGTGGCCCTCAGGCAGGGCGGCCAGCCTGCTGCTACGTTGTCCAGTTGCTTACACAGGTATGCAACTGGCCTTTGCCTGGTCCCATTGATTGTGTAAGGACCCCTACTGCTATTTTCTCCTTTTCGTGCATGTAGAGGTTGAAAGGCCAACCGGGGTCTGGCAGCCCTAGGGCCGGCGCGCACCCAAGATTATCTTTTATAGCCTGGAAGGCTTTCTCGGTTAGCTTCCCATAGGAGGGCTGCTGTGTCTGGGCCTTTCAGCACTTGGTAAAGTGGTTTGGCTAATGCTACATACTCCAGTATCCAAATTCTGCAGAACCCGGCCGCCTCTAGGAACTCTCGGAGTTCCCTTCGTGTGGCTGGAGTTGGTAGGGCCATTATGACCTGATTCCTTTCCTGGCCCAGGACCCATTTCCCTTGGGAAGTGAGGAATCCCAGATATTTTACCTGGGCCTGGCATACCTGTGCTTTCTTCCATGAGGCCCAGTACCCTGCCTTTGTTAGCAGTTCAAGGAGCTGGCAGGTACCCTCCCAGCACTGGTCCAATGTGGGGGCGGCTAGTAGGAGATCATCTACATATTGTAGCAGCACTAGGTCCGTATCTGTGTCAGGAAATGGTTTTAAGTCTCTGGCCAAAGCCTCTCCAAAGAGAGTGGATAAATTCTTGAATCCTTGTGGCAATCTGGTCCAGGTCAGGTGGGTCTTTGCCTCTGTGGGGTCTTCCCATTCGAAAGCAAAGAGTGGCTGGCTCGCCTTCGCAAGTCAGAGGCAGGAAAAGGCGTCCTTCAAGTCACAGGTAAACCAGGCCGCCTCTGGTGGGAGCTGGCTGAGGAGCGTATAGGGGCTCAACACCATGGGGTGCAGTGCGATTGTTGCCTCGCTCACTGCTCACAGGTCCTGCACCGGCCTGTATCCACTCCCATCTGGCTTCTTCACGGGCAGCAGGGGAGTGTCCCAGGGGGACTGGCCTGGGACAAGTATACCTTCCCTCAGATGCTTCTGGATGACATCTGTGATGCCCAGCCGGGCCTTCCTGGGGATGGGGTGCTGGCGGATCTGTTTTGGTCTGGCTCCCGGCTTCAGATCTACAATTATAGGTGGATGGTTCCCTGCCAATCCTGGTGGGTTGTCTTCTGCCCAGACCTTTGGGTATCTCTTTCGAAGGTCAATCCCCCTTCCCTCTGTGGGCTCCCGTTGGCCTTACTCTGCTTCCTTATATAGTCGATATTCTTCTTCCCAGGGAACTAAGACTGCTATGAGGTATGGGGTGTCAATTTGTAAGTGAGCCTCTTCTGATCGGTGAAAGGAGATCTGGGCTCCTAGCTTAGAAAGCAGGTCGCGTCCCAGGAGCAGAACCAGGCACTCCGGCATGTACAGGAATTCGTGCTTTACCTGGTGGCCCCTGAGTTCTACAGTTTGAGCTTGACAAAACTGTCTGGGGCCACTAGGCTGTCCAGTGGCGCCAATGACAGAGATCTTGTGCTCTGAGGGAGATGCAACCGCGGTCGTTACTACTGAATGTTCTGCCCCAGCGTCTACCATAAAGGGGAGGGTTTGGCCCCCTACTGTCATTTGGACCATGAGCTTATGGGGGCCGAAGTGTAGTGAGCCCGGTCTCCCCTAGTTCGAGTCTAGGCCTGCCAGACTGAGGATGGTGGGCACCTGGGTCTCAGGTCCCGATTGCCTTTCAGCCTGCCTTTTCTTCCTTCGGTTGGGACACTCTCTTTTCCAGTGTCCCCTCTCTCTGCAGTATGCACATTGGTCTGGTTCCACACCCCAGTGTGTAGGCTTATTTTTTCCTTCTGGCCGCGGGCCTTTCCTGGGTGGTAGGGGCTTTCCTAGCGCGGCTGCTGGGAGGCTGCCTTTCTCTCCATTCTTTTTCAAGCCTCCTGCTCGGCCGCCTCCTCTCTGCTATTGTACACCTTGTTGGCAATCTCTGTTGGTTGGCTTATGTTCATTTGGCAAAGCCCTCGAGTTTATGAAGCTTCTTCCTGATGTCTGAGGCTGATTGGGAGACGAACGCCGTGTTGACCATTCTCTGGTTGCCTGGCCCTTCAGGATCGAATGGGGTGTATATCCCATAGGCCTCACACAAACATTTGTAAAAATCCCCAGGGCGTTCATCAGGCTAATGAGCCACGTTAGCTACCTTTGACATGTTAGTAGGCCGTCGGGCCCCCGCCCGGACTCCGTGGAGAAGGGCATCCCTGTATCTCTGAAGCACGGCCCTTCCTTCTTCTGAGCGGTGGTCCCAGTCAGGTTGGGCCACAGGTTGCCCATTGGATTGGGTCCAAAGTGCCCATGGGGCAGTGGTCTCCTGATAATCGGTGGGCTTCCTGGAGAACGCGCCTTCGCTCCTCGGTGTTGAACAGCATGAGGAGTACCTGTCGGCAGTCGTACCAGGTGGGATGATGTGTCTGCATGATGGATTTTACAAGGTCAGTCGGGGCCTGGGGTTTCTCCGAGTAGGACGGAGTATGGTGCTTCCAGTTTAAGAGGTCAGTGGTGGTGAATGGTTGGTAATAAACAATGGTCCATCCTGGCTGCTCGGTACCATCTGCCCCAATTTGTAGCGAGGCCTGGGTCTCCCTGAGAGGCATCTGGAGTGGCTGCTGTTGCTGGTGCTTTGTTGAGACCACAGAGGCTGGGGGCCCTTCTGGGGCTGGTGCTGGCGAGACAGATGGTGGTGGAGTTTCAATTCTGGGGGCCCGAGGGACCATCTCAGGTGCATATGGGGGGTGTAAGTGGACGGGCAGTTCTTCCTCTGGGTCATCTTTGAGAATGGGGGCTCAGCATACCTCCTTAGATTGAGCCACGAGGACGTGGGCAGGGACTGCTCGTGTTTGGCAAGGTGAGGTCTTTTCTTTGTTCCATTTACCCCCGACACTTTCAGCTTCTGCCCAGCACAGCACTGGAGCCACTTGGGCATGTCCTGAGCTGGTTCCTGCCATCTATCCATGTAGACATACTGGTCCGGTGTCCTGGCCTCCCTGTTACTATCAGATGTACTTCCAGTATGATTCCTAGGTTGAGGGTTCCCTCAGGGGGCCAGCCTACCCCAAAACGAGGCCATTTGACTATACAGAAGGTTTTTAATTGTCTTGAGGTCATGCTTGGATCCTGGCCCCAGAACCGATCAAAATTCTGCAACATGCTGTCAACTACTGTTGATGGGCCTCCTCCCATGGTTTCTTCTCCCGAAACGGCACGGACAGACGAGGGGTGGGGATTTTCAGTTCGCCTGCCTGGCTGCTCCCCTCGTGGGGATTTAGGTGCTTCTTAGCTTTGGCAGGTCAGTACAAACCCCTGACTCAGATCAGGTTCACAGAGAGGGACTGTGTCCCCCAGAACCTGGTACTGCCCTGAGCTGTATGAGGTCACCAGGGTACCACAGGTTGGGGCCCACTCAGACTCCGTAGGTTTGCACTGGTGGAGCCACACAGACATTCACACTCACTCACTCTGACATTCAAATGAGTTTAAACATCCCCTCCCGTTAGGGCTTGCCCTACCTGGCGGCCGGAAGGTCTGAGAGGTGATCAGTCTCTCCTTCCACCTCAAAGGTGGGCCTGTACTTGGGGTCCTGGTCCCCGGAGCACTCACCGGTCCTGAAGCTGCACAGTCCCTGGAACTGGATCAGTTTGTTTCCCCCGGCAGCCCAGGTGGGGCGTGAACCTCGCCGGCAGCCGCAGAGCCCAGAACGGGCAGGGACCCAGAATGACTGGGCACATGCTTCCCTCCATCACCGGGCTCCATGGAGCGCCCGTGGGCCACCTCGCCAGTGGCGATCACCTGCTCGTGTGGATTGTTTCCCAGTCAGGGAACCAAATGTCATGAAAAAGACTCAAACAGAACACCAGAGGAAGCGAAGAGGATCCTTTATTCACGCATGCAGATCCAGAGGAGGCGGTCTCCAAACTCTGGGCCCGAGTTGTAGGGCAGGCCCAGCTTTATAGCAGGCTGGGCGGGGCATTCTTTTGGCACGAAAGTGGTAAGCAACTCACAGAAGCAGGAAGCGAACGGGGTCATGTCATTTCTGAGATGGTGGCTCAATTACAGTGGCGGTTTACTTCCTCTATCAGTTGCTGTAATAAAACAATTTGACCTTAAGGGTCTTCACTTCTTTGCATTGAGTGTCAGGAAAACACCCAGAGAAAGTTTCTCATTTGTGAGGAGACAAATTTCATCCTATCTAAGACCTCTTCAACCTAATTAATCAATGATGTTATTCTTCAACCTTCACCATTTTTATAAGTATCCAGAAAGGTAATTTCAAAAGCACAGTACCTGAATATGAAGTGATTTAGCCCGAGGTGATTGCTTCCTTTGCAAACCTGGATACTCATACTTGTAACTGGTTTCTTCTGCTCAGGGCTAAGTAAGAGGAGACATATATACAATTTCATTTTGCAGTCCTCTCAAATGAAAGGTAGACACTTTCTGATTCCACAAATTCTGATGCTATATCCAGAACAATATAGAAGTTCAGGACCTACTGCCTAACCTCAGGACGCTCTGAGAACTACCATATTTAAGACAATGAGACGTCAACTAAGGATTTGACAGCGTGGCCCTGAGAAAAATAGGACATTAGAATCAGGAGATTCCAGGGTGGCGGGAAGAGGTGGAGAGGGGGATTTGAGTGGAGTCTTATCTCAGTGGCTTTCATTTGATTTCCCGGCTTCCTTCGCATATGTCCAGGTGGACTTGCTCACTGACCTATTCCCTTTTCAGTGACATCTTCATCTAGTCCCGTTTTAGTGACGTCTTTAGCAATCATGTTCTCCAAGGTCGGTGTTCTCGCCAGCATGGCCTGGACAGCCTCCCAGGACCACCACCCAGTAGCCACTTGTAAAGGAGGGGCCTAGTTGGATGATCTGCAGAAAGTCTGGCAGCAAGAGAATTTCTGTCTTCCCTGACTTAGACTATCTCTTCAAAGGCCAGGGCGTGGGGGGAGGGGGAGAGTAGCATCTACTGAGCAGCCAGAACAGTCCGTGAAAACGAGGTCTCTCTCCAGGAGTTTCCCAGCACTTACTGTCACAGTGCCTGCTGTCACAGCACGCCCACAGGGAAGCTCCTCATACCCTCCAGCACCACCACCACACGGACACCAGAGTCACTTCCGCCTGGACATCCTGGAGCACAAGTGGTCAGCCCTGTGTATGACATCAGAACCAGCCAGCTCTGCATGCAGGTCCTGCTGGGAGAACTCAACATCAATAGCTCTTTGAACACACATGCTGCTAAGTTCTGGAAACACCCACAACCTTTGAGCACCTGCAAGAGACCTACTCAGAGCAGGTCTCCCTCCAAGAGCCCTGCCCAGGCTGCCCAGACTGCCTCCCTGTGTTGTCTTCATTTTCTCCCCAGATGGTCTTTCCTTTCTTTGATTTCTGTACAGAAAATTAAGTCTCTGGTTGAGCTCTTATGATGAATATTTTAAATAAATATATATGAGGTTTTTGGGGGTTTTTTTTATAAAAATGAAGCTGTATAATAAAGTATACATACTAAAATCTTTGTAATAACTACCTCCAATCCAACAAAGGGAAGAAATGGAGAGGGTACAGAATACGTGATTAATTCAGCCAAAAACTGGAAAAGAAGGCAAATACGTGGCAAAGAAAAAGAAGATGCTAAATTGTGATTTACAAAGACTATGATTGGCTACATAGAAAATTCAAGAGACTCTCAATACAAGAACATCATGTATTCCATTAGAAGTCATCAGTTAGAATGAAGAACAGGGTTCAGCAAAGATTCAAGATCAACCACATTTATATGATTCATTCTTATATAACAGCATATCAGTAAGAAAAGATAAAAGAAAAAGAAACTTATTCACAACAGAATCAAAAAGTCTTAGGGACCTAACAACCTGGCAGACATGGTCAAGCCTTTTGGGGAAATTTACAAAAGTGACTTGGAGAATACAAAAGAAGACCTGAATAAATATGTACACAGTGAATCGCAACACCTCAGCTCTCTTTCTGAGACAACCCACGCCCTCTCTTTCCAGAGCTATTCTCTGGGTACAATCCACAAGACTAGATTGTTAATTACCTCTTGAAAACCTGCCTTTCTGTTTTGAACAGGCAATAGAATTCTATAATGTACCATCATTTATTGAACCAGGTCCTCCTAATGGAGATTTAGGTTATTTCTCAG